>NC_090928.1:733449906-734074906 GCF_040938575.1 Ambystoma mexicanum
ATGCTGGAATCACAGCTGTTCAGGACAGCAGTTTCCGTGTCTCTGGCAGCTCTGAAGCCAGACTGATGGTCATGGAGTCAACCAACAGATTCCGCGTGGAGAGTAAGCTGGGAGATTGCCAGCTTTTCCAACAGTTTTCCCAGGAAAGGGGTGATGAAGATTGGGCGATAGTTTGCCGGGCAGGCAGGATCGGCAGAAAGCTTCTTGAGGAGTGGTTGCATAAGGGAGTGATTAACGGGAGAGGGGAAAGAGTGATTACAGAAATCGGTCAAGGCTGGAGCGAGGGTGTCAATATGGTTCTTGATGGTTCTGGGGGAGCAGGAGAGCACCTGTTTGGATG
Organism: Ambystoma mexicanum; assembly: GCF_040938575.1. Taxonomy (NCBI): domain Eukaryota; kingdom Metazoa; phylum Chordata; class Amphibia; order Caudata; family Ambystomatidae; genus Ambystoma; species Ambystoma mexicanum. The sequence goes on from NC_090928.1 coordinate 733,450,247, forward strand.
ACACTTTCATAGATTGGACTTGTCTAGAAACCTTGTCAGGTGTTGTCAGAGAGAAAGAGGAGAAAAGAGGAAGAGAGGTAGAGATGGCCAAAGGGGGGCCGAGAGGGGAAGAGGGAGAGGAAGAGGAGATCAAGGACAGGATGTCCTGAGTTTTAGCGTAGAAGTGAGTTGACTGAGCCATACAAAGGGCCTGGGAGGGAACAGGAGACGTAAAGACTGCAACAGGATTGACCAGTTCTTTTCAGATTTTAAAGAGTTTGGCCGTGTTGTTAGAGGCCACAGAGACACAGGCTTGAATGTGTGTTCTATTCTTGATGAGTGTTATTGCTTCGACTGCCATTTTGGTGCAACCAGTCTAGATACGTCTAAATGTGGCCTGGCAAGCTTTACTATATTGTTATTACATGTCTACACTGGTCTACATTGTGCAGCCAGTTGGACATGTTTTCATTGTGGCATAGAATTTTTAATAGCAAAGAATTCATGTTCCTGTGCACTGTTGGTGACTTGGATCTATTGGATTGGTGTTACCCTACAAAACAATTGCATACACTCTGGCTTTTTAGCCAATTTATCTCAGACAGTCTGCTGTATGTTATATCAAAATACATATTTATATCTTTCTCCTAGTGCAGTGTGCGGCATATCCGTTCAGCAGCACGTTTGTACATATTGTGCAAGTGTGATAATCTAGGCCGGCCCAGAGTGTGGCGCGACCCTTGATTTGTTGCTTAGTTGGGGGGCCCCCTCAGCATGGCTCGCAGGGGGGCCCCCCCATCTTGTGTTACGCCACTGGCCATACCATGCAACAAATGCAGGAGGATTTGTGAATGTAATATTGTCTTTACAGTTCATAAAAGGATCGTGATTGTACCCAACCAATTAGGATCTGCTTGAGAATTAACAAGGAGAGTTTGGAAAAGCAGAATATGTGTGGATCACTGGAGAGCAGATTGACTCGCGGCAGCGTGAAGGCTGGTGTCCATGTAGCCAATGCGGCTTTTGCTAGGTTCATGAGCAGGAACCAACAAAGCTTAACATGAACTGGCTCTAATTTTAAGCATTCTGTGCATACCATGATCGAAATGAAAATTGTAGCGACAGATCCTTTTAGAACACATGTGTACACCAATATATTTTATATGTTAATCGTTTATTTTATTATTATGTAACCGAGAGGATTTAAAAATATGTATTATGAGTGTTGTGAATGTAAAAGGCTGGGCATAAATAAATCAATGTATCTTCATAAGAACTGCATCCGTAAGTATAAAATCAGGTAAAAAAAATATATAGGTGATAACAGTGTCAACATTTCTATGGCAAACACAGTTTGGCTTGGGTAAATGTATGGATCCTTCACAGTAATACATCTTACAATATATACCAAGCAAAATCCATGATAAACTCCACCAATATTTTAGCTTTCTTAATAGGGTTCTTTTATTCTACAATTAAAGTTTGCTCTATCTTTGAAAACTTGGGTATAGGCGCGTTATAAATGCCATATCATATCATATTATATCATATCATATCATTAACATTACTTAATGAAAAACATGTAAATGAATCCATTCACTTTCAGAGATAATGTACAGAAAGACATCCCTTTGAAATGAAATGTGCAGTCAGAGGGAACACTTTCAAGACATTTGTTTTCAAGTATTTATAAAACCATGAATATATGAGCATGATTCACAGAAACAATTTAAAATGGCAAAATCCCATAGGGAAACGCTCTACGAATTAGGCCCTATGGATTTAATGCTAAAATAAATATTAAAGCGTTTATTGGCAACTTAGTAACAGCTCATTTACTCACCGTTTGGATACAACTTCTCCTTAATTCATACTATATGATATTTTGGTTATTTATAATGCGTTTAATACCCAGAGGTTTCTAAGCGCGGACCGGGGATCAACCTGTGTTGCTCCGCGTCATCTTGCTGCCAAGGCTAGCGCGTTGCTCCTGAGCTATTCTCCCGAGACTAAATTGCAAATTCACACTAAAACGAAGGGGATTTACTGTAAAATGATGTTGCTAATGCATGACTGCCTGGAGAAAACTATGGGACACAGGTAATCAGTAACCCATGTTTTGCAAATGGATGATCTCAACAGCCATTAAAAAAGGAGAACATGTCAAATGTGCACCTAAATAGTTGGTCTTAAGTCAAATTACCTGATTATTTAGAAAGACTGCTCGGTGACCGCACAGAGGGGTCTTTCTAAATCGAATGTTAGGCCCCTGCGCACATGAGTGTGTGCAGGGGCTGACAGGCCCGACGAGCTGGGTAAGTGTCTGACTGTGTGTGTGTGTGTCGCTGTGTGCATGCGTGTGTGTGTGTGTGTGTGTGTGTGTGTGTGTGTGTGTGTGCGTGAAACTTGTGTATGTAGGGTGGGCAGGAGCAAAGGGGGGTTGGTGGGTGAAAACCCCCGAATAAAACATAAAAAATACACGGGCATGTCCTTTTCCTGCTTTCTGAGGGCCGCTCAAAACCGACATAAAAAGATTGGTCTTTTTTATGTGCTACCTTCAGAAAGCGGGAAAATGACATAGGGCCTCATTACGGCTTTGGCGGTAGCCATGCCGCTATTGACGGCATGGCTGCCACCAAAACCGGGTCCGGATCCGGGTTCCCTGAATGGGGAATTACCGGGACATTCCGAGTTTGGAGGGCCCAGTAATTCCCCCTACAGGGAACCCGGGCCTGGACCTTCCCCATTCCCATTTGATCCCCCATAGGGCTCAATGGGAATGGATGCAGGGAGCTAACAACGGGCCGATTATGACCGGCCCTTTGTTAGCTCCCTGGTACCCTCGCGGGACCCGGTCATGACGCCTGGTTTTACCAGGCGTCCAACAGGCCGATTATGACCGGCCCGTTGTTAGCTCCCTGGTCCCCTCGCGGGACCCGGTAAGGACGCCTGGTAAAACCAGGCGTCCTTACCGGGTCCCGCGAGGGGATCTCGTAATCAGGCGGAATGGGTTTAACAGGTCCTTATCCATTTGCAAAGCCCGTTAACCCATTCCACCAATGTTATAATGAGGCCCATAGAACCAAATCTTTTTTTTTTTCCAGTGCCTATCTGGCCCAGATTGTAGAAAGTACACTATTTTCTGGCAATATTGCACCAGTGCAAGACTGGCATGTGCATAATCTGACCTGTGCATTAATGACATTTTACTCAAGTCAGAAGCTTCAAATGTCACTGTCCAATTTCCCGGCACCCGTGCAAAACTGCCTGGCACCAGATCAATGAATCTAATACACACTGTGGTAATGGCCATACCCTGGAAGCAGTCGATTTGAAGGACTCACTTTCTAGTAAAGTTGGAAACAAGTACCTTTGTTTTTTGTGTGTGTTTTTTTACACATTTCGATCTTTAAGACCGGAGTCTCTAAAAGCAACCAAAGCTATTTCTGACCAGTCTGAAATACTTTGCCAAAAACACTTTCTTAGCATGTTTGTTTTTATTAAAATATAAAGGTTTTAAAATGCTCACTCGAGCCATTAATAAAGCTGTTAGCAAGTAGATATTATTGATGAAAGCAAAATTCGGTTGAAGCCGGTTATCACAATGTCAGATGATTTTTTCCAGGCACATTTGTATCTGTCCAATGTCAGAATTAAGATTTCCCAAAAAATAAACTACCTGTATTCTTAAAATTACAAGTATTCTTGTCACTCCCAATCTTTTTTGTTTTGTTTCTGGTATTGGGCCTTAAATTACCACATTCTTTTTTGTGATAATGTGTAACAACTGTCAACGAACATTTTAGGATGTCTTGCTGTTAAGTAGTGGGCTCCCACTTTCTGAATGTATTTCGTGTGCCCTTTTCCAGTGGAATCCTTGGCCAAAGTTGCTTATGTGATGAACTACAGTGGTATCCACTCAGAAGATCTGCAATGCGCGGTTGAGGTAAAAAATAAAAAAGTGTTCTCCTCGATCAAGGGAAACAGTTGCGTCAGAAAGGTATTGCTTTGTTAACAAAATATAGCTTGAATTATTTCTTAGATAAGTTATAAGAAATAATTCAAGCTATATTTTTTGTAAAGTAAATATCTTTATATTTTAAGTGATCAAATAACTAATTTATCTTCTACTCAAGCCAAAGCATTGATTAGATTAGGGGAAGGCATGGTAATCCTGCTTCGTGATGGTTTGGAGAAAATGTAATCAGTCTTTCTTGTGTTACCCTCTTTTTGGTGCCACTTCAGGTTAGCAGGCCTATGGCAGGCTCAAGAATCGCCAATGACATATGCGTTTACCTTGATGGTTATTAAAATGTCTACTTTGGTTCATGGCAGTTCTTTCAAGAGATCTTTCTGGAAATAGAAACACGTCCATATCCTCCTGTGGCTGGTCCTCACCAAAATGCCATGGAGTTTAAAATTAATCCCTGTGGGAGTAAATGGAGGAAAGAAACAGGCAACGCAGTGGCATTGAAAAGCCTGAATGCGGCCATTGTTCAACTCATGTGCAGACAGAATGATAATGATAGGCTGGGCACAGTTCAGCTCTGTAGCTTCAATATATAGGGGACTTTCCAATGCACATTCAGAAAAAATCCTTCGCTTGAATATTTATTGGTCTAATTGTAGTTTTCCATTTCTCAATTGTTATTTAGGAAAGAAGGTTCACCCATAATTATACAAGGTTTAAGGTCAACTTTACCATGAATGCCCCTAGCGGGAAGTGCTTCCCGGCTCTGAAGATGTTGCACTTTAACGTGGCACAGGTGACCTGCATACTTGCAGAACAGCAACCAGCGTGTGTGCAGTGGGAGGAATGGAGCACCTACAATTCTTTTTCAAAGACTTGTATATTTTTCGTGGAGCTGGGAATCAGAAAACATGAGCCAGGGTACAGGAACTCCCAAGCAGTGGAAGTGAAAACAATCGTTTGCATTTTTCAAATACATTTTCAGTCAAACTATGAAAATGCCTTGACATGTATTAATTGCTTAATGACCATGTTCTCTTGTCTGGCTTGGGCGGAGTAATGTTTAGATTGCTTAAAGGCTTAACGTTTTCCCATGCCATAATACTGGCGATGTGATTGTGCTATCATTACAGTGCTATATAAACAGGTTTTTTGGAAACAAGCTCTGTCCTTAGAGGGGCTCGCCTTCGTTTCGGGTTTGCACGCATATTTTATTTGGATATAAATGAGCTGTACAAGTACCCAAAACAACAAGCGACTTCAAAATGACATAGCCCATGTTTAGAATCGAAGTTGTACGAACAAGCATATTAAGCATAAGAAGCGTGCTGCTTCCCTGAAGCAAGGTTCCCCCTAATGAGAAAAAGCTGGCAAGATGAATGGAACCTGGCTCAGAAAGCCGCTTGCAACAACTTTCAATCATGGCTCCCAGAGAGAACAGTACTTCTCTGTTTTGATGGGAACGGATTACCTAATGAAGGTGAACACTTCTCACTGTCGAGAAATATAGCCAAAATGAGAATCAACGAGATTGTGAAGCAAATAGATAGATGTGCGCTGTCTGCCAACGACTCTAGAAACCAAGGGGCAGATTCACAGAAACATGTTCGCAACTTGCCGGTGGACAGTCCCCATAATGTGTATTTTTGCAGTGCAAAGTCGTTCTGTATTGCAAAAATGACTTTGTACTGAATTTGCACTGACTTTGCAGTGCAAAAATACAATTTGCACAGTTTCGTGAATCAGGGTTTGTGTCTACAATACAAGTCACTTTTCAGCAGTGCAAAGTCACTTTGAACCGTGCAAAAAATTCCATGAAGCAGGCTCTTAATGTTTTTTTTTTATTTTTTAGAAATATCCGCCATGGAGTACACAGGAAATTTGCCTCTGATTTTAAAATATGTTTCAAAATTAGGTGAATTAAAATGGCTTTTTCGTTTGATCAAATTGTCAACCCGAGCTTTACAGGATCTAGTGCTAATTTATCTTCAAGGTAGGTAAAACCTAGTTGGTGCCGAGTTAAGTAGGCCAAGTATAGTTTACAGAAAGCCTTTGCCTACTACTTGTAAGCTTGACACCACTGAATAAGCCCACAGTCCAGCCCCATATTTTGTAATAGATGTTACTTTAGCCTGATATGCTCTATTAATCATCACACACGGTTATCATTAAAAGAAATTAGCAAATCAAAAAATTCCTACAAGGACTTGGATCATTTTCGTTTTTTGGTTGCTAGTATGTGTGGCTCTGTTAATGTGGGCGTTAAGCTATATCCCAAATAGTAATCACTGGTAGATGGCTTAATAGTTTTGCTCCCAACTTTGAAAACAGGTAACCTAAGCTTTCTATTACCAGCATGACAGCCCATTATGTTCAAGGAGTCTCTCCTCCTCAACACCTAGGCCACCATGTCGCCCCCTCACGCCACCTGACTCGCTAGACGCCACCCATTCTTCTCCTCCCACCACCCGGTACAGCTGTACCCCTCCTCTGTGCCTCTCCAAATCCTACCCCGCACTGTATATCTGTTCTGCTGTTACCTCTGAAAAGCGATCCGTTATGCATCTGTATTGTTGTATACCTCTGTAAAGAGGTCAGTTGCTTCTCGGAGCCAGGTTCCTGCTCAATAAATAACATAATGATAATAATAATAATAATAATAATAATAATAATAATAATAATCATGGTTAACCTGGAGGCACTGATTTACAAATCTATGCCTTGCATAAACTCAACATATGCATCGATTAGATGTTGTAAAGAACTCATAATGTGTGTCACAAGTATGGTGTCATCCGCACATGTTAAAACTGGTAATGGCATTCTTCCTAGGTGTAGAACATCGGCCTTGCATCCTGCTACATGGAGGTTATTAACATAAAAAGAAAATTGCAGTGGTGCAAGAATGTCTGTACCTACTGGGTATAGGAAGGTACAATGTTCATTCGGGCCAGAATGCACACAAGCAATGCAGACAATATCCTAACTAGGTCTGACGGGCACCCCATATCGCTCAATATGTTACGTTATGTTAATTGATATTTGTATAGTGCCTTCTGCAATTGTTATGGTTTCGAAGCACTGTGGGGTGTAAGGTCCTTCAGAAAAAGACTTCAGTCAGTTCAAGCATAGAAGTAAAAAGAGCATTGCATTGCATGTGAATAGTAAACATGTGACTATTCAATTACTAGCAGAGATGACTAGTTTGAAACATTGTACAAATCATACAGAGCATTGTGTTCAGGCGCAGTGATGGCTGCAATGTCAGTGACTATGTGACAGCTGGACCGAATATTTTGTGGAACTCAGCTTTATTCTACGGGTTGGAGTGCAAAAGAGGGAATGGGTATTATAAATAATCTATCAACATTTAGGGCAACTGTCTAAGGGTTCTGCTATACTTTACATGCAGAAGACCTGCACACTGAATAAAACGAAGTCAATGCAAAACAACATGCAACCCTGCACCCCCACCACTGGCCTATTGCATACAGATCTCATTTCACTAGCTTGCACTGCACCTGCCAATCTCTCCACCACTACCCCCCCCCCCCTCTCTCTCCCTCTCATTGATATATTGAATCACATGTGCATCAAAATAAATACCTGTGAGTTGGTAGATGAGGGGGGAGGTTAAGGCAGTCTGCAAACTCCAGTCAACTATGGGCCAAAGCTTAGCTTGGTTTACTTTGTCAAACACAGACTGGGAATCCATGAAGAGCACATATAAAGGTTTGCGCTTAAGGTAAATACTATTAGCGATAATCAAATAAAAGAAAAATTCTGGCTCTGATGTTCCAAGTCCTTCATAGAAGCCCAATTGTGTTACTGCCAGTATATTGTTACTAAGTACCCAGTCTGTAATCTATTTAACCGAGTGCTGCCAAATATTTTAAAAGGGGAATAAAGGAACTATATGAGTCTATAAGAGGCTGTAGAATTTCTTGGTCCTTTTCTCTAGATGGGACCAATCCCTCCTTTATTTCAGGATCCAGGTAAGTGTCCCGCCATAAACATTGAATTAAACGCAATGGTTAGAATCAGTGCCCAGAAGTTGGCCAGAGTTTTAAAAAGATCGACTGGAATGTCATCAGCTCCAGGACAGCGATTTAACACTTGTTTCATTAGGGCTGACCTGATCTCCTTCAGCGCAAATATAATAGGGATCGAGTCAAGCAGCCAATATAATTGTATCTTACTATCGTCAGTTGCAGACCTAACCAAGGAGCAACCACCTCTAGAAGAATTGTATAGATTTGAGAAATGGGTAGTCCATTTGTAATCCAGTATTTTCGATTCTACTGTCTTAGTACATGCAGCATAGCCAGGTCTGTGATTAACCATTTGCCAAAACACTCTGGTGTTTATTTTCTTGGTTTCTCTGCAAAGATCAGCCCAAGCTTGTTCCTCATATTCAGATTTGCGTTTAGCTGACCTTCTTTTATATTCAGATTAGACTTTAAGACTTTAATAATTTCCAGATGATCACTGGTTGGCTCTTTCAATACCTGGGCCACATTTATTTCAGAACTCTTTATGTGCTTCTGCAAGGGTTGGAGGAAAATGAGGTATAGTACATGTGTGGGTAGGTTTATGGAATGGGGATCAGAGACAATTGTCCTGTGCGTGAGGGGAGAGGAGGAGAAGAGGAAGAAGCAGACTTTGATCAGGCTCTAATAGCTGATGGAAAAAGGGTAGCAGGCACCCCTCTCTAGAAAGAACATGGCATGATAACCTGTTCTGCATTTATTTTCCACTTTGAAAGTCCGCAGCCATCGCTATTTGCTCACTGTTCTTTTCACAAAGGAGAAATATCAATTGTCATATCAGTCTTTGTCCCGCCCACACGGGCAGTCAAGCACCAAAATGTCTGGCAAACCATCTTTGAACAAGAGTGCCAACAGTAACCCCAGACACGTATTTCGGCCTTGTTGGGCCTCATCAGTGAGGTGGGGTTGTGCCTCTCTGAGCACAGAGAGCCCCTTGCCTGAGTTCCCCCAGGTAACTTAGGGTGATAAACCCTAAATTCATTGCAAAAATGCAAAAGCAGGCACCTCTGTCTAGAAAGATCATGGCATGATAACCTGTTTTCTTTTTCCCCACTTTGAAAGTCTAATAGCTGATGGACCTGATGGTAAAATCACAGCTGCCCTTTAAAATGACTTTAGACCTGCCAGTCGCTAACTGATGTACATGACCCATCCCTCCCATTTATAAAAACACCCCTACCGGCACTCAAATGGCTTGGTAGAGGAGGAGAAGGAATCTGTGCGGGGACCTAACTGCTGGTGGCCTTTGTGATGAATTTGCTCCTGCCTTGCAGGAGTACAAGGATGAGTAGAAGCTTAAACGAACACTCAGCCCTCACATTTCTACAAATCAAGAGCCAACACAATCATAAGGGTAAAACAGTCGCAGTCAAGAGATATACCTGCTTCTCCTTTTGTGGTAGCGTGGGCTGGGGAAGGATATACTCTCTATAGGGGTGTGAATGTGGTTCAGTGGCAACCCAAACAGCAAAGTATAACAATCCAAAATAGAGGACTGTCCAATCAAGGTTCTATAAAAATATAAACACTGTAATTAAACAAACTATGTACAATACTAACTAACTAGAAAAACACTACACATACCCCATCCCTGAGGAAAGAACACAGAATAGGCAAAGAAAGTATATGCAGCACTCTGGCTAATGAATCAAGGGTGAAAGGCAAGCAAAAGCAACAATGTGTTTGAAAAAGTAAATGTACTTTTGAGCAAAAAGGATTTAAAGTGACCTAACCAGTCTCTGGGTCTCAAAAATGGACGAAGGGGGCAGTGAGCAGTCAATAGAACCTTCTTTGCCTTTCTTGGTGCAGTGCGTAGATCGGGAGGAAGCAAAAGGCAGCAATGACATTCCTTCTGGTTCTAATGTGCTGAAGAGTTCTTGAAACAGGCTCCAAGTAGTTCAATGGTGAAAAACACTAGGATCCTGGGTGTCTTGGCTCTCAAGGTGCTGTGAGTACCAATCCAGGGGCTCAGAAAGAAACAAGTCATTTTCTTTTTTATTGTTTTATTACTTTAATTCATTACAAAATATTTAGCAATAAAGAAGAAAAGAAAAAAAGAAAAAAAAATCCTACTCCCTCCCAAATGCTATACAATCATAAAAAGTGAAAGGGAAGGGAAAGTCCTCTAGTCACATGAAGTAGGGGGAGAGCAAGGATGTAAGAGCGCCCATGTCAGTTCACATTTCATTTTGGCTCTGCCAGAATCTCATTTGTAAATCATACTGCAGCCAGTACCTCTGACACCCTTTCTCCTCTTAAAATGAAAACCCACCATTCCTCCGGGGTCAACGTTCTTAAATCTTTTAACAAATGCCCAAAGTACTTTGTCCTTTCTTCAATCAGTCCTGGGCAATACAGAAAAAAGTGTTTTAAAGTTTCCACTATTCCCTCTTTCTTACAAAATCTGCATTTGTAATCTTTTGAAACTGTGGCTACCGTCCTTGATGCAATTATCTCTTTTGTCAAAAGAAGATTTAACCGAATCCTAAGAAATTGCTCCTGGTGACACCTGCTCCGAAATGTAACCAAATAACCTGGTGTTTCACCCAGAGCCTTAACCTCCTGTTCCAGATGGTATAACAGTTTGCAGTTGTTCACTTCATTGTTCATAATGATCCAATTATGCTCCCACAGCTTGATTTTCACCCTACACGGGCATGATTTTAAGTCCTACTGTGTAGACCCTGTATCTTTCAACTTGTTCTAGTTAGCCTCAACCCATGCCTTCTGGCCACCATTGGTCCGCCTCAAAATTTCATTGTATATAATCTCTGTGATTTTTGCTCCAGAGCCCAGAAGACACTTCCTGTAAAGTGCTAGTCTCTTCAAATCCACAATGCCCTTAATGATAAAAGGGCCAGTTATATATGCACAATCTGGATGGGGATGGAAAGCAGCACTTTCAAAATTCTCTTCCAGAAGAGAAATGACCATAACTTATTAGAGATCAGAAATATTGCAACTGAGCTGTAAGTCAATCTTAGTACATCTTTCATTTAGTAGAAGTCCAAGACTGCGATCCATGAAAAGTGACCACATTTTATGTTTAAGATATTCGCTTGACTCACCAATGTTCTTGCTTTTTGTCGTAGGAATGCTACCATTGGGGCTTCAGTACCACTGCTGTTGATCAGTTTTCCCAGATACCTGAACAAGTCGACCTGTTCAATTCGGGTTACCCCCAGTCGCCACACACATTTTGATTTCTTCCTCCTTAGTTTTTCCAGTACCAAGATCTTTGTCTTCCCTGTGTTTATCTGTCGGTAGTTTTCCTCCATGTACTCATTCTGTTTATCAAGCTGCCTCTGGAGGCCAATGGGCGTTTGGTCTATTAATACCAAATCATCCATTTAGAGGGGACGGCTCAAGGGCATTCCGCCCATGCAAGGAGGGAAACTTCTGGCTATGTCTAGACTTAGATATAAATCAGCCAAAAAGAGATTACAAAGGGCCAGTGAACTGGAGCTCCCAGCCCTTTAAGATTAGGTAGCAATACGCTTGAGATGAATGGGATGCAGAAATTATTCAAACATCAATAATCGAAACGACTAAGATAGTTGGCAAAAGGATAAGTGTTTTAATATCAATTATCTAAAACAGAGAGTACAAGAGACATCAACATCTCTCAATGCACCTTAAAAAAACATTCTTTTATAGCAAAAAATCGTCATAGGTGACGTTAACTAACGTGTTACTGACGTCAACCTACGTGGCAAACTACAAAAACCTAATGGCAAGTGTGATAGGGTCTAAGGGAATATCTAAGTATACAATCCATACTCGTCTAAGGCAGTGAAAGAAAGTTATTTGTTTTTTAACATCAGGTGGGGTAACTAAGCCCTCCACATAAACAGGTCACTATGAACATCACTAAATGCACGACGTCCCATTCGCTACACAAACTATAGGACTCTTAATCATGTGGTCTTCTACCATTGGTTGGCCCTCTAACCTCTGTCAGTACTTTTCCACCTACGTTAGCAGCACACAGGCTGAGCTTCCAGGTGCTGGTGAGCTAGTCTTTGACCATAGCTTCCCACCAATTAGCATATTCATCGATCATCACCTCAGTGGTCTTCTGTCAATTAGGGCTTTGAACTTGTCCTTGGGAGTGTTCTTAGCTCTGGAGAATTTTAGGGTAGTGAAGGCACGCTCTACCCTAATGCGTAGGTGTGACCATCATTTTTGTCTAACTTCATCCATCCACGTGACTGAAGACCTCAAAATTGAGTTTCAAGTGTATTAAAATACAATTTTCTCATAAACCTCTGACGCCTTCCTTGTTTTGTACATGCCTCCTGAACAGGAGTTCCGTTCTTTCACACGATTTGTATCCAATGTCTGCTCACTCCAGCCTGATGAGACCTTGACTTCATAGCTCATCCAGCTTTGCCTTTCTGAGATTCACATTGTAATTCATTTGTTTTCTCACTGTGACACACTGGAAAAGAGGCCTTCCTTTTTTAGCCCAGCTCTGCTATAACACGTAGTGGAAACATCAATTTTTTATTTAGCTTATGCATATATGTATATGTTGGCACATGCTGCAATCTATTCACTATTAAGCTAGCCTCAATAATACTTCATCTGCTTGCGTTTCTTTTGTATCTGTACACGTGTAAACTGACTTGATATCTTCATCCATTTTGTAGCATAAGTCTCTTCATCTTGATCCCAAGATGCCCCTTGTCTTCGATCCTTTCTTGATACCTTATAGGATATCAGCATTGTTTAGTCTGCATCTCTTCTATGTACGTCGGTTTTGATTATGTGTGTTGTCACCATTCATCTTGGCCATTAATTTGCTCTGCTTCCGGGATTTCAATCAAATAGTCATCATACATTCTTGTATGCAGGTATGGTTTTCTCAATGGGTACCTTGCTTCCAGGATTCTCCTTGGTATCAGTATTTTCACTGGTACTGCACGTGTCTCATACTGTGGTTCCCAACATATAGGCAAGACGGGCAATGCGGTTGAGGTGAGGGTACTTAGCTCCTTCTCTACACTCCCCCCTCTGGGTGATTCAATGACCACTTTCCCATCATCCTTCACATCTCGACATCCTTTTCTGAAGAAATGCTTCTTCGGGATCCACATCTTTATGACTGCCTTCAGGCATCCAGCTGATTTCACATGCTCATTCTTGTTCCAAGTCATGAGCATGCACTGTCCACTTGGACTGCAATAGATCCATCTTCCCACATACTTCTTATGGTTCTTTGGATACAGAAACTTTGTTCCCTCAGGTGCATGGATACTGGCCTTCACAAAGTCTCTGTTTTCTTCATCCATCATGTCTCTGGCCTTCCATCCTGACTCAACATCGATCATGATTTTCATCCCTATGGCTTTCTTTTCTTTCTTCTTGAATTGTGACAGTATTATCCTGATCACACAGAATTCGAGTAACACCAGTATCATCAGGGCTCCTAGGAACTTTAACATATCTGCCATCCATTGTGGAACCCAAAAAAAGATTGATCCAGACCAGTTGTCATCAGCAATGTCCTCTACTTTGTCTATGATCTGGACATGTAGCTTCATTAACATCTCTATGTCGTCTGTCAAGGTGCCATTCTCGTCATCAGGAGAAGGTATGAATGTGCAACATGATTCTCAGATTATTGTACAAACACCTCCATCCATAGCTTTGATCATGTCCAAGACGTATCTGTTCTGAAGAGACATCAGTCTTATGGCTATCAGCTCTTCTCTGAGAGCATTGAATCCCTTTATGATTGTGTTGATAGTCTGCAGAAATTCCCATCTGGTAATCTGCAGCCATTTGGTATTTGCTTCAACCTGGATTCTCGGCATAAAGATCAAAATGAATACTGACGAAGTCTGGCTGAACAGTCTGTGTTCATACAGGATAGAGTCAAAAGCTTCTACTGACTTCTCAGAGAAATAGTTTTTCCTCTTCATTCGATTAATCAGCTCCACAGATCTCTTCTTCCTCAGGTGAGCATCTGCTTTTGGGAAACTGTCAATATTCAGATCACTTTTAGGAATCACCAACCCTGGACATGAGCACTCACTAGTGAGCATCGTCCTCCCCAATCCTTCGTTAGCTTCATATATGCTCTGGATCCACAAGCCCAATAATGATTCATGATCACTGCTGTTCCAAGTTTCATTCCTTGTACATCAAAGATTCAACCACAGTTTTGATTCTCTCCAGCTTGTCTTGAGCCGTTATTTCTGAAGCACAGCTTTGCAGTCTCCAAAGGCACTATCTGCAAGGTTCCTGCTCTATCTTCAACCCAGGGCAGTAGTTTAGCAAGTCTTGGCCATAGTTGATAACAACCAATGACCACCCAGGCTCTGCAGATAACCACTCCTTCTTCCCATCCGTCTGGTGATAGCACTGATCTCCAAATCTGCATTTGGCCTCCGTTTTTCCATCTACGAATTTCTTCTGCAGTTTTTCCTGGAATCACAAGTTTTCTGTTTACTTCCCATCTGATTCCAGTTCCTTCCACTCCAGGTTGTTCGTATCTGATCACATGATTCTTGGCATGCCGCCTGTTTCTTATCTTCATATCCTGAATGTAGACATCTTCATCTGGATCTGTCCATTCAGTTGCCCATTTGAGATAGGCATCTCAACCCATGAACTGACCTCTGGTGCAACAAAGTGCTATGTGCGAGAGACAATGTGCTGTCTTGACATCTATTTCTATGGCTATGAAGATCTTAGACCTTTGCATGCTATAAGGCAGGAGTGCGCATACAAAGCATTTCTCCTTTGAGGTCCTTCTTCCCACTTCTTTTATATGCTGATAGCAGATGTTATTCCCCAAGTGTGCTGTACTGTCCAGGTAATCTTTCAGCTCATGATCATCATCCTTTGCACGTCTCTTAGGTCTGGTTATTTTCTTATGAGCTTCTCTAACCATCTCATGCAATATGTCAGCATGTCAATATGTCTTTGCTCCACTTATGTCTACATAGTAAGCAGTTTGTACTGTAAGGGAGAGCATTATCACCATAAACAAAATACAAGAGTAAATGACCCACAAGTATGACCATTTGCAGTAATAGCTTTTTGCACATCATGGACGGGTCTCGTAATCTGCCATGACAAAATTGCTATTGGTGCTGGCCATTTTACTTTTAAGGAAGGAAAAGCAATGTTTAAATGAACCAACATCATGCACTACTTCTGGATGCTGCTGAGTTGGCTCCAAAAGTTCCTCTTAATCCTCTTATGTCTCTCAATATTCTAGCGAGCACTGCATTGTTTCTTGGGTCCCTCAGAAACGTTTGGATGTTGGTTTGCCTCCCAACACGATGCGGGCACTCCTCAATCAGGGAGTAGAATACTAAGCTGACCAGTCTATGTGCATTATCCGGTGACAGGGGCATTTGTGTTCTCTCCACTGAACTCAGGAAGCAGAAGAATTTGCTCAATGATAGATGCAAGCAATCTCCTCACAACTGGACCATTCTTAGGATATTGCAAGAACAGATGAACGCTAGTAGGTCTCCCCACAAGTGCAGGGTAAACGGGCAATATGAACAGAAAAACTGCAAGAACAATCTGTGAAATGTTGTCATTGGGCACCACCATAGGCACTTCTGAACAGGAACTCAGTGAGAAAGGATTCGGGAACTGCTCCCTCTTCCAGTCATCAAAAAGGAACTCCAGATATGGCATATCTTTGTTTTTCACTCAAGGCTTAAGCATGCCTCAGTCCAATGTCAACAAGCTCCTGTGGCTCAAGAACAGATAACTTACCTTAACTCCTTTTTAAAGACTGAAAAGAGTGTCCCGAAATAAGCCACAGTCCAATAAACTCTTTATCCTTATTCAACAGCTTCTCAATCCTTCTTCCTCGTCATAGAAATAGTCTTCACGTGCTGGGGTTCTTCCTCAATGTTTATTTCTGATGGGGTTGAGGGTGAAGGGGATTCTCCATCATAGATCTTCATGTCAACAAGGAATATCCAAGCACGTCTGCCTTGCACTTTGACTTCAGAGGGTATAACATCCTCTCACTATGAAGGTGCCATTAAAACGCGGCTCGTGCCACCTTCCAGTGAAGTTTTGGATTAAGACTGCATCTCCGGAAAAAAGTTTGGAAAGACATAGCTCTTTAACTCCGTTTGCTGCAGCATCTGCTTCTGTGTTCCAAGTTGCCCCACACCCCTTCCACTTGAGCTGATCTGAAATGAAAGAGATACTTGAAGTCATGCATGTAAGATAATAACATAGCTCCTTTCATAACAATTCTGCTGTTGGCTGGGCATCACTTCTAAACCTAGTTGGAGGTGTGAGAGTTGTCCTCATTTGCCTCCTTGTCACTATCTCATGGGGGTTAAGATGGTGGTCTGAACCCAGTTTATTTCTCAACGCATACAATGCCAGTGGTAGATAATGGAACCATCCTACCTATAGGGTCAATTTTAATTTGGCTATTCTCTCTTTAAGCAAGCCATTGAGTCTCTCACAGACACTGTTCGCTTGCGGGTGATACACTGATGAAAACTTGTGCTTTATACTAAGCAACAAGCTTATTTGCTCAAAGACTTCGTTAACAAAATGAGGGCCATTATCTAATCTTAGTTCTTCACATATTCCCCATCTAGGAAGCACTTCTCGTGCTAGAAATTTGGCTGCACAGGTGGCATCTGGATGTGTACACGTTCCAGGTGCAACCCACCTTGAAAAGGGAGATACCGCTACAATCATGTAACTGTATCCATTACAGACTTGCAGCTTGTCGACGTAGTCGATATGTAAATGCTGAAAGGGACCATTTGGTCTCGGAATAACTCCTCTAAGTGTGCGCAATGTGTGCCCAGAAGTAAACCTCTGACATACAATACAATATACTACATGAAATGTAACGTGTTCTACTATATTTGGAACAAACCAATCCTCTGCAATTGTTGCGGCGAGGCTTTCTCTTGTAACCTGTGCAAGGTAGTGTAGCTGTTCCGATGCCACCCTTAATAAGGCTACAGGCATCACCGGTTTACCGGTGCTGTCTTGTCACCACAATGCTTCCTAGGGGTTTAAAGAACATGCTCTCTGCGTCCACAAGTGTCTTTCATCTAAGGGCGCTTCCTCTGGGATCTCTACCAATTGAATCCTAGACAGGTTATTATAACACTCAGACACACCCATCATCACCACCATTCTTTCATTCACATCAGGACACAATAACTTCTGTATATGCAACACATTTCGCTTCCTCATCTGCTTTTCTGATTTCCAGGTGAGATAAAATCTGCTCTCTTAGTATGAGCTGCGCATTTAACTACTGCGATGGCTACTGGGAGTTGTAGTGCCCTAATAAGCCTGTCCAGTAAGGCTGCATGCTGCACTGGAGTGCCATATGGTCGGAGGTAGCCCATCCTTTTCCAATGTGCTAGCCTTGAGTCCACTGTCGACGTCACATAGGTGGAGTCACTCTACACCATTACTTCCTGGTCTGCATGATTCACGAGCACGGCTATCAACACCACTAATTCTGCAGCCTGTGCTGAAAAGTGAGACTGTAGCCGTGCACTTATCACCACTTGAAACTCCTCATTGGCCATGTGCTTCACAACAGAAGCACCTGTATATTTTTGTCCATCGTTTTCATCGATTCTTGAAGATCCGCCAATAAAGAGAATCTCCCCAGCTGCCAAAGCATTTTCCTTTACCTTTGGGAGCTCATCATAGAACTTCTCATAATTCGAGCAATAATGTGCATGCTCACCCTCTTCCAGTGGTTCTGCTACAAACATTGCAGGATTCACTATCATGCATCTGACTATTTTGATCGCTGGATTTGATATGACTACCTCGTAGGCAGAAGCCCTTTGAGAAGTCAAAGTACCCTTAAGTTTTTCCAAAATTGCAAATAATGGATGTTCAACAAATAATGTCGTAGAACATCCCATTACTATGCTAGCAGACTTCTCTATGGTGAACGCAGTGGCAGCCAAAGATTGTTCACACGGAAAGTGACCTCTCATTACTGGGTACAGAATCCCACTGTAATATGCAAGGGGCTTGTACCCCAATGTGGTTCTCTGTGTCAGCACAGCTGTCATAAAAGTGCCATTCGTGTGCGAAAATAAAAATAATTCATCATCATAATTGGGAATCCCTAAAACTGGAGGTGTGCAAATTGCTTTTTTCAATTCATCAAACCCTTCTTACATCTCACCATTCCAGACAATTTTTTTGTGATTTACCTGTGCTTTCTTCAAAGCTTGCAACAAGGGTCTTATACATGAACTGTAATCAAAAACCTATGCTCTTACATAAATGCACAGTCACAGAAATCTCTGCATGTGCTTTATCGTGATCGGTTTTACTGTTTTCAAAATAGCCTCAGCCCTCTCAGGAGTTGCCTTATTTCCTCCATACAAAATTAGCTGGCCTATGTACAGCACTTCCTCTTGACAATACTGCGATTTCTCCTTGTCGACTTTATATCCTTTGTCTGCAAGGATAATCATCAGTTGAACTGAATTGAGTCTGCACTCTTCCTCTGAGGTGCTTCAGACCAATGTGTCATCCACACACTGTAATACAACACTCTCTAAATCAATATTACTTAAGTCCATCTGTAAGACTTTGTTGAAAATCGATGACGACTCAAAGTACCCTTGGGGTAAATGAGTGCTTTTCAGGTGAGTTTCTCTGAACGTAAATGTCAAAAGCACTATTACAAAAGGATTGGGGTATCAATCCCCTCTCCCGAACCACAGAAGCCAAAATGATCGACCCTCCCACCGTGGTTGGCACGGGTGCCTGAATAATATTCACACATGTAACCACGTGGCAGCCAATGGGGGGAAGACGGAGTTAGGGAAAGGGGATGGAATGACAAAGGAAAGGAAGGGAAAGAAACATACACATATACTCTTATAGTATTACTGTACCATCACCCTAGAACCTAGAACCTATACTTCACAACCTGACCTACTATAACCAAACCTACACTCTCAAACCTATTCCTGACCTCCTACTAATGCTGGTTACCCAAAATATGAGACTTAACACATGCTCGGTTTACACATAAATGCACATACCACATATAGGGTAGGTCCTGGCACATAGAGAGTGCAAAACAATTATCACCAGCTTTTAAGACCACCATACATATAAAATAGATTGCAAGCTGTATGGCACAAAACAAAGGGGATTCCCTTAAGTGAACCAAATGAAAACACATGGCCTCGTGGGCAAGCGGAAGCAACAAACAACGTAACACACACATACAATGTATTATTTGCATTTATTGCCAGAACTCTCCTGGTCTGGCTTTTAACATTGCCCACTTAACAGATGCCATAGTTCATGGGTGTATTTCCCACTCTATACATAAAAAGTAAAGAAGTGCTAATTTCCCTACTACATTTCACATGCACTTCATAACACCCCTAAATGGTAGAGGTTTGCAGGATATCAGACAAAACAGTAGGTGGCCACTTAACTCAATGTCCAGATGCCTCGTGAGGCCGTCCTGACCTGTAGTGATGACGCAGAACTCAAACGAGCTGTCTCCTCTCACCACCGCAGCCCAGGAAAATAGAACTTTGGCGGGCGGGCCACTGTGACTCTCACCGGCGCAGCCAAGGACAACCTACTTAGTGCTTGCGAGACCGCAGAGCTAGTGCCAGAGAAGCAAAAAGACCTGATTTCTCTGGCATTCCTTCAGCTCTTCGAAGTTCACAGCATTTCTCCTCCTGGATCTGCAAACCACCGCTACCCGTGCTGTCCAATGTTAATTATCTGCACCAGGGCACGGATGGTTGGCGGTTATAAAGGCACTTAATTACAGCCAGCTGGGCCAAAGCGCGCACACACGCTGAACTACACGATGACCCACTGCCTGCTGGGAAGTGTAGTTCAGGTCCTTATCCTCACGCTCCTTTGGCCCAAACCCTTAACCCTAACAGTAAATGACATCAGATCTGACGTATCTTTATGCAATGGGATTGATAAATTGCATTTTTCAAATCAATCACAGTGAAGTATCGTGCCTTGACAGGTATATTACATAGAATTGTCACCGGGTTAGGAACTAGAGGCAACTCGGCCTCTACAATCTGGTTAATCACGTCATATCTTGAATTAAACACCACAACCCCCCTTTCCCTTTTTTCACAGGATATATTGCGGTATTACATGGTGACTCGGACATCACTATAATGCCTTGTTCCATCATAGCAGAAATTGTCTTAAAAATACCTTCATCTGCCTGTCAAGACATGGAATACTGTTATGCTAGTGGTAAAATTGCTCATGGCTTCAATTTAATTTTTACTTCTCCAGCCCCCTTCAATAGGCCTATGTCATAGGGGCCTTTTGTCCATAATGAGGCTGGCACCTTTGCCATGTCTTCATCTTAATACTCAGGGCGTTTCTGAGCCAACAACATTTTCTGAGGAACCTCACGTTTAATTGCTCCCACCCAATAAGTAATACTCATCTGGAATATCACTTCGTCATCTGTGGGATGATCTCCAAACAGATCCTCATCAGTTATGTCAGTCAATCTGTAACCTTCCCCAATAGCAATCACTGTGCACCATTGCCTGCCCTCATGGTCATTCCCCTAAAGCAAAGCTAAATCTATTTGCACTATAGCTGCTTGTAGTTCTAAAGGAAATACTTGTCCTTCCTCTTCATCCATATGTATCTTTGGCCTGAATAATAAAAATTCATCAGGTATTCTCACAGTTTTGCCCACTAAGCCTGGCAGCCATATTAACAAAATGTGTACCACATAGTGAAAAACGTCTGGTTTTGGAACCCACCTTGATTGTCCTGGAAGTTTCTTCGTCGAAAACCTCCCCTTCCCTGTGGTATAAACCCATTAATACCTTGGTAGAACTGCCTTTGGTTATTCTCCTGCGGCATACTAGTTGTTTGCTGTGCACCTGATTCGTCTCCACTAGTCAACATTGCCCCTTCGGTGGCAGACTTGAATAGTTTTGTCTTCACTAACTTTGCCTCTTCGCTTTTCCTTACATCGTCTTTCTTTCGATACTTTTTTTGCAAAAGTCTGCAATAATGCACGATTGTCGGCTGTATTTCTGATCATGGTTTTGCTTCCACACCCACTAACTTCTTGAGCTGCTTCTGTACTGGGTCTGGCAGCCCCAGGCATAATATATGATAAAATACAGGTATAGATTTCCCCCAAGCCTCCTGTGTCTCCAAGGCCCAATGCTCTTGGACATTTTGAATATAAACAAGTGTATCGTCTCCTTCCTGCATATTTTTCATCATTATAGTTCCCATATCTGACGTGTCTGGATACAGTACTCTAAGCGCTTTCCAGACCGCCGCCCTACAGATATTGAACAGTGCTTCATCATGAGCAGTATTCACCGTGGTGACACCAGAATACCCGGCTATTGTCCAAACATCATTAGCCCTCTCCCCAAGGATGTCAATCAGGATACCTTTAATGTCCCCTATAGCTAACGTGTAACCTCCTGTCATTTTCTCTAACTCAGGTATCCACTTCTCAGCGCCAGAAGTTAAACTCGGGAGTTTGCACCTTAAATTATCTTTATCCATATGTGGCCATGGTATGTACTGTGGCCTCGTTCCTCCCTTTTCTAACAAAGGAAACAGTGAAATCCCAAACTCGCATTTGACACCCATCATCTATCTATCCATAACAGGGACAATGGTACCACTCCCCCTTCTACCTGGCAGTAATGTTAGCCTGCTCACATAAGGTGGCGAGTCCTCCATCTGACCATGGGACAGCCCTTTAAGTGGATCTAGCGGCGTAAATGACCCTGACGCCCGAGATTTGGCTAGGTCTAGATCTGACCACCTTACTTCCTTGTCCATCGAAAAGCACCCTTCAGGGCCACATCCATCACCTTCCTCTCCCCTACGGAAGGTTGCTCTGTCTTCATCTGACATATCCTGCCCCCAACTTGTGTGACTTTTCTCCTCTTCATCTCTGTCTAGAGTCAGTCTGTCTAAGGACAGCTCCTTTGGCTCAAAACTACACGAGGGTCCCTCTTTATCGTACAGCTGTGCACTCTTAAGTCAATCATTTTTACCCTTCCCCTGCAACACTTTCTTAGTCTTCATAAACTTTATTGATAGCATCCCCAATGCTTCTTGAGTCAGCCTCATCCTCTAGATTTGCTCTAGACAGACCTGCTATTGGCTCATGTGCTGGGAAGTACTCTTCTATGTCTTCCCATGACACTACTGATTAAGATCCATTACTTCCTTTTCCATACAATCATTGTTGTGTACTCTCTGCCTTCTCTTTGGTTCTAACTCATCGTCAAATTCTCTTCACTTTCTTGCTTCCTCTCTCACCCTTTCTTCCTCCTTTCTCTTCATGTCTCTTCTCTCAGTTGCCCGTTGTATCTCTTTGTTTCTACGTCTTAGCATTCTTTTATCCCTTAATTTCTGTTCCTCTTCATCCATTCTCTTCCTTTATAATCTTTCCTGCTCTTCGGTTTGCCTCTGGCTGTTGTCATATTTTCTCTGACCTTTCCTGTTTTCTAAATTGCTCCTCCTGATACAATTGTTCCCGTCTTTGTCCTTTTTTTGGCCCCATCTTCTTTCAATCTTACATCTTTTTCTTTATCCTTTTTCTCTTGCTTGTCTGGATCTTCCCTTTGCCTTACGCCCTCAATGCTCTTACCATCAAGTTTGAGCAAAATCTGACCACCCATCCATTTGTTCTGTATAAGGGCTAACTCATCAGTCTTATCTTTTTCTCCTTTCCATCTCATTATTTCTCGTCCTATATCTACAGATGTACTTAGTCGATCACTTCTCTGCTTATCACGTCTCTCTTTGATCGTCGGCACCTTAGATATTACATTTCTCTCAGTATTTTTCTCTGGGTCCTCGTCGCTGCTTTGCGAAGGTGACTCATATGCTGGGTTACTATACCCTATTGCTGCCTTAAGCTCCCTCAATGGGTACAGACCGCCATCTTTCTTTTTATCGCCATCTGTTTCAGGCGTGGTGGGTGGCAGAAGACTCCTCACCCCCCTCTCTGCATACATTAAGTATCCAGTCTACAGGAGGAGGGTCTTCTTTCTCCTCCTGATACATCTTCCAGAGCCCTAAGCTCTCTAATAGCTTGTCCAACTTTTTCCCTGTATATACGGCATGCAAATATGTCGTCATATGCTGCAGACTGCCTTTGATAATGATCCCCCTTGTGGCCACGACATGAACATTTTGTCTGCAGTGCCCTTTACCCACTCCGCACTGTACTGTCTAAGCTTAGTCGCGTGCTTGGGTAACTGTTTGCAAAGATGTATAAGCAGAGTAACAGCCTCCATTTTGACACGTCACTCTTTGACTGTCAATTCTCACCTCTACACTTTAGAGATTTTAAAAGTATGTTTTAGAAAAATAAAACAAAATGAGCGTGCATTAATTGTTGCAGGCTCCAAACCCTCTATATTACATTTTCAATTTCTTTTGATCTATGTTTTCACTAAACACGTTCAATACCAACAAATAAATATTTAATTCACAATTCTCATATATTCTTTTTCACATCTATCAATTCTTCTTCACCATATATAATTCACATAAAACAAACAGACAACAACTCAACCGGCCACATATATCTCTCAGTCTTCTCTCTGAGTGTCGTTGTCCTGTCCTATTGCTCAACTTGCTTGCCTCTCGCTGTCTTCCCTGCCTACTCTGTGTCCTCGCTAGTGTCTTCCCCTCTTCCTTTCATCTCTCTCCTCTCCCACCCACCCTATGCTTCTCTCTGTCTCTCCTAACTTTTCTAACTGCTTCTCTATTGACTATCCTGCTCTCCTCACTAAATCTGGTAGGAAGAAGTTTAAAAAGGACATCCTGGTCTCTAACGCAGACCTCCCTATCACTGACACCTACACCAGTGCCTCCTCCAAGGGAACTCTCACCGAGATCCTCTTTGTCATGCCTCCGCCAGACCTATGGACCCTTCATATGGTCGCTGTGCTTTCTCCTTTCGCCTCCTCCCCCATTAATGGTGCCATCTGTTGGGACGCTCTCCTGGCCTCCTTCCTCTCCTCTAAGGTCATCATTAATGTTTACTCTTATGGGACCGTCTTGGTCCTAGGTCCTCAGGCCAACCTGAACCTTTTTGATAGACGCTTCCTGTGCCTCATCAACTTCCTTTCTTCTCCTTCTGTCCCCCCTTCCCTTTCCTTGGCTACCTTGCCTTCCCCCTCCCTCTCTGCCCCCTATCGGGCTCCTTCTACACCTCTGCAGGGCATACCTCTGATCTGTACCCCTCCCCAGAAGTCCTTCAAGGAGGGCAACCTTCTCCACATTGCCACTCTTAACTCTTGCTCCGTGGTCAAACATTCCTCTGTTATCTGCCGCCTTGACCTCGATGTCTTCGGTCTCACTGAGACATGGTTCACGGCCAGCTCTCTCACCAGCTTTGACAAGCTCCTACCTACCTGATGGCTACAAGATCCTCTCTGCACCCAGGCCCAACCGCTCTGGTGGGGGTGTAGCCCTTATCTTCCCAGAGTGGATTCCTGCCTCTGACACTCCTACGCAGGCCAGTGTAAGCTAAATTGGGATGATCCCGTTTTGGGGAACAGCACCTTCTGGGATCAAAGTTAGGAGGAGAAAAGCACAGTGAAGGTGATGACCCTATCTCTTGATTCTGAAATCTAACAGTAGGTGTACCTATTATCGGAAGAGGTCACTTATTTAAAGAACAAGGTTGCAACTTATACCAGTATTTGTGAGGATACAAAGTAACCTGATGCATTACTGTTTAGTGTACAATATAAGTTGTGAGACCAACCAGATCTTAGCAAAAAATATATGTTTTATTTGATTAACAATAAAACAGGTGTAAAAATGTACCCTAAATAAACAAATGAGCAGAGAGCAGACCAGGAGTCTGATGCAACACATTAAAAACGTGGCGGGGTTAGTACGTGCGTGTGTGTCTTATTTTTTATAAAACTGTTCAAAACAGACACAAGAAGTAGAGCACTTTTGTTGATACTAGACAGCTCTATCTTGAAGGAAGCCTATTAGAAACCTTAGGATTTTTGTGATGGTCGACATATGTTTCGGCTAATGGCAACAGGAAAAATCAGACAATTACACAACATGTCTGTTGTTGCAAAGTGTAGCCGTCTTCAGGACAGAAAAAGATAACCCGTTTCAAAGGATGTTTGTTTTGTTGTGTTGAGTACTTCTGATTAACCGTACATGCTACAACTTTTAGCCCACTCAACAATAAAAATCAAAGGGAGATGATTTTCTCACTGTTGTTTAACATTAGCTTCCTTTGCTCCAAGGATGCAAGGCTGTCATGGATATGAAAGGGATCTGTTGTAGTTATTTGTGGCACACACACTCCTGCTCGGTTCTAGGAAGGAGGGTGCTGTTGTTCCATGCCTTACAGCAGCCAAGGATACCAAGAGAGAAATGTCCGCTGGGTTATATGATACAAAAATAGCCTTAACCACCTGCCGTTTTACTCCTGGGTTAAAGATGTGACCCGCGATGACTGCATCCCTCCTTTCACTATTCCGGCTTTCCGGAAAGCTAAGAAAGTGAACTAAATGTCGTTACCTTTGGGTGCCTGATCCACATCCTTCCAGCGCTCCAGTAAGAATACGGGTCACATCATTAACCCAGGAGTAAAACGGCAGGCGGTTAAGGGACTCTCTGTATCGTATAACACAGCGGACATTGCTACTATTTATCGGCCAACTGGTCAGATTGATTCCTTCCTCTCTGAGTGAGCGGACCTCTCCTCCTCACTCCTGGCTGCAACCACACAACTCCTCCTTCTTGGAGACTTCAACATCCACATGGATGCCTCCTGTCCCCCCATCTGGACTCTTTTGCAACCTCCTTGACTCTCTCTCACTCACCATTCTCCCCTCTGGCCTGACTCATTCTGCAGGGCACACTCTCAAAGTTCTGATCTCCTCAGACCTCCCCCTCTCCGTCCCTCTCTCCACTCTTCTCTCCTGGAGTGATCACTTTCTCCTATCCTCCCACCTCACCCTCTGAAACCCTCAGGTCAAGCCACCTCCATCACTGCCACCCACCTTCTTATTCATCCGACCCATGAAGCGCATGTCAGATGAGGCTTTCGTCACCACCTTCTCACCCTCTACTCCCCCTTTGGCTGACTCTCACCCTGACACAACCCTCTCCACGCTCCACTCTTCTAAATCTGATACTCTTGATATCCTTGCCCCTGTCATGAGAATCCACCTGAAGCCCAAAGCCAAGTGACTCAGACCTTGTCACCCTAAAACGCAAGTGCAGGGTGACCGAGAGTAAATGGCGTGCTTCATGTTCATCCTCTGACAAACTGGCATGCCGCCTGCTGCAAAGGCAATACCGGCTCTCCGTCCTCACCAAGAAGAGAGCTCATATCCAAGCCTGCATCTCTGCGGCATCTAACAACTTGGCTGAACTCTTTAAATCTGCAAGGAACTGGGAAATCTTGCCGCAGTCTCTACCTCTCCTGTCCCTTCCCAGGCCCTCTGCACGGCACTGGCTTCTCACTTCATTTCAAAAACTCAGGACATCCTGTCCTCACTCTCCTCCTATCGCCTCCCTCCCTCTATTCCCTGATCCTCCTCTGGCCCTTCTGCAGCCACCCCCCTCCTTCCTCCTCTGCCTTTCCCCTTTTCTCTGCAGACAAGGTTTCTATACAAGTCTGATCTATGAAAGTCTCGTCGAAACAGGTTCACCCCTGTTCCTCCAAAACTATCAAGAACCACATCGACTCTCTGGCTCCTGACCTGGCTGATTTCTGCAATAATTCCTTCACCACTGGAGTCTTCCCATCCCTCTGAAGCACTCCCTTGTGCACCCTCTTCTTAAGAAACCCTCTGCCGACCCCTCCTGTCCGGCTAACTATCGCCCAATCTCCATCACTCCCTTCCTGGGCAAGCTCCTGGAGAAACTGGCCATCTTCCAGCTTAATCTCCACACTGAATCTGTTGGTTGTCTTCATGACCATCAGTCTGGCTTCAGAGCTGCCAGAAGCACGGAAACTGCTCTCCTGAACATCCGTGAAGACCTGCTCTCCAACCTTGACTCTAACACCCTGTGCGTCCTCATCTTGCTGGATCTCTCTTCTGCCTTTGACACTGTCAACCATGCCATCCTGCTCAACCGTTTCCATGATAGCCTAGGTATCACTGGTTAGGCTCTGGTGTGTCTGACTTCTTTCCTCTCAGACCGACCCTCCCAGGTCCAACTTGGGTCCTTCCATTCTGATATCTTTTTCTCTACCTGTGGTGTCCCCCAGGGATCTAACCTCTCTCCCTGGCTGTTCAACCAATACCTCTCCTTGTCCCCCGCATCGCCGATCTCTGCCCCAACTTTCAGTGATATGCGGATGATACCCAGCTCATTTTCAGGCTACCCTCAGCCTCCTCCTCTCCTTCTCTCATCTCTGATTGTCTGTCTGCCATCCAGGAGTAGCGTGCCGCCAATTACCTCTGCCTTAATGCCAGTAAGACTGAGATTCTACTCATCTGCACACCCACCCATCCTCTTGGCCCTCTTCCTGCTCCCACCTGCAAGGCTAAAAACCTCGGGGTCATCTTCAACTCCACACTCTCCTTCTCTCATTACATCTCTGATGTCTCTGAGAAGTCACACTACAAGCTGCACCTCCTCAGAAGTATTCTTCCCTTCCTCTCCTTCCCCCAGAAGCTCACTGCCTCCAGAGCCCTGGTTCTCTCTAGGCTGGTCTATGGTAACAGCCTCTATCTAAATCTGCCTGCCTCTACTCTCCGCCCTCTGCAACTTATCCAGAACAGGACTGCAAGTCTTGTCCTTGTCCTCAACTCCAGGGATTGTATCTCTCCAGGACTGAAATCTCTGCACTGGCTCCCAGTGGCTGCAAAGATTAAGTTCAAAACCCTCTGCATTGTCCACAAGGCCTTCAGGGGCCTGGGGCTGCAATACCTTCAACTCTCTCTTCCTAAATATCTTCCTTCTCGAGCTCTTCGCTCATTCGCCTACAACTCCCTTAGGGTCAGTTGCTTTTCCAAGCAATGAGTTGGTGGTACATTTCTCTATTTGGCTGTGGCCTCCCTTTGGAATTGCCTTCCTGCCTTCCTGAAACTTGAGGAGAACCATCTCTGGTTCTCAAAACCTTCCTCTTTGCGTCTGCTTTCTCTCCCCCTATCCCATGCTGAATTCCTGGCAGAAACTGCACTGGTTACCTGGCCACCGTTCTGAGCCCTGCCAGTTGCCCACCTGCACTCCCTCCCTGGCAACCCCTGCACCTGAGGACTGTTTTCTGTATCCCTACAGTCCCCCTACCAGCACTTATGGCTGCACTTACCTTGAACTTGCCACTAGCTGGCCGTTTTTACTTATCTTATCTATTCTACTATTCCATGTACTGCACTTTCCCCTCTCCTTTCCCCCACGCACTTTTCCCTTTGCCTCTTCCCATGCACTTGCGCGATCTGAATGACACCTGGCCTTGTAGGATCCTTGCCTGTCTTCCCTTTTTTCCCCCTTTCTTGCCTCGTCGTGCCTTGAAACACTTGTGTGTAGGCGCGTTATAAATGCCATATCATATCATATCATATCTCTTAGACTGTCCTGCCTTCTAAAAATACTCCTACGGAGTTTGAACTGTACTCTTTAAACTCATCTTTAACCGAGTTTGTCTTCTACATCATCTGCTATGGGACCCTAGATACTGTTCCTTCTGTTACATTCTTTAAAACGCAGGTATCTTGGGAGTACTTGTTATCGTGGCCTCTCCTCACGATATCTCTTAATTGCTTGGCCTCTTCTCAAGTCAATTACTTAATTTTCAATACTCATCAGTTCTTAAGTTACTTTACTCCAGCCTCTCTGCGTTACTCGTATTTCTCTTCATCACTTTCTTCACCCACTAGCCATTCACACTTTTGCCATCTCACTCAGTTTTTACTCACCATTCAGTTGTTCAACTTCCGATTCTCGGGATAGTATGCCTCCTCAGTAGCCTTTTCAACTTTCTATCCGTTCAGCTTCCTGTAGATGCTGGGAGGGGATTCTGTGGAAACCCGGGTACCCGTCTCATGCTACCACGTGAGCTGGAGCTCCCAGCCCTTTAAGATGAGGTAGCAATACCCTTGAGATGGATGTGGATGCAGAAATTATTCAAACATAAATATTTGAACTGACTTAGGTAGTTGGCAAAAGGATAACTGTTTTAAAATCAATTATCTAAAACAGGGAGTATAACGGACATCAACGGACGTTGCAGCGTAAGGAATCTCAGTGCATGTTAAAAACAGCATTCTTTTATCGCAAAAAATCATCATAAGTGGCGTTAACCAATGTATTACTGACATCATCCTACGTTGCAAACTACAAAAACCTAATGGCAAGTGTGATAGGGTCTAAGGGAATATCTAAGTATACGATCCATACTCATCTAAGGCAGTGAGAGAAAGTGATTTGTTTCTTAATATCAGGTGGGGCAACTAAGCCCACCCCATAAACAGGTCACTATGAACGTTACTAAATACACGACATCCCATTGGCTACACAAACTACAGGACCATTAATCATGATGTCCTCTACCATTGGTTGGCACTCTAACCTCCATCAGTATTTTTCCACGTATGTTAGCAGCATGCAGGCTGAGCTTCCAGGTGCTGGTGAGCTAGTCTTTGACCATAGCTTCCCACCAATTAGCATATTCATCCATCATCACCTCAGTGGCCTGCTGTCAATTAGGGCTTTGAACTTGTCCTTGGAAGTGTTCTTAGCTCTGGAGAATTTTAGGGGAGTGAAGGCACGCTCTGCCCTCATGCGTAGGTGTGACCATCATGTTCATCTAACTTCATCCATCCACATGACTGAAGACCACAAAAGGGAGTTTCAAGTGTATTAAAATACTATTTTCTAATAAACCTCTCATGTCTTCCTTGTTTTGTTCATGCTTCCTGAACAGGAGTTTCATACCTTCACACGATTTGTATCCAATGTCTGCTCACTCCAGCCTGATAAGACCTTGGCTTCTTGGCTTGGCTTCATGGCTCATCCAGCTTCGCCTTTCTGAATTAACTTTGTAATTCATTTGTTTTCTCACTGCGACACACTGGAAAAGAAGCCTTCCTTTTTTAGCCCAGCTCTGCTAGAACACGTAGTGGAAACATGCATTCTTCATTTGCTTGTACATATATGTATATGTTGGTGCATGCCACAATCTATTCACTATTAAGCTAGCCTCAAGAATACTTTGTCTGCTTGTGTTTCTTTTGCATCTGTACATGTGTAAACTGACTTGATATCCATATCCATTTTGTAGCATAATTCTCTTCATCTTGATGCCTAGATGCCACTTATCATCGATCCTTTCTTGGTACCTTATAGTATATCAGCATTCTTTAGTCTGCATCTCTTCTATGTACGTCAGTTTTGATTCTGTTTGACGTCACGATTCATCTTGGCCATTCATTTGCTCTGCTTCTTCCAGGATTTAATTGAAATGGCCATCATACTTTCTTGTATGCAGATATGGTTTTCTCAATAGGAACCGTGCTTCCAGGATTCTCCTTGGTATCTGTATTTTCACTGGGACCGCACGTGTCTCACACTCTGGTTCCCAACATATAGGCAAGATGGGAGAGGCGATTGAGGTTGGGTTACTTAGCTCCTTCTCTACACTGGTGCCAATGGGCTCCTCTGTTTCAGACATCTGGTTGATTTTATCTCCTGTGACAGCTGTCCTCTCTTGTTCAGTCTTACCTGCATACTGGTGACAGCGTGGAGCAAGACTAGTGGTTCCAAAATGGACCTCGGGCAACTCCAGTTATGAAATTTGTTCCACAGGCGGGGACCAGATCAAAGGTCTGGATGAGGTCAAATGCCAGGTATATCTTTGGTTTGGCATCCCAGACAGGATGTTGAGGAGCAATTGGTTGACACCTGTGTAACCCCAGTGCAAAACCAGTTTAAAATGGGCCGTTGCGTCACTCTTGGTGTGATCACTCGTTCAATCTTGTAAGGAGGTGGGACACAAAGAATTTTCCAACGACATCTAGAAGGGCGATTCAGCGGTAGTTCTTAGGGTCCTCCCTATTGCCCCTCTTAAATATCAGGACTACAATCACCCTCCTCCAAGACTCCGGGAGACAGTGAATCTGCATGATGCTTTCAAATAGAGAATGAAGATATGTGGCTCAATACTTCAGATCTTGCTTTAGCATGGCATTGGTAAGGCTGTCCGGTCTAGGTGCTCGTGAACCATTCCATTTTGTCAGTTTCTCCATGATGTCATCCACACCAGGAGGGACATCCGATGGCACAGGTGCCTTGCTAATTTCAGGAGGAGACAGGTCCCTCTTTTCTTCATAGAGGACCCGAAAATGCACCACCCAGGCTTCCTCCGAGACACTGTTGATCTGTGTTGTGCTTGCCTTCCCAGATGACTTTTTATCAAAGTCCAGAATTTACAGGATTTCCGCCCGCAAATCATTTTCAGCATGGACTTTGAGTTGTGCTGATACATTTTTATTCTACTGGCTCACAGCCAGTTCTTGTAATTCTTAACAGCAATTTTAGCTTGATGGAAAGCATCAACCAGGCACAAGCTCCTAGCTCTTCGCAGCAAACTTATGACCTCTCTTCTCTTGCCAAGTAAGGTGTTTCTTTCTGACTGGGGATGTCCTTGTGCCCATTTATGAAATCATTTGAGTAGGGGTACATAACCAACAAGTACCCCTCATCCATCGAACCTTCTAATTCAAGGCTGTGCTTGAAACATGTAGTAAAAAGGACAATAGCCTCTTTGACATTTTCAATCTTGTCCCTCCATCACACTAAGTGACAGGTCCTATCAATCCCAGTTGGTCAGTTTTTCCATTCATGCCCAGATTGTTGGAAAGAGATCATGTTCACTGTGTGTTGTCTCAGTGATTTTGAATGAGGAGATACATGGTAGAATGTTCCGGGACACAAAAGTATAATCTATACATGCTAATTGGTTATCTCTTGACCAGGTGGTTCTAGGTGGTATGTGTCCCGGCGTATGGCCATTCAACATGTACTTACTCTGGAAGCCATTAAAAGTAGCCAAACCTCTCCTCACCTTACTGAAGTGTTTAATTGGGAAGTGTCTATTGTCCTTGCATTCTTGCTCAAGCATTTTGCATTCAGGTCCCCACACAAAATGGTTACATGCTCCTTGATTTGTGAAGGCGTCATCTATTAGAGAAACCACCATTTCTAGAAAGTCCTCATCTGACCAGACATTTGGGTTCCAGTACAGGTTTATAATAGCCAAGTGGGAAACACCCGTGTGCCTATGCTCCCCCACAAGTGGTGTCCAACCCACAATGATCTCCTGGGCAAACAATGTATTGCTTGCCACTTTGATCAGACCAAGCCACTCCCTGACCTGATTGCCGTTAAGAGGCCTCAGGTTTGACTACCCTTCAGGCCCTTTTCTGGAAGGCTTATTATCCCTGGCCAGGGAATTTTTCAGACACAACTACGTCTCCTGGAGACATAGTACATCAAAGTCACCTAAGTCCACGTCACTTTTCGTGGTCAGGTGCCCAAACCCTCTAGTGTTCCATGATGCCATCCTTCGTTGGTCCGGATGGATCTTCTTGCAGAGCTAGGATCCCTAAGTGCCTGCTAGGACTCCTGATAGCCATAACCAGGAGAACTTCTCTAAAAAACGAGTGCACTCCTCATGGGCCCACTTTACCTCTGTAGTTGAGCCAATTCTACAGTTGGCGTGCACTGTGATGCTAATGTTTGGTCTTCCAGGGCCTTGAAGGAGTTGCTTCGAAACTGTGGATGTTTGAAAAGTAACCCTTTTAAGAGCTCTACATGGAGCTCTCCCTCTCTGTTCTTCTTCCTGCAGTTCTCCACCAGGCTTAATTTGATGGTACATATTAGATCTTGGAGCCACCTTTCCCGGCTCTACGGGACAAGTTTCTTTAGTTTCTTTCACAGTTGTAAGATCAAAGCCCAACATTAACAAGTTTTCAGCTGCACCCAGCAGCATTCCATTCATGACCGGAGAGGTCAAGTGTAAATAGATGCTGTCTGTGCGCAGCTCATCCACAAATTCTATGATCTTTAAATCGCTAGATGTAATTTGGTGCAGGTTTGGAATACACTCTAATAGATCCATTACACTCTTCCGGTTCAGTATCAAAACATCCTCACTGTCGACCAATCTCTTCAGCTTCACACAACAGTCACTAATTCTCCCTTGGGCTCTACCTCTACTGGGGCAGATGCTGCCCCTCCGGTGAGAGTTGTGCCCCCAAAACTGGCTTGCTAGTGGACTGGTCAAGAAAGATTTTTTTTGTTGTTGAGGTCCCTGGGTTTCCAACAGGGTTTGAGCCTCGGTGTAGCTTTCTTTGTTCTGCACTCTGCTCAAGATTCCCTGATTCCTGGCTGATTCCAAGAGCTCCTTCTACCAGGTCCATGCGAGGATGTTATTCTTAAATCCTTCGTGGATAATAGATCAATTCCCTCATTTTCTCCTGCTGCTTGATCCCTTTTTATTGCTGTACATCTTTTTTCCTCTGGTGTTTGAAATTTAGGAGAGTCCACAACCACCAGTATTTTTATCTTACCTGGGATTTCGCCATTGTCACTGCTGGACTATGGCAAGGTTCCAACTGGGAATCTGACTCTTGAATTGAATAGACTGAGAGATTTATCAGGTCTTCAGAAATGCTTGTGTCTGTCACTACTCCTTCCAATCCTGCAGCAAAATCTTGGTCACAGACAATCAATAGGGGGGATGTTTTGCTAATCTCACATGCATTACTTTCCATTTCGCTGTCTTCTTTCAGGTCAATTGGAGGAGCCAGAGTGTCTTTTTTTTTGCAATCCTGGATTTAGTGCAGCGGTATGGTTTTCGTGATGGTTGACTTATCAGCACACGTTCTTTACTCTTCTTCTTCCACTTCTGACCAAAAATCGGGTATTCTTTGTTCAGGTATCCTGATCTTTTTTGCTAATGTCTCCAACTCCATCAGTCCTTTTCTCGTGGTCCCTAACACTAGGGAGGCTGGAAAATTGCTTCAGGGGTCCTTAAACACAGAGAGGTCCTGGGCACCGCTGTGGCTGGCAGAGAGGCGGTCTTGCTCCAGCAGCAGGTTACTTCTGCGGTTGCTCTGAGTCCCAATCCAGGGACTTGGGGACAGATGGGCCCTTGTTCTCCGGCTTCCAATCATGGGGGAGATTGGAACACAACTTCAGGGGTCCTGGGTACCACCCTGTTTGCCAGACAGGCAGGTCCTGTTCCAACAGCAGATCACCCCCAATAGTCCCTGGGGATGGTAAGGGGACAGAGCTGGTCTCTGCCTTGGAACACCTCCCTTCACCTCACAGATGGAGGCCTTTAGAAATGACTGCTCTCTCAGCAGGGTCCAGTAAAATCATCTCAAGTGATGATTCAAAAATGCTTCAAGATGATTCAGAGAAGGGGTGAGAGGCCCTTTTCTATAGTCAAAGGTCCCCATATGATTGAAGTAAATCTAGCCTGCTTTGGGGGTCCAATTCCTGATATTGTATGAGTGGACTTTGCCCTTACAATGTCACACCCAATGTGCTTTGCTCCAGAAGGAAGTGGAGGGGCAGGAAAGAGAACGAGAGACAGAAAGAATAAAACATGGCAGAACCCATTGAAAACTGTGCACATCTCTCTCTGGCTCATCTTAACTCCACCCCCTCAACACTCAATAGAATTAAAGGCCTTTAGAAATGCATGTAAAGCATGGCTCTCTGTGAATGGATGTGCCTCTTTGTTTCTGTTCAAAGGACAGAGTCCTGTGGAGAGGCTGTCCTGAGGGAAAGGGTGTTACCTGCCATTTACAAAGGAACAAAAAGAAGCAATCCCCCAAGGTTAGCCCTGTCAGTGGACAGGGGTTAGCCATGTCTGAGAGGAAAGCACATAATCCTTCCACAGCTGAACTAGGCTCCAAGGTTGTCACATGTGCAAAATCAATTTAGTGTGGGTGGGATAACTCTGGAACATGCTGGCCACCGTACCCTAGCTCAGGTGTGGCTTATATGTACAGTTTTATATGCCACCAGGACACCATCTTAAGGGATATGTAATGTTTGGAACCGGGGTGCATATTTTAAATGCAGCCCCTGTGCTGAAGAGACGTGGGTGTCACTGCAGCTGTCAAGGGGGAACCTGTGGCCTCTGAACCTGCTCTGTACCACTGGTAGAGCAGGCACTTTCAAATCAGGATACTGATGCACCAAAAGGCACAAGTACATACTATGCTTATGTCATGGAGCTTATGAATGGGGAATCTGATTAGCAGATTTCTCTTTCAGAGATGGATTTACTCGCATAATTGTATTATTTAATACAAATAAAAAATTCCAGGGCTTTTACACCCTTGCCAGATGGCAATTCATCACAGTCTTGTTGTATGGACAAAGCACTCTTGCACTTTAAATTTGTTGACATTTGTCCGAGTGACAAGAAACCAAAAAGACTTGGAGACCAGATTTTACTTTCGACTTGTCATCTACAGACTGAAGAACCATTTGTTCCCTTCGAAACATATACTCACTCTCTTCCAACAGGGCAGTTGGGCTGTGGCACACAGGTACGCAAAGCAAGAGGTTCACTGCCAATGTACAAACAAGTCATAGGGCCTTATTCGAAGTCTGCCGGTCCGGAAACAAGGGTGGCGGTAAGCTCACTGGGACCCTTGTTTCTGGACTGGCAAACTATGTGTTTGCCTGCCGTGGCCACTGTGCCCAAGTCTGACTCTGCCGGGCGCAGCGGTTATGGTAGGCAAACACTTCACAAAAGCACAGGCACCATTAGCAATTGTGCCAGCGCTTCTGTCCCCACTCCCATAGCGTCCTACCAGACTCTATGGGAATGGGCACTTACAATTTACAGGGGCCTGACTTCCCAGGCTGCCGGTCTCGTAATGAGCCGGTGGCACCGAGAAGTCAGGTGCCGGTAAATTATTACAAGTTTGGTAGCAACCCGCCAGTAGCACCGACAGGGTTACCGCCAGACTTGTAATGAAGCCCATAGTCTTGGTATCAGATTGATTAAGAAATGCATGATTTGTGTCTAAATGAACTCATATTAATTACCCATTCACAGGCTTTATTGGTGTTTTGACATAGTTTATTATGGAAAAATGGGAGGCCATTGGTTGCTGTCAAGGAGGATTTCTTCAACATTTCCCTTACCCGACTTCACCATTGACCTTATAAATCATTTTAACATCCACTCACATCGAATACATTAATCAGGTATTAATGTGTTACTTCAAATAAGTATTCTCACTTCTTCTCCCTCTACTGCACCACTCACTCTGAATATGGAAGCACTTACAAGAGAAATCACCCAATGGAAGAACATACTGTTGAGCCTGAACTTGGAGCTTTAACGAGGCAACTCTATGTGAGAATAAGCATAGTCTAGCTGATCTGTAGTGAGGGAACGTATTACACGCAGATAACACCATTACATCTGAAACTGATCCCCCTGGTCTAGGGGTTTCTTTCCTCGCATTAGTGGATACTGTGGAATGTGCAACAAATACAATGAATGTAACTGCTACATTTGCTTGCACAACATTGTTAGGTCCAAAAACAATGGAACATAATAATTTATGTGACTAAATTGTTTATTGTTATCATTTATTGAATCATTACTGCTGCCCCTAACTATGCTAGTTCATGCAATAGACCAACAAATGAATGCAACTGTATGGGAGCTATTCTGGGCAATGAAATAGAATGAAATGATCCTAATGTGACACGATTGAAAGTCTTCCAACCTGACCTGCATAATCCTGTCTATCTAACAATGGGTACTTCCCAATTAATTTGTTTACGAGGGACCAGTTTCACCATGGGAAGAAGACTAAACATCCAAAAACTAGTAGGAAACGGGTTACCCCTCCCTTTTCACTTGACACCTACGTGTCGGTTTTTGATATGGTTAATTTGGAATTAATAGTATTTTTCCATATATTGTTTGTCACTTTATGTCTTTCGTGTGTTGACCAAGTAACCAGGCCAACTAGAGGGGATCGGTGTGCACACACATAGGTGTCTCAAGTGCAAAGGGAGGGGTAAACAGTTCTCTACAAGTATTCTAATTACCAATGTAGAGAACACATCAGACCCCCGACCATATCCATCACTCCTCATATGTTAAAAGCCAACCATCCATCATTTATTCAAAGTGGTCAGATAACAAAATGGTCATATTGAGGACAGCAATCTTTCAGCCCAGGTAAGAACCACAGAGGAGTGTGACAACCCCTTGTGCTTTTCTAGACTCACTGGCACTTAAAATCATAAGTCTAACTCTGCCGATAGCTCAGTTGAGACTGTGGGCCTCATCACGAATTGGGCTCAATGGGGAATTTGCGCGCTCTTACCGCCGGCGGATTTCCCGCCGGCGGTGTGAGCGTGAAATTTCAGCAGATTTCCCCCCAGCTCAGAGCTGGGGAGAAATCCGCCGAAGCCCTGATTTGGCGGACCCTTAAATCCAGCAGTAATCGCGCTACCGCCGAATTAAAGGGTTACCGCCAAACTCGTGATGAGGCTCTGTGTCTTGTAACTTGTCTTCTCTCTTCAAAAGCTCACAGGTCCCTCCTGGAAAGAGTTTGCTACAAAGAAGGATATTCTCCTTATTCCAGAGATACGGATTCTTGAAATGCCCAGGCTTCACAGATCATGCATTTGCAGTCCCTTCAAAGGCAAGAGGGCGCAGCTTGGGAGGTGTATGTAGCAATTTAAAGGTATATCCTTGCATTCCTTCCACAAGAGCATTATCAACTGTAGTAGGATTTATGACCATGGACTCTTGCTTGCACTGCCCCAATGCTCTTTACACTAACCTTCCCTCCTACCAAAATAGCTTCATCTGGTCTAAAACGCTCTGGATGCCTCACTGCTGACATACACAACACACTTCACTTACCCTTTCCTAAGAGAACTCCATCGCCTACCTGTAAAAAATGCATTTCATTCAAACTCTTAAGCATGACCTGCAAATGTCTCTGTAGCACGGCGCCCAGTTACTTAAACAGGACAATGAAACTTTACTACCCTGCCAAAGCCTTACACTCTGCCAACTAACTGCTTTAAAAAGTCCCTCCTTGTAGAAACATGGGAAGAGGCAACGGAAGCTTCTCTGCACATTCTCTTCTTTTGTCATCCACAAACCTAACTTCTACTTTTTCCCCGAAACTTCAGAAAACTTGACTATTCAAACAGACAAGACATTCTCGTTGGGTTCCTGTTTTCCCTTCTGTATCTTGTCTGCTATGCAACTCTCAGCCTATGATGCTCCTAACAATAATTTAGTTTGTGATGCACAAGGAGAGAGGGCCATGAATTGGATCACCTAAGTTAAAAATTCACTGTTTATGCATATGTTCACTGATTCAAAGTCACTAAATAACCAAAGATTTTTAGAAATTCAAAATGGAAGATTTCAAACAGCAGACACTTGGGCGAAGGGGAGGTTGGCCTCCCAAGGAGGTCTCTAAAACATGCCCCACCAACATTTAGTGCAATGTCCCCTTGATGTAGTGAGCTAAGATTTCTGGCCTTTCTGCCCCTAAATACAACATACATCCAAAACAAATTGAATTCTAGTGTAAGTCCGACATGATATAATAAGTCATTTATAATGCGCCTGTACACAAGTGTTTCTTGGTGTGACAAGACAAGGAGGGGGAAACAGAAGGAGGACAAAACAAACAACGATCTTACTAAGCCTTGTGTCATTCATATCGCACAAGTGCAGGGAAGAGGGAGAGGAGTGCCGGAGGGGATAGAGTCTAGATAACTCAATAAGTGCTGCCGGAGGGTGGCTCATAAGTGCAGAGAGAAGGGACAATAGGGTTGGAGATACAGACCCTTAAGTGCTGGGGAGCCCGGAGGCAGTGCGAGGGCAAGTGGACATGCAGGAGCCTGGGCCCGAAGTTCAAAGGGGGACCAGCTGACCACTGCACGTAGCAGTCAGGTGCATCAGCAGGGGAGAGGAAGCGAGAAAGCAGAAGCGAAGATGAAGTTCTTTAGTTGCTTCAGGAACCGGAAGTGGTTCTGCTTAATTTTGAGAAAGGCAGTGAGGCTTTTCCAGAGGGAGGCTCCAGCTGAAGAGATAGATCTGCCCCAGCTCTCTGCTTGGAGAAGCGTCTGACCCTTAGAGATTTGGGGGTGGATGAGAGGAGATCTCGAGAAGGAAGATGTTTTGGAAGAGAAAGTTGGAGGTAGAGCAGTTCAGGCCCCAAAAAGCCTTGTAGACATTGCAGAGGGTCTTGAAGTTGATACTTGCTGCCCCGGGGAGCCAGTGAAGAGATTTTAGAGCTGGAGAGATACGATCCCTGGGCTTGAAGCCAAGGACAAGTCTCGCAGTCCTGTTCTGGATAAGTTGTAAAGGTTGAAGAGTAGAGGCAGAAATATTTAGCAAGAGGCTGTTGCAATAGTCCAGCATAGAGAGGACCAGAGCTTTGGAGACAGTGAGCTTCTGGGGGAAAGTCAGAAAGGAAGAATACCTCTGAGGTGGTGCAGTTGATAGTTTTACTTCTTAGAGACATCAGAGATGTGAGGAGAGAAGGAGAGGGTGGAGTCAAAGATGACACAAAGGTTCTTAGCCTCACAGGAAGGAGCAGGAAGAGAGCCCAGAGTGGGCAGCCAGAGAGAGAGAGGAAAGGAGGGAGTGGGTGCCCCAGTGAGGAAGATCTCAGTCTTACTGGCATTAATGCAGAGATAATAGGCAGCACAGCGTTCCAGAATTGCGGCCAGAAAGTTAGGTATGAGAGAAAGAAGCAGAGGTGGCTGAGGGGAGCTTGAAAGAGAGCTGAGTGTCACCTGCATAACATTGAACATTGGAGCAGAAAGTAGCGATGCAGTGGGCAAGAGGTGCCAGGTAGTGGTTGAAGAGCCAGGGAGAGAGGTTAGACCCTTGGGGAACACCACAAGTAGAGAGAGAGAGATAGAAGAGAGGAAAGACCCAGTGGACCTGAGAAGGCCTGTCAGTGAGAAAGGAGGTCAACCAAGCCTGATCAGTAATACACAGGTTAAGGATTGGGCAAGATGGCATGGTTGACCGTGTCAAAAGCAGAGGATAGATAGATGCCTCATGAACCTGGTCTTGAGCGTTGGCAGTTGACATTAGGAACAATAATTTAATGAAGGCTTTAAAAAAA
This sequence comes from Ambystoma mexicanum, assembly GCF_040938575.1. NCBI lineage: Eukaryota > Metazoa > Chordata > Amphibia > Caudata > Ambystomatidae > Ambystoma > Ambystoma mexicanum. The sequence goes on from NC_090928.1 coordinate 733,490,392, forward strand.
TACCAGACGTGGAAGAGTGCCTCAAGTTGAGGCAGAAGCCTTTGTGAGTAAAGTAAAGCCTCTAAGGAATTTGACAAAGTCAGGGGTCCTGTTAATTCGTAGACATGAATGTTTTATCACAATAGGAAGAGTTTTGTCACAACAGGTCCAACCAAACCTTTGGGGACAAGATGCAGTATGGATTCATCCTGAAAGAGGATCTTACCAAGAGGGTAGTTGTGGAAAGTGCGCAGGAAATAGCCACTAAGGTAATGATGCATTTGCTTGAAGTTGCCATCCTGGTGAATGGGTATCCAAAAAAGAAAACGACGGAGAGTGAGGTGGCACTAGTGTCCACAAAAATGGTAACACTGTTCACCCGTATTCTACCCTATGATAAATGGGTAGGTGAAGCAAATAAAGTAGTGAGGGTGAAATAAGATTGGCCTACTCTAACCAGCTGCCTTGGAGAAAGCTCTTACAGAAATGACTCTGGGCCAAAGGCACTACACACGAGTGTGAGAGGTTTCTGCCAGTTTGTGTTGCTCAACGAAAGACAATCTGGCACTTTAGTGTCATGGGGGTGGCTGAAAGAGTTCAACATAATCACCAAGTACAGAGGGGCCAGCAGTAGTGCTGTAACCAGAAATTATGATACAAATTCCTACAGTACAAGTCTAACAAAAACTCTAGAAACAGGCAATGGTGTGTGTGCGGAAATAGGCAAACCCCCAGTTGAGTGACCACTCGAAACCCCATTTTCATGAGTCTTAAGAATATCTGAAGGGTGAACAGTAATGTTGTGATGCTTGAAAAGGGAGAAATGTGGTGCATGATCCCCATTGCTGGTACTGGATGGCTTGGTGATCACTGGTATCCTGTGATGGCACCCTAGCAGTAAAGCAGTGGTCCGTCCTGTTATTATACACTGCAATATTCTATTCTATTTCAAGGTAAATCATTACTCTTCTTCCTGGTAACTTTGCTTCATCGAGGTTTCCTGTTTCACTAATCCCTTTTCTTTGACGTTACTATGTTTGCCATTTGATAGCAGTTAGTTACTTCCCAAGTGTTTTGATCGCCAGAGCACATTAACACCACGACATTAGTGACGTGACACTTTTGCATTCCTCATGGCAACCTCATCAAAGAACAATTATTCAATGCTTAAGCTCACAGCCTGTTTTGTTCTGCAGGTGACTTTACCGACAAGGAAGTCCCTCCTCGAGATGTGCCCCCTGCAGAGCAGACGGGTTTATGCTTATGCAGTAAACTGGCATCTCAGCAGGCTCAGGTAAGATTTGCCAAGCTGCATTCATTGTTTCGCAAGATTGATATATATACATATATACACAATGTAGGTCTGGATATTTCTTGCAGGATTTGCATACCTAATGCTTTTTTTTTTTTTAAAGACTTGGCACAATTAAACAGCGCATGAACACACTGCTCCCTGTGCTATCCAAGTGCTTGCGTTGCTTTTAGCTTTCATCTCCCCACAGGCCTCTTCAGACAACACACTACAGCAATTTTTGGCAAGGCAGAAACCGATTATGACTCCAAAAGCCCCATAAATCGCCTTTCTGCAGCTAATTCAATTCCCTGAGTCGAAATGGAGGCTTTTATTACGTATATGAAATGTGTGTGATCTTATATCTTGTCTGAAGGTTTTTGGATTGAACCACTTTATATATTATTGTTTGCAGTGATTGTGTGGGGAGAACTCCCTTTTGAACCCCACCAAGGAATGGAATTCAGGACCATTTCCACCACGTGGTGCAATCGTTTTAGGACAGTGGCCAAGACAATGTTTGTTCAGTTGCAAACAGAAAACTTCAACAATGCATGATATTAACTGAGCAACCGCCTGAACTGAGGTGGTACATTCTTTGCTGCTAATTGTTTCAATGTGCCAGTGGCAACCTCCTTCCTGGCATGGTACTCCTGTGTGCTTTCTCTTCCTCGGGGGCGAACCTCGTGAGATCAATGATACTACGAATACACTGCTACTGATGCCATTTCTTGAAATCAGTTTGGCCTCCGAAACACTGGAATGACTACCTATAACTCCAACGCGTTTCAGAATTAAGACCCTCTTTAATTCACATCTCTCACTCTGTAGTTGTCACCTGTCAGGCGTAAGTGGCTGGCCCACGCCTGTGTTTTCTATGCATCCTAGGCCCTCAGTGTTGTAACTTTGGCACATTTCCTAATGGACTCCCTGCTTTGCTAAATAAAGTAGAACAAGGTAGTATTCCTGAATATCTGCCTCACTATAACAAATCCACCCGTTTGGAGATAACTGAGACAGATGTCTTGAAATACTGAATGTAGTATTTTTAGAAATCTACATGCATTATTTGTCTATTGTTTAGTCCATTTCCATACTCATGGACTGCATAGAGTGGCAGTTCATACAATTTCATTGCTTCCCTTGTCATTGAAGCTCCCCTGGGCATACAGCCCAGGACATCTACAGCTAAGAGCCACAAGCAGAAACTACAACTTCCGGGCCCGTGAGGACTTAAAGGGCTTAGGGATAGAGCCCCTGCTCATGCCTGGACTTCACTTTGCTTGCACGTTGCCACTTACAAACATAACATCGGGATCCTTTGATCCAGTGACTCTGAATTCATGGCAGAACTGCTGTTACTGCTAAGCTCCAAGGAACATCCTTGTTTTTGTGCAGTGAATTGTCTTTTGGTTGCCTATAGCATGATTCTAGACCAGCTCAGTTAAAACTGATCCTTCATTGCCAACCTTTCCTTCCTTCCTTTTCCACTCACCCACCTATCCTCTCCCTCTTGGACTGCAGCCTTTATTCAAAGTCCTCAATTGACTGTTTCCGCTATCCTCCATCATGCACCTTGAACTCACAACATGCCTCCTTGTACACACTTTTATCCTCCCCTTCTTTCATAGCCTTGAGCCACTACTCAGTCTAACTTCTACCTCACTCTCTCCCATCCCAATCTCCCTCCTCCTCTCGGCACCCACTACCCTCAAACCTGATGCTTCCATTTTCCCACAATCTCCACCATCATCTGCCCTCATGCCCCACTTATAGCACAACACCTGCTCCTCTCCCCAACCTCCTAACACTTGTTCACTTCGCATCTGGAATGCCCGATCCGTCCTAAATCACTGACCACTTCAACTCTTCTCAACTTCAACTTTCACTTCTTGCTATCACTGAAACCAGGATTTCCACTCATTACCCTGCTTCATTAGCACCTCTCCACACTGACTCTAATAGCTTGTTCCACTCTCCTATACCGGTTGGTAAAGGTGGTGAGTGAGTTTCCTTATCAATAGGGTCCTACACACTGCCCCATGCCCCACTCTGACATCACCTCTTCCTCTTTTGATTATGCCACTGCCCAACTCCTTTCTGCTACTCCTCACTGTTCTGGCACTCTGTCAACTGCCAGATCCTCTCAACTCCATCTTCCCTCACCTTAACCTTCTCATTGAGTCAATCAGAACCAGCAACCCACTTGTTATGCTGAGGGACTTAACCTTACCAAGCCACCCATCTTTAACTTCACTTCAACCTATCTGACACCTGAATCAGGCCAAACCGTTGTCTTATAATCACCTTCCCTTATCACTTTGAGCTATTTAACCTCTGTCTCCACTGGAGTCTTCCCCACCAGTCCTACCCCTTTTGAAGAAAACCTATGCAGACCCAAACATCCTTGACATGATTTGCCCACATTTCCTCTTTACCCATTATTCTATGGTCGTTGAGTGGAAAATCTTCAATCCAATCACATCACTATGCACATTGAGGATAATGGGCTTGGAGATCCACATCAATATGGCTTCCATAGTAAACACACAACAGAGACTGCACACATGTATGTCTCCAATTTCCTTTCAGATTCTCAAAATGCAAAACATTCTTCTATACTTATCCTTTCGGACCTTCTGCTGCTTTTGGCACTGTCAATCACCATTCTCTTTTCTGCACTCTCCAGAATCTTGGGTTTCATAAATCTGTGCTCAGATTGCCTCCACCTTTGAAGGTTGCTGCTTTAAAATGTCCTGGAAAGCACAAACGTCTGACCCTACCCCTTTATGTTATGGCATCCCCCAAGTATCAGTTCTTGGACCTTTGATCTTCACCCTCTACACCTGTACGATAGGAAGACTAATCTTGTACCTTGGCCCTTACTGCCACCTCTTTACTGATGACGCTCAATTGTTTTTTTGTTTACTTTCCCTGCGTTCCCAAGGCATCTTGAAATGGATTGCCAACTCTCTCAGTGCAATCCATTACTGGATGCGCTCTCCACTGCCGCATGCTGTACTCTTAAAAAACAGAAGTCATCTTTCTCCCCAATGCCATCCATACGCTCTCCTCTCTTACATCCTTCCCGCCTGACCATCTTGCTCCCTAATCCAATGCTCACATCATATGTTGGCTACCTTTGACTGCAATAATTCATCACTAATGTAATGTAATATATTTATTTATTTTCATTTATGTTCATGCAGGGAAGAACAATGTTCTTTGCAAAAGATTATAGCATAGATATCAGAAGTGGCATTTTTACCAGGTTGTGGTGGGGAGGAAATGGAACAGTCACTATGGACAATTCTTGAGGGGGACTTATATATTATAAAGACAATCAACAGTAGACATGTTTAAGTGCAGGTAAGCTGTACAGTCAGTCAGCTATTTTAGGGATGTTAACATGATAGATGACGTGTTTGAGTAGAGACAGAGAAAGTGGGGAACAGAGGCTGGTTAGAGGTGAGGTAAAATGATAGCTCGAAGACAGATGAGAGATAGGTTAAGAGGATAACTCGGAGGTGAGGAGATAGGCTTTCAATTTGGCTTTGACCAACTCAGTGTGGACTGTTTCTCGGATGTCTGCGGGAAGAGAATTTCATGCAAGTAGGTCAAGAAGAGAGAAAGAGCGGAAACGAGAGGAAGCACAAAGAGTGTGATGTCCAATAAGGATAGTCAAAGAGGCATAGCAGAAATTACAAGGAAGATTGTATGGTTGGATAGAGGCAGATATATATGATGGTGCCTTACCGTGGATAGATTTGTGAACCAAGAGAAGAAATTTAAATCCGGCCCTGTTTTGCATCATCAGGCATTCAGCTTGGTGATGGTAATAGGAAGTAGGTGTGTATTGAGGGAGTTTGAGTAGAATCCTGATAGCGAAGTTGATGATCTTGTCGAGAGGACAGCAAGCATAAATGGGGACAACAAAAAAGGATGCTGACACAGTAGTCGAACTTAGAGAAGATAAGAATGGTTAAGAGATGCTGGGTTGTGCTGAAAGGAAGGTGGTGTCTCATTTTCATAATATTTAGAAGCTTTATAGATGTAGATGTTTAGAGGAGAGAAGCAGGGTAGGAGATGGGAGTATTTGGCAGGGAAGAAGAGCACCTCTGTTTTGGAAGAGTTTAACATCAGAGAGTATAAACCCATCCAATATTTAATGGAAGAGAGACAGTTGAAATATTGATAGAGTGATCAGAGGAGAGATCAGTAAAATGTTGGTGTCATCCTCATAGAGGTGGTATGAAAACTTAAAATAGAAGATTAGTGCCCCAAGAGCAGAGATGTAGAGTGTAAAGCGGAGCGGACCCAAGACAGAGCCTTGTGGAAAACCAACAGTTAAAGGAGTTCACTGAGAGGTGTTTCAGGAGACAGAGAATTGGCAAGGTGTTAGGTAGGATTCAGTCGAGGGAAGGGCTAGATCACAAATACCATGAAGAGAGAGAGTAATAAGGAGATCACAGAGATCGTCAGTGGCAAAGGTAGAAGACAGGTCAAGGAGATTTATCATAGAGGAGTACTTAGCAGAGTCCATGAATTTGAGACATTCATGAGAGCAAGTTCTGTGATGTGGCGGGGTGGAAACCTGTGTTTACGGGGTCTCAAAGGTTGTGAATGCCTAAGGAATAAGTATAATATTCTTTTAAATGTGCTTCTAATGTATGTGTATGTTGTTACCTTAACATTATGATGTATTTACAGATTTTAGGTTTTGGTTGGTTTAACGTTAACTCTTTTGCAAACATTCTTCCTCAAATAATTCCTTGCTTTTTTAAGGTTTTGCAATTGTTTGCAAAATGTTTTTAAGTATTACTGAATTTGATCAATTATGTGTTATAACGTATTAAATTGTAAAAGATGAATGTTTGTTAAATTGTGTTTTTTATGCAGTTATGTTGAATTTGAATTATTTATATTTGTATGAATGAAAATATATTATTGTGACAGAGTCCACATCACCCCTTAAAGCCGTCCTTTAACTCCAATGGTAATAAGAACCTCTGAAAGAGAGTCAAACAAAAAATACCACATTTTAAATGTAAGTGAATCCAATTAGATGTTATGTATTCATAATAGCTTTTGGAAAAAAATACCAATTAAAGGTGTTCAAGTTATAATATGAATACTTTTATGTACTTGTTCAGTTTTTTCTTGGTATCATTATGAAAATCGCCAGAAATTGAGGAATTCTGTAAAAATAGACTTACATGTTATTAATATTAAAATAATATATATGTTGTGAAGTTGTATGCAAAATGTTTTTAAGTAATATTCAATTTTGAAAATGATTATGTATTATAATGTATTTAATTAAAATATGCACACTTCCGTAGTAATTGTTGTTTTATATCGTTCTGTACAATTTTAACTATTTATGTTTGTGAAAATGTAAATATATTTTTCGTGATTGACTCCACATCACCCCTTAAATCCATCCCTGACATCTTTCTGGGTGTCATTACACACATCACAGAAGAAGTATGTAAAAGTAAACTTACATTAAATTAATATTCAAATAATATATATTTTGGAATTTTGTGTTGTTTTATTTTTACATTTATGTAATTGGTAAAAACTGATTTCAGTGTTAGTATGTTTTAAACAGGAATATGCAGAATTCAGATATACTCTATGTTGCATGCATTAGTAATATTTATGGATTATTTTTAACATTGATATGAAGTGTATGTGTTGAATTATTTTAATAATGTTTAAAATGATGTATAAATCATGTACTACATTTTAGATTTATAAAGGAAAATGATTTTACTTACATATTATGTATTTTTTAATGTTTTAATAGACAATAATTTTAAGTATGTATTTATTAAAATTTATTATATATAATGCATACATCTGTTTTTAAGGATGTTGAAAAATATGATTTTTTGGAGTGGCGTGATTTATGAAAATAACTGGACCTATACACTTTTTATATTGTAATATATGTTATTACTACAATACAAATATGTTACTGAAATACATGAAAAAGTAACAGTCTACATTTATGAATACACAACAAAATATGAATTTTAAAAACATGTATTTTTATATGAATGCTACATTGTAAGAAACACCTGGTTTTAATAAATGTTTACTTTTAAAGTATGTCTTAATTGCGGATTCTTGCATTTTTGTAGACGAGTAGCAGCATTTGTTTGCCCTATTGCAATTATTGCACCACATTTTAAACAGCCTAACAAAGAACAAACATACTCTGGATCAATATATGGCAAATTTGGAAGTGAGACATAATCACCAACTTGATATGTTTTGGGACCTTTAAAAGGTACAGGTTCCTGTCCTTTTTCTAAAGTTAAAGTTTCAATGTGATTTATTTTAGTATTTTGTTTTTTAGTCATACTAACTATAGTGGAACTGTTTTTATGGAAGTTTGTTCAGCTGTTTTATTTGTATAAACATTTTTTTAAATGTATTTGCTCATGTGTGTTTTGCATATGTGCTAACATTGTTGAATTTTGTAAATTATATTTTTGTGTATTGCCCCTTTTTAATATAGTTTTGTAGATTATGTAAATTACTTGAATAACATTTCATATATCATCATATTCAGGAGTTTCAAAGATGCCCCTAAGATCTTAATTTACCAAATGGAATTGTTCCAGAGGTAAGTTATATTTTGTTGTTGTTGTTTTTTACTTTTGCTAGTAACAGCGCTTAAAATGCTTTTAAAACTGTCAGGACTAGGGACATTTTGTTCTGATGTTTCCTCTGTTGTTCAACATTCTGGCATATAAGTTAAAGAAGTAGAAGTAATAGATACATTATGTTTTTGGGTTTGTGAGAAACACTAGTTTTACTTTTAAAAATATTACTACTTGAAGTTTGAAGTTGTTTTGTGGTGAAGTTATAGGAGTTGCAATTGGCACATTAACAGTTATTTTAGGTGTATGAAAAGTTTTAGTTTTTGAAATAGAAGTAGTTGAAGTGCTACAATGTAGTTTTTTTGTTGGGCTGAATAAAATTATGTTGCACTGTTGAAATGGTAGTACTTGTAGTATGTAATACATTTTGTTTTCAGCTTCTATAATTACAGCTTGTACTTTTGCAGTTGTACTAGTAGTAGTACTGGGGAATGCATTTGTGTTATTGATTTCAATGTGTATGCTTTGAACTGTTGGAATAGTAGTATGTTTAATATGTGGTGATGTATCTATTATTGTAGTTGGTGTAATAGAACTTTCAATTATTGATGTAGTGCTAAAACTGGCAACAGCCAATTTAGATTGAATTTATATTTCAATAGAAGTTTGTACTGTAGAAATACATTCAAATTCAGTTCTTTTCATTAATTGCAATTTGTTGACTTTAGGAGTATCTCATGTTGAACATAATAGATGAAGTGTGGTACATGTAGCCTCCGTGGTCACATTAGCAGTATTGAAAAGTATATCACTATTTTCAGATGTGTTTCAAATGCTTTAAAGAAACTGCAGCAAGAAAGGAAACACTTCAACCAGTGCAATATATGTTGTTTCTGTGCTAACATTTTTTTAAATATATCTTTGACTATGACTTCTGTGACATTAACAGTAGTTGGGACAGCTGTAATGTTATCAGAGGGAATGTTTATTTTAAGTTCCTCTTGGCTAGTTATTAGTTTGCTTTTATGTTCCTTTTTGTGTTCCTTTTTTGAGGAATGTGTGTGGTGTTTGTCTTCGTTTTCTTTTTTCTCTTTCTTTTCATGCTTCTGTTTTCCCACTGAAATAAAATACCAATGGACAATTTGTTTATTAAAGGACCATGTGTTTTTTTTATAATTGAGTTTTACATTTGTATGCATATAACACAATTGTGTTTTTGTTATTTGTGAGAAACTGACATTTTGTTTTACCTTTCTTTGACCCCAACTTTGTTTTACTTTTGTTATACGTGCTCATGTTTGTTTTATTAAATGTGGTATAATAAAACACAATTGTATTTTAAATGTATTGCACACAATAGAACTTGGTTTTACTTTTGTCAACTTTGCAAGTTGTACTTGCACATTTTTTACATAATGAATTATATTTACACAATTTATGGTGATGTTTGTGGGATATATTTACCCACTCAGCAGTACTTCCCCACATCACGACGCTGCACTTCAGCAGTTAACAGCAGAATGGCTGTGCTGGCTCCTTTGAGCACCAGGGTATTGGATCAAAACTGTGATTTGTAGCTACAAAATAATGCCTGCACTGTCTCGCCAAGCACCTATTGGGCAAGATGGGAGAGGGAGCAAACTGAGAAAGGCAGCCAGTGTGTTTCTTACATGCACCCATGAAGAAAATGGAAAGGCAGCACTGCTTTGCTGCTAGCTCAACAGTTCCCCTTGAAAAAGGAAATATTTGGCGTTTAAAATGTTGGCGCCCTGATGCTCTTTCTCATCTGTTCAACCTTCCACAGTTCTGATTCAGGGAGATCCTGCTGTGCCCATCCACATTCAGATTGTGCCAGCAAAAGAGAGTATTATCCTTTAATGACAGGCTGTGTCAGGCCTGATCTGGGAGTCAACAGAAACTTTACTTTAAGCGGTATGGAAAAGTGCTTGACTTTTTGCTACAACCTGTCAAAAATAAACCCTGCAAAAGAAATCATAGCTCTGTGCATATGTCAATTTCAAGGGACCTTTGGCCTTATACAGACTGTTGTGTAAGAGAAACTGACTTGGGCTACAAACAGTGTTTGGAATCAAGATGGGAGAGAAAACTGAATTTGACAGGGATATCCAGCAGAATTCACCTTGAGTCAAAAAGTGCTTTTGCAAATTACAAAACTGCTTGTTTTAAAATGGTAGTGTTGAATAAAGCCCTTTCCTTGCCTAGAAATGTCAGGGGGTGGGGGGTTGTTGTTTGAAAACCTAAACAGGATTTTTGGTTTCAACAGACATGATTCTGATGCAGAAAAATAAAATAACTAAGTAAAGGCATTGGCTGCATTGTGGAACTAGCCAAACAGGTTTTCTGCTTGGGGGGTTGCTAGCAACAGGAGAGGCCTTCCCCCCAAAAGAAGCCACACTAGATTCTGGGACACCTACCTGTTAACTGCCGCCGTTGAAAACTTTGAATGACCAAGAGAAAAAAATATCACACGCTCCTCAGACTTCTGTCTGGGCTTCAGCTTGAGACAATAGATCTGGGACACCTACGTGCGACTTTTGGAAGTGACAGCCACCAGTCACTCAAGCTGGGGAAATTCCAGGGCAGCCCTGGGCTGAACTGACATTTGGTGGTAGCCTGAAGAAAAAAATGGTTCCAGTGGAGGAAATCGGTCCTGGGCCCAGCCACTCTCCACTTGCACTGATGCCCTGGAACCCCTCTGCACTGCGGGACTGTCTCTGTATCCCTACAGCCCCCCCCCTTCCCCAGCACTTGTTCTGCACTTATCTTGCACTTGCCACCAGCTGGCCCTATTTATTTATTACTTTACGCCACTTACCTTGTACTGCACTTCCCCCCCTCCCCTTCCCCTTGCACTTTCCCCCTTCCTCACCCCTGCACTTGCGCGATCTGAATGACACCTGGCCTAGTAGGATCGTTTGTCTGTCTCCCCTTGTTCCTCTCCTCCCTGCCTCGTCGCGCCTTGAAACACCTGTGTATAGGCGCGTTACAAATACCATATCATATCATAACAAAGGCCAGCCAATCTGGCTGAAAATACTATTTGATGAATATACTTTTAAGACTGTTAATTCTGTAACCAGACAATGCAGTAATGTAAAAGTTGCACAGTTTAAATGTGATTTCTGTGGCTTCTAAACAAGATATTGGGGCTGTTCATAGCATGTATGGGATGCAAACCCCAGGAAAATATGAATCATGGTTAAAGTACACATGGTGGAATGTTAATAATTAATAGAAATATGCCCTATGATAATATGCACACACACCTAAAATTGTGGGCTTTTGGATGAAGCGGTTCTCACTAAAATCGCAAAAAACTATTAGAAGGACGAAAGAATGGCGTACAGCCCTGGGAGTGGGAACACCATGCTCTGTATAAAATATGTTATCTGCTTATGTGATTTGCGAATGTGCCACAACTGTACAAATGTGTAATTTATGTTAAGATTGATTTTGGCAAAAAGGACTGTGGGAAGGCTTTGCACCTCATAAAAACACAACCCCATAAACTGAGTCCACTCAAAGTGGAGGCAACCAACATTGGCTGCCCTATCCGGTTCTTGGGGGTAGGTCTAACTTAGTTCTGTCAGCAATATACCCGGTGATGTCACTCGCTTTATAAAAATGTTGGGAGCTCACAGGGACAGGACTCTCTCCTGAATTTCCAGTGCCTACATATCCAGTCATTCCAGATCCACCTTTGCAAGATTCCAGACTCTACTGCAAGGCCAATTCATAGCTGACCCTATCCCAGCAAGGCCAAAGCATAGCTGATCCTATCCCAGCAAGGCCGATTCTCCAGAAAACCCCACAAAAATCCCAATAGCAAAGAGGAAAAGCTGTGCTACCCTTGGGGAGCATCCTGTGACCAGACTGGCCTTTTACTCACTACCTGCATGCCTGCTGTACCCTTGCCATCCTGTGACCAGACTTGCCCAGCGGCTTGATGTCAGGAGTGTCCACCGCTATCCTGTGACCAGAGCTTTTGAGTCCAGAACTGGTTGACTGTCCAAATCCCCAAACTCAAGTGTCTCATAGATTTATGTATCCCCTAGCTCCCACGTCATAGGTGACGTGGTTTTGTAACAAAATGTGAATGTTTGCTGATGTTTAGCAGAGCGCTCTCAGAGTTTGCAGAGTTCTGTGCTTGCCCTATATTGTTTTGGATAAACTTTTTGACTTCACTCGCACTTGGTCTTGGTCTCATTCCCATCTGGGGTGTGTCCATTGTTGACTCTCATTGCAGATGTTTAAATGCCTTTTGGGGAACACTCACTTTGAAGTGGTGACCCCTTAGACGTGATTTGTTCTTTCATTCCTTTTGGCACGAGACGACCCCGTCCATAGCGGAGACGCACAGCGCACACCCTCAAGAGAGCGGGCCACCTACGGCAACCGGTACGCTTAGATGTGCAGACACAGTAGGGCGAGAGGGTACGGGTCCCACTTCACAAAACCTATAGTACCGCTCGCCGGAGCCGGGGGCGGCCATTGAGTGTGAGGCACCACCGCCTGGACTGTCCGGGTCCAGAGGGTCTCGGATCAAGACGGACACGTGAGTATCAAGTGCGAGCGACATTAAAAGGAGTTGGATGTAAAACGTGTATACGAGGTCAGACCAAGTTATAGGGGCTCTTGGGAGTCTAATAGACACTATCTTATTCTTTTTTCTTTCTCTGCATATGGCCATTAGGATGAGTTAAGGAGATTACAAGGTGAAAAGGGAAGACAGGAACCTAGCTCTGAAAGGGGTTAGAAGGTGGCGCCTCATAGTGCTATCTTGACTAGTACTGGTAATGAGTGGAAAATAGAAGAAATCAGTGGGAGTTTCGCATAAGGGGAAGACTCGGAGTACAATTTAGAAACGCTTTATTCTTTTTTTTTCTAAATCTATGGGAAATTATTAAGACATTCTAAGGGTTAAGGGGTGTAATGGGCTGGGGTAAAAGAGATCCATTGGATAAAGAGTAGAGGAAAGAAGACAGGGAGGTTCATGTTACATGTTGTATGTGAATTGTCTGTCCATCAAGGTTATGTATTGAATTGGTTATGTCTTTTGTGATCACAATGTTTTGGTAAAAGTTAAAATGACTGTGTGATTGTTCTATGAATAAGTGGTCATTGTAAGTGTGACCTTTCAAAGACTCAATATATGTGGTACACAGAAGTGGTATATTAGCGGTAAAATATTGGCATCGTCAGCATAGTGAGAAAGTAACACCCACCCACACACTAACGAGGAGTATAAAGGGGGGGACGGGAAGTAACATGGGCGCGGAAACACCATTGGGCCATATTTGCCAGAACTTGCCAGATTATGCGGAATGTATCACTAAGTACCATGACCAGTGGGTAACAGAATTAAAAAGGGAAGGGCTACCACAGGTATGGCCCCAGGGAGGATCATTTGACAAAAGTGTGCTGAACATGGTGGCCACATGCTTACTTGTAAAATATAAAGGAAGACAATTACAAAATAGAAGAGAGATATTAGACCTATGGAGGTTATTTGAAGAGGTGCCTCCAATAAAAAAAAAAGAGCAAAGAAAGGAACAGATTGCATCTCCCCTGGCAACAGAGAATAGTGAAAAAGAGAATGAAGGAAAGGAAGGGCCAGTAGAGGTTGCACGGATATACACCCTCTTAAACAAACCAGTGCCCGCTGAGGGATATAGTAACCCGGTGTATGTGTCAAACCCTACCTCCCTACCACACCACGGCCCACAGCACCCCAACCATATGAATGGCCAAGAGAGAGTGGACAGGTAAGTACCCCGGCAATAGATATCGAAAAATTCACAGAAGAGTTAGACTCCAGGTTATTAATGGCCCGAAACGAAGTGTCCAGATTAAGAGATATGTGAACAAAGTGGATCAAGTACTTCTAGGATCGATCAGACACAGAGGTCACAGACACCCAACAAGTCCATAGAAGAAGGGTGGAAAAAGGGGGAGATACTCTTCCGCATACACAATGAGCCAACAAGAATAATAGAGCTAGAGCAACACACGTCTGAGGGAGACACAGTGGGAGAAGGCATGACCTCGGGATGGACGGAAGAGTTATGGTGTGACATAGACGAAGATGAGTTACAAGAAAGAAGAATAGGGTTCTCAGCAGGAGGGGCGCCAGTGAGGTTATATGAAACCCCTCTGGGGAGTGCAATTGAAAAAGAATGGAATGGAAGATTAAGAAGCAGAGTAGGGAGGATGGCCGTATTGGGAAAACGAGGAACTAAGGTGAGTATGGGGAAAGGAACAAAAGGAAGGTTGCAGCTGCCCCTGATACATCGGGGAGGAGGGAGGCCAAATTATATTCCTTGGGCACAGATGGATAAGGCAAATTTGCTAAAAATTACTGCCACCGCTGTCAGGAGGTGCAAGTAAATGGACATATGCCTTTGATAAACACACTGCAGGGGTTCCTTTGGCAGTAGGTTACGTTACAGTTTGCTAGTGTCCGCAGTGGGCGATCAATCTGATCGAGTTTGGGCTTCCCAGGAATAACATTAGATTGTGACAGACATGATGGTGCTTCTTTTAACACGGTAAGAGCAAGGATATGGGACGCATTGAGGGGCACATTCCCAGACACACCAGACTTACAGTCAGTAATGCAATGCACAATGAATGATGAGGAAGATGCAATGGCTTTCATTTTACGAGTGCAGGAGATGTGGAGAGCGGAGATGAGTACGGTCTGGGATAAGTCAACCTCCCTGTTTTACTTTATAATAAAGAGAAGGCTCCTGAAGGAAGTTCCAAAAGCACTCGACAAAATAGCTGGGATTGAAGTCAATGGCTGGCCCGAGATACAAAGCATCATAGTACACCATTGCAAAAGGATCAAAGAAAGGGAGAAGGAGATAGCACAGAGAAGACTGGCGGATGAGGCAACATTAATACAGATGAAACTAGTGAAGGTCACAGCAGCTGTAGCCACGCTCCCCACAGCAGGAGACAGAGAGGATGGAGGAAGAGTCAATAGCAATGCAAGCTAGAATGGCAGCTAATTGGGCGGGAAACGGACAGGAGCGGTGGAACGGTGAGGAACAATGCAGAGGGCCACAGTGGCAAGTGTGGAGCGCCCGTGGAGGAAGAGGTGGTACAGAGGGCAAAGAGGGGGTGGTCCAGGGTACGGTGGTCCAGGTCCAAGGGGAGGACAAGGGAATTGTTGGACTTGTGGAAGGTGGGGGCATTTTTCAACACAGTGCAGAAGCAGACCCATGAATACTTATCAAAATGCACAGCAGTATGGCCACCCCCATCCAGGGAACCCATATGGGCTGCCAATGGGAGGTGGAGGGAGAGAAGAACAACAGGATCAGAGATACACAAACGAGCGCAGAGCACCTCCGCGTAATGTTTAGCAACACCCACAATACTGCAAACACATGGCACATGTACAAGGTAATCCTTTCGTCACAACGGCAAATGATGCACCTGCACCCTTTGGTGGAGTGGCTGTGGTATCGGGAAATGTTTTTGACAATGGGGGAACAACAAGGCACCCAGCATAGGACAGCCCACAAAGAGCACTTAAGTGCCCAGTACTATCAACGACCCTCGATTCAGCAGAGGAACCATTGGTCGGGGCGGAGATAGGGAATAAACAATTCATTTTAATGGTAGATTCGGGAGCTGACAAATCATGCCTACGTGAAGGCATGCTTCCACTATCTAATCGTAAATTGGAGAAGCAGGAGTTCTCTGGGGTGGTGGTCAAAGTTCCTTATACAGAAGATTTGGATGTAACAGTAGGGGGAAAGACAGTATGAGCACCCTTACTGTACTATGAAGAATCCCAGATTAACTTCCTGGGGAGGGACCTCATCAGCAAGCTCAATGTGACCATATCGTTCAGTGAGAGGGGAGCTGCCCAATGAGCGAGTGATGTTGGTAGCACACATACGAGCCACAGCACTGGAGGTACGTGGCATACCAGTAGACCCATACATGTTCATACAGGGGCTAAAAATACTAGCACGAGTGGTCCCTGAGTTGAATCACCAAGAGTGGAGAGTACCTGCAGAATTTGTTTTCCGCCCTGTAGCACGGCCAGAAATAATGTCATTAAAAGTGATGTCCTTAGACTTGCATGCGATACAGGTGTCAGCGCAACAAATAGGAATGGATATACATCGATGTCAGTGGTGATTGGTGTTGTGCATTAATGCTAACATCGCACTGCAAGACTTGTCTGATGAGGACCTTTTTACAGATTCAGACAGCGATGGGGAAATAATAATGGAGATAGCGATCCCCTGCGATATCATGATACAAACAAGGCAGGTGCCAGTACAGCTAATGGCAGTGGTAGGGGTGCCACCTTCCTTTTTCAATGACGACATGCAACTGCTGCCACACAAAGTGTGGCCTACTGGCCCGCACGATGTGGGTCTGCTGCGCAAGGTGACACCAGTGAAAATAAAACTTAAACCAGGGGTATTGCTGCCCCAGGTAAAGCAATACCCCCTCTCCCGAGAAGCAGAAAAAGGGATTAAAGAACCAATATATGCACTGTTAGTACAGGGGATGATAGTGCCCTCAAATTCAACATGTAATACTTGTATCTACCCCATCAAGAAAGCAAAGAGCGGGGAGTGGAAGATGATCCAGGACCTACGCCCACTTAATGACATTATCCAAAAAGAATTTCTTCTGGTCCCAAACCCTGCATCAATCTTTTGTAGCATACCAAAAGATGCTTCATATTTTACAGTGGTAGACTTGAAGAACAAATTCTTCTCAGTTCCACTGCACCCTGAGTCACAATACTTGACAGCATTCACCCTGGGAGGGAAAAGATATGAGCACTGCAGATTACCTCAGGGATACTGTGAGAGCCCAAGTATATTAAACAGAACTTTGCATGAAGATCTAGGCAATATCGTCACAAATAGCACGATCATTCATTATGTGGATGATCTCCTGATTTGCGGGGAAAATGAAGATGAGTGCAGGAAGGATTCTATTACACTTCTAACATTATTGGCCCACAAAGGTTACAAGGTAAACAAAGAGAAATTACAATACTGCCAGGAAGAAGTGTTGTACCTGGGTCAGTTGATATCAAAAGATGATAAGAGAATCATACCAGACAGTGCGGATGCAGTACGCACTGTAAATGAGCCGAAACAGTGAAAGATATGCAGAAATTCCTTGGCATCTGCAATTACTGCCGCACCTGAATATCAGAACATGCAGGTTACATAAAGCCATTACTGCAGGGACTCAAAGAAGCACAAAGAGAAAACAAAGAAATACAATGGACACCAGAAATGCACCAAGGCTTCAGCTAACTAAAAGAACTTATCTCAACATCACCAGTACTCACGAACCCAGACTATGAACGCAAGTTCTACTTATTTTCAGATTGCAATGTGATACTCATGACAGCAGTGCTAACACAAAAAAACATCTTTGGGTCACAAGTCTCTGGCGTACTACAGTGGCACGCTAGATGCAGTAATGCAAGGACACTTCGTTTGCGAGCAGTCTCTCACAGCCGCAGCATTCGCAATAGAGAAAAGTGCAACGATTGTGATGGGATGTTCTGTGACCCTGTTTGTAAACATTCCCTGTTCACAAAATTAGAAAGATCCAAAAGCACACTAACAACACAAAGGGCAACAGCTTACGAGATCATCCTATCCAGCACCAACGTACACATAGTGAGATGTAAAACAGTTAACTCTGCAACATTTATCACAGAAGCGTGCACAGTGGAAGACATGCAAACACATGATTGTGCTACATACAGAGGAGAGGATGGAGACACACCCACAGTGAGTGAAAATGCTTTATCTGAAGGAGAAGTATGTTTTATAGACGGGTCAGCATCAATAAATTCAGAGACAGGAGAGAAACATGTGGGGGTGGCTGTTGTGAGACTAGAGGAAAGTGAATATGAAGTACTTGTCAAACAGAGGCTACCTGCCCACTACTCAGCACAAGCAGCAGAGTTAGTAGCACTCATCAAAGTATTACACACAGGAAAGGGATGCAGAGTAACCATCTATACTGACTATGCATACATGACCACAGCAGTACATGGGGATTTGGCTAGACGGGGGAGAAGAGGATTTCACAGAGCAGACAGATCCCCAGCGCAACACGCTGAGCTACTAAAAGAGTTAATAGAGGCGCTAAAGGAACCCACAGTTGTGGCCATAGTGAAATTCCAGCCCCATACAAACAACAATGATGTCATATCTTTAGGAAACGCAGCAGCTGATGCTGCCACAAAAGAAGCATCATATTTAGCCAAGGGTAAAGGAGGTGAGTACATACTATAGAAACATGTGGAAGAGGATTGCCCTGATGGGTTTAATTCAATGCCCATTTCACAGATTTCAGAATTGCAAGAAGGAGCGACAGGTGAGGAGAAGGAGTTATGGGAAAAAAGAGGGTGTGCCAGTCAACAACAGATCTCCCTTGGCGTCAAAACAACACAGGTAAAGTAGTGATGCCCCATAAATTACTAGAAATAGCGTTCCAACAGCTCCACTTCCCAGCTCACAATGCCAAACAACACATCGCAGCAGATGTACAAGAAAACTGGTTTGCACCAGGCCTGCAGGAGCAAATATCAAAATTGGCCATTAAATGTACAACGTGTCAGATATATAATTCAGGAATGACACTCAGAACACTACGAGGGACATTGCCCAAACCAACTAGCCCGTTTAGAGAGCAGCATATTGATTATGCAGACATGGGAGAATGATGCAATGGGTCACGCTACATGATAGTGGTGATTTGCCCGTTTGCAGGGCGGGTGGAGGCAGGGCCATGCGCCCACCCAGATGCAAAGTGTGCTGCAAAGTTCCTAGTGCGGGAAGTGTTTCCGCATTGGGGAATATGCGCTGTGATATGTTCCGATAATGGGACACATTTTGTCAATGATCTGTTCAAAGAAGTAACAGCAATGCTGGAAATAACCCATAAACTGTGCACTATTTATCACCCACAATCAAACGGCATGGTTGAGAAGATATACGGCCTCCTGAAGGGGAGACTGTCGAAATGATGCTTCACTCTAAAAAAAGAATTGGGTTTACTGCTTACCCCTGGCCTTGTTCGAACTGAGTAATCAACCCAGCAAGGACAACCATTTCTCCCCCCATGAAATAGTGACAGGAAGACGCATGCATACTGCGCACTCCCCACTCCGCAGACATTCAGATGCGCACAGAAGTGCGATAATTCTAGGGGAGGAATTCAATCAATACCTGATAAACTCACAAAGGCGGCCTGTATGATCGCCAGGCAGGTAGCACCCCCATTTACACAAGAAGCATCAAGTGGCACAATAACACCGGCAGCAGACAGTCCAACAGGTCAACTAATCCCAGGGGAGATGGTGTATGTGAGAAGTTTGGTACATCGGTGGAACTCTCCAAGATTTCATGGCCCATATGAAGTGGTGTACTGTACACCTACTGCTGTAAAGGTGAAGGGGCTGAGATATTGGATACATTTGACAGACGTACAAAAATCTTATGAGAGTGTAACACAGGAAACAGAAATGGGAATGGCCAAAGAAGAAACACAAATTCGATAGGAGAAAGGTGTAGATTCAGAGGTACACACGTGGCAGAAAGAAGAAGAGTTAAACGAATAAATATGATGATGTACATAATAAAGTTAATGAAAAAAAGAAATATTATTGTTTCGCTCTCTCTCTCTCTTTCCCATTCCCTCTCTTGGTTCAAAGTAATAACATGTTAATGATAAAATAATTATAAATTGAGTTAAACAAGAAAAAGACACGTATAAAAATGAATTGTGTCGAGCATGATAAAAATACCTCATGACAGGTGGCATGAGGTATTTTTCAATGGTCATAGATGCGTCCATGTGACTGGGGGGCTGGTGCTCTCTGTGGAGTCTGGGATGCTTGTACCAGTGGTGTCGTTGTTTACCATGTGGTATGGTGACTAGTGTATGTGTGTTCTTCCTCATCACAGTCCCCCATTACCACCATGTGCCCCCATGTCACTCTTCAGCATTGCAGCATTCCACTACCAGAAACTCACTCTTCCTCTTTATAGCCCCCACTACCATAACATCACTCTTCTTCATCAAAGTCACCACTACCACATCTCATTCTACCACATCACAGTCCCCCACTACCACCATGTCTGTCTTCCGCACAACCTTACCCCACCAGAAACAACTCAATATTCCTCATCACAGTCCCCCATTACCCCTGATCACTCTTCCTCATGACAGTCCCCAACTAGAGCCATCTCACTCTTCATCGTTACAGGAACCTACTACCACCAACACACCCTTCCCCATCACACTACCCCACTACCGCCATGTCACTCTTTCTCATCACAGTATGCCAATACCACCAACTCACTCTACCTCATGGCAGCTCGTCATTATCACCAACTCACTCTTCCTCATGAAATTACCCCACAACCACCAACTCACTCTTCCTCAACACAGTCCCTCACCACCACCTCACCCTTCCTTGTCACAGTCTCCCACTACGAGCACATCACTCTTCCTCATCACAGTTCCCCAATACCCCAATACCATCAACACACTCTTACTTATCACAGTACCCTGCACCACCACCTCACTGTTCCTCATCACAGTACCCACTAACACCATCTCTCTCGTCACAATACCCCTCTTCCACCAACTCACCTTTCCTCGTCACAGCCCCAACTACTGCACTAGCCTCCTAATCCTAGTTCTCAACAACCTCACCTCACTCTTCCTTGTCACAGTCCCCAACTGCAACCTTCAGTCTTCCTCATTACAGTCTCCCACTAATCCCACCTCATTCTTCCTCATCACAGTACGCCATTACTAATACCTTCTTATCTAGCGGACACCAAAAAAAGATGTAATGCTTAATAAACCTGATTTTGTGTAGATGAAGAACAGATATTTAAAACAAATTAGCTGATTTCAATTGTGTCATCATAACAAAATACAGAATTAGAGGCGGTGGGAGGTATACTAAACCCTTGAAATTCAGTAAAAAAAAAACTTTAGTTGAAGCACCATTCAAGTGAAACAATCTGATGCAACGAAACCCTGGAAATTCAGTTAAAAAAAATCTTTAGTTGGAGTGACAATAAGGTGACGATTTAATGCAGAAAACCCCTGAAATTCAGCAAGTGTTGGAAGCTACTTCACCTTAACTATGAGGTCTCCATTACTCAGCCCCTAAGAACACACATGGCATCAGTGACTCAAGAGATAAAGATCATCCAAAACAAGGCTGCTAGAGGATTGGGCCAAAAGACAATGGGGTCGATTCATGGAATTAATGTGCGCCGAAAATTCCCGTGCAGAGGTGCCAAAACGTGCGATTCGCACTAAAAGTGCGAAAATCGCAGGGAAACAAGCGCACATCGATTCATGGAAGTCCGTGCGCGAGAAAAACATTAGATGTGCGCTGAAAATGTGCGCCGCGCACGCCAGCGCACAGGACATCCAACAGCGTGCGCCACGGCCACTGCGAAATCGCACAAAGCGCGGCGCACATCACAAAAGTAGGCGGAACACTGGGCGTAACACTAGGAATGGGGAACAACGCGTGAAAATATGGGCGTCACAGGGGAAGTACAGGAGGCAAGTGCGCGGAACGCCCGCATGCTCGCCTACAACCCGTATTCATGGAATCGAATAGGGCAAACCAGCGCACGGTCAAAGACGCTCACAGGGCCAAACAAGTACCCCACAAGAAAGCAGGCGGTAGCGTCCCTGCGCCTGAAGAAAATGTGCGCCAAAATGTGCGATAACAAAAAGCACCCATATACAGCCATGATGAATGGTCCATACAGTGGCCCCTCTAGGACAAATGAGGTGCAAAGGGGTACCGACAAACACGGACACCCGCTGTGTGAAAAATAGCGTGTGTTCTTGGGTGTGCGGGAAGTTCCACACGCGATTGGCCTGGGTACGTGTACTACGGGGTGCGCGGGAAGTTCCACACGCGATTAGCCTGGGTACGTGTGTTTCGGGGTGCGCGGGAAGTTCCACACGCGATTGGCCTGGGTACGTGTACTTCGGGGTGCGTGGGAAGTTCCACACGCGATTGGCCTGGGTACGTGTACTTCGGGATGCGCGGGAAGTTCCACATGCGATTGGCCTGGGTACGTGTACCTCGGGGTGCGCGGGAAGTCCCACACGCGATTAGCCTGGATACGTGTACTACGGGGTGCGCGGGAAGTCCCACACGCGATTAGCCTGGGTACGTATACTACGGGGTGCGCGGGAAGTTCCACATGCGATTAGCCTGGGTGCGTGTGTTTCGGGGTGCGCGGGAAGTTCCACACGTGATTGGCCTGGGTACGTGTACTTCGGGGTGCGTGCGAAGTTCCACACGCGATTGGCCTGGCTACGTGTACTTCGGGATGCGCGGGAAGTTCCACACGCGATTGGCCTGGGTACGTGTACTTTCGGGGTGCGCGGGAAGTCCCACACGCGATTAGCCTGGGTACGTATACTACGGGGTGTGCGGGAAGTTCCACACGCGATTGGCCTGGGTACGTGTATTCCGAGGTGCGCGGGAAGATTCACACGCGATTTCAGCAGGGTACGTGTATTTCGGTGGTGCCGGGGAATGCTACACGTGATTTGGCCGTGTGGGTCCTCCCAGGTGTTCCCTCTACACCCTCCACGGCCCCTGCAGGCAGCCCACACCACAGGGGACTACCCTGCACCCCTGCTCATGTCCCACAGGCAACCCATCCACCATGGCCATGCCCCCCAGCCAACCCACATGTCACCTTGCACTACTGATCACAAACTCTTGTCTCCCAGCAAACCCATCCCCCAGCATCCAGGGGCACCCTCCACCAGGCCCCCACTCATGTCTCCCACCACCCCCACCCCCCAGCATCCAGGGGCACCCTCCACCAGGCCCCCACTCATGTCTACCATCACCCCCACCCCCAGCAGTGCAGGTGCAGCCTCCACCAGGCCCCACTCATGTCTACCACCACCCCCACCCCCCAGCAGTGCACAGGCAGCCTCCACCAGGCCCCCACTCATGTCTCCCATCACCCCCAGCCCCCAGCCACCAGGGGCAGCCTCCACCAGGCCCCCACTCATGTCTCCCACCACCCCCGCCCCCCAGCAGTGCAGGGGCAGCCTCCACCAGGCCCCCACTCATGTCTCCCACCACCCCCACCACCCAGCCACCAGGGGCAGCCTCCACCTGGCCCCCACTCATGTCCCCTATCACCCCCACCCCCCAGCAGTGCAGGGGCAGCCTCCACCAGGCCCCCAATCATGTCTCCCACCACCCCCACCCCCCAGGAGTGCAGGGGCAGCCTCCACCAGGCCCCCACTCATGTCTCCCACCACCCCCAACCCCAGCCACCAGGGGCAGCCTCCACCAGGCCCCCACTCATGTCCCCTATCCCCCCACCCCCCAGCAGTGCAGGGGCAGCCTCCACCAGGCCCCCACTCATGTCCCCTATCACCCCCACCCCCCATCAGTGCAGGGGCAGCCTCCACCAGGCCCCCACTCATGTCCAACTCATGTCTCCCACCACCCCCACCCCCCAGCAGTACAGGGGCACCCTCCACCAGGCCCCCACTCATGTCTCCCACCACCCCCACCCCCCAGCAGTGCAGGGGCAGCCTCCACCAGCCCCCCACTCAAGTCTCCCACCAGCCCCATCCCCCAGCCACCAGGGGCAGCCTCCACCAGGCCCCCACTCATGTCCCCTATCACCCCCACCCCCCAGCAGTGCAGGGGCAGGCCCCCACTCATGTCCAACTCATGTCTCCCACCACCCCCACCCCCCAGCAGTGCAGGGGCAGCCTCCACCAGGCCCCCACTCATGTCTCCCACCACCCCCACCCCCCAGCAGTGCAGGGGCAGCCTCCACCAGGCCCCCACTCATGTCCCCTACCACCCCCACCCCCCAGCAGTGCAGGGGCAGCCACCACCAGGCCCCCACTCATGTCTCCCACCACCCCCACCCCCCAGAAGTGCAGGGGCAGCCTCCACCAGGCCCCCACTCATGTCCCCTACCACCCCCACCCCCAGCAGTGCAGGGGCAGCCACCACCAGGCCCCCACTCATGTCCAATGCATGTCTCCCTGCACCCCCACCCCCCAGCCACCAGGGGCAGCCTCCACCAGGCCCCCACTCATGTCTACCACCACCCGAACCCCCCAGCAGTGCAGGGGCAGCCTCCACCAGGCCCCCACTCATGTCTCCCACCACCCCCACCCCCCAGCAGTGCAGGGGCAGCCTCCACCAGGCCCCCACTCATGTCTCCTATCATCCCCACCCCCCAGCAGTGCAGGGGCAGCCTCCACCAGGCCCCCACTCATGTCCCCTAGCACCCCCACCCCCCAGCAGTGCAGGGGCAGCCTCCACCAGGCCCCCACTCATGTCTACCACCACCCCCACCCCCCAGCAGTGCAGGGGCAGCCTCCACCAGGCCCCCACTCATGTCTCCCACCACCCCAACCCCCCAGCCACCAGGGGCATCCTCCACCAGGCCCCCACTCATGTCCCCTATCACCCCCACCCCCCAGCAGTGCAGGGGCAGCCTCCACCAGGCCCCCACTCATGTCCAACTCATGTCTCCCTGCACCCCCATCCCCCAGCCACCAGGGGCAGCCTCCACCAGGCCCCCACTCATGTCTCCCATCACACCCACCCCCCAGCCACCAGGGGCAGCCTCCACCAGGCCCCCACTCATGTCTCCCACCATTCCACCCCCCAGCAGTGCAGGGGCAGCCTCCACCAGGCCCCCACTCATGTCCCCTATCACCCCCACCCCCAGCAGTGCAGGGGCAGCCTCCACCAGGCCCCCACTCATGTCTCCCACTACCCCCACCCCCCAGCCACCAGGGGCAGCCTCCACCAGGCCCCCACTCATTTCCCCGAGCCAAAATGTCACCACAATGTAGATCCCTGGCCCTTATGGTCAGCCTCCAAATGCCAAAAACCCACCCCAGTATTGCATCCACCCAATTAGAAATGGCAAAAACATGATAGAACCCCAATTGCAAGATTGGAAATGAACACATGTCCCTCACATCCACCCAGTGGGTGTCAGTGAATGTCAAAACCCATATCATGATATGCATGAAACCAAAGAGATGATAATAAACATTGAACTTTGAAGAAAAAATATGTATTAAAAGCAACATAAATTGAATCAAAAATAAACAAACAATAATAGACCTTTAAAAAAAAAAAAACAGCAGGTCTGTGGAATTATGCAAAACCACAAATCATAATGCAAAGGAAAGGTGTCCAAAGTCACAGTCGACAAAAGTAAATCCAATGGCAAATTAAAATCTAAAACCATTGCTCCATGGCAAAATCATAATAAAAATTGAAAATCCAAAAGTCAACTATGTACAGATAAACAATCCAGGGTCCATGATCCCAACCGAAGAAATGAAACCTATCTAATAACACTACCTAAAAAAAATAACTATATACAAAAATGTGGCCCATTGTCCAAAAGGTCCAAAAAAAATGCTAAACCAAAGGAAACCTAACACTAACTATAGAACTATTTACAAGGGCAGCGGGCTAGTCCGACGGCTCACTTCGGGATGTTCCGGGCCAGGGCATCATCGAACTCCTGCTCAATGTCCCAGAGGCGGTCCTCCTCCATGGCCCCGAGGGTCCGCAGGGCCGTCCACATGTTCACCCCAAACTCCCTGCGGATTGCCTTGAGGCACTCGGCCCGCCTCAGGGCCCTCAGCATGGAGTTCTCCACCCTGACCATCGTGAGCTGTGCCTCTTCCGCCCGCTGCCGCTCCGCATCTATGGCGTGGCCCAACTGCTGCCACACGGAAGACATTTCCCGTCCTGGGTCCACCTGCCCTCCGGCCGATGTCTGCCCCTCCGATGTGGAAGGGCCCGAGCCATCATGGCTCCCACCACGTTGCTGCTGCTGCGCCTCTGCCCGTGCACTGCCTCCTGCTGCCTGCACATCCTCCGCTGGCTGGGGTGCAGTCGTTGATGTGGCCACCCCTGCTGGACGTCCGACTCCCAACTGTGGCAGGGATGCCTCCTCCACCAGCCTGGCCGCACTGTCAGAGGCAGCTCCACAGGGCACCCAGGTGACTGATGGGTGGGAAGATGGCAGGGAGGACGACTGGTGCATAGGGGGTTCAGTTGAGGAGGGGGTTATAGCAAGCCCCATCAAACGGAGGAATCCGGCCTGGGTGACCTGTCCCAGTAGGCCGACGCGGTCAACGAGCCATTCGAGATGACGTGCAGCCTCCTCATGAAAAAACTGCAGGTCACCTCGCATGGCCCGTTGACGCAACGCCACACCAGTCAAGACAGGCTCAACCCGGACACGGATAGCCACGTCCGCAGGCAGAGGAAGGCCAGTTGTCGTGAGCTCATCCCCTGCCTGAAAACGGGTCTGGACGTAGGCATCCCTGCTGGTGCAAGATGATGCAGTGACAGGATCAGGGACAGGATTGCACACAGGCACCTCCGCGGCGACCTGTGCTGCCTCCTGTCCCTGGTCCTGCACTGCACCACTAGCACCAGTGGAATCCCCACCTCCAGACCCAGTCTCTGTTGCTTACACGGCCTCCTCCTCCACCAAACCCCCCACCAACCTGGATGACTCTGTGCCATCTTCCCCCGTTGGGCCCTGTGGGGTCCCAGCTGCCCCTTCTGCTGCCGAGGAGTCCAACTCCGACCTCCGCCTCTTGGACCTCCCCCCGGCAGCTGCGGTCTGGGACGCGGCACCGGACTCCTCACTCCCCGATGAGATCACAACCTGGGAGGGGAGCCGGGCCTTGCGTCTCCGGCTGGCGGTGCAATCCCCGCCGCTGTGCTCCACAGCACCTTCTCCGCCCTCTTCATCAGTTGACGCTGCAGACAGGGAGAAATAAAACACAGGCATCAGGGCACTTTACAATGGACACATACAAACATGACAGTTGCACATGAGTGGCATTGGCAAACCTCAGACATGGCATCACAATCGGCAACACGCATGTCATTTCAACTTGCACACATGAGCCATACCACAGCCACATCGCAACTGCCAGCACCATCCATACACATACAACAGCATGAGCAGGCAAAGGTAAGCCAGACATCACATGCAACACAGGGAGTGCACTACACAGGCACGCACACCACCACACTTGCATGCATGTGTACACCTCAGCCAACTGTCGCAGTGTTCCGATGGGCATCCATGTCACATCTGCCAATCAGGCTTCCACATCCCGCTGTCACATGCATCCATGTTGCATCACTGTTGCACCCTTGTCAAATACACACACATGCACATGTACACAGTGCTGATACATGCAGCTGAAAACAACATACATGCGTGACATCACGAATATGCCCACTTACATACACATTCATCCAAACATGTGTGCCCACACAACTGCATTTGGCATGCAAGCCTACACACACAAGCACCATCCATGTCTCACACATGACAGCCCTCGCATGTGTTAGCCTCACGGTCCTGTACACCCCCACCCATACTCGGCCCCATACAAACAGATGTGCAACCGGCACACTACTGGCACATCACCACACGCACAGCTTACAATCATGATGCATGTACACTTACCGCTCGACTCCAGATGGGTCTGCCTCTCAAGGACCTGGACGTGGAGCGCTGGGGATATGCGTTCCAGGACCCTCATCTGATCTTCTGACAAGTGGCGCCGGGCCTTGTTCAGGGTCCTGGACCTGAAGTCCTCCCAGCACTTCTTGACATGTTGGAAGTCGCGGACTGCCACCCCCTCCGCGTTGATGGCAGTCACGATGTCCGTCCAGATCCGAGTCCGTCCTTCCTTGTCGGCGCGCACACTTCCGTAGAGGGCATCATACTGCCCCAGGACTTGCTCCACCAGGACACCAACTTCCCTGGCACTGAAGCTGGTGCCCCTCTGCCTCTCTGGCCGGGGGTTGTCAGTGGTGCCAGATGTTGCAGTGCCCGACATGACAACCCCAGAGGCAGGAGTGGGTGGGCAACTGGGTACTGGGGCTGGGCTGTGGAGCGATGGAATCCCAGTTGGCAGTCTTCGGTTCCAGCAGGGGTGGTCACAGCAACAGCACCCCTGGCTGATGTGCAGGCAGCAAATGGCAGGGCACGTGGGCAGCAGGCAGTCAGGCAGCAGCAGGATTTTCACGTGCAAAATCACTCCGTATCAAGCTGGCCACGCGTAAGCACACGGAAGACCACGCTCCTGCCCAGAAGGCCGAATTACTGCCCTCCAGAGCCCTGAGCACGCTCCCACCTGCCATCTGCTGCTGCCTGACTGCCTGCTGCCCACGTGCCCTGCCATTTGCTGCCTGCACATCAGCCAGGGGTGCTGTTGCTGTGACCACCCCTGCTGGAACCGAAGACTCCCGACTGGGATTCCATCGCTCCACAGCCCAGCCCCAGGACCCAGTTGCCCACCCACTCCTGCCTCTGGGGTTGTCATGTCGGGCACTGCAACATCTGGCACCACTGACAACCCCCGGCCAGAGAGGCAGAGGGGCACCAGCTTCAGTGCCAGGGAAGTTGGTGTCCTGGTGGAGCAAGTCCTGGGGCAGTATGATGCCCTCTTCGGAAGTGTGCGTGCCGACAAGGAAGGACGGACTCGGATCTGGACGGACATTGTGACTGCCATCAATGCGGAGGGGGTGGCAGTCCGCGACTTCCAACATGTCAAGAAGCGCTGGGAGGACTTCAGGTCAGGACCCTGAACAAGGCCCGGCGCCTCTTGAAGGCAGCGGATACTAAGGGGCGCCGGGGCCACTTGTCTGAAGATCAGATGAGGGTCCTGGAACACATATCCCCAGCGCTCCACGTCCAGGTCCTTGAGAGGCAGACCCGTCTGGAGTCGAGCGGTAAGTGTACATGCCTCATGATTGTAAGCTGTGCGTGTGGTGATGTGCCAGTAGTGTGCCGGTTGCACATCTGTTTGTATGGGGCCGAGTATGGGTGGGGGTGTACAGGACCGTGAGGCTAACACATGCGAGGGCTGTCATGTGTGAGACATGGATGGTGCTTCTGTGTGTAGGCTTGCATGCCAAATGCAGTTGTGTGGGCACACGTTTGGATGAATGTGAATGTAAGTGGGCATGTTCGTGATGTCACGCATGTATGTTGTTTTCAGCTGCATGTATCAGCACTGTGTACATGTGCATGTGTGTGTATTTGACAAGGGTGCAACAGTGATGCAACATGGATGCATGTGACAGCGGGATGTGGAAGCCTGATTGGCAGATGTGACATGGATGCCCATCGGAACACTGCGACAGTTGGCTGAGGTGTACACATGCATGCAAGTGTGGTGGTGTGCGTGCATGTGTAGTGCACTCCCTGTGTTGCATGTGATGTCTGGCTCACCTTTGCCTGCTCATGATGTTGTATGTGTATGGATGGTGCTGGCAGTTGCGATGTGGCTGTGGTATGGCTCATGTGTGCAAGTTGAAATGACATGTGTGTTGCCGATTGTGATGCCATGTCTGAGGTTTGCCAATGCCACTCATGTGCAACTGTCATGTGTGTATGTGTCCATTGTAAAGTGCCCTGATGCCTGTGTTTTATTTCTCCCTGTCTGCAGCATCAACTGATGAAGAGGGCGGAGAAGGTGCTGTGGAGCACAGCGGCGGGGATCGCACCGCCAGCCGGAGACGCAAGGCCCGGCTCCCCTCCCAGGTTGTGATCTCGTCGGGGAGTGAGGAGTCCGGTGCCGCGTCCCAGACCGCAGCTGCCGGGGGGGAGGTCCAAGAGGCGGAGGTCGGAGTTGGACTCCTCGGCAGCAGAAGGGGCAGCTGGGACCCCACAGGGCCCAACGGGGGAAGATGGCACGGAGTCATCCAGGTTGGTGGGGGGTTTGGTGGAGGAGGAGGCCGTGCAAGCAACAGAGACGGGGTCTGGAGATGGGGATTCCACTGGTGCTAGTGGTAGAGTGCAGGACCAGGGACAGGAGGCAGCACAGGTCGCCGCGGAGGTGCCTGTGTTCCATCCTGTCCCTGATCCTGTCACTGCATCATCTTGCACCAGCAGGGATGCCTACGTCCAGACCTGTTTTCAGGCAGGGGATGAGCTCACGACAACTGGCCTTCCTCTGCCTGCGGACGTGGCTATCCGGGTCCGGGTTGAGCCTGTCCTGACTGGTGTGGCGTTGCGTCAACGGGCCATGCGAGGTGACCTGCAATCTTTTCATGAGGAGACTGCTCGTCATCTCGAATGGCTCGTTGACCGCGTCGGCCTACTGGGACAGGTCACCCAGGCCGGATTCCTCCGTTTGATGGGGCTTGCTACGACCCCCTCCTCAACTGAACCCCCTATGCACCAGTCATCCTCCCTGCCATCTTCCCACCCATCAGTCACCTGGGTGCCCTGTGGAGCTGCCTCTGACGGTGCAGCCAGGCTGGTGGAGGAGGCATCCCTGCCACAGTTGGGAGTCGGACGTCAAGCAGGGGTGGCCACATCAACAACTGCACCCCAGCCAGCGGAGGATGTGCAGGCAGCAGGAGGCAGTGTACGGGCAGAGGCGCAGCAGCAGCAACGTGGTGGGAGCCGTGATGGTTCGGGGCCTTCCACATCGGAGGGGCAGGCATCAGCCGGAGGGCAGGAGGACCCAGGACGGGAAGTGTCTTCCGTGTGGCAGCGGTTGGGCCACGCCATAGATGCGGAGCGGCAGCGGGCGGAAGAGGCACGTCTCACGATGGTCAGGTCGGAGAACTGCATGCTGAGGGCCCTGAGGCGGGTCAAGTGCCTCGAGGCAATCCACAGGGAGTTTGGGGTGAACATGTGGACGGCCCTGCGGACCCTCGGGGCCATGGAGGAGGAATGCCTCTGGGAAATTGAGCAGGAGTTCGATGATGCCCTGGCCCGGAACATCCCGAAGTGAGCCGTCGGACTAGCCCACTGCCCTTGTAAATAGTTCTATAGTTAGTGTTAGGTCCCCATGCCCAACAATCTTGTTGATGATGCAGAGGGATTTGAATTTAATCAGTGCAGCAAATGGGAGCCAGTGAATACTTTTTAGTTTCCTTTGGTTTAGCATTTTTTTTGGACCTTTTGGACAATGGGCCACATTTTTGTATATAGTTATTTTTTTTAGGTAGTGTTATTAGATAGGTGTCATTTCTTCGTTTGGGATCATGGACCCTGGACTGTTTATCTGTACATAGTTGACTTTTGGATTTTTAATTTTTATTATGATTTTGCCATGGAGCAATGTTTTCGATTTTAATTTTCCATTGGATTTACTTTTGTCGACTGTGACTTTGGACACCTTTCCTTTGCATTATGATTTTTGGTTTAGCATTATTTCACGGACCTGCTGTTTTTTTTTTTTTAATTTCTATTATTGTTTGTTTATTTTTGATTCAATTCATGTTGCTTTTAATACATATTTTTTCTTCAAAGTTCAATGTGTAGTATCATCTCATTGGTTTCATGCATATCATGATATGGGTTTTGACATTCACTGACACCCATTGGGTGTATGTGAGGGACATGTGTTCATTTCCAAACTTGCAATTGGGGTTCTATCATGTTTTTGCCATTTCTAAGTGGGTGGATGCAATACTCGGGTGTGTGTTTGGCATTTGGAGGCTGACCATAAGGGCCAGGGATTTACATTGTGGTGACATGTTGGCTGGGGGACATGAGTGGGGCCTGGTGGAGGCTGCCCCTGCACTGCTGAGGGGTGGGGTTGGTGGGAGACATGAGTGGGGGCCTGGTGGAGGCTGCCCCTGGTGGCTGGGGGGTGGGGGTGATAGGGGACATGAGTGGGGGCCTGGTGGAGTCTGCCCCTGCACTGCTGGGGGGTGGGGGTGGTGGGAGACATGAGTGGGGGCCTGGTGGAGGCTGCCCCTGGTGGCTGGGGGGTGGGGGTTATGGGAGACATGAGTGGGGGCCTGGTGGAGGCTGCCCCTGCACTGCTGGGGGGTGGGGGTGGTGGGAGACATGAGTGGGGGTCTGGTGGAGGCTGCCCCTGCACTGCTGGGGGGTGGGGGTGGTGGAAGACATGAGTGGGGGCCTGGTGGAGGGTGCCCCTGCACTGCTGGGGGGTGGGGGTGGTGGGAGACATGAGTTGGACATGAGTGGGGGCCTGGTGGAGGCTGCCCCTGCACTGCTGGGGGATGGGGGAGATAGGGGACATGAGTGGGGGCCTGGTGGAGGCTGCCCCTGCACTGCTGGGGGTGGGAGTGGTGGGAGACATGAGTGGGGGCCTGGTGGAGGCTGTCGCTGGTGGATGGGGGGTGGGGGGTGATGGGAGACATGAGTGGGGGCCTGGTGGAGGCTGCCCCTGGTGGCTATGGGGTGGGGGTGATGGGAGACATGAGTGGGGGCCTGGTGGAGGCTGCCCCTGCACTGCTGGGGGTGGTGGGAGACATGAGTGGGGGCCTGGTGGAGGCTGCCCCTGCACTGCTGGGGGGTGGGGGTGGTGGGAGACATGAGTGGGGGCCTGGTGGAGGCTGCCCCTGCACTGCTGGGGGGTGGGGGTGGTGGGAGACATGAGTGGGGGCCTGGTGGAGGGTACCCCTGCACTGCTGGGGGGTGGGGGTGGTGGGAGACATGAGTTGGACATGAGTGGGGGCCTGGTGGAGGCTGCCCCTGCACTGCTGGGGGGTGGGGGTGATAGGGGACATGAGTGGGGGCCTGGCGGAGGCTGCCCCTGCACTGCTGGGGGGTGGGGGTGATAGGGGACATGAGTGGGGGCCTGGTGGAGGCTGCCCCTGCACTGCTGGGGGTGGGGGTGGTGGGAGACATGAGTGGGGGCCTGGTGGAGGCTGCCCCTGGAGGCTGGGGGGTGGGGGTGATGGGAGACATGAGTGGGGGCCTGGTGGAGGCTGCCCCTGGTGGGTGGGGGGTGGTGGTGATGGGAGACATGAGTGGGGGCCTGGTGGAGGCTGCCCCTGCACTGCTGAGGGGTGGGGGTGGTGGGAGACATGAGTGGGGGCCTGGTGGAGGCTGCCCCTGCACTGCTGGGGGGTGGGGGTGGTGGGAGACATGAGTGGGGGCCTGGTGTAGGCTGCCTCTGGTGGCTGGGGGTTGGGGGTGATGGGAGACATGAGTGGGGGCCTGGTGGAGGCTGCCCCTGGTGGCTGGGGGGTGGGGGTGATGGGAGACATGAGTGGGGGCCTGGTGGAGGCTGCCCCTGCACTGCTGGGGGGTGGGGGTGGTGGGAGACATGAGTGGGGGCCTGGTGGAGGCTGCCCCTGCACTGCTGGGGGGTGGGGGTGGTGGGAGACATGAGTGGGGGCCTGGTGGAGGGTGCCCCTGCACTGCTGGGGGTGGAGGTGGTGGGAGACATGAGTTGGACATGAGTGTGGGCCTGGTGGAGGCTGCCCCTGCACTGCTGGGGGGTGGGGGTGATAGGGGACAGGAGTGGGGGCCTGGTGGAGGCTGCCCCTGGTGGCTGGGGGGTGGGGTGGTGGGAGACATGAGTGGGGGCCTGGTGGAGGCTGCCCCTGCACTGCTCGTGGTGGGGGTTGTGGGAGACATGAGTGGGGGCCTGGTGGAGGCTGCCCCTGCACTGCTAGGGGGTGGGGGTGGTGGGAGACATGAGTGGGGGCCTGGTGGAGGGTGCCCCTGCACTGCTGGGGGGTGGGGGTGCAGGGACACATGAGTTGGACATGAGTGGGGGCCTGGTGGAGGCTGCCCCTGGTGGCGTGGGGGGTGGGGGTGCAGGGAGACATGAGTTGGACATGAGTGGGGGCCTGGTGGAGGCTGACCCTGCACCACTGGGGGGTGGGGGTGGTGGGAGACATGAGTGGGGGCCTGGTGGAGGCTGCCCCTTGTGGCTGGGGGGTGGGGGTGATGGGAGATATGAGTGGGGGCCTGGTGGAGGCTGCCCCTGCACTGCTGGGGGGTGGGGGTGGTGGGAGACATGAGTGGGGGCCTGGTGGAGGCTGCCCCTGCACTGCTGGGGGTGGGGGTGGTGGGAGACATGAGTGGGGGCCTGGTGGAGGCTGCCCCTGCACTGCTGGGGGGTGTGGGTGATAGGGGACATGAGTGGGGGCCTGGTGGAGGCTGCCCCTGGTGGCTGGGGGGTTGGGGTGGTGGGAGACATGAGTGGGGGCCTGGTGGAGGCTGCCCCTGCACTGCTGGGGGGTGGAGGTGGTGGGAGACATGAGTGGGGGCCTGGTGGAGGCTGCCCCTGGTGGCTGGGGGGTGGGGGTTATGGGAGACATGAGTGGGGGCCTGGTGGAGGCTGCCCCTGCACTGCTGGGGGGTGGGGGTGGTGGGAGACATGAGTGGGGGTCTGGTGGAGGCTGCCCCTGCACTGCTGGGGGGTGGGGGTGGTGGAAGACATGAGTGGGGGCCTGGTGGAGGGTGCCCCTGCACTGCTGGGGGGTGGGGGTGGTGGGAGACATGAGTTGGACATGAGTGGGGGCCTGGTGGAGGCTGCCCCTGCACTGCTGGGGGATGGGGGAGATAGGGGACATGAGTGGGGGCCTGGTGGAGGCTGCCCTTGCACTGCTGGGGGTGGGAGTGGTGGGAGACATGAGTGGGGGCCTGGTGGAGGCTGTCGCTGGTGGATGGGGGGTGGGGGGTGATGGGAGACATGAGTGGGGGCCTGGTGG
Source organism: Ambystoma mexicanum (assembly GCF_040938575.1). Taxonomy (NCBI): domain Eukaryota; kingdom Metazoa; phylum Chordata; class Amphibia; order Caudata; family Ambystomatidae; genus Ambystoma; species Ambystoma mexicanum. Next base: position 733,524,839 of record NC_090928.1, read on the forward strand.
AGGCTGCCCCTGGTGGCTATGGGGTGGGGGTGATGGGAGACATGAGTGGGGGCCTGGTGGAGGCTGCCCCTGCACTGCTGGGGGTGGTGGGAGACATGAGTGGGGGCCTGGTGGAGGCTGCCCCTGCACTGCTGGGGGGTGGGGGTGGTGGGAGACATGAGTGGGGGCCTGGTGGAGGCTGCCCCTGCACTGCTGGGGGGTGGGGGTGGTGGGAGACATGAGTGGGGGCCTGGTGGAGGGTACCCCTGCACTGCTGGGGGGTGGGGGTGGTGGGAGACATGAGTTGGACATGAGTGGGGGCCTGGTGGAGGCTGCCCCTGCACTGCTGGGGGGTGGGGGTGATAGGGGACATGAGTGGGGGCCTGGCGGAGGCTGCCCCTGCACTGCTGGGGGGTGGGGGTGATAGGGGACATGAGTGGGGGCCTGGTGGAGGCTGCCCCTGCACTGCTGGGGGTGGGGGTGGTGGGAGACATGAGTGGGGGCCTGGTGGAGGCTGCCCCTGGAGGCTGGGGGGTGGGGGTGATGGGAGACATGAGTGGGGGCCTGGTGGAGGCTGCCCCTGGTGGGTGGGGGGTGGTGGTGATGGGAGACATGAGTGGGGGCCTGGTGGAGGCTGCCCCTGCACTGCTGAGGGGTGGGGGTGGTGGGAGACATGAGTGGGGGCCTGGTGGAGGCTGCCCCTGCACTGCTGGGGGGTGGGGGTGGTGGGAGACATGAGTGGGGGCCTGGTGTAGGCTGCCTCTGGTGGCTGGGGGGTGGGGGTGATGGGAGACATGAGTGGGGGCCTGGTGGAGGCTGCCCCTGGTGGCTGGGGGGTGGGGGTGATGGGAGACATGAGTGGGGGCCTGGTGGAGGCTGCCCCTGCACTGCTGGGGGGTGGGGGTGGTGGGAGACATGAGTGGAGGCCTGGTGGAGGCTGCCCCTGCACTGCTGGGGGGTGGGGGTGGTGGGAGACATGAGTGGGGGCCTGGTGGAGGGTGCCCCTGCACTGCTGGGGGTGGAGGTGGTGGGAGACATGAGTTGGACATGAGTGTGGGCCTGGTGGAGGCTGCCCCTGCACTGCTGGGGGGTGGGGGTGATAGGGGACAGGAGTGGGGGCCTGGTGGAGGCTGCCCCTGGTGGCTGGGGGGTGGGGTGGTGGGAGACATGAGTGGGGGCCTGGTGGAGGCTGCCCCTGCACTGCTCGTGGTGGGGGTTGTGGGAGACATGAGTGGGGGCCTGGTGGAGGCTGCCCCTGCACTGCTAGGGGGTGGGGGTGGTGGGAGACATGAGTGGGGGCCTGGTGGAGGGTGCCCCTGCACTGCTGGGGGGTGGGGGTGCAGGGACACATGAGTTGGACATGAGTGGGGGCCTGGTGGAGGCTGCCCCTGGTGGCGTGGGGGGTGGGGGTGCAGGGAGACATGAGTTGGACATGAGTGGGGGCCTGGTGGAGGCTGACCCTGCACCACTGGGGGGTGGGGGTGGTGGGAGACATGAGTGGGGGCCTGGTGGAGGCTGCCCCTTGTGGCTGGGGGGTGGGGGTGATGGGAGATATGAGTGGGGGCCTGGTGGAGGCTGCCCCTGCACTGCTGGGGGGTGGGGGTGGTGGGAGACATGAGTGGGGGCCTGGTGGAGGCTGCCCCTGCACTGCTGGGGGTGGGGGTGGTGGGAGACATGAGTGGGGGCCTGGTGGAGGCTGCCCCTGCACTGCTGGGGGGTGTGGGTGATAGGGGACATGAGTGGGGGCCTGGTGGAGGCTGCCCCTGGTGGCTGGGGGGTTGGGGTGGTGGGAGACATGAGTGGGGGCCTGGTGGAGGCTGCCCCTGCACTGCTGGGGGGTGGAGGTGGTGGGAGACATGAATGGGGGCCTGGTGGAGGCTGCCCCTGGTGGCTGGGGGGTGGGGGTGATGGGAGACATGAGTAGGCGCCTGGTGGAGGCTGCCCCTGCACTGCTGGGGGGATGGGGGTGGTGGGAGACATGAGTGGGGACCTGGTGGAGGCTGTCCCTGCACTGCTGGGGGGTGGGGGTGGTGGGAGACATGAGTGGGGCCTGGTGGAGCTGCCCCTGCACTGCTGGGGGGTGGGGGTGATGGGAGACATGTGTGGGGGCCTGGTGGCGGCTGCCCCTGGTTGCTGGGGGGTGGGGGTGATGGGAGTCTTGAGTGGGGGCCTGGTGGAGGCTGCCCCAGCACTGCTGGGGGTGGGGGTGGTGGGAGACATGAGTGGGGGCCTGGTGGAGGCTGCCCCTGCACTGCTGGGGTGTGGGGGTGGTGGGAGACATGAGTGGGGGCCTGGTGGAGGCTGCCCCTGCACTGCTGGGGGGTGGGGGTGATAGGGGACATGAGTGGGGGCCTGGTGGAGGCTGCCCCTGGTGGCTGGGGGGTGGGGGTGGTGGGAGACATGAGTGGGGGCCTGGTGGAGGCTGCCCCTGGTGGCTGGGGGGTGGGGGTGGTGGGAGACATGAGTGGGGGCCTGGTGGAGGCTGCCCCTGCACTGCTGGGGTGTGGGGGTGCAGGGAGACATGGGTGGGGGCCTGGTGGAGGCTGCCCCTGGTGGCTGGGGGTGCAGGGGGACATGCGTTGGTGGGCAGTAGTGCAAGGTGACATGTGGGTTGGCTGGGGGGCATGGCCATGGTGGATGGGGTGCCTGCAGGACATGTGCAGTGTAGGCCCCTGTGGTGTGGGCCACCTGCAGGGGCCGTGGAGGGTGTAGAGGGAACACCTGGGAGGACCCACACGTGCAATTCACGTGTGGTGCTCCCCGCGCACCCCTGTAATACACGTACCCTGATGGAATCGCGTGTGATACTTCCTGCGCACCCCAGAAATACACGTACCCTGCTGCTTTTGCGTGTGATACTTCCCGCGCACCCCTGGAATACACGTACCCTGATGGAATCGCATGTGATACTTCCCGCGCACCCCAGAAATACACGAACCCTGCTGTTTTTGCGTGTGATACTTCCCGCGCACCCCTGGAATACACATACCCTGCTGTTTTTGCGTGTGATACTTCCCGCGCACCCCTGGAATACACGTACCCTGATGGAATCGCGTGTGATACTTCCCGCGCACCCCTGAGATACACGTACCCTGCTGCTTTTGCGTGTGATGCTTCCCGCGCACCCCTGAAATACACGTACCCTGCTGCTTTTGCATGTGTTACTTCCCGCGCACCCCTGGAATACACGTACCCTGATGGAATCGCGTGTGATACTTCCCGCGCACCCCTGAAATACATGTACCCCGCTGATTTTGCGTGTGATACTTCCCGCGCACCCCTGAAATACACGTACCCTGCTGCTTTTGCGTGTGATACTTCCCGTGCACCCCTGGAATACACGTACCCTGCTGTTTTTGCGTGTGATACTTCCCGCGCACCCCTGAAATACACGTACCCTGCTGCTTTTGCGTGTGTTCCTTCCCACGCACCCCTGATGCACACGTACACAGGACAATCGCGTGTGGAACTTCCCGCAAACCACTGAAATACACGTTCCACGCTTGGCGTTTGCTGTTTGCCAGCCCTGTGAACTGGTCCAGGGTTAGCGCAGCCCTTTGCGATGATTTGGGGATTTTGAAGGCTTTTCCTTGCGCGAGGGCGTTCTTGGGGGCGTAACTGGCACTGCTGTAGGGTCGCTGCGCCACTCTGCACCACGGCTGGTTTCGGAGGCTAAAATCCATGAATACGCTGTGCGATGAAAAGGATTTTTTCGCACGCGGCTGGCGCAGTGTATCGCACGGGGACACTGTGCGCCAGCCGCGTGTGCCATTTTTGTGCGAATTTCTATGAATTACCCTGAATCTCTCTCCTACCTAGCAGTTTGGGCTGTACTACTCTCATTGGAGAGAGGACCAAGACTGTTTTGCATATGGTTGGTCCCCTTTTGTAATCACTCAGACTGTTGCAGACCAGCTAAAATAACTTTCCACGCATCACATTTTTTGGTTAAGGTGAGATATGCAGTCAGTGCCGAAATAGGGTGTGTGGAACTTTTGTACATTATTGTCGGACAAGCACTTACAGCAGATAATCGTGTGTGCTGCTCGCTCAAGGTCCCATTGAATCCACAGGTAACCTTTCTGATTTCAGGGACCTGCGCATTTTAAGTATTGGACTGTAATAAATAGCACACCATGTGCACTTTTCTAAATGTTTGATTCTTTGTGAATCAGGAATTTTGTGAAGCAAGCCATCTTCATAGTGTGTTCCTTTTCCAAATTGCGTGTCCACTTGGTGCATGCAAACTGTCGTTTCAGTCAAATAATCCAGGCTAGTACAATGCTTTTATTTAGACTGTCGCCATTTTATTGGGTACAGCCTTATTTTAAGTTCCACTAGAAGAACAAAAAGTAACATGTGGTGACTCATGAGAAATATCAGACCGAACCGATATGCCAGTTTATTTTCTGTTCTTTGCACACAGACTCTAATTAATCTATGGACTGCCCTTGCAAACGTATCACGATGTTTTATTTAATGTACACCATGCATGTATTTATATTTGTATCTCTTTGTTTGATTTTAGATATCATCCATTAGAAAGAGCAGTCTAGAGAATGTTGTGTTGCAAACTCCTCGACAAATAGCAGAGCTTCAAAGAGATTATGATGATGTCGGAAAAAAAGGATTTTCAAGACAGAGGCGGTTAACGTTGGGTGAGAGAGATTTTCCCGGTGCTAAACATTTGCTAAACTGTATTGAATATACCTTAGATTGCATTTAAAAAAACTTTTTCTGTGCTTTGAAAGAAAGGCAATTAGTTGCAGTTCATGCTGAAAACATTTTGACTCAAACGATTTAAGGTACTGACCCCCCCATTCCGCCTTCTGGCATAGATTAAAAGGAACTGAATATTTTTTAATGCAAACCCAACCCAATGTGGGGTAAATTCCGGTGTCTTCGTCAACTTAATATTCAAAAGCATCTTTAATATTGTCTCCCTCATTCATAGATTTGTCGACTATTGATTTCTAGAGAAGATCATTTTAGAATAATTATATGATATGTCATTTTTAATGCACATGTACACAAATGTTCTAGGCTCAACAAGACAATGGAGGAAAACAGAGGGAGGACAAACAATCTGAGTAGGCCTTGTGTCATTCAGATTGGGCAAGTGCGACAATGCCAAGTGCAGGCGGAAGGAAGAAGGGGAAGTGTCAGGGAGAGGGAAGGAGGAAGTGCAATCAAGGCAGCATTGCTCTAAGTAAGTGCGCCAGGGCAGCGCAGCTCTGGGTAAGTACAAGGAGGCAGGGGATTGTAAGGTTACAGTTTCCCGGGAGTAGTGCAGACGACACTGTTCTTGGATCAGCCTGGTATCCAGTGAGATTCTGATGGTAGCCAATCAACCAGTCAGCGCAGCAGACAGCTAGGTCAGCTGGCAGCAGGAGAGAGAAAGCACAGAAAAGTAAGGTCTTGTGCTGCTTCCTGAACTTCAGGTCGTCTGGTTCCGGTTTGAGGGGGACAGGGAGGCCATTCCAGAGGGAGACACTCGAAGAGGAGAGAGATCTACCCCCCAATCTCTGCCTAGTGAAGCATCTGACCCTCAGCGAGTTTGACGTAGCTGAGCAAAGGACTCGAGAAGTAAGGTATTTTGGAACAGAAAGCTAGATATAGAGCACGTCCCGGCTCCAGAATGCTGTGTGGATGATGCAGAGGGTCTTGAACGTGATCCTTGCAGCCACCGGGAGCCAGTGAAGAGATTTCAGGGCTTGAGAGATACAGTGCCTGGGCTTGAGGCCAAGGACAAGTCTTGCAGTCCTGTTCTGGATTAGTTGCAGATGGCGAAGAGTAGAGGAAGGCAGATTAAGAAAGAGGCTGTTGCAGTAGTCGAGCCGATAGAGAACCAGGACTCTGTAGACAGGGAGCTTCTGGGGGAAAGAGAGAAAAGGAAGAATACCTCTGAGGGGGTGCAGCTGGTAATGGGCCTTCTTGGCAAGGTCTGTGATGTAAGGAGAGAAGGCGAGAGTGGAGTCGAAGATGACACCAATGTTTTTTGCCTCACTGGACGGAGAAAGGGGGGTCCAAGGAGGGTAGCCCGAGTGAGAGAGGGAAAGCGGGAGCAGGAGTCCCAACTAGAAGGATATCTGTCTTACTGACATTAAGGCATAGATCATTAGAGGCACACCAATCCTGAATCACGGATAGACAGTCAGGAATGAGCAAGAGAGCAGAGGAGGCTGAGGGGAGCCTGAAAGAGAGCTGAATGTCATCCGCATAACACTGGAATATATAGGAGAAGGTAGAGATCAGGTGGCCCAAGGGGGGCATGTAGACATTGAAGAGCCAGGGTGAGAGGTTAGAGCCCTAGGGGACTCCACATATGTAGAGGGTGGTGGAGAGAAGCGACCCAAGTTAGACCTGGGAGGTTGATATGATATATTATAGTTTATTTATATAGCGCCTATACACAATGTGTTTCAAACCGCTTCAAGGCAAGGGAGGGAACAAGGGAAAACACAATAACATTTTTACAGGCCATGAGCAGTAAGGATGTGAAATTAAATATCGTACTCTGTCTGATGACATTTGAGATAGTGCAAGTGCTAAGACATAGATAGGAAGGGAGGGGAGAGTGGGAAGGAAATGGAAACATACAGGCAACTACCGTACTAGGCCTGATGACATTTCTGGTAGAGCCGGAGAAAACAAAAAGTGAGGGAGAGGGGTGCAGAAAGGGAGGGTAGGGACAAAACAAGTGACTATCGTACTAGGCCTGACAATGTTTCAGTTAGTGCTGGAGGGACGGGGGCAGTAAGGGGGACAGTAAGGGGACGGGGGAGCGACAGACGAGGTTGCTATCATACTAGGTCCAGGGACAATTCTGATAGAGTAAGTGCATAGGAGAAAGTAAGGGGAGGAGGGGAGGAGATAGGAAAAGGGAATGTGCAAGTTCAGCAAGGAAGAGGGCAGGAGGGTAGGTGCTGGGGAGTCTGAGCTCATGAGTGAGCCACAGATGAAGTACTAGGTAAGTTAAGTGCTACACAGCCTGAAGGGCGGAATTGGTGCATGCAAGTGCAGAGGATAGACAGGAGCTGGTCCGAGTGGGTGTGGGAGGTCAGGGCCCTGAGGATGCATAAGGGCCCAGTACACCATTGCAACAACTGTAGGATTAACAGGGGAGAGAGGAAGGGAAGGAGGATGTAAAGAGGAGAGTCTTGAGGAGCTTCCAGATTTTAAGAAGATCCTGCTCAAGGCGCAGATGGAAGGGGAGGCTGTTCTATAGGAGGGAGCCAGCTGAGGTTGGTGAACAACCTCCTGCCCTCTGTTCAGCCAAATGCTTTACACACAGAGAGTTGGAGCCAGAGAAGTGAAGCGGTCTAGAGGAAGAATATTTAGTAAGATAAAGTTGAAGATAGTGTGGTCCCCATGCCCAACAATCTTGTTGATGATGCAGAGGGATTTGAATTTAATCAGTGCAGCAAATGGGAGCCAGTGAATACTTTTTAGTGCAGGAGAGATGCCATCCCTGGGCTTAAGGTCAAGGATAAGTCTTGCTGCCCTATTGTGGATTAGCTGGAGGGGGCTCAGAGTGGAAGATGGCAGATTCAGGAGGAGGCTAGTGCAGAAGTCAAGCCTATAGAGAACCAGGACTTGGGTCACATTGAGAGCCTCTGGTGGAAAGTGAGAAAAGGCAGGATTCCTTTGAAAAGGAAGAGCTGAAAGTGGGACTTCTTGCCAATGTCATGAGTATGAGGGAGGAAGGAGAGAGAGGAATCAAAGATGACTCCAAGGTTTCCAGCTTCAGAAGAGGGCACAGGGAGAGCTGAAGGAGGAAGGCCAGAGTGAAGGGAAAAAGGAGGGAGCAGGGTTCCCGATGGGAAGAAATCTCTGTTTTACAGGCGTTGAGGGAGAGATCATTGGCAGTGCACCAGGACTGGGTGGCTTATAGGCAGTCAGGGATGATGGAGGTGCAATTGGGCCGGCAGGAAATTTGAAAAAGAGCTTTGTGTCATCTGTGTAACACTGGAAGTTGGAGAGAAGGAGGAGATGAGGTTTGCAAGCAGAGCAAGGTAGGTGTTAAAGAGCCAGTGGGAGAGGATAGAACCCTGGGGAACACCACAGGTAGAGAGGGACGAAGGAGAGGAGAAGAAGCCAAGGACAACTTGGGATGAGTGGTCAGTAAGGCAGGATGTCAGCCAGTCCAGTGCCCATTCCGAGATACCAAGGGTATCATGGAGCCTTTGTATGAGGATGGAATGGTTCACTGTGTCAAAGGCGGAGGAGCGGTTAAGAAGGATAAGGACAACTGGGGAGTTGGAGTCAAGAGATGCTAGCAGTTATTCACGGGTGCTCATAAGAGCAGTTTCCATGCCTCTGGATGCTCTGAATCCAGATTGATGGTCATGGAGACCACCCACAAGGTCAGTGTGAAAGTTGATTTGGGGTAATACCAGCTTCTCTAGCAGTTTCCCCAGGAAGGGGGTGATGGTAATAGGACAGTAGTTGGCAGGACAGGTATAATCAGATGAGGGTTTTTTCAGGAGTGGGCACACAAGGGAGTGCTTAAGGGAGAAGGGGAAAGATCCTGAGAGGAATGTGTGATTGCAGAAGTTAGTGGGAGCAGGGGCAAGAGAACCTGTATTCTCATTGATGGTCCTGGAAGAGCAGAGGGAAACCTGCTTAGATGAGGCATTCATGAAGCAGACAACTCTGGTAACTTCTTCAGGTGTGACTGGGGTGAAGGAGGAGAACGAGGACGGAGGAGGGGGGTGATGAAGGTGAGAATGTGTGAGCGTTTGAAAATTCAATACACCAATTGGGTACAGAACCTTGCTGATATGACTGTTTGCCTTTTAGCTGAAAAAACCCTTGCCACTGACTTATAAATATAATATATGAATGTGTGCAGATGTGTTCAACAAGCTAGGTATTGGGCCTGATTTACAAAAAGATTTTGAAAATCAGGACCATTTCTAATGATTTAATGAAACAAACCAAATGCAGCCAAACACCTGACAAATATGGATATTTATATTTGCCGAACCTAGACAGAAAATGTGAATGTCAGAAATTGCACTGTAGGATTTATGAGGCATATTTAATGTGAAATGTCTAAATCAATGGAACAATCTGTGTTTTATCATGCAGCATCCTACATCCCTTCTTCTGTGGAACAAAACGTCACTGTTGATGATGAGGTAAGATATGAGTCAGTGTATTTAGTTGTCACAGAAATTAACTGGTTGGTTTCACTAGGAGTGCACACATGATTTAATGTCCTGTTACATAAAATCCCACCCCAAAATTCTGGGAAAAATATACAGGCTGATTTTGGAATCAATGTTTTGTTTTATTAAAGTAAAATCAATGCAAAGGTGATCCCCAAACTTTATCCAAGGGAAGTCATCACAATATTACACAATCACAGTCAGCCTGTCGCCACAAATGGAAATAACCTGCCAGCATAAATCCCGCTATTTTTCGTAAACATGCACAAATTTATATAATCAAATCTCTACATGTTTAATTCTCAAAAAGAATGCCATTCTAGTTGTAATTATTCTACTTATTGGTCACTGCACAAAACTCTCGTAACTTTAAAAGAATTCTAAATTATGCATAAATTGCAAATTATTGAAAGAACTTTGCTTTTCCAAATAAGACCAACAAGTGATGGAATCACAACTGTTGCTTGCATCATATTTCCCATGTAAACATGGTGATGTGTGTTGCTAGTATGTGTGTGCAATTTCAAAGTATATCCAAAGTAGATGCAAAGCCATCTCGATCTGAATGTGACTCGGAGGCGGCCTCAATCGTTGTGACGTTACGATTCTACGAGGTGCGGCTTGAGTCGGCTTGAGTCGACGTGGACGCGGACGCGGATGTTCTGTCCTTCAGGGTCCTTTCCTCTGCATTCGGAGACTGAGCCCGCCTGAGCCTGCCCTCGCTTTCCAGCGTACCAGCGTACGACAACGTACGAAACTGCTCGCGGTGCCTGTCTGCTCCTGAGGGCGTCCAGCGCAACGCCGCGGCAGGATACCTCTACCGGCGGGAAGCCTGGTGGAAAGACAGCTGGAACATACGGGAGCCGCCGGAGTGTTCAGCTTGCGCTGGCCACGGCGTTCTGAGCACTTCGCCGGCCGCGGGACGCCCAAGGGAGAGCGACTCTTCCCGGTGTGGGAGCGGATAGAGGTTGCGGTGGGTAATCAGTACATGGGGGAAAAAGCGCAGGGGGGAGTTATATTGTCTTGTAGTAATTACACTGCCTAGCTAGCAGTGTTATTTACTTTAATCAAGCCCCTTTTTACCCCCCCCTTGATACCTGTCCCCCCCACCTTTATACCCAGTCTCCCTCCCTTGGTTTGATTTAATGGTATTGCCACCATTTGGTGAGGAGTTCCATCTGGGAGTGTGTACTGAACCTGCATAGTGCCTGCCTGAGGGCCTGCCCGAGGGGCGCTACGATTTGGGGACAGCTGGCTTTGCGCCTCGTCAGCTTACTAAGGACAGTGCAGGTCACGTGTTGAAATCTGGCTTGGATTTGGGTGTAGCCAAATTTAGAAAACTGGCCAGAGTGAAGGCACCTTGATCTCTGTAACAAACCTAATGGCGCCAGGAAAGAAAATGACACAAAATAAATACAATCTACGTAAGACAAAGAAACAATTGGAGGTGGCAACCCTGACGAACAATGAGATGAGGAAATCTAAAACAAACAATAAGGGGAAATCCAGTATATCCATCCCTACGGGACAGGGAGCCATAACTGGTTTCTTTGCCCCTCTCCCCTTAACAGAAATTAACTCTACGATCATTGAAGATCCCGTCCCATCAGATGATAGGGGAGGCGATCCAATGAGTTCCACTAACTTTGATGACATAGATAATAATTCGCTGTTAGACCTGTGTTTGAGTATCCAGCTGGGGATGACTCCCCATATCCTCAGGCCGTTGGAAGACACAGGTATGCGACCGGAGAATAATTCTATGTCATCTTCTGATAACATCATAGGCCATGAGATACCCCTGGGCCGACTGTCAGCCTCCCCCAATTTAGTAATGGTTTCTATGGAAGACGGTCCGGAGACAGAGGAAGGAAACCTCTCCACCCTGTTCCCTGGGGCTAAGGAACTGGCTGAGATTCAATCCTCAGTGGCCTCCCTTCAATTTGCACTCAAAATTTTGCTCCAAATGACGGGTCGGATACTTACAAACACTAATCCATTGCCTAATACACAAACAGAAGAAAAGAATAAGGAAGAAGAGGCGGAGACCAATCTATCGGAGGCCATAGGTATCGCCGAGGAAATAAATAAGATACCTGATAAAGACTCCTTGGTAAATGAGGACTTGAATGAGTCAGTCTTCTATTCCCGTAAACAACGCAAACTGGCTAAGAAAGCGCAAAAGAATAAGGCAAATACGTTGCAAGGAACTAAAGAAGACAAGACGGTGCACATTGGGGGGCGCTCAAAAAAAGCAAAAAAAAGGGCAGCCAGAGCTAAGAAAAAGATGGGCTCTGGAGAAGGTCGCCTCTGCAGTTGGCTTATCACTCATCAAGATACGAATCTAGTCTCGCCGTCCAAACATGATCAACCAGTGACGGTGGATCTGACTGATGAAGCGGAAAGATTGCCGACCGTGGAGGAAACAGAGGACCAGGCAGATGAATGGGAACGATTTGAGGCCGACCTTCAAGAGGAGGAGGAAACTCGGATCAGGGGCCCCGACTTGGTACTCCAATCTGAACCAGCCCCGACTAGTTCCATCATCTCTCCCGGTAGACCAGTTAAGGACGGACCCGACCTCTCAGGGAACAGAATCTGCCTGATCAAAAACCTGTATAAAACCTATGAACGTAGATGGCTACCACGATCAGAGCTCCTAATACGTCTGCATTCGGTCCCTGAACTACGCGTCTTGAAATCAGATGATTTCCTGTTTGTGGAACCATTAAAAGGCCCTAACCCCTGTGTGTCTGCAATACATTGTAAATTTATATCCACCGCACAGATGCTTAGGAAATACCGTGAAGAATTGAGGGCTGTTGATGTTGAGGTTGATGCAGACTTGGACGAAGTTGACTCAAGTGCTGAACTTGTAGAAATAAATGGGCCAGATATACCAGTGGAGTACCCCTTGATACCTAAAGGAAAGAAAGTGGAGATTGCTGATGTTCAGCTGGTCCTAAAATGGCTCGCTGAATCTCTTCCTGAGGTTTTACCTAAACATTGAAATCTGACATTGTTATCATGGAACACAAGAGGTTTTGCTCATCTGTTGACGTTGGAGGGGTCGGTCAATTTTATAGTGAAACATAGCCTGATATGCTTACAGGAGACATGGGCAATGGACATCTTATTACTTGATGGATATATGAATTATCAATCCTATGCTAAGAAGGGAGATAAAGGGAGACCGTTTGGAGGGCTCTTGATAGGTGTGATCAGCTCTCTGCCCTCGAGGCAGATACCTTGTAATGAGTGTGACAATATGCTGGCAGTAGAGGTTGAATATGGATCACAGGATGATAAGGGGAAGGTCCTGTTGATAAATATATATAATCCCCCGCGTGTGGGAGCTAGTGAACCTATTCAAGAAGCCCTTCATGAATTACTGGCCTCTTGGTCTGTACTACCTGGTAACCGAGCAGTGATTGTTGTGGGTGATTTTAATTGTCGTATTCCTGCTGTGACAGGGAAAAATCCCCAAAACCCCAAGTTAAGAGAGAAACATCTATTAACTCATAACAAAACCGACATCGAGGGACCTCGTTGGCGCCGGCTGTTTGACGAATGGGATCTGGAAATGCTGAATGGCTACACGAATAGTGACTACCCGGGGAAACATACTTGGTCCAATGGGCTATATAGTAGTACCCTGGATTACATCTTCATGTGCCCTAATATGCTGCTCTCGGTAGAAGATATGTTTGTATCTCCAATCAAATGGAGTGATCATTCAGCTCTCCATTGCATACTAAACTTACAACTGAGAGCTCTCGACAAGTGCAATATGGGCACAGTCTATGTGAATAAATCAGGCTCTAACATTAGATGGTCGGCTAAGAATATTAATCAGGCTGCACTGGCACTCGAAATGGATAAATGGCCAAATTTACCTAATTTCCATTCCATGTCTATTGAATCCATTGAAAATTGGATAAAAGCCTTCTCTCATATACATGCTTTGGTTCCGACCATTAGCATGCTTAGACCGGAGGGTGGTCCCCGCTCTTATAATAACAAGATTAGAGATGCCAAAAGGGACTTGAGACGGGAACTGCGTATGAGCAAGAAAAAGTTAGGACCGTCTGATGTATTACGAGTGGTTGCGAGGAAAATCAAAAGCAAATATAGATCTATTATTAAAAATATTAAATCTACCGCTAATACCTGGGCTCACCAGAGATTAGTTCAAACGATTTGTTCTAAAAACACTCGTAGTATTTGGGCACTTTTGGGAGAAACTAGGGAGTCTTCGAAGGGCCAAATGGTTAATCCAATTAAAGCTGAGACATGGGTCGAGTTTTTACTTGCCCGTAACTCAAAATTACCGAACGACAAACTGGGCCCTCAGATAACCTTGGCTCCCCATCTGGCCTTTGATATTTCTTATACGGCCATAATCTCCAAGATAAAGACGCTCAAACCGTCCAGAGCCCCAGGACCGAACGGCCTAGCCAACATAGTTATGAGAAAACAGCCCGAGTTCTGGGCGAGTCTATTAGCAACACTGTTCAAAAAGATAATGTCTCAGGGGCAAATACCAAGCTCATGGCAAACTGCAGTACTGATACCTGTTTTTAAAAAGGGCAATCGCCTAGATCCCACTAATTATCGGCTCCTCTCCATGCTGGACACAACGGGTAAATTGTTTGCTTCTCTACTGCTTGAGGAATTACAATCATGGGTAGAAAGGGCAAACATTCTGTCCATCTTTCAGTGCGGATTCAGGAAAGGTTATTCAACGAGTCACAATTTAATGGTCATGAACCTGTTGAGAACTAAAGCGCGCAGCAAAGGTGCACCACCTTTATATGCTTTATATATTGATTTTAAAGCAGCTTTCGACACCATCCCTAGGGATCGTTTGTGGGCTAAACTTAACGGTCTGGGGTGCCCCGCAGGCATCCTGTACTACCTTAAACTGCTGCACTACAATACGTCAGTCAGACTGAAATTAGATCATGAAGGACATCTGACAGACAAAGTGCTTCAGAATAGGGGAGTGAAACAGGGCTGTGTGACGGCCCCCTTGGTATATAACCTGTATGTTTATGACATACCAGTGGCCATAAAGGCCGTTTCAAACTGTCCACCTAAAATTGGGGAGCTGGTATGCACTGTTCTGGCCTACGCAGATGACCTGGTCATTTTTGATCACACAATCAGTGGCCTACGCAGATCGGCCACTGCTCTGTGGGATTATGCGAAACATAATGGCCTTACTATCAACTTAGATAAGACTAAGGTATTGCGTTTTACTAATAAAAAAGTATCACGTGTAAGTCTTATGGTGGGTAAGAACATAATCCCCTACGCCCCACATTATCGGTATATGGGTATCGATTTCGAACCGAGTGGTGACTATACCATGTGCAAACATACTCGGATGACGCGAGCAGCGCAGGTCACATCGCTGGTTGCGAACTTTACCAACAAGCAAGGAGGTTTCACGTTATGGGGCACTCGCCAACTATATGTGCAGGTTTTTACTCCCATGATAACTTACGGTCTAGAGGCCTTGTTTGACCTAGATCTTAGCTGGCTACAAGTTTTAGAAGGGAAATTCTGGCGGCGGGTCTTGGGGCTGCCCCCAGGAACTCCAATGGCCATTCTACGCCTAGAATTGGGCATACCATCATTGAAAGCTACAGTGATGAAAAAGAGACTAGGGTTTTTTATCAAAATGCGTAGTGGTACAACAAATTCAATATTGACTGCTGTGGATAAGGAAATATATAAAAAACAAAATACCCTATCTCCCGCTGCTATAATGTTAAAATATCTCGCTGACATAGGATGGACTTATCGTGAAGGGGACTACACCCGGCAAGTTCAGAGAGCCCTAGATAAGCGAATAGATATGTGGGATTGGTTGGAAAATTTTGCCCACCTCAGTGCATTGAAAAGTTATGAATATGTGAAATTCAGGTTGTATACATATATGAGACCGCAAGATTACCTTAACTTATGCCCTTGCAGAAGATTGCGACGTTTTGTACTCCTATTAAGATTGGGCCTACTCCCGACCCTTTGGGTCACGGGCCGGAGAGATCGACTGTTGTCGACATTAAGGATCTGCAGATTGTGTAAAATCAATAATGTTCTTGAGACTGCAAGACATGTCTTGACTCAATGCAGTAGTATGACAAACATAATATATCAACATATGGGAAAGTATACGCATGACTCTGTTACAATCTCTAAGGCATTATTTTGGCATCACTGCCTAAATTCCGAAAATATCCACATTTTTACTGCTCTATATAACATCTGGTTGGTCATAGAGGGAAAATTGGGTATTAGGATCTGAATAGGCAGCATTATCTTCACCCTGGTGTGGAGATGGGATACATCTTTACATCTTTACTAGAACCCCTCCTTGGCCATGCGTGACTCTTTAATTGTGAATCCTGTAATTAAGAATTCCAACTGCTAACCGCTCTTCTAAATATTATCAGTATTTCGTATCCTGGTGAGTTCGGATGTGATTCCCGCAGGATCTGATTTAGGGCGATCTAGGTTGTTTCAGGTTCTATAATGCACAATTGTGTCTGGGCTAGATTTATTTGCCTATTGTGAATCCTGTAATCATGAATTCCAACTGCTAACCGTTCTCCGAAATATTGTCAATATTGCGTATCATGGTGAGCTCTGATGTGATTCCCACAGGGTTTGATGTAGGACGATCTAGGTTGTTTTAGGTTTTAGGTATTAGGTATTAGGTATTAGGTATTAGAATGATTGATTGTGTCTAGGCTAGATAGATAGATAGATAGATTTATTTATTTATTGCTATTTTATTAGTATTGTTAAATTTAGTTGTGTAATCTTAATTCCATTATTGTATTTTGTTGTTATTTATGTGTAAAGTTTATTAGCTAAACTGTAACACATTAAATAAATAAATAAATAAAGTATATCCACATCGAGCTGCATCAGAATTCAGCAGGTTCCAGTTTATGAATGATTAATTCAAACCACACAGAATTACAGTTTACGCACCCAAACTAAGACAATAATTTTCAGATATTTGTATACAAGTATGAGAGCCCCATCCCTTTTA
The DNA here is from genome assembly GCF_040938575.1 of Ambystoma mexicanum. NCBI lineage: Eukaryota > Metazoa > Chordata > Amphibia > Caudata > Ambystomatidae > Ambystoma > Ambystoma mexicanum. The sequence continues at coordinate 733,541,057 of NC_090928.1, forward strand.
ATTCACAGATTGAATCCCACTGGGGTGAGATTACTTTTCTCAACTGTGTAAATTGAAAAGTGGGGGGTTGCATGGGATTTACATTCACATAATTTTCTATGGGAGTAGAAATGACACAATTCAATGTACACCAAATTTGCGGCAGGAGCGGGGGCTTAGTCCCGAAAGCGTGCTTTTGCAAATTTGGTGTAAATCCGTCCAGTAGTTTTTTGAAAATGACCAAAATGTAAGGCAAAAAAATTAGTGATATCTCCGTTCACTTCGCGGACGGACTTCCCTGTTCACTCCGCGGACAGTGCCCTGATTGGCCGAGCGGATTGCGCGATGTCCGCGGACATGCGACGTGTTCGCTGATTGGACGGCGTGGTGCGTGAAGCGCGTCAGATTTTCTGTGGCGCCCGCCATCTTGCATTCGCGGACGACCGCGGACAGCGCGGACAGCGGGGTGAAACTTGGATTAAAAATTGTATTTAGTGGAGTGTGTTGGTGTGTAAGAGTAATTGGGGAGGGTGGGGGAGTATGAGATAGGTTCAATGTTCTGTTTTTTTTATATGCTAGACGCTTTTGTTGTGTTCGATTTGTCTGCGGACAACACGGCTGTTCTGAAATGTTCTATATAAACTAAATGGTGGGGTGTTCTGAGGACGGAGTATGTGTCCGTTTTGTTCCCAAGCAAGCTCAAATTGAGCTAAGAACACTCACGGTGTCCTTAAATGTTTGTACATAAACAAAATGGGGGTGTTCTGAGGATGCTGTCCGTATTGTACTCTGGCAAGTTGAATGTGTTCTAAGAACACTTGCGGTGTCCTGAAATGCTCTGATTACTTACCGGTAATCTTCATTACTCCTAGTACTACTCTTCCTCGTCACAGTACTGATGACCCTCCTCACTCTCCCTGCGGGGAAGGTCCCATGCTCCGGCTTGGTAATATGAAACTGAGTGATGTGGGGGAGGAGTTATAGGAATTTAAAGAAATAGAATAAGGTCCTGTGTCAGAGGCAGGGGCCTCATGAAGTAAGTACTGGGACGAGGAAGAGTGGACGTGGAGGTAATGTTTGCAATTAAACAAAATGGGGGTGTTCTGAGAACGCTGTTCGTATTGTTCGTTGTCAGGTTGAAAGTGTTATAAGAACTCTCCTTATGTCCGTTGACATTACAATTTCCTATGGCCCTTACCCGACTTTTTGTCCACTAAACAAACGATAAATCAGGCTGCTGTGCGTCGACATTATGTGATAATCCTATCACTTGCCCCATCGACCTGGCTGACCTGCTTTTGCGACACTAAATCATATACTCCCGCCCCTAAGCCTGACATTATCAAAGCATTCATATTCCCCGCCTCTCTCCGTGACGGTACAGGGTGCGTAGCCAAACGCGCCCAGTCGTCTCCAGTCCTATGCGACTTTACACAGAACCCGGAAAACAACACAGATCATCTCACAACACAGCGCGCAACAATTCGGAATATGAAACTGTGATTTAAAAGCAAACAGCAAGGTTGTACATTTCGTAAAGTACTTTTATTTGACATCAAATGTTTAGAGAATATTCAGCGATTTGCATTTGTCTTTGCTATCGATCCGCAAAAGTTCATCTTGAGTCACGCGCTGTTCCTTTGCGGTTCCTACGCGACTTTACACAGAACCCGGAAAACAACACAGATCATCTCACAACACAGCGCGCCACAATTCGGAATATGAAACTGTGATTTAAAAGGAAACAGCAAGATTGTACATTTCGTAAAGTACATTTATTTGACATCAAATCTTTAGAGAATATTCAGCGATTTGCATTTGTCTTTGCTGTCGATCCGCAAAAGTTCATCTTGAGTCACGCGCTGTTCCTTTGCGGTACACAGGGTGTTGGTTTATGATAAAATAAGCACTATGGTGGCACTGATAATCGGAAGGCTGTTCCAACAACGAGGCATTAGACCACCATAATGGTTGGTATGTTGCTTCTAGCCACTAGTACCGCGTAAGGGCATATTGGTCCTTGGCGATTGTCCCATAAAATGGTGAGGATCATGAGGTTGTTTAGAAGTAGCTGCACCTGGCAGTTAAAAAATCCGTCGGCTGAGGTCTGAAAATCGTGGCATTCACAGTACGGGAGGACATACCTGTTTTAAAAAACATAAATTAGTCTCACCAGCCGATCTTCATTAAAAATATTCATTTTTTTTATTAGGGCATGAAACTATTTGCTAGCAAGGATAGTGCAACGGAGTGTGTTAACTTATTCCCATTAACCCACCCTCTGTCCTCTGCCTTTTTCAGAGCCCTCTAAGCAACAGGGGACCAATTCGGCGGTGATAGTGCGCGGTAGAAAACACTATGCCACATTGAAGGAACAAGTACAACTTAACCGGGCTTTAACACCACGCTATTGTTATTATATTCCGGTATAAAATAATCTAAAGGGTTACTTACATTATATTGGCATTTTCCATTGTCTAAGCGTAGTGCAGTCCCAAAATACGACTCAGTCTGTGCCAACGATCTTTCGCATAGTGATATAATATATAAAAGTGGTTTCGTTTCAGAAATGTCATCCTTATCGTGTGTTACGTTTTTGCAACACTCTTTCAAAAGAAGTCTTTTAGCACGATCCCTGTCTGTCAAGGTAAAAAAACAATAGAACCTTATGGTGCGTGTCGTGGGCCTCTCTGGCACACAAGCAAAAAATGGAAGCAGCTGACCTTCACTGTAAACGACCATAAATTCTTAGTTTGCATCATTCTGTGTACAGCCATCTCTGAGAAATTGCTTTTTACACTCCATCTTTGTATATTGTTTGCGTGCTAATAAAAAAAACTTTGTTAAAGGGACGTTATGGTTACAAGTAAAACCGAAAAACCCCTGAAATTCCCAAGTTATGGTAAGCTAAGCAACCATAACTCGTGCCACCACTCTGCACTGCTAAGACTAACACCCAGAACATCAAAGATGACATCACAAATGTCATTGATGACATCACTGATGACATCACATGTGTATGTACTTTTCATGAAATATGTGTACAAGGGATTCTTATTATAATGTTGCGAAAAAAGTGTCAAGGATCATTGCAATAAATATCATACCCTAATTAGTGCTTTGAACGATGCATTGATATAAATAGCATTCTATTATGGGGTTCTATCTAGTATACTAAGCTACTAATGCAGAAACATAGCATTGTGTGCAGCGTACAAGATGAAGGTATAATATTCGGAATGTTAATATGTTGAATAATGAAATGATAATTGTTTTCTTAATAGATTTTTGTGTACTGTGAAATATGTAATAAGTAGCTAATAAAACCCATGTATTACATAATTGCATTACTATAGAGAAAACAGAAAGAGACAAGAACACACACCAATATAAATATACATAGGGTAAATAGCAGCTTTGAAACAGAGAAATCATCATTTATTTGCTTGAAAATAATGCTGTCTTTAAAGCTTGTGTCTTCCCCTATGTATATGTTTCATATGATGGTACTGGACACTAAGGGAATTACTATAAGAACCTACCTACTAGGATACGTCTACAAATAAAATACAATTTTTAGTTTCTCACTGTTACTGAAGAAAACCATGTGGCCTAGATATGTCAGCAAAAGAAAATAGAGTGAGCCAGAAGAACACTCGCGGTGTCCTGAAATATTCGTACATAAAGAAAATGGCGGTGTTCTGAGGACATTGTCGGTATTGTTCGCTGGCAAGTCGCATGTGTTATAAGAACACTCGCGGTGTCCTGAAAGTTCGAAAATAAACAAAATGAGGACGTTCTCCGTATTGTGTGACTGCTTAGCTGTATGCAATGAGGGAATGGCACAGAGAGTGAAGTGGAAATGGTAGAAGGGCTGTCCAAGAGTTACGCGGTCCGCGGACACCGCAGCTGTCCGTGGACAGGGCGTGCTACATCTGAGGTTTTCCAGCAAATCCAGCATGGAAAGAAGACTGTAGGGATCAGCCAATCAGATGTTGAGGTTGTGGATTTGTGTTGAAAGAGACTGTGTGTAGTGAAGATGGCAGAAGTGGAGAAAGTCAGGTTGTTGGTGCTCGGAGATATGTTTGTGCATGGTTTACAACAGTATGCTCAATGCAGGCATGTTGCAAAGAATTTTGATGTTAAAGGAGTGGAGGTTGTGTGGAGCACTGTGCCCGATTGCAATGTACAGGGAATTGTACATGTTTGTGAAGATATGGGCAGGATCAACAGTCCCCATGTGGTAGTTTTGCACTATGGTGCTTTCCGTTTGGGCTATGTCAGTGCCCCTACTTTGTTGGCAGATTTGGAACACTTGGTTCAAGCAGTAATGAACATCCTTCCAAATGCCAAAGTATTTTTTTCTGGATTAGTACCTAGGGCAATATGGGACAATAGTTCAGTTTTTTGTCCTCAGCAAAACAATGCTAGGTGTGTAATCAACCGAGGCATGTGTGCCTTCATGTTTAGAGCTGGTATGTTCTTCTGTAATAATGAGAATATTGATTCCAGCAATGCTGTTTATTTTAAAGAAGATGGCATTTCCTTATCTTTTATGGGAAATGCCATGCTGTTTTGGAATGTAAGGGTTGCTTTGGAGAAGGTTATGTGAAGATTTTAGGAGTAAAGTAAGAAAAAAAGAAGAAGAAAATACAAAATAACAGGTGTCTGTCAAGCATCTGCAAAAAAAACAAAAAGAACAGCTCTTTTCAGAGCCAACCTCAAAGGGGAAATGGGGCACACTATTTAAATTTACATTCACCACGCTCAGATTTTCGATATGTCTGTGGACATGGTGGTAGTCTGCGTACATTGAAATCACTAACTAGGGGTTCAGTATGTTCTATGTTACATGTATTTAAAGTCAGGGATATTATGGTTAAGTTGTGCTACTAAAAACCTATGAAATTCAGTAAAAACACTTTGTTAAAGGGACGTTATGGTTAAGTTGCGCTACTAAAAACCTATGAAATTCAGTGAAAAAACTTTGTTAAAGGGACGTTATGGTTCAAAGTAAAACCGAAAAACCCATGAAATTCGGCAGTTATGGTAAGATAAGCAACCATAACTCGCGCCGCCGTGCACTGCTAACACTAACACCCAGGACATCAAAGATGACATCACAAATGTCATTGATGACATCACTGATGACATCACATGTGCATTTACTTTTCATAAAAACTCTGTACAAGTGATTCTTATAATGCTGAGCAAAAACTGTCAAGGATCATTGGGATAAATATCATGAGCTAATTAGTGCATTAAGCACTGCATTGATATAAATAGCATTCTATTATGAAGTTCTATCCAGTATACTAAGCTACACATGCAGAAACATAGGCAGTGTGTGCATCATACATGATGAAGGTGCCATTCATAATCTTGCCATGTTGAATAGTAAAATGATAACTGCTTTCTTATTAGAGTTTTGCGTACTGTGAAACATGTAATAAGTAGATAATAAAACCCACTTAATACATAATTGTTACAGACAAAACACAAAGAGACAACAACACATACAAATATGACTATATACAGGGACAGTGAAGTAAACAAAAAAGCAGAAGTAGTAGCAGAAAGAGTTCATAACCTAACTGATTGTCTTTATGCAGAGAAACTATTGCTCTGTTTCAAAGCTGCTACTTACCATATGTATGTGTGTCACATGATGTGACTGCACCCAAAGGAAAGGAGAGTGAGTATAATGTATACAAAATATGAGCATATACAGAGAAGGTAGAGTAATAAAAATAAAACTATGAGAAAGTGCTGATAACCCTAATGATTATCTTCATGCACAGAAAGGATTGCTCTCTTTCAAGCCTGTGTCTTCCACTATGTATATGTTTCATATGATGTGACTTGACCCTAAGTCTAAGTCAATTTTTACTTCATGACTGTTACTGAAGAAAACTATGTGGCCTAGATATGTCAGTAAAGGGAAAAAAGGGAGAGCCAGACATGTGATGTCATCAGTGATGTCATCGATGACATTTGTGATGTCATCTTTGATGTCCTCGGTGTTAGTGTTAGCAGTGCACGGTGGCGTGAGTTATGGTTGCTTATCTTATCATAACTGCTGAATTTCAGGGGTTTTCCAGTTTTACATTGAACCATAATGTCCCTTTAACAAAGTTTTTTCACTGAGTATATATATATATAGATACAAAACATAAGAGGGGGAAATTAAATTAAGGAAACAAAGGAAGTTCATTAGAGATGAGCAGGATTATGAACAGGGAAGAGTATTGACTTTTGCAAAACGTTTTGATAACCTTCGCAAAAACCTACCCGTACCTGCAACTGGAACTACTGATGATATCCCTACTGATGTATCCTCCTCTGATGTGGACACTACAGAGAGTGAGGGTGAACAACAGCCCTCTAGAAAGTTGAATTTTTTAGAGGAGATGAGACTATTGGGTATGGAGGGTCGGCTGAACAGTGGAAAGAAAACCAGAGGCCGAGGAAGAGGAAAAACCTTGGGCCAAAGAGGTAAAAAAAAACAAGGAGGGGGAGGCGTAGCATCTACACCAAGCGTGGACAAACCGGAGAGATTAACACGCTCTGGTGCCAAGAAATAACGCAAGCAGATATGAATATACAGGACATGTCCATCATTAACCTGTCCTCGCACCCCCTTAGCGATGATGAAACCAACGTCTTACAAAAGGGCCTTAACTTCTGCCCCTCTTCCAAATATGATTATGCTGAAACCAGGATAGACTTTGACAAATACATGCGCAAAGTCAGACTGAAAAAATTCTTTGCCATGTATCCTCCAAAACCCAAACCTAAACTGAATCTCCGGGAGGCACAGAAGTCTCTATACAAGCAGTGGCGGCTGCTATTATAGGGCGTCTGGGCGCCGCCCCCCCAGAAAAGAAAGAGAAAAGAAAGAGGAAGCTAAAAGAGATTCAATCAGAGAACTTCTCTGATTGAATCTCTTTTTTAGCTTGCATTTCCTTTGCCAACAGCCGGGGGCGCTGTGGCAAGGCAACACCTGAAGGGCTGGGCCCGGCTGCTTACACAGCAGGGCGCGTCCCGTTTTACTCTAATTTCTTTAATAGTAGAATGCGTGGAGCTTGTAGCTCCACGCACTCTTCGTAAACCCCTTTAATTAGAAGGCTGGCGGGGCGCTTCAGGGGTGGCCCCGCCGCCAGTCTAAAATGTGCGCAAACAGAGCACTAGGTCAGTCCCTCCCCTGCATGGACACAGTAATGTCATTGGCTGTTTGCCAGCCAATGACAACCTTTGCATTGGCTGGCAAACAGCCAATGACATTACTGTATCTATGCAGATCTCGTGCTGGTGCAGGGCGTGTAGGTGCGCTTGCGCCACCTTCACACTCTCCCCTGGATTCTTTGGAGTCAGACGAGTAACGATGCGAGCTCAGCTGCCTCTGACCCCTGAAGACCACCAGAGACAGCCTGGACCACGACGCGACGAGTTGCCGGTGGGTAAGTACCAGGTGGTCCTGTCCCAGATGTTGTTCTGTTTTCTTTTGGGCCTGGGGTCGGGGACGTGGTCCACGGCCACAGTCAGCAACACTGAAAGACGTGTAGGCCAGGGCCTACGGCTTTCAGTGTTGCTGACTGACTGTGACTGGGCCCGGCCTTGGTGGTAGCGGGCCCGGGCCTGCCTACCCCCAAGGTGGGGGCCAAGGCAGGGGCTGCCTGGCCTGGGCCTTTCTTTCCCCCGGTCCGTGGATCAAGGCCCTAGAGCCTTGGGCCACGGACAGCAAGGCAAGGCCCAGGCAGGCGTGCTGCTGCTGCCGGGCAGTGCCCGTGTAGAATCTTCAACATCCAATGTGCCGTTTTATATTTTCGGCATTTTTCAACAAAAATGCTGAAAATATAAAACGGCACAAGTAGAGCCCTGGGCTGCTGCTGCCTCAGGTGACGCAACGAGAGCGGGCAGGGCTTTAATGAGGCACACGCCCAACTAGTCCGGGCTTCTGCGGTGTGTTTGCGGGAATCAGTATTCCCGCAATCCCGCATCCAGTCCCACACAAACAGTGTAGAAAAAAGAAAAAAAGAAAAGAAAAAAAAATAATAATTTGGCTACAAGTGTTTGACAGTTAAAAGGGGCTTCTTGGTTATGTCACGTGTAACCCAGGTTCTCTGAATGGCATGTTATGACTCTAGTCAGTCTAGTGATGACAACAGTGTGTGCAATGGGCAAGAATTTGGCACGATGTATTGGGAGAGCTTAACTGGCAGCGTGATGTGTGTGTGTAAACTCAGCCCTGATGCAGAGTTACAGATGCATACAGCGCCGCTTCCTTCCTTCCGCTCACCTCTTAGCGCTATGGCCAGGCTTCAAGTGAAGGCATATTGCAGCTGTGCGATAGTTCGCGTGCACTCGCCGCCTCGAGATTTCTGTGAAGGCGCAGAGTCAGTGTGCGACTGCAGCTCTTTCAGCGGCACGCCGAGCCTGTAGATGTCACAAGCAGGGGTGGGGGCTGCAGCCAGACCGGTGCTCCAGGAGCTTGTGATTCACAAGTAACTTCTGAAAAGGCAATAGGCAGGGTCTGACAGCAGGCGTGAGGATGGGCTGTTGAGTCGATTGCCTTCATGACAATTGTGTTCCTTCGTAAATGGATCTGAGTGCAGTGCACCATTTTCCATCAAGTTGTTCGCTTCGCCTGATACTGGAATTCACTGGTGACAGCACTGCCTGGTACAGATTTGGCTTGCTCGCCCTCTGTGCGAGTCGAAGGTTGTTGTTGGTGCAGTACAATTGCTGGCTTAACTTACTAGCGCACATACCACATCATGCGTTGGATTTGAAATGGGGGGAAAAAAAACTCCTGGCAAAGAGCGTGATGGCGATCTGCTCTTAAAAACGGGACCAGCACATTATGGGACAGAAAACAGTCATAGCGATTGTTCAATCAAACCAACCCGATTACAAACCCCTTCGCTCGCTCCAACTACTAAGTTCACCTGCATGTGACGGGGAGCGGCTAATCATTAAACAGAGCATGTTCACCAAGTAGCAGCAGTATTTCTGCATAAACTCTCAACCAACTTGAGAAGCGGGCTAATTACAAGTTAACCTTCAAGCAGTGGGGTGAAAACTACTGCTTAGCGGTGGTAGTTAAAGCAAGGCCTGGGCCCACCTGCAACAGACACTGGGATCACAGCAAAATCATGTGTTTATAAATTCCCAAAAATATTATAATGAACAGAGGGCAAGGGTGAGTGTGCTACTCCGTAAACCCATGCGCATGTCGCTGGGGTATGGCTGCTGAAACAGCATTCACTGAAATCTTAAGATACGGCAGGGTGTTGTGGTTGTACACAAATCCACACGGCCGGGCTTTTTATTTTATTATTATTATTAGGAGGTGAATGGACACTAATCATTTAAAATCATATTGCTCGTATGATCATATCCACTGAGAGTGCTCAATCTGTGCTCAAACTCTAATGTTCAAGACCCATCATTTTCAGAACTGAACTGGCCTGATAGCCACGCAACGAAACGGCTAGTTCTTACCAACAGGGCACCCAGAGAAACCATTTGTACTGTTATGTGAGCTCAAAGGAAGGAGGGAAACTCATTTTGCCGCTATTGGTATGTGTGTGATACTCAAGGGCAATTGAAAATATCAATGCCCGACTGCCGTGCTGTTTATTGCAATCTGGCAATTTGCGTCTGTGAAGCCTGCTACTTTAAATAGCATTGGGTTTGCACATGAACATGCTTTTAGACAGGTGGACCCTGTGTGTATGTTACTATTTTCTTCTATGGCTTATATACTTTAAATCAGGATGATAGTTTGATGAAAATGTAAAGAAATAAAAATCATAGGAACACATTTAAAACAGTGTTTTTTTTTTAAGGAAGTGTGACATTTCAATTTTAAACGTGGATTTAATAAATGAAGCAAGCATTCGGCTTTGTTTGGCTTCAGCCGTATGATTGACACACTGTTAGATATTCGTCGGAATACTACATTTGCTTCTTGATACACATAAAATAGGTAATAATAATCCCAGCAGCCAGCAAAAGTTATGCATTACACCATAGTACCAGTTATTCTCAATACAAGCTGCTGTAAAATACACCATCACACTTGCACACGTAAGAATAGTGTACCACCATTAATATGTAAAACCGAATGCTTTTTTCATATTTCGGTGGGTTTTTTGGACAGTAAATTGAACATTTTGTAGGCCATTTTTCCAAAAATTTCGTGGCGGGAGAGCCCCCCCCCTGCTCCCTCCTTGGGGGGGGTGGGCTTGGGCGCTTTGCGCGCTCGCTACTAAATTCACCCTTGCAAATTTACGCCCCACCAGCTTTAAAACTCACCAGCCGCCACTGTATACAAGACACATTAACTCTTAGAGACTTGGAATCTTTGTACACTGAAGGTGAACTGGACACTGATGCTTTGGACCAAGAATCAGTGTCTTTGTATGTAGACACCGCCTGGCCAGGGAAAACTCAATTTAAGGCAAAGTCACGCTTTAACCCTGCTTTCAATCCAGGTGGCCATATAGAGGCTTTTCAGGATCTGGTTGTTCATGACCTAAAGAAAATTAGGAAACAACGTGTGCCCTATAAATCGAATCTCACAAATTCACAAATTGACATTATTGAACGTTTGAGTACTATGAGTGACTGCATTATCAAACCATCAGATAAAGGCATGAACATCGTCCTCATGAATCGTGGAGATTATATTAAAGAGGCACATAGACAATTGTTGAATAAGGACTGTTATGCTAAATTGCTTGGTGATCCATCAGGAATGATGAGTGATAAATTAGGCCATCTTTTGCTGACCTGGAAGGAAAAAGATTTGCTGGATGAGGACATCTGTTCTTACCTTCATCCTAGGTTACCTGTGACTCCGACCATCTACTTCCTGCCAAAAATACATAAGAGTCTTGTTAGACCTCCTGGCAGACCAATTGTAACCCTATGCGGCGCTCTATTAGAACATACTTCTAGATTTATAGACGAGACCTTGGTGTCGTTTGTTACCACTCTGCCTTCTTATTTAACCCTTTAAGTGTCATGGGTATTTCTCCCCAGTGCCAGGGCCGTTTTTGGTGATTTTGGTATGTGGCCATTCAATGGCTTGTAACTTTTTTGTTACATGAGATATCTCTGCCAAATGTGGCTCCTTTTTTTCCCACATGTAGGCGGTCGTAACGCCACCCAGGAATCCCAGGTTGCTGTAGGGGGGTGAGAGAAAATAAGGAAAAAGTGTGAAAACTTTGGGTTTTTTCAAAAAATGCCAATAAAATGATGTACAAAGAAGCCTGTGGTTTTTTCCTTGTAAGAGCTAGGAACAAATGGTTTGCTGTGCTGAGTTCCCCAATGTGTTGGCTTTCAGGAACAGGTTGAGTGGAAATGAAAAAAAATTATTTTGATGTGGTTATCAACCGTTTTGTGAGAGGTAGGCGATTTTTGCCATTTTTGCCAATTGGACATGCATGGACGGAATGGAAGAAAAGGGCAGGAAAGCCAAATTGGAGGACAGGAAGGCATATATTTCTGAAAAGTAGACAAAATTCCAAGTTTAGGAAGGGGTGATTTGCATAGGTCAGGCAACAACTAGGTTGGGGAAACTGCCATCGAATGGGGGAAAAGCGGGAAAATGACTGAAAAAAAAGGTATGTGTTGGACATGGTTGGCTTGGTACGGCAAAAGCTTCTATGAATTTTGAGAAAAGCAATGCTCCGCTACATTCCCCCGACTCTTGCAGTTAGGAGAGCATACCATTTTTGTAGTGTTTTTACAAAACAAGCAATACCACAAGCCAAACACTGAGCCATGGTACACAGGAGTTTTATGCTCACGGCCTGACCAGACGCACTTAGCATGTGTAAATTGGGAAAACCAATGTGGGGAGGAACGGCAGCCATACATTTTTTGAAAGAGCACAGGCAGGCCTTTTCAAGGGTAGGTGACTTGTGCAGGTTACAAAAGTGTATGGTGGCTAAAGCAGCGACTAAATGTAGGTCACATTTGGGAAAAGAAAGGGTTGTGAGACAAAGGGCAGCAGCAAATGGGTCAAAACGTTATGAAAACCACACGAACACAACACATGGCCTACCCTCCTGCATTCCCACAGGCGTCCCGATGAAAACGGTACCCCACATGTGTGGGTGCACCTACCTGGCCGCCAAGGGGAAAGCCTAAAACACAAGTAACCCCAAGTCTGTTTTCAGAGCGAAATCTCAGACATTCTGCCGACCGGCACAACGTACAGATATGGGCCTCGGGTGTCCAAGCCACCGAGGAAAACAGGGAACCGCATGCATTTACGAAAAGAGGACACCCGTGGGAATCCGCAGAGGTATGATTTGCGCACATCGCCCCAGAATTTTCTACCCAGACAGCCCCCCAAAGTCCGAAATGTCAGGAAAAAAACACTTTTTCTGCACATTTCACTCGACGCACCCATCAAAACACACCCCCAACAACACATGGCCTACCGTCACGCGTTCCCACAGGTGTCCCGATGAAAGCGGTACCTCACATGTGTGGGTGCACCTACCTGGCCGCCAAGGGGAAAGCCTAAAACACAAGTAACCCCAAGTCTGTTTTCACACCGGAAATGTCACACTCTCACATCATACAGATATGGGCCTTGGGTGTCCAAGCCACCAAGGAAAACAGGGAACCCCATGCATTTCCGAAAAGAGGACACCCGTGGGAATACGCAGAGGTATGATATGCCCAAATCGCCCCAGAATGTATTACCCAGACACCCCCGCAAAGTCCCTAATGTGGGAAAAAATACGCATTTTCCGCACATTTCGCTTGGCTCACCCATCGAAACACGCCCCCAACAACACATGGCCTACCGTCCCGCATTCCCACAGGTGTCCTGATGAAAATGGTACCTCACATGTGTGGGTGCACCTACCTGGCCGCCAAGGGGAAAGAATAAAACACAAGTAACCCCAAGTCTGTTTTCACACCGGAAATGTCACACTCTCACATCATACAGATATGGGCCTCGGGTGTCCAAGCCACCAAGGAAAACAGGGAACCCCATGCATATCCGAAAAGAGGACACCCATGGGAATCCGCAGAGGTATGATATGCCCAAATCGCCCCAGAATTTATTACCCAGACACCCCCGCAAAGTCCGAAATGTGGGAAAAAATACGCATTTTCCACACATTTCGCTCGGCTCACCCCTCAAAACACGCCCCCAACAACACATGGCCTACCGTCCCGCGTTCCCACAGGTGTCCCGATGAAAACGGTACCTCACATGTGTGGGTGCACCTACCTGGCCGCCAAGGGGAAAACCGAAAACACAAGTAACCCCAAGTCTGTTTTCAGAGCGGAATCTCAGGCATTCTGCCGACCGGCACAACATACAGATATGGGCCTCGGGTGTCTAAGCAACCAAGGAAAACAGGGAACCCCATGCATTTCCGAAAAGAAGACACCCGTGGGAATCTGCAGAGGTATGATATGCCCAAATCGCCCCAGAATTTATTACCCAGACACCCCCGCAAAATACGAAATGTGGGAAAAAATACGCATTTTCCACACATTTTGCTCTGCTCACCCATCAAAACACGCCCCCAACAACACATGGCCTACAGTCCCGCGTTCCCACAGGTGTCCCGATGAAAACGGTACCTCACATGTGTGGGTGCACCTACCTGGCCGCCAAGGGGAAAGCCGAAAACACAAGTAACCCCAAGTCTGTTTTCACACCGGAAATGTCACACTCTCACATCATACAGATATGGGCCTCGGGTGTCCAAGCCACCAAGGAAAACAGGGAACCCCATGCATTTCCGAAAAGAGGACACCCGTGGGAATCCGCAGAGGTATGATATGCCCAAATCGCCCCAGAATGTATTACCCAGACACCCCCGCAAAGTCCGAAATGTGGGAAAAAATATGCATTTTCCGCACATTTCGCTCGGCTCACCCATCGAAACACGCCCCAACAACACATGGCTACGACCCGCATTCCCACAGGTGTCCTGATGAAAACGGTACCTCACATGTGTGGGTGCACCTACCTGGTCGCCAAGGGGAAAGCCGAAAACACAAGTAACCCCAAGTCTGTTTTCACACCGGAAATGTCACACTCTCACATCATACAGATATGGGCCTCGTATGTCCAAGCCACCAAGGAAAACAGGGAACCCCATGCATTTCCGAAAAGAGGACTCCCGTGGGAACCCACAGAGGTATGATATGCACAAATCGCACCAGAATTTATTACCCAGATACCCCCGCAAAGTCCGAAATGTGGGAAAAAATACGCATTTTCCGCACATTTCGCTTCGCTAACCCATCGAAACACGCCCCCAACAACAGATGGCGTACCGTCCCGCGTTCCCACAGGTGTCCCGATGGAAACGGTACCTCACATGTGTGGGTGCATCCACCTGGCCGCCAAGGGGAAAGCCGAAAACACAAGTAACCCCAAGTCTGTTTTCAGAGCGGAATCTCAGGCATTCTGACGACCGGCACAACATACAGATATGGGCCTCGGGTGTCCAAGCAACCAAGGAAAACAGGGAACCCCATGCATTTCCGAAAAGAAGACACCGGTGGGAATCCGCAGAGGTATGATATGCCCAAATCGCCCCAGAATTTATTACCCAGACACCCCCGCAAAGTACGAAATGTGGGAAAAAATACTCATTTTCCGCACATTTCGCTCCGCTCACCCATCGAAACAAACCCCCAACAACACATGGCCTACCGTCCCGCGTTCCCACAGGTGTTCCGATGAAAATGGAACCTCACATGTGTGGTTGCACCTACCTGGCCGCCTAGGAGAAAAGCCGAAAACACAAGTAACCCCAAGTCTGTTTTCAGAGCGGAATCTCAGACATTCTGTCGACTGGCACAACATACAGATATGGGCCTCGGGTGTCCAAGCAACCAAGGAAAACAGGGAACCCCATGCATTTCTGAAAAGAAGGCACCCGTGGGAATCCGCAGAAGTATGATATGCCCAAATCACCCAGAATTTATTACCCAGACACCCCCGCAAAGTACGAAATGTGGGAAAAAATATGCATTTTCCGCACATTTCGCTCCGCTCACCCATCGAAACACGCCCCCAACAACACATGGCCTACCGTCCCGCGTTCCCACAGGTGTCCTGATGAAAACGGTACCTCACATGTGTGGGTGCACCTACCTGGTCGCCAAGGGGAAAGCCGAAAACACAAGTAACCCCAAGTCTGTTTTCACACCGGAAATGTCACACTCTCACATCATACAGATATGGGCCTCGGGTGTCCAAGCCACCAAGGAAAACAGGGAACCCCATGCATTTATGAAAAGAGGACACCCGTGGGAATACGCAGAGGTATGATATGCCCAAATCGCCCCAGAATGTATTACCCAGACACCCCCGCAAAGTCCGAAATGTGGGAAAAAATACGCATTTTCCGCACATTTCGCTCAGCTCACCCATCGAAACACGCCCCCAACAACACATGGCCTACCGTCCCGCATTCCCACAGGTGTCCTGATGAAAACGATACCTCACATGTGTGGGTGCACCTACCTGGTCGCCAAGGGGAAAGCCGAAAACACAATTAACCCCAAGTCTGTTTTCACACAGGAAATGTCACACTCTCACATCATACAGATATGGGCCTCGGGTGTCCAAGCCACCAGGGAAAACAGGGAACCCCATGCATTTCCGAAAAGAGGACACCCGTGGGAATCCGCAGAGGTATGATATGCCCAAATCGCCCCAGAATTTATTACCAGGACACCCCCGCAAAGTCCGAAATGTGGGAAAAAATACGCATTTTCTGCACATTTCGCTCGACTCACCCATCGAAACACGTGCCCAACAACACATGGCCTACTGTCCCGCGTTCCCTCAGGTGTCCTGATGAAAACGGTACCTCACATGTGTGGGTGCACCTACCTGGCTGCCAAAGGGAAAGCCTAAAACACAAGTAACCCCAAGTCTGTTTTCACACCGGAAATGTCACACTCTCACATCATACAGATATGGGCCTCGGGTGCCCAAGCCACCAAGGAAAACAGGGAACCCCATGCATTTCCGAAAAGAGGACACCCGTGGGAATCCGCAGAGGTATGATATGCCCAAATCTCCCCAGAATGTATTACCCAGACAGCCCCGCAAAGTCCGAAATGTGGGAAAAAATATGCATTTCCGCACATTTCGCTCGGCTCACCCATCGAAACACGCGCCCAACAACACATGGCCTACTGTCCCGCATTCCCTCCGGTGTCCCGATGAAAACGGTACCTCACATGTGTGGGTGCACCTACCTGGCCACCAAGGGGAAAGCCTAAAACACAAGTAACCCCAAGTCTTTTTTCACACCGGAACTGTCACACTCTCACATCATACAGATATGGGCCTCGGGTGTCCAAGCCACCAAGGAAAACAGGGAACCCCATGCATTTCCTAAAAGAGGACACCCGTGGGAATCCGCAGAGGTATGATATGCTCAAATCGCCCCAGAATTTATTACCCAGACACCCCCGCAAAGTACGAAATGTGGGAAAAAATACACATTTTCCGCACGTTTCACTCCGCTCACCCATCGAAACACGCCCCCAACAACACATGGCCTACCGTCCCACATTCCCACAGGTGTCCTGATGAAAACGGTACCTCACATGTGTGGGTGCACCTACCTGGTCGCCAAGGGGAAAGCCGAAAACACAAGTAACCCCAAGTCTGTTTTCACACCGGAAATGTCACACTCTCACATCATACAGATATGGGCCTCGTATGTCCAAGCCACCAAGGAAAACAGGGAACCCCATGCATTTCCGAAAAGAGGACTCCCGTGGGAACCCACAGAGGTATGATATGCACAAATCGCACCAGAATTTATTACCCAGATACCCCCGCAAAGTCCGAAATGTGGGAAAAAATACGCATTTTCCGCACATTTCGCTTCGCTAACCCATCGAAACACGCCCCCAACAACAGATGGCGTACCGTCCCGCGTTCCCACAGGTGTCCCGATGGAAACGGTACCTCACATGTGTGGGTGCATCCACCTGGCCGCCAAGGGGAAAGCCGAAAACACAAGTAACCCCAAGTCTGTTTTCAGAGCGGAATCTCAGGCATTCTGACGACCGGCACAACATACAGATATGGGCCTCGGGTGTCCAAGCAACCAAGGAAAACAGGGAACCCCATGCATTTCCGAAAAGAAGACACCGGTGGGAATCCGCAGAGGTATGATATGCCCAAATCGCCCCAGAATTTATTACCCAGACACCCCCGCAAAGTACGAAATGTGGGAAAAAATACTCATTTTCCGCACATTTCGCTCCGCTCACCCATCGAAACAAACCCCCAACAACACATGGCCTACCGTCCCGCGTTCCCACAGGTGTTCCGATGAAAATGGAACCTCACATGTGTGGTTGCACCTACCTGGCCGCCTAGGAGAAAAGCCGAAAACACAAGTAACCCCAAGTCTGTTTTCAGAGCGGAATCTCAGACATTCTGTCGACTGGCACAACATACAGATATGGGCCTCGGGTGTCCAAGCAACCAAGGAAAACAGGGAACCCCATGCATTTCTGAAAAGAAGGCACCCGTGGGAATCCGCAGAAGTATGATATGCCCAAATCACCCAGAATTTATTACCCAGACACCCCCGCAAAGTACGAAATGTGGGAAAAAATATGCATTTTCCGCACATTTCGCTCCGCTCACCCATCGAAACACGCCCCCAACAACACATGGCCTACCGTCCCGCGTTCCCACAGGTGTCCTGATGAAAACGGTACCTCACATGTGTGGGTGCACCTACCTGGTCGCCAAGGGGAAAGCCGAAAACACAAGTAACCCCAAGTCTGTTTTCACACCGGAAATGTCACACTCTCACATCATACAGATATGGGCCTCGGGTGTCCAAGCCACCAAGGAAAACAGGGAACCCCATGCATTTATGAAAAGAGGACACCCGTGGGAATACGCAGAGGTATGATATGCCCAAATCGCCCCAGAATGTATTACCCAGACACCCCCGCAAAGTCCGAAATGTGGGAAAAAATACGCATTTTCCGCACATTTCGCTCAGCTCACCCATCGAAACACGCCCCCAACAACACATGGCCTACCGTCCCGCATTCCCACAGGTGTCCTGATGAAAACGATACCTCACATGTGTGGGTGCACCTACCTGGTCGCCAAGGGGAAAGCCGAAAACACAATTAACCCCAAGTCTGTTTTCACACAGGAAATGTCACACTCTCACATCATACAGATATGGGCCTCGGGTGTCCAAGCCACCAGGGAAAACAGGGAACCCCATGCATTTCCGAAAAGAGGACACCCGTGGGAATCCGCAGAGGTATGATATGCCCAAATCGCCCCAGAATTTATTACCAGGACACCCCCGCAAAGTCCGAAATGTGGGAAAAAATACGCATTTTCTGCACATTTCGCTCGACTCACCCATCGAAACACGTGCCCAACAACACATGGCCTACTGTCCCGCGTTCCCTCAGGTGTCCTGATGAAAACGGTACCTCACATGTGTGGGTGCACCTACCTGGCTGCCAAAGGGAAAGCCTAAAACACAAGTAACCCCAAGTCTGTTTTCACACCGGAAATGTCACACTCTCACATCATACAGATATGGGCCTCGGGTGCCCAAGCCACCAAGGAAAACAGGGAACCCCATGCATTTCCGAAAAGAGGACACCCGTGGGAATCCGCAGAGGTATGATATGCCCAAATCTCCCCAGAATGTATTACCCAGACAGCCCCGCAAAGTCCGAAATGTGGGAAAAAATATGCATTTCCGCACATTTCGCTCGGCTCACCCATCGAAACACGCGCCCAACAACACATGGCCTACTGTCCCGCATTCCCTCCGGTGTCCCGATGAAAACGGTACCTCACATGTGTGGGTGCACCTACCTGGCCACCAAGGGGAAAGCCTAAAACACAAGTAACCCCAAGTCTTTTTTCACACCGGAACTGTCACACTCTCACATCATACAGATATGGGCCTCGGGTGTCCAAGCCACCAAGGAAAACAGGGAACCCCATGCATTTCCTAAAAGAGGACACCCGTGGGAATCCGCAGAGGTATGATATGCTCAAATCGCCCCAGAATTTATTACCCAGACACCCCCGCAAAGTACGAAATGTGGGAAAAAATACACATTTTCCGCACGTTTCACTCCGCTCACCCATCGAAACACGCCCCCAACAACACATGGCCTACCGTCCCACATTCCCACAGGTGTCCTGATGAAAACGATACCTCACATGTGTGGGTGCACCTACCTGGTCGCCAAGGGGAAAGCCGAAAACACAATTAACCCCAAGTCTGTTTTCACACAGGAAATGTCACACTCTCACATCATACAGATATGGGCCTCGGGTGTCCAAGCCACCAGGGAAAACAGGGAACCCCATGCATTTCCGAAAAGAGGACACCCGTGGGAATCCGCAGAGGTATGATATGCCCAAATCGCCCCAGAATTTATTACCAGGACACCCCCGCAAAGTCCGAAATGTGGGAAAAAATACGCATTTTCTGCACATTTCGCTCGACTCACCCATCGAAACACGTGCCCAACAACACATGGCCTACTGTCCCGCGTTCCCTCAGGTGTCCTGATGAAAACGGTACCTCACATGTGTGGGTGCACCTACCTGGCTGCCAAAGGGAAAGCCTAAAACACAAGTAACCCCAAGTCTGTTTTCACACCGGAAATGTCACACTCTCACATCATACAGATATGGGCCTCGGGTGTCCAAGCCACCAAGGAAAACAGGGAACCCCATGCATTTCCGAAAAGAGGACACCCGTGGGAATCCGCAGAGGTATGATATGCCCAAATCTCCCCAGAATGTATTACCCAGACAGCCCCGCAAAGTCCGAAATGTGGGAAAAAATATGCATTTTCCGCACATTTCGCTCGGCTCACCCATCGAAACACGCGCCCAACAACACATGGCCTACTGTCCCGCATTCCCTCCGGTGTCCCGATGAAAACGGTACCTCACATGTGTGGGTGCACCTACCTGGCCACCAAGGGGAAAGCCTAAAACACAAGTAACCCCAAGTCTTTTTTCACACCGGAACTGTCACACTCTCACATCATACAGATATGGGCCTCGGGTGTCCAAGCCACCAAGGAAAACAGGGAACCCCATGCATTTCCTAAAAGAGGACACCCGTGGGAATCCGCAGAGGTATGATATGCCCAAATCGCCCCAGAATTTATTACCCAGACACCCCCGCAAAGTTCGAAATGTGGGAAAAAATACGCATTTTCCGCACTTTTCGCTCGGCTCACCCATCGAAACATGCCCCCAACAACAAATGGCCTACTGTCCCGTGTTTCCACAGGTGTCCCGATGAAAACGGTACCTCACATGTGTGGGTGCACCTACCTGGCCGCCAAGGGGACAGCCGAAAACACAAGTAACCCCAAGTCTGTTTTCAGAGTGGAATCTCAGGCATTCTGCCGACCGGCACAACATACAGATATGGGCCTCGGGTGTCTAAGCAACCAAGGAAAACAGGGAACCCCATGCATTTCCGAAAAGAAGACACCCGTGGGAATCCGCAGATGTATAATATGCCCAAATCGCCCCAGAATGTATTACCCAGACACCCCCGCAAAGTATGAAATGTGGGAAAAAATACACATTTTCCGCACGTTTCACTCTGCTCACCCATCGAAACAGGCTCCCAACAACACATGGCCTACTGTCCCGTGTTCCCACAGGTGTCCCGATGAAAACGGTACCTCACATGTGTGGGTGCACCTACCTGGCCGCCTAGGGGAAAGCCAAAAACACAAGTAACCCCAAGTCTGTTTTCAGAGCGGAATCACAGACATTCTGCGACTGGCACAACATACATATATGGGCCTCGGGTGTCCAAGCCACCAAGGAAAACAGGGAACCCCATGCTTTTCCAAAAAGAGGACACCCGTGGGAATCCGCAGAGGTATGATATGCCCAAATCGCCCCAGAATTTATTACCCAGACACCCCCGCAAAGTCCGAAATGTGGTGAAAAAAACGCATTTTCCACACATTTCGCTCGGCTCATCCATCGAAAAACGCCCCCAACAACACATGGCCTACCGTTCCGCGTTCCCACAGGTGTCCCGATGAAAACGATACCTCACATGTGTGGGTGCATCTACCTGGCCGCCTAGGGGAAAGCCGAAAACACAAGTAACCCCAAAGTCTGTTTTCAGAGCGGAATCTCAGACATTCTGGCGACTGGCACAACATACAGATATTGGCCTCGGGTGTCCAAGCCACCAAGGAAAACAGGGAACCCCATGCATTTCCGAAAAGGGGACACCCGTGGGAATCCCCAGATGTATGATATGCCCAAATCGCCCCAGAATTTATTACCCAGACACCCCCACAAAGTCCGAAATGTGGTGAAAAAAACGCATTTTCCGCACATTTCGCTCGGCTCACCCATCGAAACACGCCCTCAACAACACATGGCCTACCGTTCCGCGTTCCCACAGGTGTCCCGATGAAAACGGTACCTCACATGTGTGGGTGCACCGACCTGGCCGCCTAGGGGAAAGCCGAAAACACAAGTAACCCCAAGTCTGTTTGCAGAGGGGAATCTCAGCCATTCTGCCGACTGGCACATCATACAGATGTGGGCCTCGGGTTTCCAAGCCACCAAGGAAAACAGGGAACCCCATGCATTTCCGAAAAGAGGACACCCGTGGGAATCTGCAGAGGTATGATATGCCCAAATTGCCCCAGAATTTATTACCCAGACACCCCCGCAAAATCCGAAATGTGGGAAAAAATACGCATTTTCCGCACATTTTGCTCGGCTCACCCATCGAAACAGGGCCCCAACAACACATGGCCTACCGTCCCGCGTTCCCACAGATGTCTCGATGAAAACGGTACCTCACATGTGTGGGTGCAACTACCTGGCCGCCAAGGGGAAAGCCGAAAACACAAGTAACCCCAAGTCTGTTTTCAGAGCGGAATCTCAGGCATTCTGCCGACCGGCACAACATACAGATATGAGCCTCGGGTGTCCAAGCAACCAAGGAAAACAGGGAATCCCATGCATTTCCGAAAAGAAGACGCACGTGGGAATCCGCAGAGGTATGATTTGCCCAAATCGCCCCAGAATTTATTTCCCAGACACCCCTGCAAAGTATGAAATGTGGGAAAAAATACTCATTTTCCGCACATTTCGCTCGACTCACCCATTGAAACACGCCGCCAACAACACATGGCTTACCGTCCCGCGTTCCCACAGGTGTCCCGATAAAAACGGTACCTCACATGTGTGGGTGCACCTACCTGGCCGCCTAGGGGAAAGCCGAAAACACAAGTAACCCCAAGTCTGTTTGCAGAGGGGAATCTCAGCCATTCTGCCGACCGGCACATCATACAGATATGGGCCTCGGGTGTCCAAGTCACCAAGGAAAACAGGGAACCCCATGCATTTCCGAAAAGAGGACACCCGTGGGAATCCGCAGAGGTATGATATGCCCAAATCGCCCCAGAATTTATTACCCAGACACCCCGGCAAAGTCCGAAATGTGGGAAAAAATATGCATTTTCCGCACATTTCGCTTGAATCACCCATCGAAACACGCCCCCAACAACACATGGCCTACCGTCACGCGTTCCCACAGGTGTCCCGATGAAAACGGTACCTCACATGTGTGGGTGCACCTACCTGGCCATCAGGGGGAAAGCCTAAAACACAAGTAACCCGAAGTCTGTTCTCAGAGGGAAATCTCAGACATTCTGCTGACCGGCACAACGTACAGATATGGGCCTCGGGTGTCCAAGCCACCGAGGAAAACAGGGAACCCCATGCATTTCCGAAAAGAGGACACCCGTGGGAATCCGCAGAGGTATGATTTGCGCACCTCGCCCCAGAATTTATTACCCAGACACCCCCGCAAAGTCCGAAATGTGGGGAAAAAAACATTTTTTCTGCACATTTTGCTCGACGCACCCATCAAAACACGCTCCCAACAACACATGGCCTACCGTCACGCGTTCCCACAGGTGTCCCGATGGAAACGGTACCTCGCATGTGTGGGTGCACCTACCTGGCTGGCAAGGGGCAAGCCCAAAACGCAAGCAACCCCCAGCCTGTTTGCAGAGGGGAATCTCAGACATTCTGCCGACCGGCACAACGTACAGATATGGGCCTCGGGTGTCCAAGCCACCAAGGAAAACAGGGAACCCCATGCATTTCTGAAAAGAGGACACCCATGGGAATACGCAGAGGTATGATTTGCGCACATCGCCCCAGAATTTATTACCCAGACACCCCTGCAAAGTCCGTGCAGGCCTCCCTGGGCCTCCTCCAAACGGGAGTGTGAGGTACACCCCACCTCCATTTGGGGTGAGGGGGGAGAGTGCCACCCCAAAAGGTGTGGCAGGACCCCCAATAGATGGGGCAGTAGGGTTTGGGCACCCTGGGGGCAGATAGCCACACTAATGTGGCCATCTGCACCAAGCAAAGTAGGGTAAACAAAAAACAAAATACAAATTCATAGGCTGCTTTTTAGAGGGGGCTGAGGGCCACCCTAAATTGGCAGCGAATGATGTACCGCAACGGGGGGTGGCCCTCAACCACCCCCGCCCCAAATGGAGGGCCCCACCTCATGCAACCCACCCTGGGGGCAGATAGGGGGGGCCCACATCATGCATACCTCCCTGGGGTCAGATGCCCCTTCCTAGGAGCAGATATCTGCCCCCAGGGAGGGTTACAAGGGGTGTCCCTTTCTTCTTCTTCGGTTGGGGGGGGCATCCCTCCCCACCCCCTTTCATTCAATAAAAAATCCATGGTGGCTAGTGGAACCCCACCCCTTCCCCCACCCCCTTTCCACATAATTTCAATTTATTTTTTTTCATTCCCCTGGGGCAGATGGTCAGCCATCTGCCCCAGGGTTCTCATGCATGTGCCCCCATGCTTTGGGGGCCGGGAGGGGGGAGAGGGCTGCTTACTTGAGGCAGCCCCCTCCCCCCCCTCACAAACGGATCCATGGTGGTCTAGTGGGTTGCTGGTCACGGATCGAGCGCTCTGCGCCGATCCGTGACCAGCAATGCCTCATATATGTGGTGTCCTTGGAAAGGGGGGAACCCCCCCTTTCCAAGGACACCATTTTTTACAAAATCCCTGGTGGTCTAGTGGGCCCCAGGGCCCCAAACCCCCTCCCACCTCCCCCTTCCCTCTGATTTTTTTTTTTCCCTCCCCACCCGTATTCACCCCTGGGGGCAGTGATCATCTGCCCCCAGGGGTCTCTGCCGCTGTGGCCCCATGCCTTGGGACCACGGGGGAGGGGGGCGCTTACCTAGTAAGCAGCCCCCTCCTCCCCCTGCGTCACAAACGGGTCTGTATTGATCCGGTGGCATTGCTGCCCGCGGATCGCGAGCCCTGCGCCCGATCCGCGGGCAGCAATGCCACACAATGTGTATCATTGGAAAGGGGAGAATCTCCCCTTTCCAACAATACCCGCCTCGATCTCCGGCTTGAAATACAGCCGGAGATCGAGGCGGACAAAGAAGGTTTCTTACCTTCTCTCTTCCCCGCAGCAGCCGAAAATGGCTGCTGCGGGGAATTTACTTTCAGTTTCACGCCGACGTGCGTTACACACGCCGACGTGAAACTGAAGGTAATCATGCCCCCTGGCAGTGAGGGGGGACCGCCCCCTCACATAGCCCGGGGGTTGGATTACAGTTTTGAGCGATCCCTGCTTTGCAGGGATCGCTCAAAACAAAGTGCCGAAAAGGACGAGCTATCTCGTCCTTGGCACTGCGTGTGCACTGTCAAGGACGAGATACCTCGTCCTTGGCACTTAAAGCGTTAAGGGACACCAAGGATTTTTTGGGCCGCATAGATGGTATTCCATGGGAACCTACTTTCTTACTTACAACACTTGATGTTGTTTCACTTTACACGTCAATAAGACATAGCGATGGTCTGAAAGCTTGTGAATACTTTTTGCATACACGTTCCTTGAATTATCTTCAACACTCGCAGATGATTCTAGAGATGATTTCACTTTGTCTTACTAATAATTGTTTTCTTTTTGACAAGCAGTACTACATGCAGCTCCAGGGGACTGCTATGGGTTCTACCTTTGCCCCCCCCCTATGCAAATTTGTTTATCGGTTGGTGGGAAAAGTTTGTAGTCTGGCATCCCGGGAACAATCATCATACATCCAAAATTGCCCTTTGGTTGAGGTATATTGATGATTTGTTTGTTATTTGGGAAGGGACCAGTGCAGATTGGTTGGATTTTGTTAACATTCTTAATACCAATGATTTGAATTTACAGTTCACCGAGAGCCACAGCAAGACTACTATTACATACTTGGACATTCTTGTTACTGTGGCTCAAGGTGCACTCACCACCAGTCTTTATAGAAAACCCACAAGCTCTAATATCCCACTGCATGCCATGAGCAATCATCCTACCGCCCTTAAATGGAGCATCCCCTATGGTGAGTTTGTTAGAATACGTAGAAACTGTTCAAAGATCGAAACTTTCTACTATGAATGTGCCTATATGGCTAATAAATTCAAACAACGGGGATACACCAAGAAAATTCTGGAGAGGGCCTTTTTGAAAGCGAGAAGCATGGACCGTTCTAGCTATTGTTGGCTGATTCTGCCGATCATATCAGGGCCAATAATAATGAAACACGACTCATTTTGACATTTGGAGCTAAAGCACATCACATTCGAAAAGTGATGCAGCGTCATTGGCACATCCTTTAATCTGATGAACATTTGAAAACCATTCTAGGTGACCATATTAACATCACGTTTAGGAAGTCTACCTCATTTAAGGATACATTGGTTCCGAGCTTTATGAGGCCAATCACCAATGTAGTGACCAATGGCTGGCTTAACACTAAATCTAATGGCTTCAGTAAATGTTCCAAATGTAAAGCATGCACATATGCGGTCAACAAGACCCATTATATTCATCCCATCTTGGGTAACAACATCAAGATCGCATCTAGAATTACTTGCGACACAGATTATGTGGTCTATGTCTTGAGTTGCCCTTGTAATATGTGGTATGTCGGCAGTACAAAAGGTAGACTCAAGTTGAGAATTCTTCAGCATATTCGAGCCATCAAAAACATTGATTCCAATTATCCCATGGCTTTACATTTTCAGTCCCAGCATGGCAGCAAAATTGAAGGTTTTTCCTTCTTTGGGATTCATACAGTGCTCAAGTCACCCAGAGGTGGTAATAGAGAGCTACTGCTGAGGCAATTGGAGACAAAGTCCATTTTGGACCTTGAGACCAAGAAACCTAGAGGTCATAATCTTGACGAAGAGTTGGATACTTTTTTAGGGACCTAATAGGTATGCAATTTTCTGTTTACCAAGGCTCAACAATGGTTGAAGGCTAGGTGTTTAAATATGTATTGTGTATGACCTCTCTAACATCTATTAAGGTTTCATAAGGTTTTCTCCTACCAGAGAATATTAGCAGTGCTTTTCTATTATCTTACAGTTTTTTCACAGTTTTTATGATAGGTTTTTTACAGGTTGCGTTTTCATGTACTAGTGTTCGCTCGTTTTGCACATTATTTTTAACATGTATTCTTGTAGGGCTGATTCACACTTCTTTATTTTGGTATTTTTGATTATTATATTGTGTCACACTATGTAGGAGGGACTCTATGCTTTTTCTTGGTCATATAACCTTGTCTCGCCTCTAATATTTTTATATAGGGGTTTGTAATATACATTTCTTGCATTCTGGTTTTTTATTATAGATTTCTTGACGGGTCTTTTTAAACATGAATGTATTATCTTATTATGGCTGTAGTACTACCAAGGGGACGGGAGGTTGGCCTCAATAATTGAGGTTTTTTAAGGTTTTTTAAGGGATATTGCACTTTGCACCTTTCTAGTGGATATATTTGTTGACTTTTCTCCGGCCGTCCATGGAGGCTTGTTTCTTAGGGCCTATTAATCTGTTGCTTTACTTGAGGGAGTATGATAGACTTTAATCATTGAAACTTTATGTTATTTTAGATATTTAATGATTTTTCTAAATATATATTTTAAATAGACGTTTTGTTTCATACTATACACTCCTGGTCTATTGAGATTGACAACTATAGCCATCATGGACACAGAGCACTATGCATAGGATTTTTGCTGTTGAGATTTTCAGTCTTATTCCACATTTTTTAATAATTTTTTCCCCCTTTCCTTTTTTGGTACCTCTTACTTTTTATCCTTTCTTATTTTTCTTTTCCTTTTTCTCCTGCCTTGTATTCATGCTGCTATGCACTTTGCACTTTATTGGTAACTCTTGCACTATGCACTTTATTCTGTCCATGCATACAGCCATTATTGACTTGCATTTTCCCGTTTTTTAATTCCATTTATGCATGATGAATTGCCTGAGTATTTGTATATATTGTGAGACTACTGACCATGAGATTTTTTGCATTTAGCAAATGTTTGAACCTAGCGCTCTTTTTACATTCAATTCGTGGGACTAATTTTTGAGGAGGTATGACTTAGCCGAGTATGCCAACATTAACGGCATAGGTTTTCTTTGATGGCCCATTATAAGGGTTTTTCATTTGACAGCGGCACTTGCTACCGGCTGTGGTTTTATACTCTGTATGTTCGTATTTTACACGCATTGTATACGTTTAGTTTTCCGTATCTTTTTTTAGTTCCCACTTTAATTGAATATTGCGGCTGTGCAGGCTACTTGCCAATTTGAAATTGGTGATTGCTGACTGTTAATATACAGTGTTGTACTTTATTCTATTTTATTTGATGGTACACTAATGCACATGCTGCTATTTGCACATTCCAATATGGCCGCCGAGTGAATTATTCATTGTATCAACGTGTGTCTAGGTCCTCTCTATGCATTGTTACCATAGAGTTCGAGCGTTGCTTAAATGAGTCCTCCTTCTATGTTCTCCCTACTTACGTGATCAAGTGGTCGGAGGACTGCGAAACGCGTCGTTGTGCTCTTCAGGTCCTCCTCTCTGATGCACTTTGATTAAATAAAGGACATTTGGTGCTAACTGTTTTTGCCGTCTGAGCCCTTCATTTTGCTGACGACTGGATTTTCCTGATTCAGCTGCTTTGTGGAGCGCAATCCATTAGTTTTGCCCTGTGACGGGCTGAACTTTCGTTTGGAAATATATATATATATATATGGTAGTGGCCATGTAGTTATGGTTAAGTTGCTGTTTCCATAGGAAGAGCACTTTTTGGGCGGCTTATAACTCTGCTCCCCCTGGACGAATCCTCACTAAACTTTGCAAAAAAAGTATGTGGGCCATTCTGAATTGTTTTTGTAAAGTTTGGTGAGAAATCGTCCAGGGGAGCGGAGTTATAGGGGGGGTCCCAAAACATCTTTTTTTCCCATAAACTGAATGGGGGGAAAACTTTGCGCACGGCTACAGGTGAAACCGCTGGATGGATTTTGACGAAATCTGCGGCAGGTACAGGGGCTTGCTCCAGAAAGCGTGCTTTTGTAAATTTTTTCACCATACATGCAGTACGTTTATTTCTAATTATGAAAAATTATGTAGGTCTGAAATAATTAGTGATATCTATGTTTGCTCCGTGGTCTCAATTCCCTGTTCGGTCGACGAACAAGAAACCGATTGGCTAAGGGGCTGCCGTCATGACCGCGTACACGCAACGTCTCTGCCCATTGGCTGCTGCGAGACATGTTCTGCGTAAAATGGTTTGGATGCACCCGACATCTTGTATCCGCGGAAAGCGGAGCAACAACCAGCTTACACATACTTTTTTCATTACCTTATTTTGCTGTGTCACAGAGCATTGGGAAAGGTTCACACAGTAAGAAATGGGTGATCTATGCATTTGTTCTTCGGCCGTCATGATGTAATTTCTATGGACACCTTGTACGTACAGTAAATGTGGGGGGTAATAACGATAGCACTTCAGTCCATATAGTGGGCAGGAAATGTGTAACTCTTGAAAGCACACGGGTATAGGTAGGTAACATTGAAATTGTCAACATGCCGTGAACGCATTATTTTTCCCAATGGCTATTATTATATTCATTAGTACGCAGCCATGGGTGGCACATGCTACGGTGGTAGTGGTCAGGGGCTATAGTCTTAACATATGGGTGATTAATGCACTTGTTCTGGGGGTCGGTCGTCATGATGTAATGTGTATGGACATCTTGTACGGCCGAAGGCCTTACTTACAAGACTGTAGGCCCTGGCCACAACCACCGCCACATGTGCCACCCATGCACACACGCCTTGTGTTGCATTTTCATTGGCAAGTTGTGGGGAGTGTGTGCAGTGCTGTTAGATTTGTAAGGACACGTATTTTACTGTTTCCAATGGCTATTATTATATTCATCAGTACGCTGCCAAGAACAAAGTGGTAAGTACTAGACTTGGAAGACAGTGCACACCCATCCCATGTAAGATCTACAGACATACACCTAGGAGGGAAGCCTCTGGGCAGAAGTACTGAAGGATAATACACCTATAGAATAACCCCCACTACCACACATGACTGAGGTGTTTGTGGGGAGACCCTGCAGTCTTGGGTGCATGGCTAAAGCCCATGCATGAAAGACTGACGTCATAAGCAGTGGAGTTACAAGTTAATATGGGTGTGGTGGATTGTAGTCATTGTTTTGATGCCCTAGTTTCTTCACTTCATGGCTGCAGACGATGGTCCAAAAAGTAAATTTATAAGCAGCTAATTTACAAGGACCATGTTTTACATATGCAGCGATGGTTGTGGATAGGAACTGTACTTCTTGAAACTTGGTTGTAAGACGTAGGTGGTAGGTTACTCACCGCAGACGAAAGGCCAGCCTACGGGCACTGCAGCATATTACTACCATAGATTAGCTGAGTAGATTCCCATGTGTAGAAAATGCCTGCCAATGTACTTACTCCTTACTTTGTTCAGAATCCATAAACTTTTTTTAAATTGGTTTTCGTACTTGGCGGAAGTATCACTTTTTCCATTTCTGTGATGAAAGAAAAAGGTGTGTTAATTTTTGCAGTTTTTCCACATTTACCACATTGCATAATAGACAGTTAACTTTTTTTTTAGACCCTCATATTTAGTTTACAAACCAGTGTACTGTGCATTGTGCTCAGTTTCTGTCTTTGCTTTTCTAATCCTTGGGTCTGGAGAAAAAAATCCTTGTCGGATTAAAAAAAAACTTAATTTCTTATGCAACTAAGTACTCCATTTTTTCCTTTCAGTGTTTTCTTCATTTTTCTGATCAATGTTATGTTTGTTGCCTTCCTGCCTTTTTTTAACAGTTAGATACCTGTAGGCGTATTCAAACTGTGCATTTGTTCCTACACATTTTCGATACTCATTCATTTGTGTCGTTGTTACATCCTGTTTCCTTCATCTTTCCCATTAATGTTTTCTTTGTTGCCTTCCTGCCGATTTATAACAACACTTAGATACCTATAGGCATATTCTACCTGTGAATTTGTTTCCAACGATCTGTGATAATCATTTATTTGTGTCATTCTTCCATCCTGTTGGTAGTTAAATACCTGTAGGGGTATTATAACTGTGCATGTGTTCCTACAGATTTGTGATACTCATTCATTTGTGTCGTTGACATATCCTGTTTCCTGTATCTTTCCCATTAATGTTTTCTTTGTTGCCTTCCTGCCCATTTTCAACTACAGTTGGATACGTATAGGTGTATTCTGCCTGTACATTGGTTTCCAAGAATCTGTGACAATCATTTATTTGTGTCATTCTTCCATCCTGTTGGGTAGTTAGATACCTGTGGGTGTATTTTAACTGTTTGTAGTCTTTCACTTACTTTGTTCACAATTTTGAAGTGCACATTATTTCATAAATTTTGGCTTCAAGAACATTAAATACGCATTTGTTAGGTTAGCTGGCAACCTCTGCTTTAGAGTAATGGTGCTATCATTACATTCAAACCATCCACAATTCTTTTTAATGTATGCAGTGTAGTGACCTGCATTGGTTGTAGCTCCTGCATGGTAGATTATTCCTACTGTTGTAAAGGTTTTCTTTCCAAGTGACACTTGACCGTGTGTAAATCCAGTTAGTTTGCAGTTGTTTTTGGTGCCATCTGCATTATAACGTAGAAGCATAAGTATTACGTAGGCACTATGTGATTGTATCAGTAAGGTAGAACGATTGTCTGAATTGCAAATACTACATAATCTGCCATGGTTTGCATTTTGTACAAGTTGCTGAAAAGGAATGCTTTCACAATTTGGTATGGAAATATACACAAATCGCTCATTTGGGATTTCCTGCTGTATCACTTTGTTACAGAGAGTGCATGTATGTTTCCACATGTACGAAATTTGGAAGATTTCATTTACAGGTATACTTTTGTTTTCCAATACTAATAGTATGTACATTAGGAATTCTTGTGGATCTTCTTGTGAGTTCATAGTGAATCTCACCATTCCAGCACAGTCGTCCAATTGTTGCCTTACTCCATAAACACTGTATGTGTTGTCAGGATTGCTTGTTACATTTCTATGCAGTACTAACATTTGCAAACACAACTGGTCTGTGCTGTGCAGGTAAATATTGTTAACAACTGGTGGAAATTGAAATAGAATATTCATTGCTACATTTGCATAGCAATTTACCACACTTTCATTTGCAAATTTGAATGGGCCAGCAAATTCTGTACCTGAGTGCATTTTTCATTTTTTCTGTTGCTTCTTTGCCGATGTGCCTGGTTTACATTCCCTAATAGGTTCTTCTATGTTTGCGGCAATTGATGAAACTAAAGCTTCTTTTCTTTTTTTTGCAGAATTTCCTATTGCATTCTGTTCTGTTTCATTTACTTTTCTTTTACCACGTTTCACTTCATCTGGAACAGGGTATTGTTTCAGATGAGGGGTGTACAGTGAGCGCAATCTATTGTATTCTAGAATGGAAGGAATATCAGCTTTGACTTTACTTGATTCAAAGTTTATTAACAAAAGACCGTCAAGTGTACGTAAGCGTGATAATGCTACGTAGCTCATGCCTTCCTTAAACACTGTCTTTCCTATATCTATCAATGCTTTATCTAGAGTAAGACAATGGGATTTATGAATGGTAACTGCATATGCAAGAGTTAGAGAAAATTGCTCTCTACGTACATACAGGTCTTTGAAGAGAAGGAATCGAGCCATTGAGTGTCCTATCCTGTTTACTTCTGAAACTTTATCAAAGTGAATATTTACAAACTGAATGCTGTTATCACGTGGGTATGATTGAAAGCCAACAACTGAGCCCAGTGCTCCATTAACTAGCCCTTGCTCTACATTAAGGTTACGTTTAAGCATTACTCTACAATTTAATGATAATTTCAATACTTTTTCCAACCCAGCTGTGTTGGAGATTGAATGTTCTAAACTATTTAGTCTTGTTGTGGCTTGCTCACACATGGGTACTGTCAAACCATGTACGTCTAGTTTGTCTGTGGCGCTAATTTCTATTATTGCTTGCATTTCTTTCTTTAGAATTGTTTCATTGAATTTGAAACAGCTTGCAAGAGTTGGCATTAAGGCCATACAATTGACATTTTTGTGCGCTATTTGTTCCATAACATCAGTTGCGCATGCATTATCACCATAAAGTGCATGTATATGCCGCTTTTTCAATACAGCGTGACTTCCTGCGATAATACAGCAACTCTAATAATTTTTAAGATGTTGGCATAAGTGATATCTGCAGATTGCTGCATGTTCTCAGTTAATTCTCTGTATTGGAAATCTTGCCAAAGGTGAACATTACCTATGCTACCAACAGATTTCCGGCAAAGTTTGTGGCCTAAGGTTTTAAAAATCGGTTCACCTTTTACTGGTGTCAATTGTAGAAGATCTCCGAAAATGATAGTGTGTTTCCCAGCAAAGAGTTCTTCCTTATTACTTTTAAGTACTTCTTGCAATCTGAGATGAATCAAAGCCAACATTAGATTGGAGATCATGCTCACGTCATCTAATAGTAGCATTTTCATTTGCTTCAAAAATCTCTGTAATTCCATTGCAGCTTCTGCAGAAAATTTGTAGTAGTCTAATTTATTTTGATGCTCTACTGAAAGCAGTAGTAATCAGTGTTAAGTCACACCGCCTATGTTGTAGGCAGCTAAACCTGTGGGGGCTGTTACAACAGCTGACAGTTTGTTGTTTGTCAATTGCTGCAGGAACTTGCTAATAATTTTGATTAAGAATGTGTTCCCTGTTCCAGCTTCACCACTGACGTACAACAGTATAGGTTTGTAATTTTGGCAGGTACATTCTTTATTTTCGTGCTGTACGCCATGCACAATTTGTTTTGTACCTCTTCAAAAATGGTGCGCTGATCGTTGTTAAGTTTTCCTTGTTGCACAGTTAAGTCCTCTGTATATTCTTGATACTGATACATGGTGTTCTCTACTTCTGCCATCTCAACTTCAGCCTTATTTGCTATCAGTGGTTGTCCTAATGGCTCTTGACTTCCTGTTACAGAAGGTTGACTACTGTCGGAAGAGTCTTTATCTAGTTGGGCCTGAATTTCTTCTTCTTGTTGCTGCTCATTGTGTAATATGGTTTTGTACTGCGTAAAGTTAACATCAGTGATAGTGCTTTCATTTGCTTTGAAAGCATCTTCATAGCACTCATAATTATCTAGTATGTCTTCCTCTTTTCTCCATGGTTTGAAAAGTTGTAAAAGAGACATGTAATATAGTTCTTTCTGTTGAGGAGTTTTTAATGACAACTTCACATGATTAATTAAGCTTTGTTTCTTAATTTTCACTAAGCTCCATTCACAATCGGTCACTCTATATCTACGTTTACATTTCTATGCCTAGGCTGTACAATTTCTGTGATAATGTTTTGTCTGATGCTTGGTCATCCCAGAGGTCTTGAAGCTCTGTTTTTTCTGCTTTTGTTAAGTAGGCTGCAACATATCGTGCAACAGCATTTGAATTATCTGCAATGTACTGCACATCTATGTTTGCATTCCATAATAGGGCAATCAATGATTGCTTTGTAATCATTGATATATTTTGATTCTTCCCTTCTTTTTATGTAATATGTGTTTTTAGGTGATTTACCTTTAACACTTTGTCAAACTGAAGACATGAAGTTGTTTACTTCACCTGTTTCTGTAACTGGTCTGGGGAAACCAAAGCGGCATTTGGTGTAGTATTTATCTTTGTTTTTGTATTTATGGTGACAATATTTGCCACATTTGTGTCTTTGAAATTGTAAAATCTGCCCATGCAGCTCACTAAGGCTCTGTTGTGAAGGGATTTCACATGTGACATATTTTTGGATAAACTGCAAAACAGTGCTATCAATGTTGTGCCCGAATTTCGGTGCACCATAACAGCATGTGAATATGTGGTGCTCCTCTCGCTTGATATTCTTATCTCCAAAAGAAGTGTTGCACTTCTCCAAGGGGAGGAACACATTTATTGCAATAAAGTGTAGCATTGCAATGAAACGATGATGGAAATATCTTGAGTAGGAACTCATGCAAATCTTCCCATGTGTATTCTGCACAACTTAGCGTAACAAACCAAGTTGGTGGTCCAAGGTTTCTGATCATGCAGCGCACGTGTCCGTGCCATCTGAACCAGTATTCCTTTGTACCGCGCATGTTTGCAAACAAATTTGTTATACTTGATTGTAAAACCTCATCTTTTTCTTGTACGTTTTGTATTAACTGCATAGCTGACATATTTTGAAAGTGCGTTCCAGATTTAAGAATGTGTGCAACTCCATAACATAGTGTTGCTAATTCAATTTCGTAGAGTATGTGGAATATGTATTCCACATTTTGTCTAAATCTGGGATCTTGGGAATACATTTGTAATGAGCGGTATTCTGATGCCCCAATCTGAGTGGGCCTATCATCGTACCTCCCACTTTTGCCAGTAGGAAATAGCAGTGGAAAAGCACGTGCTTCTATACTTTTTTCCCAAATACTCATTGGTGACCCTTTGGTTTGTCGCATTAGGTAAGTTTCTAGTGCATCATCTACACTTTCATTAGAATGCAATGGATGAATGGTGTAATGGTCTAAGAGAGTGGATACTGTAGCTGGATCCAGAAGTTCGAATTGTCCAGTTTCTGATGGCTCTTGAATTATTTCAGTTGTTTGCCTTAAGCTTTCATCAATATTTATTTTCTTGTAGTACTCATTGTTGTCTTTTAGATATTGCAATGCTTGTGTAACTTTGTGTACGTTTACTAATTGTTGCCAATTTTTTTGTCCTTTGTTGGTACTCCATTTACCAAGACTATTAAAGAATGCTCTATTGAACGTTCCACCCCTAGAGTGTGCACATTTTCCGTTAGATCTAATGGCAAGTACATTACTTTGCCACAAATGCCTTTCACCAATTCAGAGGGAGGTAAATTTGCTGTTTTTGGATGAAGGCATATAATTGCTTGAAATGTGTGCACTGTTTGGATTATTATGCTCTAATACAAATTGAGCTGTTGCAGGATTTTTGGTAATAGAAACAATTCCAAATTATTTGTAATTGCACATGAAGGAGTGTGGTTGTTGTCTAATTTTGCAGTACAGTAACTGAAACATATTAGACATTCAGTTACTTCATATTTGCTTTCAGCTGAAAGGTACAAAGCTAATTCAAATCCTAGAGTCTTCATTGTTTTCTATTTTGTATGCTATGTCCACATTTTTTGTGTTCCTTTTGTAAAACGTTCTGCGGCAACATACACACACATGGTTTGGTACTTCAGCCGATGACCTTTTAAATTTTAGTATTTCTTTTCTGTATGTGTGTAATAGAAGGTTGCTATGTGCAGAATTGTCGCTACTATGCTCTAAAACTGTTGCATTTTCTACGTGGCTCTCACTTCCAAAATACTTTTTCTGAATACGGTCCATTTCTTCTTGTAAGTATTTGGGTGTACCATGCAGAAGAGTGGTATTTAAATTGCCTAATTCTGAAGCTGGACTTTTTGCACAGTATATTTTATACACTAAATTTCTTACTTTGGAATGAAGTACTGATATTCTTTTGATATCATGGAAGGTACTTTTGCAAATAGGCCCAGAAATGCAGGCTAATGAATGTCCTTTTAGTCCTGTGTGTTTCCGCACTACACAAATACACATATTTTGCAGAACTTTCATTTTATTTTTGTCTTTACCTTTTACATATTGATTGAGGAACAGACGTAAAGATTTGAAAGCTTTGTTTGGAATTGCACACATTGATGTGCATGGCCATTTGTATACTGGATGGTGTGGTTCTGCTGAATCGAGAGGTAATTCTGAGTTATCAGAAGATCGTTTTGTAAGCAGTGTTACTTTTTCCATGATGGTAGTATTAATTTTCTCATACCCTCGTCCACTCCTATGGATGGAAATTGTGTTTGTTTGATTTTGTTTGTATGCTTCTTCATTAAAATATGGCTCTGTGGTTGTTGTGTGACTCCATTCACCACCACAAAAATGCAAAAAATGATTTTTGTTCACATTCCGTTTATTGCTGAGTTTCATTTGTAGTTTGGTACTTAGTTTTGTTAGTGTTTTCATCCTTTTTAACACTAATATGAACAACTTCCTTTTGAGAAGGATTGCACTGTCCATGAGTGCTTGTAGAATCAACTTTCTACGCTACGTTTTAAGGGGTTAGGATGATTTTGGTCCTCTTCTTAGTAGATTCTGAAGGACTCTGTGATGAAACATTTTTGCTAAAATACTTTTTTTTACTATGGCTTCTTCTTACACTATCAGGATTATTAGGAACATTGTTAGCTGTACTGGCAGCCATTTTTTGACAACATTTCTGTGTTTTGTGCAACTTTTTGATGGAGGAGGTACAGTTTCGGTAGTTGAGACTTCTTTTATTATGTTACCCAACTGCATTAGGTGGTTTGTACCAAGATTCTCCACTAACTGTACAACAGGTGGATGCTTACATTGGGCACCATTATTTATATTTACTCTAATGCTGAGTTCCTTTCTAAGGAGCTGCTTTTTGGTTGGCATTCTTTGGTGTTTGTTGAGAAAAAAAATATATACTTTGGTCTGTTGTCCAATGTATGTGTGCTGTGTGCATGTGTGCATAAGTGTGATGGGGAAGCTCTTTGGCATGGTGTGTCAACGTACAGTGACCTCTAACTTTCATTTGGTAAGGCTACTTTACTGTTTGTATACTAGTACAATGTGCTTTAGATGAGAGTACAAAGTGCCCTACTTGTGACGAAAACCATTATTAATAACTGGAATGCCAAAAACTTGCTACCGCAACTTATTTTCCCAATCTAACCTTCTAAGGATTTCCTATGTTATTTCAGTACCGAACACACAGGGATTTGTCAGCCATTCCACCCGTTATTCTTTGTTCAATATATGGATATTTGTAGGTACAATGGTTTACAAATGAATGCTTCCTTTGGTGCCCAAAATAAACAAATAACCCACACAGCCTCTTTAAGGAGTAGTTACAATATGAAGGATGTACTGTACTTACTTTTTTGTGCAAGATGACCAGGTTTCTTCGGATATGTCATCTGCAGTGTAGATGCTGTTGATTCTCAGGAGAGTAGTCTTCACTGTGAATGAAAAAAAACGATATCAATTACTTTGTGTGTTTGCAGCCGTCATGATACTGCAGAGTTTATTTGTACTTCTTTCGTCAGAGGATTCAACTTCCATATTTCAACCCAGTCCACGTGCACATTTCACTTCTCTCTGTGCAGTCTTTGCATTCTACTTTCAATATGGTACTTGAAAGTCCTTCAAAATAACTACATTGTTTAAGGGTTTGCAAATGCCTTGTTCTTTACAAAGTGTAGTATGAGAGGTTTGTAAGCGATAGGGCAAAGTAGAAGATGGGCAAACATTTTGTACTTCTTAATGAAAAGCATGATGTCCAAAAATCGGGAGACCCTCCGAAGAACATGTCAGCACCACAATCGGGACCGATTACTATTCTCATACTATCACATTGCAAGTAGCATTACTGTTGGCAGTACAGAGTACAGAACTCCGACATTTTCAGATACAAAATTGAGGTCTGCCCTAAATTATACTTCTCAACTCACACGCTTTTGGCAGGTGTCACCCGCCTTGTAAAAGGCAGACTCACCCGTCAAGCCTCCTGCACGGCCATTCATTCCAATGGGCGTCTCACCCGCCAAAAACAAAATCGGCTGATTTCACCCGCCTTTCAGACAAAAATGGTTGAGAGCTATGCCTAAATAGGCATGCTTGCCACCTATGTACAGGTTATGCAGAAGACAGTAAGCAGTCGTGCAATTTGTTAATGACAAATCGGCAATCTTGCACTTTAAAAGGGGGAGCGTTGTTATGTGTTCCCTATGGAAATATACTGGCATTATGTTGTCTATTTTAAATCATAAGGTTTCCACATGTACTCTGATTAAAATGTACATACCTGTACTCTATACTGATGCATGTGGACATGCATGGAGCTGTACGTAGAAATTTGCAATCCTTGCACAGTAGCTTGTGAAGTAGGTGCTTTGTAATGGTATGCGATTTCCATTAAGAATCATGACAGGGTAAAAATTAGCAATGTTCTATGTGATTGGTGGATGATTGTGTGCCCGCTAAGTTGTGTCCAATGAGGGACTCGCTTTGGTACAGCTGTAGAAAGGGTGGAAGGACTGGGTAAGAGTTACGTGCCGCACGTAGGCAACGCTTGTCCGCTGGTAGGGCGTGTCACATATGGGTTTCTACAGCAAATCCTGCATGGAAAGACGACTGTAGGCATCAGCCAATCAGATGTTCACATTACTCTTTTGTGTCGAAAGACGGGGCACACACTGAAAATGGCAGAGGTGCAGAGGGTCAGGGTTTTGCTGCTCGGAGACACTTTTGTGCAAGGCTTACAACACTAGGCATGTGGCACACCATTTCAATGTGCGAGGAGTGGAGGTGGTGTGGAGTGCTGACACTGATGCCAGTGCTGTGGCAATTCTGCAAGTTTGCAGAGACATGCGTAGAATGACCACTCCTCATGTGGTAATTTTGCACTATGGTGCTTGCCACTTGGGATACCTGTCTTCACGTACTTTGTTGGCAGATTTGGCACAGTTGGTTGAAGCACTC
The DNA here is from genome assembly GCF_040938575.1 of Ambystoma mexicanum. Lineage (NCBI taxonomy): Eukaryota > Metazoa > Chordata > Amphibia > Caudata > Ambystomatidae > Ambystoma > Ambystoma mexicanum. The sequence goes on from NC_090928.1 coordinate 733,580,100, forward strand.
ATGACAATCTTCCCATCATCGAAAGTTATTTTTTCTGCTTTATTCCCGAGACTACAATGGAACAACACTTCTGTTTTCTGTCCAGATCAAAGTATTGGGAGGTGCATCATCAATCGCGGCATGCGTGCATTCATGCTACGAGTTGGTATGTTTTTTTGTAGCCACGATAACATTGCTACAAGCAATGCGCATTACTTTGAAGGAGATGGTGTTGCGCTATCCTCTTTGGGAAATGCGATGTTCTTTTGGAACATAAGGCTTGCTTTAGAGAAGGTTCTGTAATGTTTGCAAGAGTAAAGCAAGGACAAAAAATACAAAAAAATACATAAAATACCACATGTCTGTACGATATGTGGCCAAAAATAGAAAAAACGGCTCTTTTCAGAGCCTACCTTAAAGGGGATAAGGGGAATAGTACTTTAATGTACCGTTGCCACGCTCTGATCCTGTACATGTCATCGAACATGGCGGTAGTTAGCAGCCAGCACATATCACCACGGGGGATTGAGGGTGGAGCCGCATGTAAATGAGAATGAGCAGAGCTAGGGATTGGTCCATAAAGTTCAGTAGGTGTGTTCTGACCGACGTACTTTAGTAAAACCGTCTTCTCCCTCACAGGACACCACACAGCCATGGCTTTCCATGCTCGAAAACAGATTGGGCCTCATTACGACCCAGGCGGACTTCGCGGTGCTAAATGCACCGCGAAGCATGGCGGAAAGCCGCCGATAGCGCCATGGGGGTTGGCGGATTTACCGCCCCATTCCGACCTCGGCGGAGCGGTAAATCCCCAATCCCCATTTTACCCTTCCCCATTCCCATTTTTGCCCCATAGGGTATAATGGGAGTGGGGAAGGAGTTAATTACGCCACCGTAAAATACGGTGGCGTAATTAACAACGAGGTCCCGTAGCGCCATGGTTTTCTCCGGCTGGTAAAACCAGGCGGAGAAAACCTCCATGGCGCTACGGGAACTCGTAGTATGGCGGAGAGGTACGCCATGCACTACGCTGGCGTAACACCCTCTCCGCCAGGGTCCTAATGAGGCCCATTATCTGGATTGTGGGAGACTCATGGATACATTGGTTGAAGGTGCATACAGAAAGCTGCAGTTTATCCACAAATCTCGGATTTCCACATGCGGAAGTGCACTGGCATGGCGTGCGTGGCATGAGATGGCTGGACTTGGTACCTCTTTGTGTTACTTTACAGACAGAGCGTCCTTCAGATATACTCATCATTCATTGTGGAGGAAACAGTTTAGGCCATGTATCTGGAATTTCGTTACAATTTGCCATGAAGGAAGGACTCGCGAAACTCATGGACATGTTTCCAAATTGTCACATACTTTTTTCCCGTATTGCCTAAAGACAAATATGGTTGCGTTCTTCTGCATTTGGTCCACAAATGGAGAAAGCGAGACGCAATGTGAATAAGGCTGTGTGTGCCTTTTTAAGAGATGTTGGTATGTCCTCTTTCCACAATGAAAACATTTTGTTTCGTAGCAGTTTCATTTTCCGCAGAGATGGAGTCCACCTCACATATGCTGGCAATCAGATGTTTCTTCACAATTTACAAAATGCATTGCACCCTCTTTTGCAATCACACTAACCTATCTGACAATCCGTTTTCCCCAATCCACTGTTTTTGACCCACACAACACACCACCAAAAGGCTCTTTTCAGAGCCGCCACTTACTCCCAACGTACACTTTATTGCGTTTGCTCTGCTTGCACCCTCCCTTTTTCCCCTCTACGACTCTCTGCAAACTTTTGCTGAATTCCGCAAGGGTCTACGGCCTTCACTTCATAGTTCTATTGTCCCTCAACACTGAGAAAACTATTGTCCCGCTCGCGCCTCTAGCTCCCCCAGTCCCTACTCGCAACAAAAAAAGCATCACTTGCAATAAACTACTCCCCCTGATCTTACCCACCCTTAATGCCCTCCCAGAAAACTTGGGACCAGAGGCCTTGATCAAAGTATTCAACAATACTATGAACACCTCGCTGGACACAATTGCGCCACTTAAACTTAGGAAAAGCAAACCTAAGGCGCACCTCAACTCTTGGTACACACCCCATCTAAACACATTACTCACTAAAAAAAAGATCATGCCAATTACTATGGATATCCCACCCTTCTGAAGAAAATAAAACAAATAAAAATAAAACAAATCTGCCTTCTACAAAAAAGAAATTCTCCTAGCCAAACGTGAATCCTACAATTCAAGAATAGCCCAAGCTAACTCCAGTGCTAAGGAACTCTTTGTTATCCTCAAAGAACTTGAAGCACCCATCCCCGTACCTGACAATTGTGTCAAGGACACTCATTGGTGCTCAAATATCCAGCAAGCATTGACAGGTAAAGTTGCTACTCTCCAAACAAAAATTAAGAATAAAAAAGCCTTATTATCAACCAATCTGCCCAACAATACTATTATATCCCCTCCCATCATCTCTGACACACTAACACGATTCAAATTTTCAAAAGCTACCATTCTCGAAACAGAAAAGACAATACTCTCACTCAAACCCTCTAACTGCCATGGTGATCAGTGCCCGGCCCAACTCATCAAGGATGCAGCCAGAGAACTGTCACCTTTTATTACTAAATGGATCAACGCTTCATTTAGGACCAACCGCATCCCCACTAACCTCAAGGAATCTTGGGTGCTCCCCTTACTAAAGAAACAAACTTTAGACCCCCTAATTCCCACAAACTACCGACCTATTACTACGGTACCATTCCTCCTGAAAATCATAGACAAAATAGCCTATCTACAAATTCAAAAATATTTGGAATCCAATCATCTGCTGGGATCTAGACAATCAGGCTTCCGGCCCCAACACGGGACTGAAACTGCGTTAATTGATTTGAAGGCCCAGATTGACGACCTCAGGGACAGGGGCGACTTAGCTCTCTTCTTGCTCCTGGACCTATCGGCTGCATTCAACCTAGTCGATCACCAGGTCTTGTGCAGCCACTTGGACTCAGCAGCACACTTCTCCCCTGAAGCCATTGCTTGGATACAATCCTTCCTCAGTGATCGTACCATGAGAGTTTTCTCTCCTATTGCTTCTGCTGACCCTATCCCCATCACGTGCGGTGTTCCCCAGGGTTCATGTGTCTCGCCTACCTTATATAACATCTTCACTAAGCCCCTTTTCGATGATCTGGATCATCTGGGTATCACGTACACTAACTATGCAGATGATACTCAGATCCTCCTACCAATTACCGGTGATTATGAAAAGGATTTGGCCCTGGTAAATAAGGTTTACCTCATCATCCAGGCATTGTGAATGGCTTGTGAAGCAGCTCGGGGAGGCGCTCCCCCAAAGGAGTGTCTCTTGTGGTGGGAGGATCGGATTCCGAGGATGCTGTGGAGGAACTCAAACGACTACGCTCTTCACATGGCACCACCTTGCAAATTTCCGCAGTGTGGAACAAAGTGAGGTGTCGCTTCATGGTTGTCGTACCAAAACTGTATGCTCCAAATCTCCCGCGACTCAACACCACATCGCACTGGTTACACTTCACCAGGTTCGCACGTGCGTTTGGTATGTTCCCATAAACGGAAAACAACCGCCACACCCACGACTCCTGCCAAGTGCTCCTAGTATGGAGTTCCTCCACTTCATTCTCTTCTTCCTCTTCTTCCTCAATCTCTACATCCTCACCCATATATCTCTCTGCAGGCCCTTGCTGAGGTGGTGATGGCGGTGGGTTTGGGGTGGTGCAGAGGCTAATAACCCAACAGCAGTCATGGAAGCCATACCGATTAGTTTCCTTTTGGTCACTACAGCAGTAAAGGCAACACACCTCAATCTGCTATAGCTAGAAGGACAATGAAGATGCGCTCGGGGTGTGGCCTTTTGTAGGGGTACAGGGGTGTGCCTCGTGACCGTCTTCATCTCTACAAAGCGGTAGACACATTGTACACAGCAACTCCTGAGGTGGCCCATTGTTTGGGATGTGTGAACAAGCAGGCGTAAAAATCACCATGGCGCTACGGGAACTCGTAGTCGGGCGGAAAGGTACGCCATGGGTTACGCCGGCGTAAACCCCTTTCTGCCAGGGTCGTAATGAGGGCCTATGTCCCGAACATGACATGAAAGAACCTGTGCATAAGGCATAGTGCCTAAGTTTCACAAAAGAAGTTCAGAAATGATGCAAAGTATTTGCACCAACCATAACATGCATAAAGGTGATTAACAAATAAATGGCAGAGCAACTCTCAACTGTGCAAAAGGCCAAATGTAGCACTCAACATGCCAGGAACACCTCCCCCGTCCAGGCAAACACTGCTCTTTGGACCTGCTGTGAGTGAACAGTGCTACATCACATAGGGGGCTGCAGTGTAGGTTTCCACCCAACCAACTACTCTATAACCAGCACGCAAATGACATTGCAAACAACACTCCCAACACCAGATATCAATGCAACACAAATGACACATATTGAAACAAAACCAACATGTATCCACACAACATACAGATGCAACCTCTCCTGTGCAGCTGCCATCATCCCCATGAAGCTGGTAATGTAACAACTCATGCAGGCAGCAGTCCAACCCAAACTGTCCCACAACAGCCATGTTCCTGCCCACATCACACACACAATCACCCACCTACAAGCCACAAATCCAGAAATCAACTCTCATGATTTCCAGCAAACAGTGCACATCAGTGTCTGCCAGCTCACCATATACCAAGATGGCAAGACACATACATGTTCTTCACACACCCTCCATGAAAATGGGCACAATTAACACATATCTTCAGACCACATAGCACCATACTGGTCACCACTGTACAGGCAAATTCACACAAAACTCCTTCAAAATAACCAAAGGCAGCCATGGCAAAGGACCTGCATATATACAAGGCAGACAGAAGAAGCACACACACCACCTCAGGCTGAGATCAGCAGAGAATACACTTGAATGGTTCCCACTGAACCAAACAACACATGAGAGGTATCCCCACACACCCACCTGTCCCTAAAGTCCAGGAACAACACCCAAAGAGAAACATAACTGTGACCAATAATACATCTTCAATAACTGAGAATGACATTGGATAATAATGGCACTTGAACACTAAGCAGATTGAAATCATGACTGTACACATGACATGGCAGCTGACATGTGGCTCCACCCTACCAAACCTCCACAAACCATCCCCACGATTGACCATATATAACATATACATCCCAACAGCAAACATGTTCAATCAACCAGCACAACATGCAGTACCATAGTCAAACACCAGCTGAACAACAGGTGCCCAGCCCTGTTTTGAATGCAAAGATGCCAAAGTTGAGGAACTAGTACCTGTTATTCTGGCATAACCAATAACGTCATGCCATCATGATCAGACACATTCACCATGCATATTTGACATGTACATGCTAGCCACAAGATCAATAAACATGCAGCTTTCACCACACGATGTATGCCATGGACATATCAGGTGACCAGAATACAAAAGTGGCAGCAGCCGCATGGATGTGGTGAAGATGATCCCTCCATCACATGACCAGCACCCCATGTTGAAGTGCAAACACCCACCAGCTGCACTAATATCAGAATGGCTACTTTCCAGAGTGCAACACTTTTGAACAATTTGTCAGACATCCACTCGATTAACCAAAAGTGGACAACATTTACACATGTGAGCGCGTTACACATGTATTCCTTACATATGTAAGGACTTTGCCCATGTAAGACATGAACACCAGTGCCCATCATGCCCTGCAATCAACAATTCAGAGTAATGGAGGACCAGGTCCATGCTGTGACAAAACACTTTCCAAAGATTGACAAAGAAATGCTGCACCAAACCCATGACATAACACATGACGAGTCTACCCCACCAAACACTGAAATTGCTACATATATGTTGCAGATGACTAAGGTTCCCATACATGGAAAGGTGCACCACACTGATGATTGGCAACCTCATGCGACAATGTTATGAGTCATGTGTAGCAAAAACCTGGACAATCAGCAACAATCTGGCACCCTAGCTACATGTCCACCAGACATGTAAAGAATGAATGAGGAAAGACAACACAATAAGTGAGTCACAGAACCCCAAGAAACTAGGTATACACAGACATGACGTCTTCTGCAACCCTGCTTGAGAGACCTGTTTGCACATGTGGCTGATATACAATAAAGAACAACTGGGAATGGTAAGAATCCCAAAAGGCCAGAGCCCTCTCATGTAAAAATGAACTCCACTCAAAGTCACTGTGATGATCATCATCCCGAAAATCTGCATGTGTTACACTGACAAGGTGCACCACAGCAGACCAAAATGCACATGGAATGTAATCATGATCGGACATGGCTATAGTAATCAACCCCCATGATGAAATGGGCCCACTCTGTCAGCAGTGACACCCTCTTGGTTAGGATAGGTGAACAAATATGATATCATTTTCCTGTCTCACATGGCGCGGGGTGGGTAGAATTAATCATGGATAGGTTTCCTGTTACATTTATGGTGATTTCTATTTTATAATGCCTTCTGTTCTGCCCTTTCTATTATGAGCCACATAGTTTTTTACTTTTCATTAAATCTCAGTGGACCTTGGTTGAGGGTATTCCACGGACTATTGGCCACTGCCAATGCTTGTTTTGAAAATCGGTAGTGGAGCTTGCGCCATAGGGAGTGCTGGGCTCAGCAATTTTGGGACCCTTGGGGGTACTGGAACAAGGCCACTCAGCCTCCATCTTTGGACTGCACCTGATATATCGTGTCTGAACAATGGAACCTTCTTCTCCAGGGGATGTGCGGCAAGAGCTGGTGGACCTACACCCTTTGCCTGAGGAGGACGTGACCGGAGGTCGACAGTGGGATTGAGATGAACCTGATGTACACTTGATGATAGGCAGGTAGTAGAGATAGACAGTGAACTGCAATAAAATATAAAACAGTTTACTGTAGAAAATAACACAGATACATTGGGGAGGGTCTGCAACATGGTTAGAGGAGGCGACAGCAAGAAGGAATGAGAGCAATGTCAGAGGGTTGAGGGAAGTTAATGACAGATTGTGGGGACAGATAATGTTTTTAAAATTGAGTAGCTCAGCAAATAAGAACACAAATAAGAACAAATGTGTGCCCCAGAATACTGAAGGAGAAAGAGGAGGGAGATGATGAACAGGAAGACCAGGACAGTTAATCAGCTTTGAGGACAGAGACAATGAGAACCTTGAAAACCACTGTAAAAGGCAGTGCCTGCTCAAGATCCTGTACAAATTGTACCTTCTGCCCCAGCGCTACTGGGATCAAGTGGTTTAGATGCTACAGGGGGGCACATGCTGATAGGTGCACCTCCCTCCTACACTCTTTCTATGACAAGGAGAGGTACAGTGTATGGGAGAAACCCTCTGGTCATTCAGGCACCTCTTAAACAGGTGCCACAGGTTATGAGGCAGAGGGGAAACAGCAGCCAAACCTTGTTACCATACATGTTCCTTGTACACCAGGAAATCTGGGAAATTGCAGTTTGTGGAGGAATTGCAGACAGATTTAAAATGTGTGGCAGGTCAGAAGGAGGATACAGACTCGGACTTTCTTTATTAAGAGATTTTTATTCAACAAAAAAGATGCAAATTACTGTCTTTCCCTAAACTATGGATGCTCCCTACTTACCAAAAATGAACTAAGAATCTTGTCAGTCGTCAGTGCAAGTCCCAAATCAGATTCAGTCCACTGTCCAAAACTACACAATTCTGGCCCTACCTCTATAATAATAGCTAAAGGACATGAGAATGACTCCCTTCTCCTGTAGTCTGGGTCTTCCTCAAGTTCAGTTCAATGTGGCACACGTAGATATCTCCTTGCCACCACGCTCATTATTCCATACAGGGCAAATACTGTACTCTCTCAGATTTCAGGAGAGTTCTCCACATGGTTTCTGTTCTTTCTCTCTTGTTCTCCTGTTTTCTCAATTATCCTTTTCCTCTCATAGGTCCTTTCAATATTTCTCTTTTTACTCTCACAACAGTCTTTGCTGTCTTTCATATATTCCCTTTCCTCGTGTTGAATACCAACTGTAAAGTTTGAACTCTCTTTCTCACTTCCTTTTAATACTCCTCCCATACTAGGAGAAGTAGGTACGTTCCAGTTACATTGATCACTTGTCCAAAGTACTTCCCCTATTTTGTCTTTACTCTGATGAGTAGGAAGGCTCCAATGATGATTATCTCTTTTTCCTGGCAGTTTTACACATGTTGTTGACTGGGGCGAGTAGGCGTGTTCCAGTAACCTTTATTATTCTCACTCGATATCTTCAAATCTTCTCATGTACTAGGGTGAGCATGCATGTCCGAGTATGGCTTATTGTCTCTCTGTGTATCTTTAAAGCTTCTGTTGTAATGAGACGAGTATGCATGTCCCAGTAATGCTTATTATTCTCTCTATGTATCGTGAAAGCATCTGGTGTACTGAGACGAGTATGTGTGTCCCAGTAATGCTTATTAGTCTCCCACATTATCTTTAACATTTCTGGTGTACTGAGACGAGTATGTGTGTCCAAGTGTTTTGCTTTCAAAAAAGTGCATGGATATATTGCTTAATTTTCTCCCCAGCACACTAACTGAAAAACAACATTGGACTCTGGGAGACAATTATTCAGACAGACACACACTCAGTTAGATTATAAACTGGCTATCTTATATGGCCTATTTATTCATCAAAAATATACATACATGCATAAAAACAACAAGAATTAGAAGTAATAAAAGTAGTTTAGAAAAAATATATCACTGTTGATACAGCATTATACAATCCCTTCATCTCTCCAGAAAAAACTGCACTGGAAAGATGCCCCACAGGCAGGCAGAGCGATCTTGATATCAATGGGCCTGGCACGATGCATCCGTCTACCAGAGAAGCTTTCTCCCTGTCTGACTGTCCGGGCACCCCCATTTCTAAGCAATTGCAAATGCATCATGGCATTTTCCAACACTTTCTGGCTCATGGGCCCCCAACTTGATTAACCAATAGCAACCCAAAAAGACAACGCTTGTCCCTTTCTCATGAAAGCATCAAAAGTAACTCAATTCCACAACAACATTATCAATTACCAGATGGCACCTGACTTAGTCTTAGCCGTCAATGCGTGTTGTTTCTTTCCAACGTATCTTTAAAGCACTGCAAAATAACAGCACTGAAAACATGTTTACCAATTAAATAAAACGAAAAGAGTTTGCATTAAGTGTGGCTTCCACTGAGGCCTGAATCAAATGTCCATTATAGCTCTGGATGTACTGCACACAAGCGCTATTTTTTAATCAGAAGCACACATTGGTGCTATGTTTTAGTCAAAATAATCACAATCGATCCTTGGACACTTGACTTCCATAACTCCGTAACAATAAAGTAAGATTCCGAAAAAACAACAAAACCTCAAAACTAAGTTAAGAATACATTGAATACAACGACAACAAATAATTATGATCATGACAATTACACAAATACAAGCAAAGGCGTAATTCAGAGTTCCTCCAACATCGTGAATCCAAAAAAATTACCAATCCCACCAATTGCCATTGCTTTGTCAAGTCCTTCACATTTTGAATGTGGTTTTGCACAGACTGGGAATGGTCATTCACGTTAAAACAACATATTCCTTCAAAAGTGTTACAACCTGAATTATGATTTAATAACAAATAATCAATTGCAGCTCTATTCTGCAAGGCTGCTTTTCTCATAGCTTGGCTATTTAGAAGCACTTCTGCTAAAGTTTTAGAGGCATGATTTAACCCTTTCACTACTAAGCATGCCAACTTAATCAAAGATGTATAGCCCCCAGCAACTAATCCCCAAACTCCCACCAATAAATATGTAAGAGCTAAGACTTTGGTTTCTGATAACAGGTGTACATTTGAATCATAGTCTGGGGATAGCCCTACAGATTTCAAAACTGATAATTTGATTCTATGTATGATATGATATGATATGATATGATATGATATGATATGATATGGCATTTATAACGCGACTATACACATGTGTTTCAAGGCACGACTAGGCAAGGGAGGGGGAACAGAGGGAAGACAGACAACGATCCTACTAGGCCAGGTGTCATTCAGATAGCACAAGTGCATGGGAAGGGATCAGAAGTGTGGGGGGGGGAGAGGGAGAGGACAGTGCAGTACATGGGATAAGAAAAAAACAAAAAAATAAATTAAATAATAAGTAAAGGTACAGCCAGCAGGTGGCAAGTGCAAGGATAAGTGCAGACATCAGGTGTCAAGTGCTGGTAGTGGGACTGTAGGCATACAGAAAACAGTCCCCAAGTGCAGGGGTTGCCAGGAAGGCAGTGCAGGAGTGCGGCTGGGGCGGAGGGGACCTGGGGCCGAGAACAGAGGATGACCAGGTAACCAGTGCAATTTCAGTGTCAACAACCAGGAAGTCAGCAAGGGAGATGAGGAGAAAAAGCAGAAGCAAAGAGAAAGGTTTTGAGCTGCTTCTGGAACCAAAAATGATTCTCCTCAAGTTTCAGGGAGGCAGAGAGGCTGTTCTCGAGGGAGGCCCCAGCCGAAGAAAGAGATCTACCACCAACTTGTTGCTAGAAGAAGCGACTGACCCTGAGGGAGTTCGAGGTGGATGAGCTAAGAGCTCGAGAAGGAAGGTATTTAGGGAGAGTTGAAGGTATTGAGGCTCCAAGCCCCAGAAGGCCTTGTGGACAATGCAGAGGGTTTTGACTTAATCCTCACAGCCACTGGGAGCCAGTGCATGGATTTCAGTCCTGGAGAGATACGATCTCTGGGCTTGAGGCCAAGGACAAGTCTTGCAGTCCTGTTCTGGATAAGTTGCAGAGGGCGGAGTGTAGAAGCGGGCAGATTTAGAAGGAGATTGTTGCAATAGTCCAGCCTAGAGAGAACCAGAGCTCTGGAGACTGTGAGCTTCTGAGGGAAGGAGTGGAAAGGAAGAATACCTCTGAGGAGGTGCAGCTGGTAGTGTGACTTCTTAGAGATGTCAGAGATGTGAGGAGAGAAGGAGAGTGCAGAGTCGAAGATGACCCGAAGGTGTTTAGCCTTGCAGGTGGGAACAGGAAGAGGGCCAAGAGAGGCTGGCCAGAGAGTTAAAGGAAAGGAAGGAGTGGGTGTGCCGATGAGGAGAATCTCAGTCTTACTGGCATTAAAGCAGAGGTCATTGGCGGCACACCACTGCTGGATAGCAGACAGACAGTTGGAGGTGAGGGAAGTAGAGGAGGAGGCCGAGGGTAGCCTGAATATAAGCTGGGTGTCATCCGCATAGCACTGAAAGTTGGGGCAGAGAGCGGCGATGCGGTGGGCTAGGAGTGCCAGGTATTGGTTGAACAGCCAGGGAGAGAGGTTAGACCCCTGGGGGACACCACAGGTAGAGAAAAAGATAGCAGAGAGGAATGACCAAAGTTGGACCTGGGAGGGTTATTCAGAGAGGAAAGAAGTCAGCCATGCCAGAGCCTGACCAGTGATACCCAGGTTATCACAGAGATGGTTGAGCAGGATGGCATGGTTGACAGTGTCAAAGGCAGAAGAGAGATCAAGCAGGATGAGGACGCAAGGGGTGTTAGAGTCAAGGTTGGAGAGCAGGTCTTCATGGATGTTCAGGAGAGCAGTTTCCGTGTTTCTGACAGCTCTGAAGCCAGACTGATGGTCATGAAGACAACCAACAGATTCAGTGTGGGGATTAAGCTGGGAGATGGTCAGTTTCTCCAGGAGCTTGCCCAGGAAGGGAGTGATGGAGATTGGGCGATAGTTGGCTGGGCAGGAGGGGTCGGCAGAGGGGTTTCTTAAGAAGGGGTGCCCAAGGGAGTGCTTCAGGGGGGATGGGAAGACTCCAAGGAGTGATTGCAGAAATCATCCAGGTCAGGAGCCAGGGATTCGATGTGGTCCTTGATAGTTTTGGAGGAACAGGGGTGAACCTGTTTTGATGAGACTGTCATAGATCGGACTTGTCTAGAAAACTTGTCTGCGGACAACAGGGGAAAGGCAGAGAAGGGGGGAGGAGAGGAGACTGCAGAGAGGCCAGAGGAAGAGCAGGGAGTGGGGGGAGGGGATAGGAGGAGAGAGAGGACAGGATGACCTGAATTTTAGAGATTAAGTGAGAAGCCAGTGCCATACAGAGGGCCTGGGAGGGGACAGGAGAGGTATAGACTGTGGTAGGATTGGCCAGTTCCTTGTAAATTTTAAAGAGTTCGACCGAGTTGTTAGATGCTGCAGAGACGCGGGGATGAATATGCTCTCTCTTCTTGGTTAGGACAGAGAGACAGTATTGCCTTTGCAGCAGGCGGCAGGCCAGTTTGTCAGGGGATGTACATGAAGCACAGCATTTCCTCTCGGCCACCCTACACTTGCGTTTTAGGGTGGCGAGGTCAGAGTCATACCAGGAGTTGCACTTGGCTTTGGGCTTCAGGCGAATTCTAATGACAGGGGCAAGGATATCAAGAGTATCAGATATAGCAGAGTGGAGTGTGGAGAGGGCTGTGTCAGGATGAGAGTCAGCCAAAGGGAGATGAGGGTGAGAAGGTGGCGGCGAAAGCCTCAGCTTACAAGCGCTTCATGGGTCGGATGACCGAGAAGGTGGGTGGCAGTGAGGGACTGCAAAGGCTGAAATACATCTGTAAGTAGTGTTACCACATGAAAAAAGCCATCCTACTGGAAGTTTCACATGATTTCAATGACTAGCAGCTACAACTGTATGACTACATAACACGGTATTGTTAACGTTGGTGCATGTGCTTGAAGTACGTGAACACAACTGCATTTCAAACACAGTTTGGTTGTCCTGTTTGGCAATGTTCAATTGTTGACATTTGTTAACTTCTTTAGTGTTACAGGTCATCATGTAACAGATATCCCCTAGGTTGATATTGTAAGTCACTATCTACATGAGGTTTCTCCATTTTTGGTTTGTTTCTTGGCAGCACCTGTAATATTCATGAACAGAGAACTATTGCCGCACATCAGAATCCTCCACCAAAGAATCATTGTGCACAATTCCAAAGATCTCTCTCAGAATTGAAGCCGGTGTTGGCACCACTACTAGACATGTGGTCAGCAAGTCTCCTGTATTGTGCACACCAGTCAAACAAAAATTCAAGATGTTTAAAACACTTTGTGCGTGATATGCCTACATGTTCTCTGTTTGGGCCATCATTGGCGAATACCTTTGCCGTGCTGTCTCTTATTTATCTGGCAACAGGGTTTCTTGAGCTCTTTTCTCCAGTAGTCTCAATGATTTACGGATCAATTTTTCTGTGCCTGCTGGGACTGGTGCGTCATGAGTAGGCGACCTCCAAACATAATTTCTCAATATCATCAGACTCACATTGGTTTGCTGTGCAAATACAGCATCTTGTGTGTTTGCAGTGTGTCGTTTAACTCTTCCAAATGGAGTCCATTTAGTATCACAATTACACCAGGCAGGCACAGATGCTACAAAATAAATTTGGATAAAGGACATGTCAGTGTTGATAATCACTCTCTTAAATAGCATTTGTCTGCTGGCACATAATTATTTTTCTTTTGGCCAGGCTCCAACACCAAAACGACTTTGTCCCTGCTGGACGCTATGACATCTGTGGATATGGGTGGGCCACTTGGTTTCTCTACCCATACCTTTACTCCCGGTACCATGCGGTCTGATGAGCCAAAACTATGGTCCCCACAAGTAGTAAACACTGTGAAGGGCTCCCACTTTCCAATCATGGACATTTTTACAGGTTTGACAATCTGTTGGGCTGTCCTGTCTCCTACATGGATAGGCAGTATTTGGTCTCCACTGTTCATTAAAATGACTTTGATTTCTCTGAGATAATCAGCATCGATCATTCCTCCCAGTACGTGGATGCCCTTCAATGCTAATCCAGATCTATGGGCAAACAATACCCTGTGTTTTGGTGGAATCTGTACTCCAATCCAAGTTTCAAATACTATTATACCACTGGTTTCTAATCTGATCTCTTGGTGAGAATGCAAGTTCACCACAGTATGGTGTTAAAGCACCTGGCTTTATCACCCAGTATAATAGAGTCTCTAAAGCTGAATGAGGTTACATCTGTAATGCAAGTGCTACCATTCGCATTAAGGGTGTTTCATTTTCAGTCAATGATCTGTTGATTAAAATGTGTACAGCATCAAACACACAATCACACAAACCTGTCAGGCAACTGTTCTTTCGGCAAACCGTTCATTCTATCAATCAAACCAGATGCTTTAGGGTGATATGGAACATGATAGAGCCACTCAATGGTGCCGATTCATCGAACAAATGTGTGCCAAAAAATGTGGCGCAAGCTGGCGCAAGCGTGAAAAAGCAAGTGCACGCGCACGCATGCGATTCATGGAAGGCCCTGCGCGTGCTTTCCCCGGGATGTGCACCAAATCCGTGGGTGGCGCACACGGGCGCACACGGGCACACACATCATTGCAACATCCCGAACGCTGTGCGCGATGCACACAGCGAAAGCGCACAACGTGTAGCGCACACATCAAAAGGGGGTGGAACACGCGGAATAGGGAACAACGCATGAAAATGAGGGCGTAACAGAGGAAGTGCTGCTGGAAAATACATGGAATGCCCACATCCAGCAAACTACATGTATTCATGGAATCGAATAGGGGAAACACACCAAAATATATGCACAGGCCTAAACACGTCCGCCACATGAAGGCAGGCGGAAGCGTCCCAGTGCAGTATAAAAGTGCACACAAACAACCAACACGTATATACAGCTACATGAATGTCCAATCTGTGGCCTCTTAGGAGAAATGACGTGTCACACAATACTCAGGCATCCCAAAAAAGCAAGAGAAAGAGTTATGCGACCCCTGTAGCCCATGTACGTGTAAAAAAACACATGCAGTACTCTATAGCAGCCAGGAACACAAAAAATGCGTACACGTGGGCTAGTATGACTGCAAAAAAGGGGTACGTGACTAACAGGGACACCCGCAGTAGAAAAAAGAGTGTGTGCGCCTCACCATCTGCCTTGCGTGTAGAAGAAAAATGCGTAGCCAACACCCACGCCAAAAGAAGTACACACTGTAGCTGCTGTGAAGTAATGGCGTGTGAACCCCAAGGTCTGGAAAACACATGCACCGCTTTCCAGGAAGAGCATGTACAGAGCGATCGAAACCCACGTGGCACCTTCAACCCGTGGCGAGGGAAACTCCCACGAGTGTTACATCACAGGCGCGCTTACGCGCCAAGGGCCTTTCCTCGAATTACATGCTGACGTGCTGTTTTTCACATGCCAAATAACTCTGTATCAAGCTGGTCACGCGACAATACACAGAAGAACACGCTCCTGCCCAGAAGGCCGAATTACTGGCTCCAGAGCCCTGAGCAGCTTCCCACGAGCCATCTGCTGCTGCTTGCCTGCCTGCTGCCACCGTGCCCTGCCATTTGGTGCCTGTACATCTGCCATCTGCAGGGGTCCAGTTGCAGTGACCATCCCTGCTGGAACAGAAGACTCCCGACTGAATTTCCATCACTCTAAAGCCCAGCCCTAGGACCCAGTTGCCCACCCACACCTGCCTTGGGGGTTGCCATGTCCGACACAACACCTTCTGGCACCAGCGGCAACCCCCCAGCAGAGAGGCAGAGGACTACTAGCATCAGGGAAAAGGAAGTTGGTATCCTGGTGGAGCAAGTTCTGGGGCATTATGATGCCCTCTTCACACCATCACAAGCCGACAAGGAAGGACGGAAGAGGATCTGGAAGGACATAGTGGGTGCCATCAATGCGGAGGGGTTGGCACCCCGTGACATCATACACGTCCAGAAGCGTTGGGAGGACTACAAGTCCAGGAACCCCATGAAGGCCCGGCGCCTCTTGGAAGCAGCGGATGCAGTGGGGCGCTGGGTTCAGCTTACCACCCAGCAGATGAGAGTCCTGGAGCACATTCGCCCAGTGCTACACCACCAGATCCTCAGGATGCAGGCCCATCTGGAGTCGAGCGGTAAGTAGCCATGCATTCACATTCAAAAAAGGGCATGTTGCAGTGTGCTGGCAGTTAGCTACTTGGCTGCATGTGTGACATGGGTCATGTTTGGATGTGTGTGTGCAGGGACATGATGGTGCTGTATGTGAGTCCAGTCAGGCATGACCCACATGGATGGTGTATGTGTTACAATGCATCATGTGGAGCAGCATGTGGAACACACACATGTATGCATGCCTGTGTCTGTACTTTGACATGTTTGGGGTGTGAGAGATGGATGCATGACACATGTCCGTGACGATGTGTTGATTCACTGATACAGCCTAGTCATCCTTGTATCCACTGTGTCTGGGGGTATACCGGGCCAGATGCATGACCCTCCGGTGATGTGTGTGCATGTGACCAGCATGTCCCGTGATGCATGTGAGAATCATCCCACCATTGGATGCAACTACGGTGCCTGGGACATGGATGCCAATGTATGTTGCATGTGCCATGTCTGTTCCTGCATGTGTCTTGCCTGCACTGACCCATGTGTTGTGGAGGGACATGATGGAAGTGACGCTTGACAGTGCCACTCATGTGCTATTGCTTTGTGTCTAGGGGACTATAGTCAGTATCCTGATGCTTGTGTTCAATTTCTCCCTTTACACACCGGCGAGTGAAGAAGAATGTGGAGATGGCGCTGTTGAGGAAAGCGGCAGGGATGCCTCCACCGGCCGGCGATGCAAGGCCCAGTCACCCTCCCAGGAAAGGTCATCATCTGGGAGTTGCGTCTGCCACTACGGCTGCAGCGGCAGGGGTGGATGAGCCCCCACAGGGGCTTGCAACAGTGGAAGATGGTGCAGAGCCATCCAGGTTGGTGGTGCGTATAGAGGAGGAGGAGGCCGCTACAGAGCCACATATGGGGCCTGGTGGGGGTGGTACCACTGGTGCAAGTGGTGCAGTCTAGGGGCAGGAGGCAGCACAGGTCGTCGCTGAGGTGCCTGTGCATGTCTCTGTCCCTGACACTGTGACTGCATCACCATGCACCAGCAGGGATACCCGTTCCCAGGCCCGTCCGCAGGTAGGGGGGAGGTCCACGTCATTTGGCACTCCTCTACCTGCAGATGAGGGGAACCGTGACCGGATGGAGTCTGTCCTGATTGGTGTCGCGCTGCGCACATGTGACATTCGTGATGACATGCGTGCTTCCTGGGGGGACCACACATGTCATCACGAAGAGCTGTGTGCCAACGTGGCTCAGTTGGGAGGGTCCATGGTCGGGGGTTTACTCCATGTGTCGGCCAGTCTTGTGGCCCTCTCCTCCTCTGTGCACACTATACGCCAGTCGTTCTCGTGCCGTCTTCTGGCCCAGAAGCCACCAGGGCCCCCTAAATTAAATAATAAGTAAAGGTACAGCCAGCAGGTGGCAAGTGCAAGGATAAGTGCAGACATCAGGTGTCAAGTGCTGGTAGTGGGACTGTAGGCATACAGAAAACAGTCCCCAAGTGCAGGGGTTGCCAGGAAGGCAGTGCAGGAGTGCGGCTGGGGCGGAGGGGACCTGGGGCCGAGAACAGAGGATGACCAGGTGACCAGTGCAATTTTAGTGTCAACAACCAGGAAGTCAGCAAGGGAGAGGAGGAGAAAAAGCAGAAGCAAAGAGAAAGGTTTTGAGCTGCTTCTGGAACCAAAGATGATTCTCCTCAAGTTTCAGGGAGGCAGAGAGGCTGTTCTCGAGGGAGGCCCCAGCCGAAGAAAGAGATCTACCACCAACTTGTTGCTAGAAGAAGCGACTGACCCTGAGGGAGTTCGAGGTGGATGAGCTAAGAGCTCGAGAAGGAAGGTATTTAGGGAGAGTTGAAGGTATTGAGGCCCCAAGCCCCAGAAGGCCTTGTGGACAATGCAGAGGGTTTTGAACTTAATCCTCACAGCCACTGGGAGCCAGTGCATGGATTTCAGTTCTGGAGAGATACGATCTCTGGGCTTGAGGCCAAGGACAAGTCTTGCAGTCCTGTTCTGGATAAGTTGCAGAGGGCGGAGTGTAGAAGCGGGCAGATTTAGAAGGAGATTGTTGCAATAGTCCAGCCTAGAGAGAACCAGAGCTCTGGAGACTGTGAGCTTCTGAGGGAAGGAGTGGAAAGGAAGAATACCTCTGAGGAGGTGCAGCTGGTAGTGTGACTTCTTAGAGATGTCAGAGATGTGAGGAGAGAAGGAGAGTGCAGAGTCGAAGATGACCCGAAGGTGTTTAGCCTTGCAGGTGGGAACAGGAAGAGGGCCAAGAGAGGCTGGCCAGAGAGTTAAAGGAAAGGAAGGAGTGGGTGTGCCGATGAGGAGAATCTCAGTCTTGCTGGCATTAAAGCAGAGGTCATTGGCGGCACACCACTGCTGGATAGCAGACAGACAGTTGGAGGTGAGGGAAGTAGAGGAGGAGGCCGAGGGTAGCCTGAATATAAGCTGGGTGTCATCCGCATAGCACTGAAAGTTGGGGCAGAGAGCGGCGATGCAGTGGGCTAGGAGTGCCAGGTATTGGTTGAACAGCCAGGGAGAGAGGTTAGACCCCTGGGGGACACCACAGGTAGAGAAAAAGATAGCAGAGAGGAAAGACCCAAGTTGGACCTGGGAGGGTTATTCAGAGAGGAAAGAAGTCAGCCATGCCAGAGCCTGACCAGTGATACCCAGGTTATCACAGAGATGGTTGAGCAGGATGGCATGGTTGACAGTGTCAAAGGCAGAAGAGAGATCAAGCAGGATGAGGACGCAAGGGGTGTTAGAGTCAAGGTTGGAGAGCAGGTCTTCATGGATGTTCAGGAGAGCAGTTTCCGTGTTTCTGACAGCTCTGAAGCCAGACTGATGGTCATGAAGACAACCAACAGATTCAGTGTGGGGATTAAGCTGGGAGATGGTCAGTTTCTCCAGGAGCTTGCCCAGGAAGGGAGTGATGGAGATTGGGCGATAGTTGGCTGGGCAGGAGGGGTCGGCAGAGGGGTTTCATAAGAAGGGGTGCCCAAGGGAGTGCTTCAGGGGGGATGGGAAGACTCCAAGGAGTGATTGCAGAAATCATCCAGGTCAGGAGCCAGGGATTCAATGTGGTCCTTGATAGTTTTGGAGGAACAGGGGTGAACCTGTTTTGATGAGACTGTCATAGATCGGACTTGTCTAGAAAACTTGTCTGCGGACAACAGGGGAAAGGCAGAGAAGGGGGGAGGAGAGGAGACTGCAGAGAGGCCAGAGGAAGAGCAGGGAGTGGGGGAGAGGATAGGAGGAGAGAGAGGACAGGATGACCTGAATTTTAGAGATTAAGTGAGAAGCCAGTGCCATACAGAGGGCCTGGGAGGGGACAGGAGAGGTATAGACTGTGGTAGGATTGGCCAGTTCCTTGTAAATTTTAAAGAGTTCGACCGAGTTGTTAGATGCTGCAGAGACGCGGGGATGAATATGCTCTCTCTTCTTGGTTAGGACAGAGAGACAGTATTGCCTTTGCAGCAGGCGGCAGGCCAGTTTGTCAGGGGATGTACATGAAGCACAGCATTTCCTCTCGGCCACCCTAAACTTGCGTTTTAGGGTGGCGAGGTCAGAGTCATACCAGGAGTTGCACTTGGCTTTGGGCTTCAGGCGAATTCTAATGACAGGGGCAAGGATATCAAGAGTATCAGATATAGCAGAGTGGAGTGTGGAGAGGGCTGTGTCAGGATGAGAGTCAGCCAAAGGGAGACGAGGGGTGAGAAGGTGGCGGCGAAAGCCTCAGTTTACAAGCGCTTCATGGGTCGGATGACCGAGAAGGTGGGTGGCAGTGAGGGACTGCAAAGGCTGAAATACATCTGTAAGTAGTGTTACCACATGAAAAAAGCCATCCTACTGGAAGTTTCACATGATTTCAATGACTAGCAGCTACAACTGTATGACTACACAACACGGTATTGTTAACGTTGGTGCATGTGCTTGAAGTACGTGAACACAACTGCATTTCAAACACAGTTTGGTTGTCCTGTTTGGCAATGTTCAATTGTTGACATTTGTTAACTTCTTTAGTGTTACAGGTCATCATGTAACAGATATCCCCTAGGTTGATATTGTAAGTCACTATCTACATGAGGTTTCTCCATTTTTGGTTTGTTTCTTGGCAGCACCTGCAATATTCATGAACAGAGAACTATTGCCGCACATCAGAATCCTCCACCAAAGAATCATTGTGCACAATTCCAAAGATCTCTCTCAGAATTGAAGCCGGTGTTGGCACCACTACTAGACATGTGGTCAGCAAGTCTCCTGTATTGTGCACACCAGTCAAACAAAAATTCAAGATGTTTAAAACACTTTGTGCGTGATATGCCTACATGTTCTCTGTTTGGGCCATCATTGGCGAATACCTTTGCCGTGCTGTCTCTTATTTATCTGGCAACAGGGTTTCTTGAGCTCTTTTCTCCAGTAGTCTCAATGCTTTACGGATCAATTTTTCTGTGCCTGCTGGGACTGGTGCGTCATGATCAGGCGACCTCCAAACATAATTTCTCAATATCATCAGACTCACATTGGTTTGCTGTGCAAATACAGCATCTTGTGTGTTTGCAGTGTGTCGTTTAACTCTTCCAAATGGAGTCCATTTAGTATCACAATTACACCAGGCAGGCACAGATGCTACAAAATAAATTTGGATAAAGGACATGTCAGTGTTGATAATCACTCTCTTAAATAGCATTTGTCTGCTGGCACATAATTATTTTTCTTTTGGCCAGGCTCCAACACCAAAACGACTTTGTCCCTGCTGGACGCTATGACATCTGTGGATATGGGTGGGCCACTTAGTTTCTCTACCCATACCTTTACTCCCGGTACCATGCGGTCTGATGAGCCAAAACTATGGTCCCCACAAGTAGTAAACACTGTGAAGGGCTCCCACTTTCCAATCATGGACATTTTTACAGGTTTGACAATCTGTTGGGCTGTCCTGTCTCCTACATGGATAGGCAGTATTTGGTCTCCACTGTTCATTAAAATGACTTTGATTTCTCTGAGATAATCAGCATCGATCATTCCTCCCAGTACGTGGATGCCCTTCAATGCTAATCCAGATCTAGGGGCAAACAATACCCTGTGTTTTGGTGGAATCTGTACTCCAATCCAAGTTTCAAATAGTATTATACCACTGGTTTCTAATCTGATCTCTTGGTGAGAATGCAAGTTCACCACAGTATGGTGTTAAAGCACCTGGCTTTATCACCCAGTATAATAGAGTCTCTAAAGCTGAATGAGGTTACATCTGTAATGCAAGTGCTGCCATTCGCATTAAGGGTGTTTCATTTTCAGTCAATGATCTGTTGATTAAAATGTGTACAGCATCAAACACACAATCACACAAACCTGTCAGGCAACTGTTCTTTCGGCAAACCGTTCATTCTATCAATCAAACTAGATGCTTTAGGGTGATATGGAACATGATAGAGCCACTCAATGGTGCCGATTCATGGAACAAATGTGTGCCGAAAAATGTGGCGCAAGCTGGCGCAAGCGTGAAAAAGCAAGTGCACGCGCACGCATGCGATTCATGGAAGGCCCTGCGCGTGCTTTCCCCGGGATGTGCACCAAATCCGTGGGTGGCGCACACGGGCGCACACGGGCACACATATCATTGCAACATCCCGAACGCTGTGCGCGATGCACACAGCGAAAGCGCACAACGTGTAGCGCACACATCAAAAGGGGGTGGAACACGCGGAATAGGGAACAACGCATGAAAATGAGGGCGTAACTGGGGAAGTGCTGCTGGAAAATACATGGAATGCCCACATGCCAGCAAACTACATGTATTCATGGAATCGAATAGGGGAAACACACCAAAATATACGCACAGGCCTAAACACGTCCGCCACATGAAGGCAAGCGGAAGCGTCCCAGCGCAGTATAAAAGTGCACACAAACAACCAACACGTATATACAGCTACATGAATGTCCCATTCTGTGGCCCCTTAGGAGAAATGACGTGTCACACAATACTCAGGCATCCCAAAAAAGCAAGAGAAAGAGTTATGCGACCCCTGTAGCCCATGTACATGTAAAAAAACACATGCAGTACTCTATAGCAGCCAGGAACACAAAAAATTCGTACACGTGGGCTAGTATGACTGCAAAAAAGGGGTACGTGACTAACAGGGACACCCGCAGTAGAAAAAAGAGTGTGTGCGCCTCACCATCTGCCTTGCGTGTAGAAGAAAAATGCGTAGCCAACACCCACGCCAAAAGAAGTAAACACTGTAGCTGCTGTGAAGTAATGGCGTGTGAATCCCAAGGTCTGGAAAACACATGCACCGCTTTCCAGGAAGAGCATGTACAGAGCGATCGAAACCCACGTGGCACCTTCAACCCGTGGCGAGGGAAACTCCCACGAGTGTTACATCACAGGCGCGCTTACGCGCAAAGGTCCTTTCCTCGAATTACATGCTGACGTGCTGTTTTTCACATGCCAAATAACTCTGTATCAAGCTGGTCACGCGACAATACACAGAAGAACACGCTCCTGCCCAGAAGGCCGAATTACTGGCTCCAGAGCCCTGAGCAGCTTCCCACGAGCCATCTGCTGCTGCTTGCCTGCCTGCTGCCACCGTGCCCTGCCATTTGGTGCCTGTACATCTGCCATCTGCAGGGGTCCAGTTGCAGTGACCATCCCTGCTGGAACAGAAGACTCCCGACTGAATTTCCATCACTCTAAAGCCCAGCCCTAGGACCCAGTTGCCCACCCACACCTGCCTTGGGGGTTGCCATGTCCGACACAACACCTTCTGGCACCAGCGGAAACCCCCCAGCAGAGAGGCAGAGGACTACTAGCATCAGGGAAAAGGAAGTTGGTATCCTGGTGGAGCAAGTTCTGGGGCATTATGATGCCCTCTTCACACCATCACAAGCCGACAAGGAAGGACGGAAGAGGATCTGGAAGGACATAGTGGGTGCCATCAATGCGGAGGGGTTGGCACCCCGTGACATCATACACGTCCAGAAGCGTTGGGAGGACTACAAGTCCAGGAACCCCATGAAGGCCCGGTGCCTCTTGGAAGCAGCGGATGCAGTGGGGCGCTGGGTTCAGCTTACCACCCAGCAGATGAGGGTCCTGGAGCACATTCGCCCAGTGCTACACCACCAGATCCTCAGGATGCAGGCCCATCTGGAGTCGAGCGGTAAGTAGCCATGCATTCACATTCAAAAAAGGGCATGTTGCAGTGTGCTGGCAGTTAGCTACTTGGCTGCATGTGTGACATGGGTCATGTTTGGATGTGTGTGTGCAGGGACATGATGGTGCTGTATGTGAGTCCAGTCAGGCATGACCCACATGGATGGTGTATGTGTTACAATGCATCATGTGGAGCAGCATGTGGAACACACACATGTATGCATGCCTGTGTCTGTACTTTGACATGTTTGGGGTGTGAGAGATGGATGCATGACACATGTCCATGACGATGTTTTGATTCACTGATACAGCCTAGTCATCCTTGTATCCACTGTTTCTGGGGGTATACCGGGCCAGATGCATGACCCTCCGGTGATGTGTGTGCATGTGACCAGCATGTCCCGTGATGCATGTGAGAATCATCCCACCATTGGATGCAACTACGGTGCCTTGGACATGGATGCCAATGTATGTTGCATGTGCCATGTCTGTTCCTGCATGTGTCTTGCCTGCACTGACCCATGTGTTGTGGAGGGACATGATGGAAGTGACGTTTGACAGTGCCACTCATGTGCTATTGCTTTGTGTCTAGGGGACTATAGTTCAGTATCCTGATGCTTGTGTTCAATTTCTCCCTTTACACACCGGCGAGTGAAGAAGAATGTGGAGATGGCGCTGTTGAGGAAAGCGGCAGGGATGCCTCCACCGGCCGGCGATGCAAGGCCCAGTCACCCTCCCAGGAAATGTCATCATCTGGGAGTTGCGTCTACCACTACGGCTGCAGCGGCAGGGGTGGATGAGCCCCCACAGGGGCTTGCAACAGTGGAAGATGGTGCAGAGCCATCCAGGTTGGTGGTGCGTATAGAGGAGGAGGAGGCCGCTACAGAGCCACATATGGGGCCTGGTGGGGGTGGTACCACTGGTGCAAGTGGTGCAGTCTAGGGGCAGGAGGCAGCACAGGTCGTCGCTGAGGTGCCTGTGCATGTCTCTGTCCCTGACACTGTGACTGCATCACCATGCACCAGCAGGGATACCCGTTCCCAGGCCCGTCCGCAGGTAGGGGGGAGGTCCACGTCATTTGGCATTCCTCTACCTGCAGATGAGGGGAACCGTGACCGGATGGAGTCCGTCCTGATTGGTGTCGCGCTGCGCACATGTGACATTCGTGATGACATGCGTGCTTCCTGGGGGGACCACACATGTCATCACGAAGAGCTGTGTGCCAACGTGGCTCAGTTGGGAGGGTCCATGGTCGGGGGTTTACTCCATGTGTCGGCCAGTCTTGTGGCCCTCTCCTCCTCTGTGCACACTATACGCCAGTCGTTCTCATGCCGTCTTCTGGCCCAGAAGCCACCAGGGCCCCCTAAATTAAATAATAAGTAAAGGTACAGCCAGCAGGTGGCAAGTGCAAGGATAAGTGCAGACATCAGGTGTCAAGTGCTGGTAGTGGGACTGTAGGCATACAGAAAACAGTCCCCAAGTGCAGGGGTTACCAGGAAGGCAGTGCAGGAGTGCGGCTGGGGCGGAGGGGAACTGGGGCCGAGAACAGAGGATGACCATGTAACCAGTGCAATTTCAGTGTCAACAACCAGGAAGTCAGAAAGGGAGAGGAGGAGAAAAAGCAGAAGCAAAGAGAAAGGTTTTGAGCTGCTTCTGGAACCAAAGATGATTCTCCTCAAGTTTCAGGGAGGCAGAGAGGCTGTTCTCGAGGGAGGCCCCAGCCGAAGAAAGAGATCTACCACCAACTTGTTGCTAGAAGAAGCGACTGACCCTGAGGGAGTTCGAGGTGGATGAGCTAAGAGCTCGAGAAGGAAGGTATTTAGGGAGAGTTGAAGGTATTGAGGCCCCAAGCCCCAGAAGGCCTTGTGGACAATGCAGAGGGTTTTGAACTTAATCCTCACAGCCACTGGGAGCCAGTGCATGGATTTCAGTCCTGGAGAGATACGATCTCTGGGCTTGAAGCCAAGGACAAGTCTTGCAGTCCTGTTCTGGATAAGTTGCAGAGGGCGGAGTGTAGAAGCGGGCAGATTTAGAAGGAGATTGTTGCAATAGTCCAGCCTAGAGAGAACCAGAGCTCTGGAGACTGTGAGCTTCTGAGGGAAGGAGTGGAAAGGAAGAATACCTCTGAGGAGGTGCAGCTGGTAGTGTGACTTCTTAGAGATGTCAGAGATGTGAGGAGAGAAGGAGAGTGCAGAGTCGAAGATGACCCAAAGGTGTTTAGCCTTGCAGGTGGGAACAGGAAGAGGGCCAAGAGAGGATGGCCAGAGAGTTAAAGGAAAGGAAGGAGTGGGTGTGCCGATGAGGAGAATCTCAGTCTTACTGGCATTAAAGCAGAGGTCATTGGCGGCACACCACTGCTGGATAGCAGACAGACAGTTGGAGGTGAGGGAAGTAGAGGAGGAGGCCGAGGGTAGCCTGAATATAAGCTGGGTGTCATCCGCATAGCACTGAAAGTTGGGGCAGAGAGCGGCGATGCGGTGGGCTAGGAGTGCCAGGTATTGGTTGAACAGCCAGGGAGAGAGGTTAGACCCCTGGGGGACACCACAGGTAGAGAAAAAGATAGCAGAGAGGAATGACCCAAGTTGGACCTGGGAGGGTTATTCAGAGAGGAAAGAAGTCAGCCATGCCAGAGCCTGACCAGTGATACCCAGGTTATCACAGAGATGGTTGAGCAGGATGGCATGGTTGACAGTGTCAAAGGCAGAAGAGAGATCAAGCAGGATGAGGACGCAAGGGGTGTTAGAGTCAAGGTTGGAGAGCAGGTCTTCATGGATGTTCAGGAGAGCAGTTTCCGTGTTTCTGACAGCTCTGAAGCCAGACTGATGGTCATGAAGACAACCAACAGATTCAGTGTGGGGATTAAGCTGGGAGATGGTCAGTTTCTCCAGGAGCTTGCCCAGGAAGGGAGTGATGGAGATTGGGCGATAGTTGGCTGGGCAGGAGGGGTCGGCAGAGGGGTTTCTTAAGAAGGGGTGCCCAAGGGAGTGCTTCAGGGGGGATGGGAAGACTCCAAGGAGTGATTGCAGAAATCATCCAGGTCAGGAGCCAGGGATTCGATGTGGTCCTTGATAGTTTTGGAGGAACAGGGGTGAACCTGTTTTGATGAGACTGTCATAGATCGGACTTGTCTAGAAAACTTGTCTGCGGACAACAGGGGAAAGGCAGAGAAGGGGGGGAGGAGAGGAGACTGCAGAGAGGCCAGAGGAAGAGCAGGGAGTGGGGGGAGGGGATAGGAGGAGAGAGAGGACAGGATGACCTGAATTTTAGAGATTAAGTGAGAAGCCAGTGCCATACAGAGGGCCTGGGAGGGGACAGGAGAGGTATAGACTGTGGTAGGATTGGCCAGTTCCTTGTAAATTTTAAAGAGTTTGACCGAGTTGTTAGATGCTGCAGAGACTCGGGGAGGAATATGCTCTCTCTTCTTGGTTAGGACAGAGAGACAGTATTGCCTTTGCAGCAGGCGGCAGGCCAGTTTGTCAGGGGATGTACATGAAGCACAGCATTTCCTCTCGGCCACCCTACACTTGCGTTTTAGGGTGGCGAGGTCAGAGTCATACCAGGAGTTGCACTTCGCTTTGGGCTTCAGGCGAATTCTAATGACAGGGGCAAGGATATCAAGAGTATCAGATATAGCAGAGTGGAGTGTGGAGAGGGCTGTGTCAGGATGAGAGTCAGCCAAAGAGAGACGAGGGGTGAGAAGGTGGCGGCGAAAGCCTCAGCTTACAAGCGCTTCATGGGTCGGATGACCGAGAAGGTGGGTGGCAGTGAGGGACTGCAAAGGCTGAAATACATCTGTAAGTAGTGTTACCACATGAAAAAAGCCATCCTACTGGAAGTTTCACATGATTTCAATGACTAGCAGCTACAACTGTATGACTACACAACACGGTATTGTTAACGTTGGTGCATGTGCTTGAAGTACGTGAACACAACTGCATTTCAAACACAGTTTGGTTGTCCTGTTTGGCAATGTTCAATTGTTGACATTTGTTAACTTCTTTAGTGTTACAGGTCATCATGTAACAGATATCCCCTAGGTTGATATTGTAAGTCACTATCTACATGAGGTTTCTCCATTTTTGGTTTGTTTCTTGGCAGCACCTGCAATATTCATGAAAAGAGAACTATTGCCGCACATCAGAATCCTCCACCAAAGAATCATTGTGCACAATTCCAAAGATCTCTCTCAGAATTGAAGCCGGTGTTGGCACCACTACTAGACATGTGGTCAGCAAGTCTCCTGTATTGTGCACACCAGTCAAACAAAAATTCAAGATGTTTAAAACACTTTGTGCGTGATATGCCTACATGTTCTCTGTTTGGGCCATCATTGGCGAATACCTTTGCCGTGCTGTCTCTTATTTATCTGGCAACAGGGTTTCTTGAGCTCTTTTCTCCAGTAGTCTCAATGCTTTACGGATCAATTTTTCTGTGCCTGTTGGTACTGGTGCGTCATGATCAGGCGACCTCCAAACATAATTTCTCAATATCATCAGACTCACATTGGTTTGCTGTGCAAATACAGCATCTTGTGTGTTTGCAGTGTGTCGTTTAACTCTTCCAAATGGAGTCCATTTAGTATCACAATTACACCAGGCAGGCACAGATGCTACAAAATAAATTTGGATAAAGGACAGGTCAGTGTTGATAATCACTCTCTTAAATAGCATTTGTCTGCTGGCACATAATTCTTTTTCTTTTGGCCAGGCTCCAACACCAAAACGACTTTGTCCCTGCTGGACGCTATGACATCTGTGGATATGGGTGGGCCACTTGGTTTCTCTACCCATACCTTTACTCCCGGTACCATGCGGTCTGATGAGCCAAAACTATGGTCCCCACAAGTAGTAAAAACTGTGAAGGGCTCCCACTTTCCAATCATGGACATTTTTACAGGTTTGACAATCTGTTGGGCTGTCCTGTCTCCTACATGGATAGGCAGTATTTGGTCTCCACTGTTCATTAAAATGACTTTGATTTCTCTGAGATAATCAGCATCGATCATTCCTCCCAGTACGTGGATGCCCTTCAATGCTAATCCAGATCTATGGGCAAACAATACCCTGTGTTTTGGTGGAATCTGTACTCCAATCCAAGTTTCAAATACTTTTATACCACTGATTTCTAATCTGATCTCTTGGTGAGAATGCAAGTTCACCACAGTATGGTGTTAAAGCACCTGGCTTTATCACCCAGTATAATAGAGTCTCTAAAGCTGAATGAGGTTACATCTGTAATGCAAGTGCTACCATTCGCATTAAGGGTGTTTCATTTTCAGTCAATGATCTGTTGATTAAAATGTGTACAGCATCAAACACACAATCACACAAACCTGTCAGGCAACTGTTCTTTCGGCAAACCGTTCATTCTATCAATCAAACCAGATGCTTTAGGGTGATATGGAACATGATAGAGCCACTCAATGGTGCCGATTCATGGAAC
Organism: Ambystoma mexicanum; assembly: GCF_040938575.1. Classification (NCBI taxonomy): domain Eukaryota; kingdom Metazoa; phylum Chordata; class Amphibia; order Caudata; family Ambystomatidae; genus Ambystoma; species Ambystoma mexicanum. The sequence goes on from NC_090928.1 coordinate 733,608,637, forward strand.
AAATGTGTGCCGAAAAATGTGGCGCAAGCTGGCGCAAGCGTGAAAAAGCAAGTGCACGCGCACGCATGCGATTCATGGAAGGCCCTGCGCGTGCTTTCCCCGGGATGTGCACCAAATCCGTGGGTGGCGCACACGGGCGCACACGGGCACACACATCATTGCAACATCCCGAACGCTGTGCGCGATGCACACAGCGAAAGCGCACAACGTGTAGCGCACACATCAAAAGGGGGTGGAACACGCGGAATAGGGAACAACGCATGAAAATGAGGGCGTAACAGAGGAAGTGCTGCTGGAAAATACATGGAATGCCCCCATGCCAGCAAACTACATGTATTCATGGAATCGAATAGGGGAAACACACCAAAATATACGCACAGGCCTAAACACGTCCGCCACATGAAGGCAGGCGGAAGCGTCCCAGTGCAGTATAAAAGTGCACACAAACAACCAACACGTATATACAGCTACATGAATGTCCAATCTGTGGCCCCTTAGGAGAAATGACGTGTCACACAATACTCAGGTATCCCAAAAAAGCAAGAGAAAGAGTTATGCGACCCCTGTAGCCCATGTACGTGTAAAAAAAAAACATGCAGTACTCTATAGCAGCCAGGAACACAAAAAATGCGTACACGTGGGCTAGTATGACTGCAAAAAAGGGGTACGTGACTAACAGGGACACCCGCAGTAGAAAAAAGAGTGTGTGCGCCTCACCATCTGCCTTGCGTGTAGAAGAAAAATGCGTAGCCAACACCCACGCCAAAAGAAGTACACACTGTAGCTGCTGTGAAGTAATGGCGTGTGAACCCCAAGGTCTGGAAAACACATGCACCGCTTTCCAGGAAGAGCATGTACAGAGCGATCGAAACCCACGTGGCACCTTCAACCCGTGGCGAGGGAAACTCCCAGGAGTGTTACATCACAGGCGCGCTTAGGCGCCAAGGGCCTTTCCTCGAATTACATGCTGACGTGCTGTTTTTCACATGCCAAATAACTCTGTATCAAGCTGGTCAGGCGACAATACACAGAAGAACACGCTCCTGCCCAGAAGGCCAAATTACTGGCCCCAGAGCCCTGAGCAGCTTCCCACGAGCCATCTGCTGCTGCTTGCCTGCCTGCTGCCACCGTGCCCTGCCATTTGGTGCCTGTACATCTGCCATCTGCAGGGGTCCAGTTGCAGTGACCATCCCTGCTGGAACAGAAGACTCCTGACTGAATTTCCATCACTCTAAAGCCCAGCCCTAGGACCCAGTTGCCCACCCACACCTGCCTTGGGGGTTGCCATGTCCGACACAACACCTTCTGGCACCAGCGGCAACCCCCCAGCAGAGAGGCAGAGGACTACTAGCATCAGGGAAAAGGAAGTTGGTATCCTGGTGGAGCAAGTTCTGGGGCATTATGATGCCCTCTTCACACCATCACAAGCCGACAAGGAAGGACGGAAGAGGATCTGGAAGGACATAGTGGGTGCCATCAATGCGGAGGGGTTGGCACCCCGTGACATCATACACGTCCAGAAGCGTTGGGAGGACTACAAGTCCAGGAACCCCATGAAGGCCCGGCGCCTCTTGGAAGCAGCGGATGCAGTGGGGCGCTGGGTTCAGCTTACCACCCAGCAGATGAGGGTCCTGGAGCACATTCGCCCAGTGCTACACCACGAAATCCTCAGGATGCAGGCCCATCTGGAGTCGAGCGGTAAGTAGCCATGCATTCACATTCAAAAAAGGGCATGTTGCAGTGTGCTGGCAGTTAGCTACTTGGCTGCATGTGTGACATGGGTCATGTTTGGATGTGTGTGTGCAGGGACATGATGGTGCTGTATGTGAGTCCAGTCAGGCATGACCCACATGGATGGTGTATGTGTTACAATGCATCATGTGGAGCAGCATGTGGAACACACACATGTATGCATGCCTGTGTCTGTACTTTGACATGTTTGGGGTGTGAGAGATGGATGCATGACACATGTCCGTGACGATGTGTTGATTCACTGATACAGCCTAGTCATCCTTGTATCCACTGTGTCTGGGGGTATACCGGGACAGATGCATGACCCTCCGGTGATGTGTGTGCATGTGACCAGCATGTTCCGTGATGCATGTGAGAATCATCCCACCATTGGATGCAACTAGGGTGCCTTGGACATGGATGCCAATGTATGTTGCATGTGCCATGTCTGTTCCTGCATGTGTCTTGCCTGCACTGACCTATGTGTTGTGGAGGGACATGATGGAAGTGACGTTTGACAGTGCCACTCATGTGCTATTGCTTTGTGTCTAGGGGACTATAGTTCAGTATCCTGATGCTTGTGTTCAATTTCTCCCTTTACACACCGGCGAGTGAAGAAGAATGTGGAGATGGCGCTGTTGAGGAAAGCGGCAGGGATGCCTCCACCGGCCGGCGATGCAAGGCCCAGTCACCCTCCCAGGAAATGTCATCATCTGGGAGTTGCGTCTGCCACTACGGCTACAGCGGCAGGGGTGGATGAGCCCCCACAGGGGCTTGCAACAGTGGAAGATGGTGCAGAGCCATCCAGGTTGGTGGTGCGTATGTGCGTATGGAGGAGGAGGAGGCCGCTACAGAACCACATATGGGGCCTGGTGGGGGTGGTACCACTGGTGCAAGTGGTGCAGTCCAGGGGCAGGAGGCAGCACAGGTCGTCGCTGAGGTGCCTGTGCATGTCTCTGTCCCTGACACTGTGACTGCATCACCATGCACCAGCAGGGATACCCATTCCCAGGCCCGTCCGCAGGTAGGGGGGAGGTCCACTTCATTTGGCACTCCTCTACCTGCAGATGAGGGGAACCGTGACCGGATGGAGTCCGTCCTGATTGGTGTCGCGCTGCGCACATGTGACATTCGTGATGACATGCGTGCTTCCTGGGGGGACCACACATGTCATTACGAAGAGCTGTGTGCCAACGTGGCTCAGTTGGGAGGGTCCATGGTCGGGGGTTTACTCCATTTGTCGGCCAGTCTTGTGGCCCTCTCCTCCTCTGTGCACACTATACGCCAGTCGTTCTCGTGCCGTCTTCTGGCCCAGAAGCCACCAGGGCCCCCTGTGGATCTGCCCCAACCAACACAGCCAGCCTGGTGGAGATCCCATCCCTGCCACAGTCGGGAGTCGGAGGTCCAGCAGGGATGGACACCCCACCCAGTGGCGTAGGAGACCCGTAAAATCTGGGGGGGACAGGGGACACCTTGGGGACTTTGCTTTTTTGAAGAAATCGACTTTTCACAAAATTAAAATAGCAGTATGTATTAAATTACATATATCATCACTGTATAAAACAAGAGAATAGAAGAAAACAACACTGAAGAAAATTAAGAAAAAGAAAAGCAGTTCAGAGTATAAAATCCTCCCAGCAATGGACATTTAGAGAGATCTTTTTATAATACTCTCACCTGCGCTTTAAATGCAGATGCTTGATGGAGTTTCACCAACCCATCCTATCCTATTCCACTTGAGCCCCTTTACAGCAGTGTATGGGCTGCAATCATACCTCGGCACCAGGGTATTTACTGGATTTACATGGATAGCGGAACAAGTGCTGTTTGAATCTCGAGGCTCTGCTTTATTTTTTTCTGGGTCACCAAGATGGCTTATGGTTGCCGCTATTAAAACTTGTCTACAATGCATTAGTCAGCTGGTGGTGGGTAACAAACATGCAGTTTTAAAACAAGCATTGCAACGCCAACCATTTGGGCTTTAATGTAGGCATGGAAAAGGCATTTGCCAAGCACTGCCATAGTGGTATTAGGTACCCACTGATGGTAGCAGCTGCAAAATGGTGCAAGTACCTGGACATTTAATAGCAGTGCCTGGCAAATGCCCAATACGTATAGACAAGCAAACACTTGCCATTGCTGGTTTTTAGCAGGACTTCAGTGACGGACATGCATAGTGCTAATAGAGTGGATGAAGGCATCCCTGGCTAAGACATTTGTATTACACTAGTAGTATGTTCCCAGCTCCAATTAAGTTATTAACTACACAGGCCTTTGTAGTAAACATCCCTAAATCAGTGGCTTTATCTAAACCAGAACTGGCGTTGCTAAGATAGCCCAAATAACATGATGCTGTTTTGCCAGGCAAGATGCCACGCACCCTGGCACCAGCTCCCACTACAGGACAGGTCAGAGGTGAATATATACCTCATTTAAGGTTAGTCCTGACTTCAGACTTGGGTTGCAGGTAAGATTGAGTTGATGCAGGAACAGCCTGCTCTGACTGTCTCTTCCTGGAGAGGAACAAGACAGGAGCGCAGATGACACTGGGGCAGTGGGAGAGCTTCGAGCCCGTGATTTTTGGACTTAGGGATTTGACCCCGCTATTACTTACCTGACAACAGTCGTATGGATCTTTCACGTTATCCACGGCCCTGATTTGAAAAAGGCTCAGGCGAGCTGAAACACATGTAATCAACCTAAAGAGGGCTAATAAACTTTTTTGTTTGATTGACCAATAAAATCAAGCCTACATATACTTAACGGTGCTGAGTCCTGGGGTTTTCCCTTCTTGTACTACGTCCCTATCTTTCATCTGCACTCCGTTCTTGTTCCCATCTCTCCCCTCCCTTGCTCCTCTCTTTTTCTGTCCTCTGCACCCTTTCTACCCTTTTTCACTTTGCAGTCCCACGCTCTACTGCAACCCAGTCCCTCTCTTCCCATTCCCCCATGGCCAGCACCCCACAACTCTCATCTGTAGACTTACTCAGCACTTTCTCCTCAGTCTTCAGAGCACCCTCTCTATCCTGGCTTACATTTCACAGGTTTTCTCTTGCCTGCCTTGCATGACCAACCACTCCATATAGCTTCTCAGAATAAGCTGGAACAGGCATGCCAGATCCATGACCTTTAAAGGGCCCATTGATACCTGCAAGCATTTTCTCTTAAGAAATAGTCAGGAGCATGGATATTTGGAAGGGTGCACAGACAGAGAAGTCGCTAAATCCCCGTACTGCCGAGGCTCTACCCCCAAAATCTGATTGCACTGCGACCACTCAAGTACGCTGACAGAAATAGCCAGGCTGAATAAAACAGTGAAGCTTAGCCAAGACCTACAGAAGATTTGCGCTTGATTTCTTTTGAGAGATGCGCAGGATGGGCACCAACAAATGGTTTATTTTGGGCAGGCAAAGCGTTCAGGTCTGTGCTGGTAATAGTTTGTATTTTGGATATATATTAACACTTTGGTCATAGTGCGTCATGCACATGCTTTCAGCTTCTAGGCAATGCAATAGCAGGTATTATTGCCCTCATTTGAACCGTACTGAATTTATGAAAGGTTAAGTGGTCCCAGCTGCTGCTGGGTTTGAACTAGAGAAATGCAGGTAGCCCTCATGTCAGAGAGCAAGCTTTAGGTGTGGTACCATCCAAACTTCAAGCAGGTGTGAGTTGGTGGAAAGAGGTGGAGGGGTGTGCCTTAAGTGAGGCCTACTGATATTAGAGCATACATCAAGTGTTTTCCCTTGCCTACCTTAGACATTACTATGGAAAAGAGGACACATCCCATGTAGCGGCCCTTCTTCAGATTGGCTTATCCTCATTTTACTTTATATGGTTTCATGAGGATTTCGTATGCTATGTCAGGCTGATATCTCAGGCAGTGTCTGCACTTTGCAAGCCAGGCCTGGAGTACAGGGACATCTTGGAGAAAATCCAGTCTTTCCCAGATTGTGTGATCCTGGGCGAATCGTGTGACCTCCCCACTGTGCATTTCGTTTCTCTATATGTCTACTTGGGATCACCTAGAAGTGACTGAGTTGGCAGTGTACACTAGAACGGAATGCCTCAATCGTAAATGTTCTAACTGAGTTTCTTGTTGCTCCATGTATGCTAAGAATGTTGAGTGAGTGCGAAGAGGGACAAAGTGTCACAGCAATAGATGTCACCTCCAGCTGGGGGACCGGGTCTCATTTTGGGAATGAGCAGGATGGGCACCAACAAATGGTTTATTTTGGGCAGGGACAGCGTTCAGGTCTGTGCTGGTAATAGTTTGTATTATGGAATATAATAACACAGATGTACAGTTTCTAAACAAGCGCGGCGCGTTGCAAACTGATCAGGGCATCCTGGCCTCTTAATGTTTCATAATGAAACATTAAGAGGCCAGGATTCCTGATCAGTTTTGCAATGCACCACGCGTGCTTAGGAACTGTATACCTGACGTTGGCAATGGCACATTCCCTCCAATAAATCCTCCCCATGCCACCCTGCACCTGGGAGAGGGGGGCCACGCCACTTGACTTACCTTATGGTAGCTGAGGACTCGGGTGGAGGTCGAGTCGCAGTCGGACTAGGAGTCTGTCTCACTCTGTCTCCTTCAATAACACACGCTCTCACAGAGTCGAGTCACTGGAGCACGTGTCTCTGCCTGGCTTCTCCTTCATTCAGGAAAAACAAAGGCTGAGGCTGCGCAGCAGTACACTCCGCAGGCAGGGCACGTGCAGTTTCTCCCCCGGCCTGGGCACGTTCATCATGCGCAGGCACGGGGCACCGCAGCAGAAGTGTGCAGACAGTCTACTTTAACTTTTGCAAGCTGACATCGTATTTTACATGCTGCAGATACTTGCCTGGTGTTCCAGGGACAGCTAAACCACCTGACCCTTCAAGATGGGCGAATTCAGATGTTGGTAGTGGTGATCCCATTAAAAGCAAATTAGATCACATATATTCTGGTTGTAATGAGGGAATTTTAGTCTGCCCAGCCTATTTTAGATTATGAAAAACCTTTGGTTTTTCGTGAGGGTGAAGCTGATTCCAAGGAGAGTGGCACCCCTCAAACGAGGTTGATGTGAGAGGTGTGGGGCTTACTTTTGGCACTTTGCGTAAACACATTTTGGAGAAATCTTTATCATATTTTGACCAGTTTGTCAGGGGCTCAATGAAGCCATTCTAGTCGGCACCATTTGAGAATGGCCTTAAGTACTACCTTGTAGGAAGCCTGCAGATGTTAATCTTCCCCATTTCAATGTCTCTCATTTTACTGTTCTAAGCAAGATAAAGGGCTCTGTTGGGCACATGTGACATGTGATTGACTCCTCTTCTCTACTGGTCTTTAAAAGGGACCAGTGCTTAATAATGGCCACCTGGGTGCCTCGCCTATGTACAGGGGCTTCTTTCCACATAGGTTTACGCTTTATAAAACCCACGCATTCATACATTACACAATTCCCTGGCAGACATTTGAACGCCGTCAGAGGAACAGAAGGTTATGTAGGCACACCCAACATGTAACTGCCCCAGCCCTAGCACAGTCTCTGAAGTACCAGCATCTATAAGACTTCTGGAATATTATAAATCAGTTTTTCTTTTACTGCCCGCAGAAAGATACATCGACGCAACCGACCCAACTGACACATATGACTGCCTCTACTCCCACAGCTGCGCCTTTCAACGACAGCATAAGAAATGCACGCATTTCAATTTTATGCGACACCCCCTCCACCTACCAGCGCTGTGCTGTAGTTCCATTATCCCCTCCCCCTTCTCTCTCCCGGCCATGTATTGCCCCCAGTTTGTACGAGGCAGCATATGCTGGTTCTCCAAATATTGGACTGAGTATCGTATAGTGCCAGGAATATACAAAAGCGCTAAAATATCGCCACGAGGGGAAGATTTTTTCTTTTGGGACTAGGCTCATCTTTCAAGGTGAATAATTTGTTATCAAAAAGCTTCCAAAAATATCTCACAGGAGGCGACACAGAGTGTCGGCATGGCGACTGATGTGGCCAAGAAGGGGCAGCAACACTGACACAGCGGACTGGCAACAAAGAGCGTACCCTGGCATTGACTGGCCGAGGGAGTGGGGGCATATGTGGCAATGTCACATGCAGCTCTCCATGCAGAGGCGATGGAGTGTTGGGGAGGGGCAAGGCTGGCACCACTGCAGTGGAAGGGGGGTGGAGAGCCCACGAGTGCCCCTGTGGCACTGCATGCAGCGGGAGCGGTGGGCGAGTCACCTTGTGTGGCAGTGGATACATTGGGGCCAAGGGGTGAAGGGAGGAGGCAGGGCCCCAAATGGGGCATTAGGGCGAAAGGAATCAGAGGGGTGTGTGTTCTGGCATTACATGCACTAAATGGGGGGGAGAGAAAGGGTATGTCTTCATACAGTGCTTGTAGTGGGGTGCAGTGAAATAGATGAGCTGTGTTTCCTCACTGCATGCAAGTGTTAAAGTGAGCTAGGGTGCGTGGGTTCTGGGGTGCTTTCTTTAGGCGTTGCATGCATTATGTTGGGGAGTGTGGGTGATCTAACACTGCATGCGTTGGGGGAAGAACGTTATATGGTGTGTGTGCTGGCACTGTATACATTGTGGAAAGAAAGAAGGGTTTTGCTGGGGCACTGAATGCGGTCGTAAAAATATGGTGTTGTCTGCCACTGAATGCGAGCAAGGAAGATAGAGCGAATGTGAATGGGGGGCAGTTTTAGATGGGTTTTCGCTAGCGTGTGCGGGGATCGTGTATTCCAGGGGTGCGCGTGGACTTTTACACGTGTTTTCGCTGGCGCGAGTGAGGTACGTGTATTCCGGGGTTGTGTGGGGAGTTTTACATGTGTTTTTGCTAGTGCGAGTGGGATATGTGTATTCCGGGGTTGTGCGTGGATTTTCACATGCGATTTCGCTAGCTCGAGTGGGGTACGTGTATTCCGGGGGTGCGCGTGGACTTTTACACACGTTTTCACTAGTGCAAGCGGGGTACACGTATTCCAAGGTTTTCGCGGGGAGTTTTCTGCACGTTTTCATGGTTGGGGGGATGTATGCTGGTCCACTGGCCTTTGCGCGATGTAGGGGATTTGTGCAATGTTTTTGGCGCACAGGGCGGGGTTGGGGGCGTAACTGGCCCTGCTGCAGGGTCGTTGCACCGCTCTGCACCACAGCTGGTTGTGGATGTTGAAATCCATGAATACGCTGTGTGCTGAAATGGGTTTTGGCGCACGCGACTGGCGCCGACTGCCGGACACACACTCTGTGTGCCTGCCACGTGCGCCACTTGTGCGCCGAATTCTATGAATTACCATCAATGTTCTTTACCTGACAATATTCCTGAATCAACTTGCCTTCAAAGTCTGAGCCATTGTCACTCTGAATTTGCAAGGGTATGCCGTAATACAAGGTAATCTGATCTAACAATTTAATAGTGTTCATTTGTTTGGCTCTCTTACATGTTAATACCATCAAATATCCAGAATATGTGTCCACAATTGTGTATGCATACTGGCAACCTTTACTAATTGGCATAGGATCAATGTAATCAATCAGCCAGATTTGCCCCGGCAACTGGCCTCATCATAAAGTACCCTGGACAACGTGAGGGATGGGTCTATACTGCTCATGCTGACACACAGGACACTGCAAAATAATTGTTTTCACTACTTATAACGGGATACTAATCCCTCATACTCCTGTCCACCTCCAAGTCACCTTCTCTCCCTTGTGTCCAAATTTCTGGTGAGCCCGCTTGGCCAAACCCTCAAAATCACCCTCCTGAGCCTCTGCATCCACAGAGGAAATCATGGTGTGTTTGTCTGGAAAAGACTTGAAACAGCGTTCTAATGAGTCAGTAGTACAGTGCGCATCCACATGACACATTGTTACTTGACTTTGTGATAGCATTTCCCAGATATCTTGCCACAGTTTCTTTGCCCACAACTCTTTGGAAATCATTTTCCACCCAGTCTTTTGCCATGTCGGCAGCCATGTAGCTAGCCCATTAGTCACTGACCATGAATCTGTGTACAAATGACATGACCGTTATTTCTTGTTTTAAAGCTTGATACAATGGATAAAGTTCTGCAAACTTGCTGCTCTTTCCTTTACCTAGTGTGTTTAGGATCTTTTTTGCCTTGGGATTATATGACACCGCTTTCCAATAATGCTCACTTCCCACATAACGGGCTGAGCCACCGGTAAACCAGGCATGTTCTGTCTGTTCACATGTCAAATCCCCAAGAGGTACTGCCCATTTCACTGGCAACTCACACACTTCTGTCACTTGTTGCGGTATGTAGTCTACAGGTGGCACACTAGCCACTTGCTCATGTAGTTTTGCAACCCCACCCTTTCCTGATTTTTCTCTGTCTTGGATATACAATTTCCATTTGATTATACTGGCTTCTTGAGCGTGCCCTATCCTGTGTGTTTTAGGAGAGCTCAACACCCATTGCATAATCGGAATTTCGGGACTGATCAGTACATCATGACCCACTGTCATTTGCTCAGTGTCTACAAGAGCCCAGTAGCATGCTAGCAACTGCTTCTCAAATGGAGTGTATCTATCACCAGCCTTAGGTAATTTGCGACTACAAAATCCTAAAGGAACCTGATTTTGATCTTGCATTTACCATAGACTCCAGTTAGCATAATTCTCTTGTACTGACACATTCAACTCCACTTCGCTGTACAGTATATTTTGCTGAGTCAAATGCTCTTTGCTGCTCCTCACACCACTTGAATTCATATTTATTTGGCATCACTTTGTAAAGTGGTGCCAATATTTGCCCTAAATGTGGTATATGCTGTCTCCAAAAACCAAACAGTCTTATGAATTGCTGAGCTTGTTTCTTGTTCGCAGGTGTGGTAAACTCAAGTATCTTTTATCGGGCTTTCTGCACCATCTCACAATGCCCATTATGACACTTAATTGCCAGGAATACCACAGTCTCAGCTGGCCCTTGAATTGTGTTAGGGTTAATCTCCCACCCTTCCTTCTTCAACCTGTCAATGATTGCTCCCACTGATTTCACACACTTTGCTCAACCTTGCCCTGGATCAGAATATCATCAATGTAATGTGAAATCTGTATATCAGGTTTGCATGGTATTTTGTCCAAATATTCTGACACAAGCTGGTGACAAATGGTTGAGCTACGTAAGTACCCCATATGCAACCTTGTGAAGGTGTACTGACGCCCATTCCAAGAAAATGAAAACTGCTCCTGACACTCCTCAGCAAATGACACAAAGAAAAATGCCTTTGCTAAATCTACCACGGCATACCAGGTTCTCTCAAACTTTTGTTCATTCTCAATTAAAGTGATAGTGTCTGGGACAGCAGGAACCAAAGAAGGAGTGTGTTTGTTCAATTCTCTGTAATCCACTGTCATCCTCCAGCTCCCATCCCCTTTTTTAGCAGCCAGATCTGCATATTCCAAGCAGTAGTACCAGGACTTAACACTCCTGATTCTACATATCCCTTAATGGTGTCTGAAATGTACTTATGTCGCCCGGGAATGCAGTATTATTCATAGATACATGCTTTGTAGCCAGAGAGAGTTTCAATGTACCTACAATAACTTGTGTACAAGTTAATGCATTCACTTCAACCTGTTTTTTTTAACTCCTAATCCCAAAGTCAACCCCTCCAAAATGTTGAAACCAATTATGCATTCAGGTATTGGGACAATCGACACTTGATACTTCTGCTTTGACAAATTGCCTATCTTCATTTCCACTCTTGCCTGTACTGCAGGCGTTTCCTTTCGCCCAGCCCAGTAATGATAAAGTGTTGACCTTTAAATCTTGAAGGATTTCCATGAATCAATGAGGCCTCCGCCCTGGTGTCTATCAAAGCTTGGACCTCTTGTGTGTTTCCTGGTTATCAAAATATCTTAACATTAAAATGAGGTAGTCTGTAAACTTTTATATAATCTGAAATTGCCAGGACCTGGCTATGATACTAGTCAAATTTGGAATGAGTGTATCCAGACTCTCTTTCCCAGCAAGTCCTCTCTTTTTGTATAACTCATATATTTCCCTGGTTTCAATACCATCAATCCCCTCCCTGGCACACCATCTTTCAACAATGCCAAAAACATCTATCTTGTCTCCTGTCTTCTGTTCTTTACTCACTGCACCCCACTCTCTCTCTCTGGGTCTGTAATCACCTTTGTCCCATTCACCCAGACCTGACAATTGCTGAATAGCATTTAGCACTTCATCAGTTGGCTTCCCAGTCATGCCCACTAACAAAGTCATAAAGACACTATTATATGCAGTGGGGCAATTTCTATGAACATATTTCTCAATTACACTGACAATGGCACACCCCCATATGTACCGGTTCATGTAAATGAACTGTTTCCTTCATAGCATGTTCTCTGATTTTTTTAACTGCATCGTTCAATGTATACCAATTCTTCTTCTTAGTTGGCCAATCTGTGGTGATAGGATAATTGCAGTTACACCCTTGGGCCACTGTCACGATCTGGCAGCGCACACGCATGAGGAATCAACTAGAAGACACTGCTAAAACAAGGCTTCATTTCCAGGAATTCGGCGTCCTTTCCCTTTAAGACAAGTCTTCAGTGGGAAGCCGGTAGACCGAGACTGGCGGTTGCCATGGCAGCGGTGGCGTCCCTTACGTTTGGGTAAGCTGTTTAAGGTCACATGTATTCATCCTTATCAGCCCCTCCTGCGCTCAGCTCCTCACTTCTTAAAAAACTTTCATCTTCTGTTTTTGGTCATTGTTGTTTCTTGCTGGCAACTCCTGCTTCGTAATTACATTTTGCCTTTTGCCTGCCCCTTTGAATTTTCTGACTCGGTTTTTCTTGGAATTTCGATCCGGCCTGACTCCGACCTGCTTATTGGATTTCCCTTGTTTGGCTTGACGTTTTGCATTGCACAATTATAGAAGGTATTCTGTGGTGTACTTTCCATTGATGGTGTTTTGGTTATTGCTCTCTCGCTATGTCTGTCCTTACCTCAGCGGGGTTTCCCCATTTCTTCTGCCTTTCCCCCACTTAGTTACTCAGATTCCGCTCAGCCTTACCTTTTAGTTTTGATACTACAAACCAGTGAGGACACGAATGCATGCTCCGTGGAAAAGACGTTTTCCTGTTCACATTTCTGCACTACAACTCCAGTGAGGACGCGAAAGTGCGCAATGTGGGAAAGACATTTTCCTTTTCATCTGTTTGTACGACAACTCTAGTGAGGAAGCGAACGCGCACTACTTGGGAAAGACATATTTTCCCTTTCACATTTTTGCTTGCATTCAACTTATCTTTGGTCTTCGTCCATATTCTCTTATCACATTCTGGATTCCATGGTAAGAACACTTCTTAAGGGGTTCTGGTGCTGAGGGGATCTTGAGCCTAGAATTAATCTTATTCTTTTTTCCACTGTTAGAATTGGTCAACCACCTGCCTGTGCCTTCAGAGTTATTGATCCGAAGAACCTGCGCATATTGCACAAGTGTGTATTTTCTGGTTTCATCTTTAGAATAGACTTGGTGAGTCATTCTGGTTAACGTGTACATTGTTTCCTTTACAGCTTGGTGACTTGTGGGATCCATTCATCTTTCAACAGTCGCTCTCTGTTTATTTAATCATTCAGTGGGTCACATTGGTGGGAAGAATTTATAACTTCACTACGTATCAAGATAACACGTGGGAGCTTTTGGCTGGCATGACATATTCAGAAGCCTCCTATAATGGATCCTACTGAGTCACTGGCTAGTATACTTCAACTGGTAGCAGAGCTTAGGACTGACATGGCTAAGGCACATGACGTCATGCAGCGTTGCATTGACGAGTTGCATGCTCATGCTCAATCACAGGTGCCTCCCTCCCATCAGCAGGGTGAGGCTTCATGTGTTGCTCCGGTACCTCAGACCGCTCCAGTGTACGCCACCTTGCAGTTTCCGTTGGCACCCCCAGAAGGGTTTCATGGTGATCCTAAAACATTCGGGACCTTCCTTAACCAATGTCATCTGCATTTCTTGTGCAGAGCCGGTTCATTTCCGGATTCTACTACTAAGGCGGCCTTTCTTCTCTCTCATTTGGCGGGAACGGAGGCAGCCTGAACTAATCCTTTGTTGGAAGAAAGTAGTCAATTACTTTCTGACTGTGATGCATTGATCGATGCTATGAGTAAAGTATTTGATACACGCTATAAATCTCAGACCCTGGAGCTAGAACTGTTGAGTCTTAAACAAGGAGACTCAACCATTCTGACATATCTGGCTAAGTTTAACCAGCTAACTGCTGAAACAGCTTGGCCGGATGACAAGAAAGCATCCCTATTTTACAAAGGGCTTTCAGACAACTTGAAGGATACGCTAGCTTTGATACCGGTGGTCCCTACATCGTTTTCTGAATTGTTAGATCTCATACTCCAAATAGGTGCTCGTAAAGCCAAACGGAAGGGTGAGAAGAGAGGTCTTCCTCCACCCATGGTGGGTGTCTCACCCTCGACACTGAGCACTCCGCAGCCCATGCAGATTGGAGCTGCTACACGAGGTCCTTTATCGCCAGATGAATGAGAAAATCATAAGAAAAACAATCTCTGCTTCTATTGTGGCTTTTCGGAGCATTTTCTGAAGTTATGTACTAAGAAACCAAACAAGAAGCATGGAAACGCTAAAGGCCGACAATGAAGGGAGTCCCATTGTCGGGTACAGCTAAATTTGAGGATTCTGTAGCATCAGCCACTTTACTGTATCTGTCACGCTTGGTCATTTGTTTTCTGATTCCATTGACTCTATGGCGGTGCTGGATTCTGGGGCCACTGGAAACTACATTGATTATCAATATGCAAGATCCATAGGCTTACGGGTTGTTCCCAAGATGGAACCCGAGTTGGTGAACGCAGTTGACGGGTCTACTCTCCATTCTGGTTTGGTGACGGAACAAACCGCAGATCTAACCATGGAAACAGCTTCTGGTCATTCTGAGTCCATCACATTTGATCTCATTGCAGCCCCCCAATATAAGTTGATTCTTGGGTTGCTTTGGTTTTGTACCCATAATCTTTTGGTGGATTGGGATTCAGGGAAGATGGAGTTCCTCTCGGAATATTGCTGCTCTCATTGCCTTGAGACTGCTGACCCTGTTTGCAGTCCTAGTCGTCTGTTACTGGACACCGCACCCACAGTTGGAGCAGTGCTTTCTCGTCCGTTGCCCTCAGAATATCAGGATTCCAGGACGTCTTTGATGAGGGGGGTGCAGAAGTCTTGCAACCACACATCCCCTATGACTGATTGATAGACTTAGTTCCAGGAGCCCAGATCCCATCAAGGAGGATCTATTCATTGACCCAAAAGGAGGATATAATCCTCAAGGAGTATAACGACAAGTCATTGAAATCTGGGTTCATTCGATCATCTCATTCTGTGGCGGCATCACCCTTGTTTTTTGTCCATAAGAGGGAGGGTGATTTACGTCCCTGCATAGTCTATAGAGCCCTCAATGCTATCATGATAAGTAACCAATATCTGATTCCATTGATCTCTGTACTTCTGGACCAACTGGGAACTTTTTTAATCTTCACCAAGTTAGATCTTCGCAGTGCCTACAACTTGGTCCGTATTCGCAAGGGCGATGAGTGGAAAACCACTTTTAAAATCAACTACGGATTATTTGAGTATTTGGTAATGCCATTCGGGCTTTGTAATGCCCTGGTCACTTTCCAGTACTTCATAAATTATATTTTTCGAGACATGATGGAGTCATTCTGGTTAATGTGTACATTGTTTCCTTTACAGATTGGTGACTCATGGCATCCATTCATCTTTCAATCAATTGGTCCCTCTGCATGTTTATTTAACCATTCAGTGGGTCACATTGGTGGGAAGAATTTATAACTTCACTATGTGTCAAGATAACACGTGGGAGCTTTTGGCTGGCATGACATATTCAGAAGCCTCCTATAATGGATCCTACTGAGTCACTGGCTAGTATACTTCAACTGGTAGCAGAGCTTAGGACTGACATGGCTAAGGCACATGACGTCATGGAGCGTTGCATTGGCGAGTTGCATGCTCATGCTCAATCACAGGTGCCTCCCTCCCATCAGCAGGGTGAGGCTTGAGGTGTTGCTCCGGTACCTCAGACCGCTCCAGTGTACGCCACGTTGCAGTTTCCATTGGCACCACCAGAATAGTTTCACGGGGATCCTAAAACATTCGGGACCTTCCTTAACCAATGTCATCTGCATTTCTTGTGCAGACCCGGTTCATTTCCGGATTCTACTACTAAGGCGGCCTTTCTTCTCTCTCATTTGGGGGGAACGGAGGCAGCCTGGGCTAATCCTTTATTGGAAGAAAGTAGTCAATTACTTTCTGTCTGTGATGCATTGATCGATGCTATTATTTGATACACGCTATAAATCTCAGATGCTGGAGCTAGAACTGTTGAGTCTTAAACAAGCAGACTCAACCATTCTGACATATCTGACTAAGTTTAACCAGCTAACTGCTGAAACAGCTTGGCCGGATGACAAGAAAGCTTCCCTATTTTACAAAGGGCTTTCGGACAACTTAAAGAATACACTCGCTTTGATACCGGTCCCTACATCGTTTTCTGAATTGTTAGATCTCATACTCCAAATAGATGCTTGTTAAGCCAAACGGAAGGGTGAGAAGAGAGGTCTTCCTGCACCCATGGTGGGTGTCTCTCCCTCGACACTGAGCACTCCGGAGCCCATGCAGATTGGAGCTGCTACACAAGGTCCTTTATCGCCAGATGAACGAGAACATCATAAGAAAAACAATCTCTGCTTCTATTGTGACTTTTCGGAGCATTTTCTGAAGTTATGTACTAAGAAACCAAACAAGAAGCAGGGAACGCGAAAGGCCGACAATGAAGGGAGTCCCATTGTCGGGTACAGCTAAATTTGAGGATTCTGTAGCATCAGCCACTTAACTGTGTCTGTCACGCTTGGTCATTTGTTTTCTGATTCCATTGACTCTATGGCAGTGCTGGATTCCGGGGCCACTGGAAACTACATTGATGATCAATATGCAAGATCCATAGGCTTACGGGTTGTTCCCAAGATGGAACCCGAGTTGGTGAACACAGTTGACGGGTCCACTCTCCTGTCTGGTTTGGTGATGGAACAAACTGCTGATCTAACCATGGAAACAGCTTCTGGTCATTCTGAGTCCATCACATTTGATCTCATTGCAGCCCCCCAATGTGAGTTGATTCTTGGGTTGCTTTGGCTTTGTACCCATAATCCTTTGCTGGATTGGGATTCAGGGAAGATGGAATTCCTCTCGGAATATTGCCACTCTCATTGCCTTGAGACTGCTGACCCTGTTTGCAGTCCTAGTCATCTGTTACTGGACACCGCACCCACAGTTGGAGCAGTGCTTTCTCGTCCATTGCCCTCAGAATATCAGGATTCCAGGACGTCTTTGATGAGGGGGGTGCAGAAGTCTTGCAACCACACATGCCCTATGACTGATTGATAGACTTAGTTCCAGGAGCCCAGATCCCATCAAGGAGGATCTATTCATTGACCCAAAAGGAGGATATAATCCTCAAGGAGTATAACGACAAGTCATTGAAATCTGGGTTCATTCGATCATCTCTTTCTCCGGCGGCATCACCCTTGTTTTTTGTCCCTAAGAGGGAGGGTGATTTACGTCCCTGCATAGACTATAGAGCCCTTAATGCTATCATGATAAGGAACCAATATCTGATTCCATTGATCTCTGTACTTCTGGACCAACTGGGAACTTTTTTAATCTTCACCAAGTTAGATCTTCGCAGTGCCTACAACTTGGTCCGTATTCGCAAGGGTGATGAGTGGAAAACTGCTTTTAAAATGAACTACGGATTATTTGAGTATTTGGTAATGCCATTCAGGCTTTGTAATGCCCTGGTCACTTTCCAGTACTTCATAAATTATATTTTTCGAGACATGATGGATTCATTCTGGTTAACGTGTACATTGTTTCCTTTACAGATTGGTGACTCATGGGATCCATTCATCTTTCAATCAATTGGTCCCTCTGCATGTTTATTTAAGTATTCAGTGGATCACATTGGTGGGAAGAATGTATAACTTCACTACGTGTCAAGATAACACGTGGGAGCTTTTGGCTGGCACTGACAGCCGCTAGGTGCAACAAAGACACTTGTAAAGCTTGGCCATTCACAACTGGAGGAGGCCCAGCCCACAATGCTTCTTGTAGGCAGGAAGCATGGGGAATATGTAGAATCAACTAACAGACCCCCAGCACATACATTTGCACCATCCAGGTGAGTAAAGCCTCCCCTGACTTCTGCCTCAGATGAGTAATAATCTCACCAACTTCCTGCTATGTGTAGTCTTCCAGCGTGGTCAAATCTTCAACACCCCCGGGCCCCTGGATTATGGGAATGGGGGCCAGCCCTGTGCCTAGTTACTGGCTTAGCCGTTATAGCCTTCTCATCCTGTTTTAATTCAGATTCTGCTCTCACCTCTGAGCTACACTCTGAGTCAGTAGAATTCCAAATATCACCATCCCATTTATCAGGATCCGAATCTGCCCCTGCAGTGGCAATCACAGCAACAACCTTTCTCTTGTTGACATTGCCTTTTTTTTCTTCTATATTTAAATCGAGCAACTCTGACAGCCGCCCTTTCAGCAACTTCCTGATAGTTCTGTGCTTTGCCATGCCAGATTTTCAATTGTTGCATCAGTGAAATTTGCATCTCAGCAGCTAACTGCTTTTCCAAGCGCAAAACATCTGCCTCCAGTTCCACATTTTTCTGTAAGTATACAACAGAATCCTGTAAGAGGATTCAATTCAGCACTACAGCCAAGTCAACGCCTAGTCTAGAATACTGAATGAAAACCCTTATTGATATATCTTTATGTCCAGTTCATGCGTTCTGGATGACTACCCCTATATAACACCCCTCTCTTGGAATCCTCCTGACCCCACTGAGCCAAGAAGTAGTTCTGTTTTGCAAGTTAAAAGGTTTAATTGATAATTTAAACAATATATATATATATATCACGCTTTATAATAAATTAATAATTGAATATCACACTTAATCTGATATGATAAAGATTAACAACGGAGAATCTGGCACTAGCACACTTCTTTATAATCACTAAGGAATTGACATGAAATGGATAAGATAGCAACAATACTTTTATGGTTTCCAATGGATGCAATGTGGAATGAAATGCAGTACAGAAAATAACTTGATAGGATTTCAGCAAAAAACAATGTAATCACTTTCTTGGACAATTCACCCCCCCTTTTATGAAATGCAAGGAAATGGAAGGAAGGCACACAGTTCTCGGAAATGCAATTCAAATGTAATTCAGTTCACCCAGCAACTTAGACTACAGACGTTGAAAACACAGGCAAAATGCTTTTATATGTGCTGGCAATAAAGTGTAAAATATGCTAAAATGCTTTTAAATCCCTCTAGAGGTTTAGGGTGAGTGGTATATGCTTTGAATAAGTTCAGGATCACCTTAGCAGTGATGCAGGGACAGTTTTTATGAGGCAAACGATTTTTTTCAGAGGAAAGCAAAAGCAGCTATCTTTTTGCAAGTGGAGAAATTTTCAAATCGCGGCAAAAAGGAACTACAAGGGCTAGCAATATCGTTTTGGGGTCCTAGGAAAGCCTAGGATCTCAGCTTCCAGATGAAAGTTACTACAAGTCTCTAGCACAAACGGTCACGGAGATATGAGCGATTAAATAAAGGTCGTTTTTCAGATTTAAATTTTAAAGTTCACAAAGACAAGTGCAGCTTGCAACTAGCAAATCACAGGTGACAGCTTTACAAATGACAGGTGACAGTTAGGAGGCAGTTCTACTTAGATTAAAATAGAATTGATTATATTATTTTAACTAAGAGATTGGTTCTGCACAGTTTTCTAGGTACTCACACTATATTCTTGAATTAGAATGGGCCTTGCCACGGATCTGGTCAGGTTTTAGACTGGACTCCGTTCTCTGCACTTCACAGTGATCTGGGTCAGCTCTCTCTGGTTCTGCTAACAGTGGTCTGGGTCAGCTCTGCTCTCTCTCTGGTTCTGGAAATTTGATAGATTTGAAGTCTCTATGTCTGCTCTCTGAAGGTTGATGGAGGTAAAGTATGGATTTTCCCGGCAGAGCTTCCAGCTGCAAATGGATTTGAAGGTCCCTATCTGTCCTGTCTCTCTGCTTTTATGTGTTTTTAAAATGGGTGTGTGTGAGCAGCATCACTAGCCAGCCCCTCTCCACTTATCATTGGCCAAGCTTTCATTTCTCCCCTGATTAGGGGAGCTAAGTTGTGTCAGAGTGATGTCATTTTACAGCCTGCAGAGAGTCCACTCCTCCTGTCAACTTGCACACAAATCTAGATTTGAACCGAATACATATTTCATAGCTACACAGTGGTTTGAAATTACATGCTCCCATCACATATCACAGGAGGTATCCCCTGTTCCAACTCTGCTCTTCCTGGGGGCTTGCATTCAGAAATGGCAATATTTTGCACTTTTTAACTGGTTTGCAATACCGGACGTTAACCCAAATTTACACACATGTGCGCAAGGAGTATGGACATTAGTTGATGAAGTGTCAGATTTTTCACATGCACACATTTTGAGTAATATCCTCTTTTCCGCTAAAACCCCCCTGAACATACCACCGGTTCTAAAAACCTCTTAAAATGTGGGCAGAAAAATCACAAGAATTATGGCATCATTTATAAAATTTTCAGATGTCCGCTCTATGAGTTATTCATCTTTTTAGAGTTATGTTCTGGCCCCAAAGGAGTGTGGTTTTCCACCAGCACAAGGTTGAATTTCTGGTTTTTCCAGTTCTGCCAAGCCAGCTTGCTCTCACAGGCAGTGCCCCTCCCCTTTACTTCCAGGAGGAAGCTACATTTACGACATCTGCAATAAACCATCTGCCTGGGTCAGGACAGGGCTTTGTTCAGAGCTCCTGTATTCTGTGGGGGCTCCCCTAATTCAATTATCAGAGAGATGGCATATCCTTAGTGTGGCCAGCAAAAGGCAGATAGGCCTGGGAACACAGCTGTGACTCAAGTTTCACTCCTGATGGGGCGTAGTTGCCAGGCAAAATTGGAATCTCTTTAAGCCAGTTTTTAGCTACATGTCATTTCTGTTCCCCAGTTTTCTGCATCCAAATAAAACTAAACATTTTTACGTATGCAGCTAGGATGCTGATTCTAAGTTTAAAACTATGACATTTAAACAATTGCAACCTATGTGACACTCAAAGTAGGTCACTCATTTCTTTTAAACATTTAGATTCTTAGTGTCCTTCAGTCCAAATCCTCTTAAACTGCTGAAATCCACAGCTTCAGCCAGTCTTGTTATAAACCTTCAAGTCACTTCAGAATATAACTTTACATTGGATCCACCTCTTAAAATGTCTTTCTTTGGCATGTTTTGGGTTCATTTATTCAGTTTTCTACAAAAAGTAAAATCTGGTGTTGTTTTAAAACGCCGGCTTTTGGATAGTGGTGAGTACTGGTACTGCACCCCTTTTTGGGATTTAAGAAAATGAATTCCCAACAGTTATGGGTTTGCTTTTGGCAATCAGCATTGCCACTCCCAATGGTTTCAGACTACTGTGTGGGTAGTCCAATGGTGGTTTTAGGCAGCGTCCTTCTGTGCCCATAACATCGGCAAAAATGAGTGGCAGCCTATTCTTCATGCATTTCCCTGTGCATTTTCTGGGAAGCTCTGGCCATCATGATGTTTTCCATGTCAATACTGCACAGTTTTGAGGTAGGGCTCGGATGCATGGGTAAATACATCCCACAAGCCCCCCTCTTGCGATAGCCATTCTATTTCACGAATGGGACTCGCAAGACCTGGGATGTTTCCTCATCTTCTTCCAATAGATGGCACAGTTCAGCATCTTTTCCTCCATCCGGTACTGATCGATCGGTTCTCCTCGCCGGTCCTGATGGGAATATTGGGCGGTACACCGGGCCCGTTGCGTCTCTGCTCCCGGTCTCCGGATCGTCCTCCTTGGCCCGTCTCCAGGTTTTCTTTCTCCTAGGATGACAAAGGAAGAGCGGCAATACCTATTCATAGACGTTTTTTTTCCACCACTGTTGAGATAGTGGGGCAGCATATGCATTTCATCATAACGAAACATTACATTCTTATTTTGAAAAAAAACAGTATAACTAAGATACAGTTTCATGCAAATCACAATATTTTAGAGACTAGATGGTATGTTTTATGGTTGGAACTGAATTAATCTGAGACAGTACCCGCTAGGATTCCAGAGGATTCCTCCAGTTGTTGCAGAGTGTGCCTGGGATGGCAACATTTCAACTGGTTTATGTGGACCCAATTGTCTTCCCCCGCTGCCAAAGGACCTTTGGGGATGTGGATTTTGTAGGCCACAGGGGAGATCTTGTCGATGATCTCAAAGGGTCCCTTCCAGGTATGCAAAAATTTCCGCTGTTTTGCCTGGTTTCTTTGGAAGTTGTATAGATAGACCCGGTCCCCCACTTGATATTCCATCCTGGAAGTTTTCAGGTCATACTGGGTCTTCATGCTATCAGCTGATCTTTCTAGATTCCGCTGAGCGTAAGCAAAAGCATGTTGGAGGTGTTTCCTTAAATTCTCCACATACTCATGAGTAGTGGAGGCATTTATCAGTGTCTGCTCTTGGGTCCTGTAGAGCAAATGCTGCGGAAGCACCATCTTGCGTCCAGTCATCAACTCAAAGGGTGACATTTTGGTTGCCGATGAAGGGGTAGATCTGATGGCCATTAGGACCAGAGGTAATCGGATATCCCAACTTGGCCCAGAATCTGCCACAAACTTTTTTAAGATGCTCACAATTGTCCGGTTGTAGCGTTCCACTGCCCCAGAAGAAGCTGGCCTGTAAGCAATATGTAACTTCCTTTTGACCCCCAGTATCTCCCACATCTTTGTCATTACTTCACTGGTGAAGTGGCTACCTCTGTCTGACTCAATCCTTTGAGGTAGACCAAAACGGGAAAAGATGTGGTTAATCATCAGGGCAGCTGCCGTTTCTGCCTTGCAATTTGGGGCTGGGAGACATTCCACCCACTTGGTGAACAAGCATGTGACGGTCAACATGTACTTATTCCCCCTAGCCGAGCGAATCACGGGGCCTCCAAAGTCGATTTGTAAATCTGACCATGGCAGTGTCATCCCCCTCTTTTGGAGAGGCGCACGGTGCGTGAGGGATGATGGCTGAAATTGTGCACACACAAGACACCCCTTCAAATATTGGTCGAGGTCCTGCCCCATGTGTGGCCAGTATGCAACCTCTCTTAAGATTTCCAGTGTTGTGTGAAACCCCCTATGACCGGCGGTGGCCGCATCATGGGCGTGACTTAACATCAGGCTTCGGAATGAGGTAGGAACCACCCACTGATCGTGGCCAGCTTTGGATTTCCTTACCAGCAAACCGTCTTGGATTCGGAACATTTTTGGACATTTCATCAACACTCTTAGGTCCTCTTTCCCAATGTAATCGGTATCCGTCAGGGGAAAGTTCTCAGGGTCCTCAATGTGTTGGTAAAATTTACCAATTATTGGATCCCCCTTCTGAGCGGTAATCAAATCAGCATCAGGGGTCTCCTTACTCCATTGTGCAATTGGAAGGTCGTTGTGAGCATTTGTCTGGGACCTAGTGATAGCAGTGACCTGGATTTCCCCCAACAGGGACTCAATCTCAATTAGATCCCCTTGGATGGCCCCGGTTTTGGCCAGCTGATCAGCTAAGTCATTTCCAGTTTTGTCTGGTCCCTCTACTTTGGAATGACCCTTGATCTTTTTCCAATAGATGGTCATCTCATTCGAGGTGACCAGATCATCAATGTTTTGGATCAACTTCCCATGTTTCAAGGGTTTGTTGTTAGCACATAACATGCCTCTGGTTTTCCAATTAACCAGGTGCTCCACGAACCCGTTCCGTACATAATCCGAATCTGTGATTATGACCAGTTCGTGGAGTTGATGCTGGACAGCAGTGAGGATGGCCTGATGCACAGCCATCAATTCTGCCACCTGACTACTTCGGGGACCAATTTTGTATCCATCGGAGGGTTCTGGGAACTCATTCACCCATGCAATCCCTAGGCCGGCCACCAGTTCTTTCTCCCCTTTGTTGTCAACATGGTAAGAGCATCCATCCACATAGACAGTGGGCATTCCCTCACACTTGTCCTCTTCAAAGACTTTGTGTGGGGAATTAAGGTATGCCTCCATGTTGTCCTTGATTTTTAGACTTTCGTCCTCGAGACAGTTTTCTCTGGCACAATCATGCAAGTCAGCCAGACCTTGCGCGAGGGGTCTCTTCTTGTTTTGGCCATATCTGACCTCCACAGGAAAACCTTGCATTGACAGAATCCAGGAAGTAATTCGGGAATTACTCACATTTCCGGCCCGGATTCTGTCACTTTGGAGATATTGCAGAGGCTCGTGTGGAGTCTCCACTATGATGTGTTCCCCCTGGATAAACGGGCGGTAATTCTTCAATGCCCACACCGTTGCCAGGAGTGCCTTCTCACAATCGTTGAATTTTTCCTCCACAGAGGATAAAGTTTTGCTCGCATAGGAGATTACTTTATTGACCTTGTAATGCTTTTGGTATAATACTGCCGTCAAGCACGTATTAGAGAACCCCGTCTCCAGGAAGAACTCCTTGTTTCTGACAGGGTAAGCTAGGCAAGGCGCTTGTGAGAGGCTTCTCTTGAGTTGTCTTACTGCCTCGGCTTGTTCTGGACCACATTCCCACTTGACCCCCCCCTTCAGGAGATGAATCAGGGGTCTGGTGATCTCTGCGTAGCCCTCAATGAACTTTCTGCTGTAATTAGTCAGTCCAAGGAGGCTCCTTAGTTCCCGCAGAGTTGTGGGGTCTTTCAGTTTCTGAAGTGCTTCCACTTTCTTTTCCTGGGGACAGAGACCCTGAGGAGTAATCTCATGCCCCAAGAAATTAACACGGGTTCTACACCACTGTGCTTTCTGAAAGGAAAGTTTTGCTCCGGCGGCCCTCAACTGGGTCAGAACATAACGGATCTCCGCTATGTGTTCCTCCACAGATGAACTTTTGATGAGGACATCATCTACATAAGCCAGGTTACCCCTCGCACCCAAGTCGGGCATGGCCTTATGTAGGAAAATGTTGAACTCATTACCGGAGTTAAGGTATCAGAAAGGAGTCCGGGTCCATGTGTACTGCTGGCCCCCAAAGGTAAAAGCCAGCTTGTATTGGTCCTCCCTACTGACAGGCATGGTCCAGTATCCATTGGTCAGGTCTATTGCAGTGAATACCTGTGACCCCTGGATCTGGGCCAGCCCTTGGTCAATGTAGGGCAGAGGCCATCGGGAAGTATGGACCCGTTTGTTGAGCTCCCTGAGGTCGGCGCAGAGTCTCCACTGGCCGTTTGGCTTTAATATTCCCAGCACCGGATTATTGAAGGTGCTGTGGACTGGACGGATTATTCCCCGGGACTCAAGGTTCTTAATTATTTCAGTAAGGGACTCCATTGATGCGAGAGGCAAGCGATATTGCTTCACAAACACAGGAGTCATGCCAGGGTCTGTGGGGATTGTTGTTGTGTGGATGTCCGTGCGACCACAGTCATACGAGTCTACCGCAAAGAGATCTTGGAAATCCAAGAAAACTTGTTTCAACTTTTGCTTTTGTTCCAGAGTCACACAGGCATCAGCTAGGTTGACTCTCTCTTCCACCATCTGCCTGAAGCCTGGAAAGACTTCTGGTTTGGCTATCTCAGTGGCCTCCTCCAGCTGGGTGGAGAAGTCCCTGGTCAGAGTGCTGATTTGGACTGGAGGCTTCAGGTGGGAAAGGCAGCCCTCATGGACCTGGAAAATCACCTCATCCCTCCTGAAGTCACAAGTCACATCTTCCTTACCATAAGGGCAAGAAGTGTACACCAGGAAGTTCCCCCCATGCCGGGTAAAAATCCTGTCTGGTGTTGTATTGTCATCACTGTCACTGTCAAAGCAGTCCTTGGGGATTGGCCCTAACAGTTCATTTCCAAGATCAATGGAGAAATGTCGGTCATCAACCGCCATTCCAATAATGGTGCCTGCGGCTAGAGTAATACTCTTTAAGTCGCTGTTATCCACCTCTATTGGAATGGTGTCATGTTCTATGTTGACTAATGTAGTTGGGTTTACCCCCAACCCTTGCTGTTGGAGAGAAGCGTTTAGATGTATGTAAGCATCAGGGTTTTTCAACTCTTGTCCCCTTTTAGCTTTCACTTCCAGGGAGAATTGTCGGGTCCTTTCTGGGATGGTGACTTCCTCTTTAATCTGAATTTCAACTGCATAAGGTAGCAATTGAGCTGACCTAAATGCTTTTTCTGGATCATCAAAGCCCATGGGATTATCCGCTAATCGGGACCAAGCTTTGAAGTTTATTAGGTCCAAACTAATGGCAAAGCGATTGAGAATGTCACTGCCTAAGTAAAAAGCGGCAGTGACGTCTCGCACGACCCAACAATTGTGGACTATGCTCTTGTTGCCAATGGAGATTTTGAGCATACACCTGGTTGGCAGGAGATGTTTGGAATTAGGCGCTTCCAGGTCCATTTCCCATTTGTCTATCAGTTTGAATGTGGGAATGGCTGGATCTTTTGGGAGTTGGCGGAACATGGCTTCGCTGATGAAGCTCTTCCCGTTGTTCACACACACTCGAGCGAGAACAGAGTCCTTCCCATCATTTAATTGGACAGGGATGAACAACTGCTCTCCAATTTGCTGAATATCAGCCAGGCTCTGAGGTGATTTCACATCTTTCTGGACTATAGAAGTGGGAGTTTCTGATTGTGGATTAGTATAGAATCTCAGAGTGTTTCCTTCCAGCGTGGAGTACCACTTTAGACTGGAAGGAAGGTTGATTTTCACAAATAGAGAGGACCCCCCATCACCAGTCTGTTGTCCTACTGCTATTACTGTCACGTCTGGAATCTGGTTGTTCTGGAAGTGAAATTCTACTTGGTCAGATTTTTGTTCAACCATGTGGCAGGTGCCGTTTAAACTAACATGGTTGACACTCTGTTTTAATTTTATTGGTTGGCTAGTCTGGGTCCAGAGGACCTTGTTTACACAATCTATTAGGGGTGACAACCTTCTCAGGAGGTCATTCCCTAGTAAACAAGGGGTGCCCTCTGGGGTCACAACTATGACCGGGTGTTTCAACTTGTGTCGCCCAATTTTAATGTCCAAATCTGCAGTCCCCTCAACGGGAATTTCCTTCCCGTCAAAGTTCTGGAGTTGTCCAGGAAGTGAGGTGAGAGGAATTTGGTAATTCTCTCCCCTTCCTGCATTCAATTCGTCAAAGGCCCTTCTGGACAGAAGGGTGGCTTGAGATCCCGTGTCCACCAGCGCTGAAATTGTACCCTGCCCCTGTACTTGTACCGGGGCATGGTATCTTCCCTCCTTCTCCTCAAGGGGGCACAGATAATGCACATTTTTGGACAACTGGTGGGCTAACTTTCTGGTTTTAGACATTGCAAGAGAAGAAATTTGGGCAGAATTCTGTGGAGAGCCTTGGGAATCTGAAAGAAAAAGTTTGCAACTGGAGATCAGAGCCATTGTGGGTTCCCCTGGCTCCGGTTCCGGGCCACCCCCCCCTTTTTGGAGGCAGTCACCAGGATGGGTTTGAACCAGGGGATTTTCTTGCTGTTGGTTCTGGGATGAGATGGTGGGCGGCGGTAGCTCAGTCTCCACATCTCCCCAGTCTGGATTTGCATCCCTAGGGACCCATTTTTCTTTGGGAGGAGTTCCCTACTCTCTGAAGGAGAAGATCCTTTTCCCAGGATCCTCTGAGGATCCCTCTCCCTCAAATTGGAAGATCTGTACCTCCTCCTCAAACTGAGTCTGTTTGGGTCTTTTGTTTCTCCTACCCCCTCTCTGCTCCTTGGGTGGCAGACTTTCAGGGGCAAGAGATTTTGTTTCCGGTTCCTGGGTTTCCAGGGGCTGTTTACAAGTGAGGAAGGAAGCTTCCTCCAAGGCTTTACACCCCCCTTCCCCTTGTGCCTCCTCCCTGGGAACCGGTGAGTTATCGGGGTGCTGCCCCCGTCATTTTTCTGGAGCACCAGGTCCAGAGTTGGGTGCGTTCTGCGCCGACACGCCCATCTGAGGGTTCTGCTGAGCCCTCAGTATGTGACCCAGATCCCGCGCCATGTTTTGAACCTGGCGCTCTAACTGGGAAACCCGCTCAGGCTGATACGGGGCCCTGTTTTCTCCCCTGGGCTGATCCCGGGAAGGGTAGCTATCCCTTCTTTGGTAGTACCCCTGGTTGGGAAGATTTGGATACCCCTCCACCCTTGGCCTCCCCTCTCCCGGATTAGGTTGTCTGGGCTCAGGGAATTGGGGAAAGAAGGATGGATGATTTTGGGGTTGGAAATTGGGTGGATACCTGGGGAAAAAGTTCTGCCCAGGATTTGGAGAATTTCTGCCCTCCTGTGTGAAGTTGGGAGGGAAGTTCCCTGGGTTAGGTGCTTGGATGGATCCCCCCCCTTGGGCTGGAGGAGTCCACACATAGCCCAGGATGGGTCGATTTCCCTTGTAATGGGGACTTACATAATCAGGAGTGCGAGGGACCCCATTTGTGGGGCTGCCTCCCTGGCTCCCTGTCTGTGACTGGCCCGAGGACCTTCTGGGCCTAGCATTATTAAGTGCAGGTAGGTTTTTAGGCCCCCCCATCTCCAAATCCAAAACGGGGTGACCTTTACCTCTGCCACCTTGGCAGCAGCAGGGGTGCTGTTGGCTTTGGGGTTTTTCTGGGCATTACTTTTGCTATCTACCGGTTTCTGCAACTCATAGATCCGGGTAGCCTGTTCAATGACCCAGTCTAAAGATCTTTTCTCGTGAAAATCCCTCACGAGCTGGGTCATTATGTATTTGGGCAAGGCATTAAAAAATGTATTAATGAATTCTCTACTGTCTGTGCGCACCCTTCTGGTGGTCTGCGCAAAAGCACGCTTTAACTCCTGCACAGATTCTTGTGGGGCCTGATCCTCCCCACATTGTAAATTGTAGGCTGCCTTGCGAGCCTCTTGAGGATTTCTATGAATGGAAAAATGTTTCAAGATGGCCGCCTTATAGGTGGACCATCTTAAATGATTTTGGTCCTCCAGCCCCGCAAAGAAACTGGAGTATTCCGGGGAGAAGGTCCACTTTACATATTGAATACAGCTTTGGCTGTCCTTCAAATGGAAAGTCTCCATCATTTGCTCAAACAACTCTAAGTGCTCCCAAACAGAATACTTAGCGTTCTTATGGTAAGGCGTGATGACGCTCCTGATCGCCTTAATCTGCTTTAAGGGGTCCTTAAGCAAGGCCCTTTTTGCCTTATTGGCCTTTTTGGTTCGGGTAACCCTTGTCCATTCATCCTCTGACTCAGAGGCACTGCTCCCAGAGGTTCCTGTCTGCTCTTCCAGGTTTTCCCGGATTCTGCGAGCCTGGGAATGGCTGGCAGAATGTGGGGACCTGGTCTCCTGTGTCCTGCGCAGTTCAGAGGAGTCTTCAGATTCCTCCTTGCTGCCAGGATTTGATGGGTACCCCCCCACTGACCTAACTGGGCAGAGGTTTTCAGGATGCCCTTAATGGGCCTACTCTCCTGGGGTTCCCCATTAAATTGCACTGTGCTGGGGTGCCCATACCCGGATGCCCGCCCCTCCATACCTGGGTGGTACTGGCCTATGAGCCCCATACTTTTGTCTGGATAGTAGTCTGCCATCCCTGTGGCCCGGTGCTCATGTGCGCCAGGGAATATGGGGGTGGCAGAGTCCAGTGACTGAGAGGTATGAGGGCCTCTGGTACTAGGGCTCCTGAGGTTATGCTCCGGAGCTTCCCTTTCCCAGCGAACCTCATCTCTATCCGCCCCTGCTCCCTGTTGCAATGCAAGAGCCTGCATTTGTGCCTTCAGTTCCTCAGTTAAGGCCTTACTAGACTCTATCAGTCTCTCCTGCATCGCTACCTGTTGCTGGAGCCTATCATTGTGCTGGCAGAGAGCCTCATTCTCTCTCTGTGTTTCCTGATTGGTCCTGGAGCACTGGGCCAGTCTTTGCTGCAGGAGGGTTACCTCCTGAGCTGTGTCCCTATTGGCCTGCTCCTTTCTTGCTAGAGCATCCTCCACCCTCCTGGTGTGCTCTAACAAGTTCTGGTGTTCTTTTTGGAGGTCACCCAGTCCCTGGTGGGCCAGGTGATTTTCTTCCATTTTTCTTTTTAAATGGCAGACTTCCTGGCCTAAGGCGTCTCTTTCCTGACTAAGAGCCTGCATTTGTGCGCCAGGTCGTCCCTCTGCCTTTGAAAGGCACCAGCTTTCTGGCGTTCTTCATCAAACTCTGCCTGGGTATCCAGGTCTTTCAAAATCAGCTTGTTGCTCTCTACCTTCACTCTATCTAGATGACTTTGCAGGGTGGCTACCTGCTCCGTGCATGCCCTGTTAAAGTCTAATTGTTGCTCCAGCTTTTTCTGACTCTGCAGTAAGGAGTCCAAACTGTCTTGGTGCTCCTTCTGCAGGGCCAGAAATCTAGTATCCTGGTCAGCCTTTTCCTGTTGCAGTATATCCATGTCCTCTTTTATTTTAATGATATACTGCCTACTATCATTTTCTGACTCCTGGCTCCTCTGCAGCCTCTGCTCAGAAGAGTCCAGATCAGATTGGGCCTTCTGTAATGCCAGCAGTTGCCTACTCGCCAGATCTTGGCCTTCAGCACATTTGTCCTGCATGGCTCCCATATGTAAATATAAATATGCCGCTACCCTGGCAATCTTGTTGTGCTCATCCTTGGCCTTAGAGGACATATATAGTTCACTCAGGGCCACATGTAAGGGACCCTGGTCTCTCCATATATCTGACCCTGTTTCCGTGATTTGGGGTGTGATGGCCTGCAACCAGACTGTTTGGTCCTGGTGAGTCCACTCACCTCTCACAAATAACTTATGTAAGAAGTGCTCTCTGGCTATTTTCATGTCTACT
Source organism: Ambystoma mexicanum (assembly GCF_040938575.1). NCBI lineage: Eukaryota > Metazoa > Chordata > Amphibia > Caudata > Ambystomatidae > Ambystoma > Ambystoma mexicanum. The sequence goes on from NC_090928.1 coordinate 733,639,331, forward strand.
AAGGTCGTCATTCTAGAGATTGGTCTCTGTCCTGACTTACAGAAGTTTGTATTTTATTTTTGCAAAACAGACCTTTTTCTTAGAGCGTTCCTTTGAGAAGTGCTTTACAGCGTAACACAGCGTGTGCTCCGACCGGATATGTGTATCTGGTCAGCTGGCACGCTGTATTAATCTGCAAAAGTGATAGATCTAATCCAAACGTCCGGCACAAGCCCCCAATTTGTAAGAGGATTCAATTCAGCACTACAGCCAAGTCAACGCCTAGTCTAGAATACTGAATGAAAACCCTTATTGATATATCTTTATGTCCAGTTCATGCATTCTGGATGACTACCCCTATATAACACCCCTCTCTTGGAATCCTCCTGACCCCACTGAGCCAAGAAGTAGTTCTGTTTTGCAAGTTAAAAGGTTTAATTGATAATTTAAACAATATATATATATCACGCTTTATAATAAATTAATAATTGAATATCACACTTAATCTGATATGATAAAGATTAACAACGGAGAATCTGGCACTAGCACACTTCTTTATAATCACTAAGGAATTGACATGAAATGGATAAGATAGCAACAATACTTTTATGGTTTCCAATGGATGCAATGTGGAATGAAATGCAGTACAGAAAATAACTTGATAGGATTTCAGCAAAAGACAATGTAATCACTTTCTTGGACAATTCACCCCCCCTTTTATGCAATGCAAGGAAATGGAAGGAAGGCACACAGTTCTCGGAAATGCAATTCAAATGTAATTCAGTTCACCCAGCAACTACAGACGTTGAAAACACAGGCAAAATGCTTTTATATGTGCTGGCAATAAAGTGAAAAATATGCGAAAATGCTTTTAATTCCCTCTAGAGGTTTAGGGTGAGTGGTATATGCTTTGAATAAGTTCAGGATCACCTTAGCAGTGATGCAGGGACAGTTTTTATGAGGCAAACGATTTTTTTCAGAGGAAAGCAAAAGCAGCTATCTTTTTGCAAGTGGAGAAATTTTCAAATCGCGGCAAAATTCGCGAATGCGTCTGGCGCGATTACAGAGGAACTACAAGGGCTTCTAGGTACTCACACTATATTCTTGAATTAGAATGGGCCTTGCCACGGATCTGGTCAGGTTTTAGACTGGACTCTGGTCTCTGCACTTCACAGTGATCTGGGTCAGCTCTCTCTGGTTCTGGTAACAGTGGTCTGGGTCAGCTCTGCTCTCTCTCTGGTTCTGGAAATTTGATAGATTTGAAGTCTCTATGTCTGCTCTCTGAAGGTTGATGGAGGTAAAGTATGGATTTTCCCGGCAGAGCTTCCAGCTGCAAATGGATTTGAAGGTCCCTATCTGTCCTGTCTCTCTGCTTTTATGTGTTTTTAAAATGGGTGTGTGTGAGCAGCATCACTAGCCAGCCCCTCTCCACTTTCATTGGCCAAGCTTTCATTTCTCCCCTGATTGGGGGAGCTAAGTTGTGTCAGAGTGATGTCATTTTACAGCCTGCAGAGAGTCCACTCCTCCTGTCAACTTGCACACAAATCTAGATTTGAACCAAATACATATTTCATAGCTACACAGTGGTTTGAAATTACATGCACCCATCACATATCACAGGAGGTATCCCCTGTTCCAACTCTGCTCTTCCTGGGGGCTTGCATTCAGAAATGGCAATATTTTGCACTTTTTAACTGGTTTGCAATACCGGACGTTAACCCAAATTTACACACATGTGCGCAAGGAGTATGGACATTAGTTGATGAAGTGTCAGATTTTTCACATGCACACATTTTGAGTAATATCCTCTTTTCCGCTAAAACCCCCCTGAACATACCACCGGTTCTAAAAACCTCTTAAAATGTGGGCAGAAAAATCACAAGAATTATGGCATCATTTATAAAATTTTCAGATGTCCGCTCTATGAGTTATTCATCTTTTTAGAGTTATGTTCTGGCCCCAAAGGGGTGTGGTTTTCCACCAGCACAAGGTTGAATTTCTGGTTTTTCCAGTTCTGCCAAGCCAGCTTGCTCTCACAGGCAGTGCCCCTCCCCTTTACTTCCAGGAGGAAGCTACATTTACGACATCTGCAATAAACCATCTGCCTGGGTCAGGACAGGGCTTTGTTCAGAGCTCCTGTATTCTGTGGGGGCTCCCCTTAATTCAATTATCAGAGAGATGGCATATCCTTAGTGTGGCCAGCAAAAGGCAGATAGGCCTGGGAACACAGCTGTGACTCAAGTTTCACTCCTGATGGGGGGTAGTTGCCAGGCAAAATTGGAATCTCTTTAAACCAGTTTTTAGCTACATGTCATTTCTGTTCCCCAGTTTTCTGCATCCAAATAAAACTAAACATTTTTACGTATGCAGCTAGGATGCTGATTCTAAGTTTAAAACTATGACATTTAAACAATTGCAACCTATGTGACACTCAAAGTAGGTCACTCATTTCTTTTAAACATTTAGATTCTTAGTGTCCTTCAGTCCAAATCCTCTTAAACTGCTGAAATCCACAGCTTCAGCCAGTCTTGTTATAAACCTTCAAGTCACTTCAGAATATAACTTTACATTGGATCCACCTCTTAAAATGTCTTTCTTTAGCATGTTTTGGGTTCATTTATTCAGTTTTCTACAAAAAGTAAAATCTGGTGTTGTTTTAAAACGCCGGCTTTTGGATAGTGGTGAGTACTGGTACTGCATCCCTTTTTGGGATTTAAGAAAATGAATTCCCAACAGTTATGGGTTTGCTTTTGGCAATCAGCATTGCCACTCCCAATGGTTTCAGACTACTGTGTGGGTAGTCCAATGGTGGTTTTAGGCAGCGTCCTTCTGTGCCCATAACATCGGCAAAAATGAGTGGCAGCCTATTCTTCATGCATTTCCCTGTGCATTTTCTGGGAAGCTCTGGCCATCATGATGTTTTCCATGTCAATACTGCACAGTTTTGAGGTAGGGCTCGGATGCATGGGTAAATACATCCCACAATCCACCCTCTCCTCCATAGAGCAGCAAATTCCTTTCCCTTCTCCACTGAAACCTGATGTAAACACAACACTACCTCTGCAGGGCCTACCATACCCAAACCATCAACCCACGGCTCTCTCAGCCTAGTGCTGCGTCGCCATTCTTTCACAAATTCATCAAATGGGCCATTCGCCCAGCAGGGAATCACAACACTATGACAATCTCTGCCTGCGGAAAACATCTTATCTCTCTTCTTAAATGGGGTATTCATATTTACAATAATTTGCACTGGTCTATGCACAATAACGTTTTCACTGCAGCCTAAGCGCAGTCACAAAGTGCACACACACAATTCTTATTAACACAGCGTAACTCCCACTACGAGTAAAAACTCACTTTCACTATAATAATTGCCTATCAGCGTTCAAGTACGGATCCTTTAATGCCTGGAATGAATCATCACAAGACACCCTCCTTTCCAAAAAGTGCACGGATATGTTGCTTATTTTTCACCCAAGTACACTAAATGAAAAACGTACTTGGACACTGGGAGACAATTATTCACACAGACACACACTCAGTTAGATTATAAAATGGCTCTCTTATATGGCTTATTTATTCACCAAAAACATACATAAATGTGTATAAACAACACAAATAAGAAGTAATAAAAGTAGTTTAGAACAAATACATCACTGTTGATACAGCATTAAAGAATGTCTTCATCTCACCAGAAAAACTGCACTAGAATGCTCTCCACAGGCAGGCAGAGAGATTGTGATATCAACGGGCCTGGCACGATGCCTCTATCTACGAAGCTTTCTCTCTGTCTGACTGTCCGGGCACCCCCATTTTTAAGTCATTGCAAATGCATGATTGCATTTTCAAAAATGTTCTGGCTTTTTCCAAGTATCTGCTGATTCAAAAGTTCCCAGGGGCCCCCGGCTGGAGTGACCCATAGCAACTCAAAAAGGCAAATCTTTTCCCTTTTCCATGAAAGCAGCAAAAATAACTACATTCCACAACAATGTTATCAATTACCAGACGGCACCTGGCTCAGTTTTAGCCGTCTATGCATGTAGTTTCTCTCCAACGTGTATTTGAAGCATTGCAAAAAACCATAAGCACTAGACTGAATTTACCATGTTCACCAATGGAATAAAGCGAAAAGAGTTTGCCTCAAGTGCAGCTTCCACTGAGGCCTAAAGCAAGCGCCCATTATAGCTCTGGGTGCACTGCACACAAGTGCTATATTTTAGTCAAAAGCGCACATAGGCACTATGTTTTAGTCAAAATCATTGCACCCAGTAATGCTTATTTGTCTCCCATTCTCCCACTCACCTCTGGTTTGTTGGGGTAACGTCACTGGGGTCCAGCAAGAACTGGGAATTCTTTCTTCACGTGTTGGGATGGCAACTCTTGTCAGTAATCAACCAGCTTGTTGCTTGGCTGCCCCCGCCTTTGCTTCATTCTTGGTCTGCTTCATTTCTGTGGTCTCGGCTCAGTTCATGGTCAAAAGGGTCCACAGTGTCTCTCCTGTTGTCATGTTACCACCCTCTCTTGAGAGACCTGGAAGGTTCTAGGTATGCCCTCTTTTAACATTCTCATTCTCTCTCCTTTCCCAACGCAATGCGTTGGTAACCGGCTTGGTTCTCACAGTTGCTCTGTATGCTTGGTTTCCACTTTGGTCTGCAAAGTTGCTTCCCTTCCCCAAAGCAGTGCTCAGGCTTCTCTTGAGGTGCTCAGCCCCATGACGGACCCTGCTCTAAGTGATTTCAACCCAGCACTCCACCTAAGTCAATGCCTAGCATGTGATGCACAGCTGGAACCCTTAATTATATATTTGTGTCTATAAGTTCTTTTATTTCTGATTGAAGTACCCTTATATCGCGCCCCTCTCTTTGAATCCCCCACGGTCTCACTGAACCAAGAAGCAGCTTGTTTTGCAAAGTTAAAAGATTTAATTTATGGATTTGAACAATATATATGTCACACTTTTATGAATTTGAACAATATCTAGATATCACACTATTAATATTTATACAATGATCAGCATTGGGTGATACCACAACAATCAACAATCTCTTTAATCAGAGTGAGTATGGATAAGGAAAATAATGCAGCATGGAATTCTACTTGATATGGATAGGAAAACAATGCAGCATGGAATAATATTTGATATGGGGTCAATCAAATGCAATTTCACTCTTTCCCCCTGATACTACTCGATCCCCCCTAATATGCAATATAGAGATGGAAGGAGAGAAAACAGGGTTCAGGAATATACAATCTCAACCAATACAGTTTCAATCCCAATTCCCCCCAGCAAGCAGAGAGAAACAGGAATGATTTCAAAACAGGTCAAATTTTTTGAATGTGGTTTGTAATGAATGGGAACAATACTGAAAAATTGATTTAATTCTCTAAATTGGATTCAAAACTAGTGGGAGCCACTTTGTATAGTTCCAGATAAACACTAGCAATGATGATTGAACAACTAGCAGAATGAAAACGGAATTCTGAGGTCAGATGCAAAGAATAGCTGTTTTACGTGTGTTGAAATTGAGCCAAATGTGAATTTGCGGCAAACTTTTCAGCACACGAGAAACGCAATTGTGACAAAACTATAATGAGTTGGAATGCGATGTTAGATTCAATTTGACACTTAAATTTCGTTTCTAGCATGTACGGTTCAGAAGTTATGAAGGTTTTAGTAGAGGTCGATTTTTTCAGAAAGAGTCAATATTTTCAAATGAAAGATGCGCTTTTGAAATTACAAACAGATATTCTTTACACTAAGAAGGCTAGAAGATGCAAGATACCCAACGGACAGCCACCAGAACAGCGGTGCCTCTGATCTGACTTTTGCCCACCAAGACACTTGTCTTTCTTCAGCAAATATATCAGCAAAGATGAATTTATCACTACAATTAACAAAGGACTATATGGATGAGGGAAAGATTCAGAAAGACAAGAAAGGTTCTACAATGCAGTTCTGGATATGATAGAATGGTTTTGGATTGGATTACTTAAGGATAAGAGATTGGCTATGGACAATTCTATGCTATAGATACTCACAACTATGGTTCTGAAATAGGCCCGTCAGGATCTGGGCAAAGGGTCCTGGACTGGAATTCTGCTAGCCCACCGGACAGGATTCAGGCACCCGGTTCTGCACTCAGCACGGCACTCTGGTCTCTGCACGGCCTCTGGACTAGATCTGAGGGGTTGGTTCTGGGTTACAGCTATCTGGTTACAGCTCTGCTCTACTGGTTTGGATTCCAGCAAGAGTTCTTGGAAAAAAAGCAGAAACAGCACAGCCAGGCTGTTCAATTTTTGGAGTGCCCCTTGAAAGTCTGGGGTTAAAATCAGGTTTCAAGATTTTAATGGCCAGCTGAGAAGGGTTTAGCTTTGGAGTTGGGCCTCTCTGCTTTCAAAGTTCTGGAGTCTTGGATCTAGTTTCCTCCTGCAGAGCGCTTCGCCAGTAAATCAGTTGATGGGTGAATCTGTGTGTGTTTCTAGGTCCTAAACTGTCCCTATTTATGTATTTCCCAAAGTGGTTGGTAGGCTTAATTATACTAAACACACACCCTTGGAAACCTATTTGTTAGAGTATGTCCTGTCTCCTTATTTGAGAAGGAAATCTAGTGTCATAGTGATACTGCATTTTACAATCCAGGGAGTATCTCCGCTTTGTTTCAGTACAGTAAATCTATTTTTCACATAAATCATATTCACAATATCACCAACTTGCTAATAATACATATTCACATTACAGATTTAGCAGCGCACGTATCCGAGTCTCATTTTAGTGCGAGCTTTGGTTCAAAATTGACCGTTTTTCATGCTTTTGGTGGGGTACCCAGTGTCAGATCTATCCACATGTTTCTGCATACATGCGCATGAGATCTGGGCATAATCCTGTGAAGTTTCATATTTCTAGCATTATCACAATTGCTACAACATCAACATTTTGGTAGTCCTGTCTCTGAATATCACACAGGGTTCAGAGTAGTTTCAAACTGTGAGCAGCATTTTCATATTAACAACCTATAAATTACAGATTTCTACAACTTCTGCACAGTTCTCTATGAGTCTTTTTCTAAAAATATATTTTCTACAGTTTCAGATACACAAATCTGTCTGGTCCCGCCTCCATGGTTTGCTGGGTCCAGAGCACTCCCAGGCTCCCTTCCTGCTGGCAGTTGTTTTCTGTTGACAGTTGAATCTGCATATCTTTTCAATCAAGGGAGTCTTTTGTCTCTCCTCAGAGAAACAGGCCAAAATTTCCTCCCACCTCCATTAACAACTCAATGACAGTTCCTGAGCAGAGAGCAGGGGGAAGATGACTTTGTTTGGGGAAAACTGTGGAATGTGCCTTTGAAGTACTGTGGATAACATTAGTTCACTTTTAAAACCACTTGTTTAAAATTTGCTTTTCTAAATAATCTTACATTTTCAACAAATTTACCCACAAATCTCATAATTCCAGTCTTTTTCAAACATAGAGATTGAATTGTAGCAACCTATATTGCTTTTGATGGCAAGTCTCTTCTTTTCCACAATGTGATATTAAGACACAAGTTTTAAACTGCCAGTATAAGTAAATGACAGCTTTGACACAGGCAAGCGGTGGTACTGTGCCCATATTCTGACATATTTTTCCAGGCAAGCACCTTTTTGAAGGGGGATATTTTTATGATGAAATGTAATTCTCCTGACATTGTGGTTAGATGGATTCTTTAAATAAAGTGATGTTTAACACCCAACAAGGATGTTGGATCTTTTCTGATGTTTGGGAATCTTATTTTTTATTTATTTTGGTTGGCTAATTAATTAACCTTTCAAAACAAAGTTTTTATATAATAAGACAATAAAACAAAAATACAACAACACATCATTTCTTACTTAACTCAACATATGTGGTCAAGGAAACAATTTAGGGAACAGCAGGTAAATGACTTAAATAAAATGTGGTCTAGTAGCATTGTCCTGGTTCTTTCACCAATCATTTCATTCATTAGGAGTCAGAACAAGCTTTCCGACAGAAAAAAAAAGAAAGGGAAGAGATTTCATAGGATCAAATATCCAATTCAACAATACGTCAAGTTATTTTCCAGGACACATTGTGCACAATACTTTGTTTAGAAATTGCATAGTACCTATTCTTACTGCTATCTTAGGAGTCGTGAATAGCTCATACCATAATTCATCATTTGAGCGTTTTATATAATGAGACCTTGTTAATTTGCTAATGATATCTTCTCTTTGCATTTTTAGGGCAGCACACTCAATTAATAAGTGTTTCAATGTTTCGTTAATTCTTGCATCTTTACAAAATCGACAGTATGCTGATTCAACCTTAATAAGGCCTCTTCTCAACAAGATTTGTTTTGTTGGCCATAGATTTAGGCGAAACCTTATAATATGATTTCTGAGTTGTATGAGGGGCATTTTAGTAGATAATCAGCAGCGTGACGAAATTCTTTATGCCCAAAGAGCGATCTGTCAAAATCTTTCAGTTTCAGACAGTTCTGTTGAGTTAAGTGCCAATCCAGTTGGTATAATCTGATTTTGGCTTTAGTTGGATTACTAAGTAAAAGGTCTAGTGAGATGTTTGCCTTAGACATGTCTGAAAGAACAGCCGCCCTCCATTTTGATGGGAATGGATGGTTAGATCGCAACAGATAGTCTGCCAGAACTTTGAGCAGATTATTACTATCCAGACCCATTACACATTTTCAAAACAAACAGCATCTCTTCCACGATACTTGAACGTGCATTGATAAAGTTCCCAACTCAAAGCGAAGAAGCACAGTCGGGGTAGAGTTTGGGAGAATCAAGACTTTTTTCCAGAACCTTGCTTCAAATGTATTCCAGTGGCAGGCCGCTGAAGGTAACCAAGCTTCTGCCCCATAAGTGATAATGGGGATTACCTTTTGCTGGTAAAAAATGAAAATATGTTTACAAGAAAATTTGCCATACTTATATTGCAAAATCTTGGCCTGTGATATTAAAGTAGTCAGTTTGCCAATTAGACTGTTTTGATGTGGTATGTTTGTAGGGGAATTACTAAATATGACACCTAGATATTTATATTCATTTACTAGTTTCAACTTTCCCTTTTCCAAAAACCATTCATAATATTTTCTTTGTCTTATTTTGGATCTCCCAAGCTCCATTACTTGTGTCTTGAAGAGCTTGCCTTGTTTATATAAAATAACACATCTTCTCGATCAAATTTGATATGAAAGGAAGTGTTAGCTAAATCCAAATCAGAATGAGAGATGGTGTTATTTGGGAGGTCATAGATGTTAGTGAAGTAACTAACCCACCTATTTTCCGTCACACCATTAAGTTGAGATGTTAATTGGGAACAGGGTGAGCCATCATTTATCAACTTCCAAATCTGCGAATAGTTTTTTAGTCTTAATTACCTTTAACCATCTTTCGCCATCATTTTGATACATTATTGCTCTATGTTCTCGTGTCCAGTTTCTATAGTTTGTCTTCAATTTGCGTAAAGATAGTTCACAATATTGCACCGGTAAGGATAATATCTGCCTTTTTTCTTTCCGATATTGTGTCTTCCTCAATCTGACAGATTGGTCAAATACATGGGTGCAGGGCTTATTGACTTTCTTAGCACCTGATGTGGAGGAGGAAGCAAAAAGGTGCATTCTATCGTGATAATCAGATGAATCAAGACCTTTCATCAAACGTTGGTTGTCCTCTGTTAAGCTACACGCAAAAGCTTCCAATGCAACACTTGACCATTGTAATCTGTGATCAAATTTTCAATTGCTGTTGGTGAGATCAAGGTTTATCCTGAGAGTGAATCAAGATCTCAACCCTCAGCATCAAATGATCACTTGATGTAGTTGGAATTACCCTAAACTCGGAAATTTTAGCAAATAAGCTTCTATCTACATTCATATAGTCAATAATAGCTTTTTGGGCTCCACATGTCCAAGTATGGGAAGGAGGATTATCAGTCTCCACAGCTCCATTTAGCATAATTAGATCCCATGTTTTAACAAACTCAAGCCACAGAGAGACCCGATCCGAGTTTCCTTTTTTTGCCGGAGCTAGTAGATGAATATTCAGATCACCGGCTAGTATAACATGTCCAATATCCGAGGTTGTAATAATACCTTCCATAAGTGCATTGAGATCATTAAAAAAGGTGGAAGTTAATATCGCCATACGGTTCCAGTATATATTAATAATTATGAATTTTAGTTTTTGGATCATTATTGTGGAATATTGTAAAAAGGAATTCGGATTAGGCCCGTCTGTTACATTGCTTGTTCTGATGATATTAGAGATAGTTGCCAGGCCAGACATTGATCTACCTTTTTGACCCTTTATCGCCGGGATTAAATGGACATAATGATTGTCCCACGATAATGGGACGGTTAACCAAGTTTCCTGCAGAAGCACTAGATCACAATCTTTTAAGCAGCAATTGGCATTATTTAATAGGTGCCTGTGACCCCTAGTATTCCAGCTCACAATTACTACTTTGTGAGTCCGGACACAAGGTTCACCGACTCCTAGTTAAGTTTTCCCACAGCAGCATCCCTGGGCTAAGGTGCGATCACCATTATTGGTTTGTTTGGCAGATTGATGAGCAACCTCAACAGGCGAGTTCTCTATTGTAGTTGGAAATAGATTGAAACCCAAGTCATACAGAGCAGATCTAGCAGACCAAATAATGTTAAAAATAATACGAGATCCTATCCACAGACAGGAAACAGTTGGATCATTGTCATCAAGAAACTCAGCTTGTACAATATCACCAGTAGAAATATCTTCCAAAATTGGAATATCCGAAAATATTTGCATAATGCTCATTCTGTTCATGGTGTACGTTGGAAAGGATTCACCACGACAGCTAAGGAATAATCAGTACAGCTGCGGAGGCTTTGTATTCTTAGAGGTCACTTTTGAAGAGGGACCTTTTTGCTTACTAGATATTTCTGTGTGCGCATAACAATTCTTTCCCTCCACTGGGGATTTAAACGAAACACTCTTGGGGTTCGCTCTTCCATCAAGAGCATTTACAGAGTCAACTTGACTACTAATAATTGATTTCATGGACGATTTGAGAGTCTTTTGTTCTGAGGTTAGAGCTACTAGGCAATCTTTAATTGTACTTAAGATGTTATTTTGCAGATTGACCTGGGAATCAGGAGTCGATGGTATTTCAGGAGATTTATTCTTTATAAGCTTTACTACTTGTTTGATTTGAGGTCTCTCAACATTTACATTCCCCTCCTGCTTCGATCCTGGCTTTTTCACCATAGCAGTAGACAGCTGCGTTAACGGATGGAGCAAAGTCAGAGGTGAGTGAAATTGACTCATATACTCATCCACTGCTTTCCTGAGTTCCTGTCTGTTAACTGTTACTTCAGGTATATCATTTCCATTTATTTGGTTAGTCTCAGGTGCCGATACAACTTGAATCTGTTCCGGCACATTCCTTGGACCGGTCTCAAGCTCCTCCGCAATTTGCACCAACTCATCCAGAGGAGCGTGCTCTAGAACCACTTGAGAGGCGTTCACTCCATTTTTTGCCATTCATTGTCTTTCTTGTGCTAAACTTGAAAATTTGTTTGAGATAGCATTTGAGGCTACCACTGAACGTCTCACTGGTTTTGTCAGGGGTTTAAAAAATTGTCTTGTTTGCCCACTCGAGACCACTCCATTGGGCTTTTGATTTTTAGGTTTCTTTAAGTTTACCTTAGATGGATGATTTTGATTTTTTTAGTTTTTTGCGAAAATCGTGTAAGCCTCTTTGTGCGGTAGTGCGTTTCTCGATTTAAGGGACTCAGCAGCAGGGGCATCTACCACCTCTTCAACAGTCAGTGACTGAGAAGAGGAGGGAGCCCTCGCAGCCGTTTTCAGATGTAATTGACACATATCACCCTCTGCATCAAGCACTGCCATCGCCACCATTGGCGATGGTTGGGAAGCTAGAGGTGTTTTCGCCACCACCTCCGAAGTTAATTCCCGTATGACACCTGCAATATAAGGCACCGCACTCTTAGATCATTGTATGTTCCTTTCAGCTGTGTGAAGATTCAACTGCACATCTAATTGATCGATTACATTTTTTTGTGCTGATAACAACCTTGCCAATTGTTTTAGCAACAGTGCTGCCTCTCTATCATCTGACTCTTGTCTCTGTGCCAAGGGTTCACTAACAACCTTCTGCGATCTCACAAGGTTTTCAATATTGTCATGAATTAGATTTACCTTTGAGTCCAAAACTTCAAACAGTTTTGCAAGAGACATTAATGCTGTATTCATTATTTCCAGAGTTATCAGACGGGCTTCCCTAAAAGGGGTGCCAGGGCTTACAGCCGAGCTAGTTCTATTCGGCCTTCTAGGGGTCGGAGGAATGAATGAAATGGAGCTTTCGGATTCTGGGATGTTTCCATTTTCAAACAAAGCAGAAGATTTGGACAGATCAGATTCACCTTCCTTGGCCAAAAAACAAGACTCTGATGATTCCAACTCAATAATTGCATCATCTGCAACGTCATCAAAAGTGCCCTTATTTAGTGGAACCAGTCTAACAGTTCCTGAACGAGCATTCTGTAATATCATGGAATCTGTCTGTTTGTCTACCTCAATACCAACTCTCATATCACATACAGTCTGTAAGCTCAATGGTGGTTGCTGTACCAATACCTCACCCTGATCATTAAGGAGAGGCTGAGCCTCAACATTTGAAACACTCAAATTAGTGAGTTCTGACATACAAGTCATTGGGCGCGGAGAGCGCGAGGAGGAGAACCCAACGTCTCTTAAATCACCAATTATAAAATCGGGTCTAGTTCTTTTCTTCCTCGAGCATTTGTCCCAATGCGCACTCTTAACAAAAGGACGAGCCGCTTTTGGAGTAGAAGCCGGACTGTCTTTGGATGTTGATTCAAAAAGAACACGCAATCGTTCAGGGCATGGCATGTCCGTTCGTAGAGTATAGATTTTCGACTCTCTCTTACCTCGTGTGAGTAACTGAAAAATAGGTCAGCAGAAGGGTTTACAATCCACCACTCTTTGGAATGGAACTATTAATATTAAATTACAGTTAGAAACTGAGTTAGCCCTCGCTCGCTGACCGCTTTGCCGTGGCGAAGCAGCAAAGCGGGACTTAACGGGGCTTTACACGGGTGTGCGTGCCCGGTGCGCGCGCCCTTGAACTTATATAGCTCCACCCAGTACTTGATGCAGTTAAGCCTATATAATAAGAAAAGTATGTTAGAAGTCAACTTTCCATATGAGTAATGTTCTCCACAAAGTCTTTAGTTGTTTTTCTTTTCACCTGTTGGGGCTTGTAGTCCTTTGTGTAATCTTTCGTGCAGACAACATGCAAAGTCCACAGAAGTAAGCGCTGGAGAATAGTCTGCGGCAAAGCGGGACTTAACAGGGCTTTACACGTGTGCACGCGCACGGTGCGCGCGCGCTTGAGTTTATATAGCTCCGCCCAGTACTTGATGCAGTTCAGCCTGTTGGGGCTTTAGTCCTTCGTGTAATTTTTCGTGCAGACAGCAAGCAAAGTCCACAGAAGTAAGCGCTGGAGAATAGTCCGCGGCAAAGCGGGACTTAATGGGGCTTTACACGGGTGCGCACCCAAATGGCTTCCGTGCAAAGCTCTTTCCACTGGCAGGCACTTTCCACCCCAGCAGACAACAAAAAATAAAACCACACGCGACTGTATCAGCGACTGTCTGACAGAGGCTATGTAAACTACATTAGGGTTACTCCCTCAAATCCTGCACATGCGCAGCTTATCGTGGTTGTTTGGGAATCATGATTTTGCACTTTCAACAGCCAAGGAAAAACTGATTTTAAAGCACTTCTGGGTTTTCCTGGCAATGCAGCCCTGCCTTTTCAGGTAATTCCATTTCACTCTGTGGGCAGCCCAATGACAGGTTTTTGTAGTGTGGTCTCCGGTTCCACCACTGACACAGGCAAAATGGATTGGCGGCCTATTTTTCAGGTTTCCCTGCACACTTCTCAGAGATTTACGGCACATAGAGCTTTTTCACAGCTATCCTGTTGTTTCTGATGAAAGCAGCACACAGTGATGTTGCAGGGCAGAGCTTAGTGGGTCAGAACACCCCACATGGCACATCCAATTCCTCATCAGCTTGGCAGCACCAGCCGATCTGAAATTTGCAGTCCTTCACTCTCTCCGACAGGTTGCTGCCTCTCAGTTTTGTGACGTCCTGCTCAGGCTCAGGATTCCATGGTAAGAACACTTCTTAAGGGGTTCTGGTGCTGAGGGGATCTTGAGCCTAGAATTAATCTTATTCTTGTTTCCACTGTTAGAATTGGTCAACCACCTGCCTGTGCCTTCAGAGTTATTGATCCGAAGAACCTGCGCATATTGCACAAGTGTGTATTTTCTGGTTTCATCTTTAGAATAGACTTGGTGAGTCATTCTGGTTAACGTGTACATTGTTTCCTTTACAGCTTGGTGACTTGTGGGATCCATTCATCTTTCAACAGTCGCGCTCTGTTTATTTAATCATTCAGTGGGTCACATTGGTGGGAAGAATTTATAACTTCACTACGTATCAAGATAACACGTGGGAGCTTTTGGCTGGCATGACATATTCAGAAGCCTCCTATAATGGATCCTACTGAGTCACTGGCTGGTATACTTCAACTGGTAGCAGAGCTTAGGACTGACATGGCTAAGGCACATGACGTCATGCAGCGTTGCATTGACGAGTTGCATGCTCATGCTCAATCACAGATGCCTCCCTCCCATCAGCAGGGTGAGGCTTCATGTGTTGCTCCGGTACCTCAGACCGCTTCAGTGTACGCCACGTTGCAGTTTCCGTTGGCACCCCCAGAATGGTTTCATGGTGATCCTAAAACATTCGGGACCTTCCTTAACCAATGTCATCTGCATTTCTTGTGCAGACCCGGTTCATTTCCGGATTCTACTACTAAGGCGGCCTTTCTTCTCTCTCATTTGGGGGGAACGGAGGCAGCCTGAACTAATCCTTTGTTGGAAGAAAGTAGTCAATTACTTTCTGACTGTGATGCATTGATCGATGCTATGAGTAAAGTATTTGATACACACTATAAATCTCAGACCCTGGAGCTAGAACTGTTGAGTCTTAAACAAGGAGACTCAACCATTCTGACATATCTGGCTAAGTTTAACCAGCTAACTGCTGAAACAGCTTGGCCGGATGACAAGAAAGCATCCCTATTTTACAAAGGGCTTTCAGACAACTTGAAGGATACGCTAGCTTTGATACCGGTGGTCCCTACATCGTTTTCTGAATTGTTAGATCTCATACTCCAAATAGATGCTCGTAAAGCCAAACGGAAGGGTGAGAAGAGAGGTCTTCCTCCACCCATGATGGGTGTCTCATCCTCGACACTGAGCACTCCGCAGCCCATGCAGATTGGAGCTGCTACACGAGGTCCTTTATCGCCAGATGAACGAGAACATCATAAGAAAAACAATCTCTGCTTCTATTGTGGCTTTTCGGAGCATTTTCTGAAGTTATGTACTAAGAAACCAAACAAGAAGCATGGAAACGCTAAAGGCCGACAATGAAGGGAGTCCCATTGTCGGGTACAGCTAAATTTGAGGATTCTGTAGCATCAGCCACTTTACTGTATCTGTCACGCTTGGTCATTTGTTTTCTGATTCCATTGACTCTATGGCGGTGCTGGATTCTGGGGCCACTGGAAACTACATTGATTATCAATATGCAAGATCCATAGGCTTACGGGTTGTTCCCAAGATGGAACCCGAGTTGGTGAACGCAGTTGACGGGTCTACTCTCCATTCTGGTTTGGTGACGGAACAAACCGCAGATCTAACCATGGAAACAGCTTCTGGTCATTCTGAGTCCATCACATTTGATCTCATTGCAGCCCCCCAATATAAGTTGATTCTTGGGTTGCTTTGGTTTTGTACCCATAATCCTTTGGTGGATTGGGATTCAGGGAAGATGGAGTTCCTCTCGGAATATTGCTGCTCTCATTGCCTTGAGACTGCTGACCCTGTTTGCAGTCCTAGTCGTCTGTTACTGGACACCGCACCCACAGTTGGAGCAGTGCTTTCTCGTCCGTTGCCCTCAGAATATCAGGATTCCAGGACGTCTTTGATGAGGGGGGTGCGGAAGTCTTGCAACCACACATGCCCTATGACTGATTGATAGACTTAGTTCCAGGAGCCCAGATCCCATCAAGGAGGATCTATTCATTGACCCAAAAGGAGGATATAATCCTCAAGGAGTATAACGACAAGCCATTGAAATCTGGGTTCATTCGATCATCTCATTCTGTGGCGGCATCACCCTTGTTTTTTGTCCCTAAGAGGGAGGGTGGTTTACATCCCTGCATAGTCTATAGAGCCCTCAATGCTATCATGATAAGTAACCAATATCTGATTCCATTGATCTCTGTACTTCTGGACCAACTGGGAACTTTTTTAATCTTCACCAAGTTAGATCTTCGCAGTGCCTACAACTTGGTCCGTATTCGCAAGGGCGATGAGTGGAAAACCACTTTTAAAATCAACTACGGATTATTTGAGTATTTGGTAATGCCATTCGAGCTTTGTAATGCCCTGGTCACTTTCCAGTACTTCATAAATTATATTTTTCGAGACATGATGGAGTCATTCTGGTTAATGTGTACATTGTTTCCTTTACAGATTGGTGACTCATGGCATCCATTCATCTTTCAATCAATTGGTCCCTCTGCATGTTTATTTAACCATTCAGTGGGTCACATTGGTGGGAAGAATTTATAACTTCACTATGTGTCAAGATAACACGTGGGAGCTTTTGGCTGGCATGACATATTCAGAAGCCTCCTATAATGGATCCTACTGAGTCACTGGCTAGTATACTTCAACTGGTAGCAGAGCTTAGGACTGACATGGCTAAGGCGCATGACGTCATGCAGCGTTGCATTGACGAGTTGCATGCTCATGCTCAATCACAGGTGCCTCCCTCCCATCAGCAGGGTGAGGCTTGAGGTGTTGCTCCGGTACCTCAGACCGCTCCAGTGTACGCCACGTTGTAGTTTCCATTGGCACCACCAGAATAGTTTCACGGGGATCCTAAAACATTCGGGACCTTCCTTAACCAATGTCATCTGCATTTCTTCTGCAGACCCGGTTCATTTCCGGATTCTACTACTAAGGCGGCCTTTCTTCTCTCTCATTTGGGGGGAACGGAGGCAGCCTGGGCTAATCCTTTATTGGAAGAAAGTAGTCAATTACTTTCTGACTGTGATGCATTGATCGATGCTATGAGTAAAGTATTTGATACACGCTATAAATCTCAGACCCTGGAGCTAGAACTGTTGAGTCTTAAACAAGGAGACTCAACCATTCTGACATATCTGACTAAGTTTAACCAGCTAACTGCTGAAACAGCTTGGCCGGATGACAAGAAAGCTTCCCTATTTTACAAAGGGCTTTCAGACAACTTAAAGAATACACTCGCTTTGATACCGGTCCCTACATCGTTTTCTGAATTGTTAGATCTCATACTCCAAATAGATGCTTGTTAAGCCAAACGGAAGGGTGAGAAGAGAGGTCTTCCTGCACCCATGGTGGGTGTCTCTCCCTTGACACTGAGCACTCCGGAGCCCATGCAGATTGGAGCTGCTACACAAAGTCCTTTATCGCCAGATGAACGAGAACATCGTAAGAAAAACAATCTCTGCTTCTATTGTGACTTTTCGGAGCATTTTCTGAAGTTATGTACTAAGAAACCAAACAAGAAGCAGGGAACGCGAAAGGCCGACAATGAAGGGAGTCCCATTGTCGGGTACAGCTAAATTTGAGGATTCTGTATCATCAGCCACTTTACTGTGTCTGTCACGCTTGGTCATTTGTTTTCTGATTCCATTGACTCTATGGCAGTGCTGGATTCCGGGGTCACTGGAAACTACATTGATGATCAATATGCAAGATCCATAGGCTTACGGGTTGTTCCCAAGATGGAACCCGAGTTGGTGAACACAGTTGACGGGTCTACTCTCCTGTCTGGTTTGGTGATGGAACAAACCGCTGATCTAACCATGGAAACAGCTTCTGGTCATTCTGAGTCCATCACATTTGATCTCATTGCAGCCCCCCAATATGAGTTGATTCTTGGGTTGCTTTGGCTTTGTACCCATAATCCTTTGCTGGATTGGGATTCAGGGAAGATGGAATTCCTCTCGGAATATTGCCACTCTCATTGCCTTGAGACTGCTGACCCTGTTTGCAGTCCTAGTCATCTGTTACTGGACACCGCACCCACAGTTGGAGCAGTGCTTTCTTGTCCATTGCCCTCAGAATATCAGGATTCCAGGACGTCTTTGATGAGGGGGGTGCGGAAGTCTTGCAACCACACATGCCCTATGATTGATTGATAGACTTAGTTCCAGGAGCCCAGATCCCGTCAAGGAGGATCTACTCATTGACCCAAAAGGAGGATATAATCCTCAAGGAGTATACCGACAAGTCATTGAAATCTGGGTTCATTCGATCATCTCTTTCTCCGGTGGCATCACCCTTGTTTTTTGTCCCTAAGAGGGAGGGTGATTTACGTCCCTGCATAGACTATAGAGCCCTCAATGCTATCATGATAAGGAACCAATATCTGATTCCATTGATCTCTGTACTTCTGGACCAACTGGGAACTTTTTTAATCTTCACCAAGTTAGATCTTCGCAGTGCCTAAACTTGGTCCGTATTCGCAAGGGTGATGAGTGGAAAACTGCTTTTAAAATGAACTACGGATTATTTGAGTATTTGGTAATGCCATTCGGGCTTTGTAATGCCCTGGTCACTTTCCAGTACTTCATAAATTATATTTTTCGAGACATGATGGATTCATTCTGGTTAACGTGTAAATTGTTTCCTTTACAGATTGGTGACTCATGGGATCCATTCATCTTTCAATCAATTGGTCCCTCTGCATGTTAATTTAAGTATTCAGTGGATCACATTGGTGGGAAGAATGTATAACTTCACTACGTGTCAAGATAACACGTGGGAGCTTTTGGCTGGCCCTGACAGCCGCTAGGTGCAACAAAGACACTTGTAAAGCTTGGCCATTCACAACTGGAGGAGGCCCAGCCCACAATGCTTCTTGTAGGCAGGAAGCATGGAGAATATGTAGAATCAACTAACAGACCCCCAGCACATACATTTGCATCATATAGGTGAGTAAAGCCTCCCCTGACTTCTGCCTCAGATGAGTAATAATCTCACCAACTTCCTGCTATGTGTAATCTTCCAGCGTGGTCAAATCTTCAACACCCCCGGGCCCCTGGATTATGGGAATGGGGGCCAGCCCTGTGCCTAGTTACTGGCTTAGCAGTTATAGCCTTCTCATCCTGTTTTAATTCAGATTCTGCTCTCACCTCTGAGCTACAATCTGAGTCAGTAGAATTCCAAATATCACCATCCCATTTATCAGGATCCGAATCTGCCCCTGCAGTGTCAATCACAGCAACAACCTTTCTCTTGTTGACATTGCCTTTTTTTTTCTTCTATATTTAAATCGAGCAACTCTGACAGCCGCCCTTTCAGCAACTTCCTGATAGTTCTGTGCTTTGCCATGCCAGATTTTCAATTGTTGCATCAGTGAAATTTGCATCTCAGCAGCTAACTCCTTTTCCAAGCGCAAAACATCTGCCTCCAGTTCCACATTTTTCTGTAAGTATACAACAGAATCCACCCTCTCCTCCATAGAGCAGCAAATTCCTTTCCCTTCTCCACTGAAACCTGATGTAAACACAACACTACCTCTGCAGGGCCTACCATGCCCAAACCATCAACCCACGGCTCTCTCAGCCTAGTGCTGCATCGCCATTCTTTCACAAATTCATCAAATGGGCCATTCGCCCAGCAGGGAATCACAACACTATGACAATCTCTGCCTGCGGAAAACATCTTATCTCTCTTCTTAAATGGGGTATTCATATTTACAATAATTTGCACTGGTCTATGCACAATAACGTTTTCACTGCAGCCTAAGCGCAGTCACAAAGTGCACACACACAATTCTTATTAACACAGTGTAACTCCCACTACGAGTAAAAACTCACTTTCACTATAATAATTGCCTATCAGCGTTCAAGTACGGATCCTTTAATGCCTGGAATGAATCATCACAAGACACACTCCTTTCCAAAAAGTGCACGGATATGTTGCTTATTTTTCACCCAAGTACACTAAATGAAAAACGTACTTGGACACTGGGAGACAATTATTCACACAGACACACACTCAGTTAGATTATAAAATGGCTCTCTTATATGGCTTATTTATTCACCAAAAACATACATAAATGTGTATAAACAACACAAATAAGAAGTAATAAAAGTAGTTTAGAACAAATACATCACTGTTGATACAGCATTAAAGAATGTCTTCATCTCACCAGAAAAACTGCACTAGAATGCTCTCCACAGGCAGGCAAAGAGATTGTGATATCAACGGGCCTGGCACGATGGCTCTATCTACGAAGCTTTCTCTCTGTCTGACTGTCCGGGCACCCCCATTTTTAAGTCATTGCAAATGCATGATTGCATTTTCAAAAATGTTCTGGCTTTTTCCAAGTATCTGCTGATTCAAAAGTTCCCAGGGGCCCCCGGCTGGAGTGACCTATAGCAACTCAAAAAGGCAAATCTTTTCCCTTTTCCATGAAAGCAGCAAAAATAACTACATTCCACAACAATGTTATCAATTACCAGACGGCACCTGGCTCAGTTTTAGCCGTCTATGCATGTAGTTTCTCTCCAACGTGTATTTGAAGCATTGCAAAATAACATAAGCACTAGACTGAATTTACCATGTTTACCAATGGAATAAAGCGAAAAGAGTTTGCCTCAAGTGCAGCTTCCACTGAGGCCTAAAGCAAGCGCCCATTATAGCTCTGGGTGCACTGCACACAAGTGCTATATTTTAGTCAAAAGCGCACATAGGCACTATGTTTTAGTCAAAATCATTGCACCCAGTAATGCTTATTTGTCTCCCATTCTCCCACTCACCTCTGGTTTGTTGGGGTAACGTCACTGGGGTCCAGCAAGAACTTGGAATTCTTTCTTCACGTGTTGGGATGGCAACTCTTGTCAGTAATCAACCAGCTTGTTGCTTGGCTGCCCCCGCCTTTGCTTCATTCTTGGTCTGCTTCATTTCTGTGGTCTCGGCTCAGTTCATGGTCAAAAGGGTCCACAGTGTCTCTCCTGTGGTCATGTTACCACCCTCTCTTGAGAGACCTGGAAGGTTCTAGGTATGCCCTCTTTTAACATTCTCATTCTCTCTCCTTTCCCAACGCAATGCGTTGGTAACAGGCTTGGTTCTCACAGTTTCTCTGTATGCTTGGTTTCCACTTCGGTCTGCAAAGTTGCTTCCCTTCCCCAAAGCAGTGCTCAGGCTTCTCTTGAGGTGCTCAGCCCCATGACAGACCCTGCTCTAAGTGATTTCAACCCAGCACTCCACCTAAGTCAATGCCTAGCATGTGATGCACAGCTGGAACCCTTAATTATATATTTGTGTCTATAAGTTCTTTTATTTCTGATTGAAGTACCCTTATATCGCGCCCCTCTCTTTGAATCCCCCACGATCTCACTGAACCAAGAAGCAGCTTGTTTTGCAAAGTTAAAAGATTTAATTTATGGATTTGAACAATATATATGTCACACTTTTATGAATTTGAACAATATCTAGATATCACACTATTAATATTTATACAATGATCAGCATTGGGTGATATCACAACAATCAACAATCTCTTTAATCAGAGTGAGTATGGATAAGGAAAATAATGCAGCATGGAATAATACTTGATATGGATAGGAAAACAATGCAGCATGGAATAATATTTGATATGGGGTCAATCAAATGCAATTTCACTCTTTCCCCCTGATACTACTCGATCCCCCCTAATATGCAATATAGAGATGGAAGGAGAGAAAACAGGGTTCAAGAATATACAATCTCAACCAATGCAGTTTCAATCCCAATTCCCCCCAGCAAGCAGAGAGAAACAGGAATGATTTCAAAACAGGTCAAATCTTTTGAATGTGGTTTGTAATGAATGGGAACAATACTGAAAAATTCATTTAATTCTCTAAATTGGTTTCAAAACTAGTGGGAGCCACTTTGTATAGTTCCAGATAAACACTAGCAATGATGATTAAACAACTAGCAGAATGAAAACGGAATTCTGAGGTCAGATGCAAAGAATAGCTGTTTTACGTGTGTTGAAATTGAGCCAAATGTGAATTTGCGGCAAACTTTTCAGCACACGAGAAACGCAATTGTGACAAAACTATAATGAGTTGGAATGCGATGTTAGCTTCAATTTGACACTTAAATTTCGTTTTCTAGCATGTACGGTTCAGAGGTTATGAAGGTTTTAGTAGAGGTCGATTTTTTCAGAAAGAGTCAATATTTTCAAATGAAAGATGCGCTTTTGAAATTACAAACAGATATTCTTTACACTAAGAAGGCTAGAAGATGCAAGATACCCAACGGACAGCCACCAGAACAGCGGCGCCTCTGATCTGACTTTTGCCCACCAAGACACTTGTCTTTCTTCAGCAAATATATCAGCAAAGATGAATTTATCACTACAATTAACAAAGGACTATATGGATGAGGGAAAGATTCAGAAAGACAAGAAAGGTTCTACAATGCAGTTCTGGATATGATAGAATGGTTTTGGATTGGATTACTTAAGGATAAGAGATTGGCTATGGACAATTCTATGCTATAGATACTCACAACTATGGTTCTGAAATAGGCCCGTCAGGATCTGGTCAAAGGGTTCTGGACTGGAATTCTGCTAGCCCACCGGACAGGATTCAGGCACCCGGTTCTGCACTCAGCACGGCACTCTGGTCTCTGCACAGCCTCTGGACTAGATCTGAGGGGTTGGTTCTGGGTTACAGCTATCTGGTTACAGCTCTGCTCTACTGGTTTGGATTCCAGCAAGAGTTCTTGGAAAAAAAGCAGAAACAGCAAAGCCAGGCTGTTCAATTTTTGGAGTGCCCCTTGAAAGTCTGGGGTTAAAATCAGGTTTCAAGATTTTAATGGCCAGCTGAGAAGGGTTTAGCTTTGGAGTTGGGCCTCTCTGCTTTCAAAGTTCTGGAGTCTTGGATCTGGTTTCCTCCTGCAGAGCGCTTCGCCAGTAAATCAGTTGATGGGTGAATCTGTGTGTGTTTCTAGGCCTAAACTGTCCCTATTTATGTATTTCCCAAAGTGGTTGGTAGGCTTAATTATACTAAACACACACCCTTGGAAACCTATTTGTTAGAGAATGTCCCGTCTCCTTATTTGAGAAGGAAATCTAGTGTCATAGTGATACTGCATTTTACAATCCAGGGAGTACCTGCGCTTTGTTTCAGTACAGTAAATCTATTTTTCACATAAATCATATTGACAATATCACCAACTTGCTAATAATACATATTCACATTACAGATTTAGCAGCGCACGTATCCGAGTCTCATTTTAGTGTGAGCTTTGGTTCAAAATTGACCGTTTTTCATGCTTTTGGTGGGGTACCCAGTGTCAGATCTATCCACATTTTTCTGCATACATGCGCATGAGATCTGGGCATAATCCCGTGAAGTTTCATATTTCTAGCATTATCACAATTGCTACAACATCAACATTTTGGTAGTCCTGTCTCTGAATATCACACAGGGTTCAGAGTAGTTTCAAACTGTGAGCAGCATTTTCATATTAACAACCTATAAATTACAGATTTCTACAACTTCTGCACAGTTCTCTATGAGTCTTTTTCCAAAAATATATTTTCTACAGTTTCAGATACACAAATCTGTCTGGTCCCGCCTCCATGGTTTGCTGGGTCCAGAGCACTCCCAGGCTCCCTTCCTGCTGGCAGTTGTTTTCTGTTGACAGTTGAATCTGCATATCTTTTCAATCAAGGGAGTCTTTTGTCTCTCCTCAGAGCAACAGGCCAAAATTTCCTCCCACCTCCATTAACAACTCAATGACAGTTCCTGAGCAGAGAGCAGGGGGAAGATGACTTTGTTTGGGGCAAACTGTGGAATGTGCCTTTGAAGTACTGTGGATAACATTAGTTCACTTTTAAAACCACTTGTTTAAAATTTGCTTTTCTAAATAATCTTACATTTTCAACAAATATACCCACAAATCTCATAATTCCAGTCTTTTTCAAACATAGAGATTGAATTGTAGCAACCTATATTGCTTTTGATGGCAAGTCTCTTCTTTTCCACAATGTGATATTAAGACACAAGTTTTAAACTGCCAGTATAAGTAAATGACAGCTTTGACACAGGCAAGCGGTGGTACTGTGCCCATATTCTGACATATTTTTCCAGGCAGGCACCTTTTTGAAGGGGGATATTTTTATGATGAAATGTAATTCTCCTGACATTGTGGTTAGATGGATTCTTTAAATAAAGTGATGTTTAACACCCAACAAAGATGTTGGATCTTTTCTGATGTTTGGGAATCTTATTTTTTATTTATTTTGGTTGGCTAATTAATTAACCTTTCAAAACAAAGTTTTTATATAATAAGACAATAAAACAAAAATACAACAACACATCATTTCATACTTAACTCAACATATGTGGTCAAGGAAACAATTTAGGGAACAGCAGGTAAATTACTTAAATAAAATGTGGTCTAGTAGCATTGTCCTGGTTCTTTCACCAATCATTTCATTCGTTAGGAGTCAGAACAAGCTTTCC
This sequence comes from Ambystoma mexicanum, assembly GCF_040938575.1. Taxonomy (NCBI): domain Eukaryota; kingdom Metazoa; phylum Chordata; class Amphibia; order Caudata; family Ambystomatidae; genus Ambystoma; species Ambystoma mexicanum. The sequence continues at coordinate 733,664,018 of NC_090928.1, forward strand.
GACAGAAAAAAAAAGAAAGGGAAGAGATTTCATAGGATCAAATATCCAATTCAACAATACGTCAAGTTATTTTCCAGGACACATTGTGCACAATACTTTGTTTAGAAATTGCATAGTAGCTATTCTTACTGCTATCTTAGAAGTCGTGAATAGCTCATACCATAATTCATCATTTGAGCGTTTTATATAATGAGACCTTGTTAATTTGCTAATGATATCTTCTCTTTGCATTTTTAGGGCAGCACACTCAATTAATAAGTGTTTCAATGTTTCGTTAATTCTTGCATCTTTACAAAATCGACAGTATGCTGATTCAACCTTAATAAGGCCTCTTCTCAACAAGATTTGTTTTGTTGGCCATAGATTTAGGCGAAACCTTATAATCTGATTTCTGAGTTGTATGAGGGGCATTTTAGTAGATAATCAGCAGCGTGACGAAATTCTTTATGCCCAAAGAGCGATCTGTCAAAATCTTTCAGTTTCAGACAGTTCTGTTGAGTTAAGTGCCAATCCAGTTGGTATAATCTGATTTTGGCTTCTAGTTGGATTACTAAGTAAAAGGTCTAGTGAGATGTTTGCCTCAGACGTGTCTGAAAGAACAGCCGCCCTCCATTTTGATGGGAATGGATGGTTAGATCGCAACAGATAGTCTGCCAGAACTTTGAGCAGATTATTACTATCCAGACCCATTACACATTTTCAAAACAAACAGCATCTCTTCCACGATACTTGAACGTGCATTGATAAAGTTCCCAACTCAAAGCGAAGAAGCACAGTCGGGGTAGAGTTTGGGAGAATCAAGACTTTTTTCCAGAACCTTGCTTCAAATGTATTCCAGTGGCAGGCCGCTGAAGGTAACCAAGCTTCTGCCCCATAAGTGATAATGGGGATTACCTTTTGCTGGTAAAAAATGAAAATATGTTTACAAGAAAATTTGCCATACTTATATTGCAAAATCTTGGCCTGTGATATTAAAGTAGTCAGTTTGCCATTTAGACTGTTTTGATGTGGTATGTTTGTAGGGGAATTACTAAATATGACACCTAGATATTTATATTCATTTACTAGTTTCAACTTTCCCTTTTCCAAAAACCATTCATAATATTTTCTTTGTCTTATTTTGGATCTCCCAAGCTCCATTACTTGTGTCTTCTCCAAGTTTAAAGGTAAATTATTCTTAGCAACATACTGATCCAACTTATTTAGCATATTCTGCAGGCCACTCGGCGTCTGCGAAATAAGCACCAGGTCATCTGCATACAGAAGCCATGCAATAGCCTGGTTTCCAAGTTTTGGCGCATCATTTAGTACGTCTAGAAATTCAATGCCCAAGTCAAATATAAACAGATTAAATAGAGTGGAAGCAAGTATGCAGCCTTGTTTCAGGCCGCGTTTGGTGTGGATTACTTCAGATACCAACCCTTCCAAGTTCATTTTAACCTTCATTGAGGTATTAGAATGAAGCAAGTATATTATTGTCACAAGTAGGGAGGACAGCCAAATCTTATCAGTTTTTCTTTGATTGCATTAAGTGTCGTTATATTAACACTAGTACCTAGACCTGCAACAAATCCAGTTTGGAATGGATCACAGAGATTTTTTTCTGCCGCTCAGATGTTAAGATCTCTTAAGACAATTCTACTAAAGATCTTGCCAAGGGCATCAAGGAGGGAAATCGGTCGGTAACTTGCAGGGTCCGTGCAATCACCTTTCTTATAAATTGCCACGGTATGGCCTTGCACCAAGATGGCGGAACTGTTTGTTTAATTTGTATGGCTTGAAATACTGCATATAGAATAGATGCCCATAACACTGGATTCTGTTTTAAAACAAAATTTGAAAAACCGTCTGGCCCTGGAGCTCTTGAGAGCTTGCCTTGTTTATATAGAATAACACATCTTCTCGATCAAATTTGATATGAAAGGAAGTGTTAGCAAAATCCAAATCAGAATGAGAGATGGTGTTATTTGGGAGGTCATAGATGTTAGTGAAGTAACTAACCCACCTATTTTCCGTCACACCATTAAGTTGAGATGTTAATTGGGAACAGGGTGAGCCATCATTTATCAACTTCCAAATCTGCGAATAGTTTTTTAGTCTTAATTACCTTTAACCATCTTTCGCCATCATTTTGGTACATTATTGCTCTATGCTCTCGTGTCCAGTTTCTATAGTTTGTCTTCAATTTGCGTAAAGATAGTTCACAATATTGCACCGGTAAGGATAATATCTGCCTTTTCTCTTTCCGATATTGTGTCTTCCTCATTCTGACAGATCGGTCAAATACATGGGTGCAGGGGTTTATTGACTTTCTTAGCACCTGATGTGGAGGAGGAAGCAAAAAGGTGCATTCTATCGTGATAATCAGATGAATCAAGACCTTTCATCAAACGTCGGTTGTCCTCTGTTAAGATACACGCAAAAGCTTCCAATACAACACTTGACCATTGTAATCTGTGATCAAATTTTCAATTGCTGTTGGTGAGATCAAGGTTCATCCTGAGAGTGAATCAAGATCTCAACCCTCAGCATCAAATGATCACTTGATGTAGTTGGAATTACCCTAAACTCGGAAATTTTAGCAAATAAGCTTCTATCTACATTCATATAGTCAATAATAGCTTTTTGGGCTCCACATGTCCAAGTATGGGAAGGAGGATTATCAGTCTCCACAGCTCCATTTAGCATAATTAGATCCCATGTTTTAACAAACTCAAGCCACAGAGAGACCCGATCCGAGTTTCCTTTTTTTGCCGGAGCTAGTAGATGAATATTCAGATCACCGGCTAGTATAACATGTCCAATATCCGAGGTTGTGATAATACCTTCCATAAGTGCATTGAGATAATTAAAAAAGGTGGAAGTTAGGATCGCCATTGGGTTCCAGTATATATTAATAATTATGAATTTTAGTTTTTGGATCATTATTGTGGAACATTGTAAAAAGGAATTCGGATTAGGCCCGTCTGTTACATTGCTTGTTCTGAGGATATTAGAGATAGTTGCCAGGCCAGACATTGATCTACCTTTTTGACCCTTTATCGCCGGGATTAAATGGACATAATGATTGTCCCACGATAATGGGACGGTTAACCAAGTTTCCTGCAGAAGCACTAGATCACAATCTTTTAAGCAGCAATTGGCATTAATTAATAGGTGCCTGTGACCCCTAGTATTCCAGCTCACAATTACTACTTTGTGAGTCCGGACACAAGGTTCACCGACTCCTAGTTAAGTTTTCCCACAGCAGCATCCCTGGGCTAAGGTGCGATCACCATTATTGGTTTGTTTGGCAGATTGATGAGCAACCTCAACAGGCGAGTTCTCTATTGTAGTTGGAAATAGATTGAAACCCAAGTCATACAGAGCAGATCTAGCAGACCAAATAATGTTAAAAATAATACGAGATCCTATCCACAGACAGGAAACAGTTGGATAATTGTCATCAGGAAACTCAGCTTGTACAATATCACCAGTAGAAATATATTCCAAAATTGGAATATCCGAAAATATTTGCATAATGCTCATTCTGTTCATGGTGTACGTTGGAAAGGATTCACCACGACAGCTAAGGAATAATCAGTACAGCTGCGGAGGCTTTGTATTCTTAGAGGTCACTTTTGAAGAGGGACCTTTTTGCTTACTAGATATTTCTGTGTGCGCATAACAATTCTTTCCCTCCACTGGGGATTTAAACGAAACACTCTTGGGGTTCGCTCTTCCATCAAGAGCATTTACAGAGTCAACTTGACTACTAATAATTGATTTCATGGACGATTTGAGAGTCTTTTGTTCTGAGGTTAGAGCTACTAGGCAATCTTTAATTGTACTTAAGATGTTATTTTGCAGATTGACCTGGGAATCAGGAGTCGATGGTATTTCAGGAGATTTATTCTTTATAAGCTTTACTACTTGTTTGATTTGAGGTCTCTCAACATTTACATTCCCCTCCTGCTTCGATCCTGGCTTTTTCACCATAGCAGTAGACAGCTGCGTTAACGGATGGAGCAAAGTCAGAGGTGAGTGAAATTGACTCATATACTCATCCACTGCTTTCCTGAGTTCCTGTCTGTTAACTGTTACTTCAGGTATATCATTTCCATTTATTTGGTTAGTCTCAGGTGCCGATACAACTTGAATCTGTTCCGGCACATTCCTTGGACCAGTCTCAAGCTCCTCCGCAATTTGCACCAACTCATCCAGAGGAGCGTGCTCTAGAACCACTTGAGAGGCGTTCACTCCATTTTTTGCCAAATTTTTGTCTTTCTTGTGCTAAACTTGAATATTTGTTTGAGATAGCATTTGAGGCTACCACTGAACGTCTCACTGGTTTTGTCAGGGGTTTAAAAAATTGTCTTGTTTGCCCACTCGAGACCACTCCCTTGGGCTTTTGATTTTTAGGTTTCTTTAAGTTTACCTTAGATGGATGATTTTGATTTTTTTAGTTTTTTGCGAAAATCGTGTAAGCCTCTTTGTGCGGTAGTGCGTTTCTCGATTTAAGGGACTCAGCAGCAGGGGCAACTACCAACTCTTCAACAGTCAGTGACTGAGAAGAGGAGGGAGCCCTCGCAGCCGTTTTCAGAGGTAATTGACAGTTATCACCCTCTGCATCAAGCACTGCCATCGCCACCATTGGCGATGGTTGGGAAGCTAGAGGTGTTTTCGCCACCACCTCCGAAGTTAATTCCCGTATGACACCTGCAATATAAGGCACCGCACTCTTAGATCATTGTATGTTCCTTTCAGCTGTGTGAAGATTCAACTGCACATCTAATTGATCGATTACATTTTTTTGTGCTGATAACAACCTTGCCAATTGTTTTAGCAACGTTGCTGCCTTTCTATCATCTGACTCTTGTCTCTGTGCCAAGGGTTCACTAACAACCTTCTGCGATCTCACAAGGTTTTCAATATTGTCATGAATTAGATTTACCTTTGAGTCCAAAACTTCAAACAGTTTTGCAAGAGACATTAATGCTGTATTCATTATTTCCAGAGTTATCAGACGGGCTTCCCTAAAAGGGGTGCCAGGGCTTACAGCCGAGCTAGTTCTATTCGGCCTTCTAGGGGTCGGAGGAATGAATGAAATGGAGCTTTCGGATTCTGGGATGTTTCCATTTTCAAACAAAGCAGGAGATTTGGACAGATCAGATTCATCTTCCTTGGCCAAAAAACAAGACTCTGATGATTCCAACTCAATAATTGCATCATCTGCAACGTCATCAAAAGTGCCCTTATTTAGTGGAACCAGTCTAACAGTTCCTGAACGAGCATTCTGTAATATCATGGAATCTGTCAAAGAGACATTACTGCTGTTTGTCTACCTCAATACCAACTCTCATATCACATACAGTCTGTAAGCTCAATGGTGGTTGCTGTACCAATACCTCACCCTGATCATTAAGGAGAGGCTGAGCCTCAACATTTGAAACACTCAAATTAGTGAGTTCTGACATACAAGTCATTGGGCGCGGAGAGCGCGAGGAGGAGAACCCAAAGTCTCTTAAATCACCAATTATAAAATCGGGTCTAGTTCTTTTCTTCCTCGAGCATTTGTCCCAATGCGCACTCTTAACAAAAGGACGAGCCGCTTTTAGAGTAGAAGCCGGACTGTCTTTGGATGTTGATTCAAAAAGAACACGCAATCGTTCAGGGCATGGCATGTCCGTTCGTAGAGTATAGATTTTCGACTCTCTCTTACCTCGTGTGAGTAACTGAAAAATAGGTCAGCAGAAGGGTTTACAATCCACCACTCTTTGGAATGGAACTATTAATATTAAATTACAGTTAGAAACTGAGTTAGCCGTGGCGAAGCAGCAAAGCGGGACTTAACGGGGCTTTACACGGGTGTGCGTGCCCGGTGCGCGCGCCCTTGAACTTATATAGCTCCACCCAGTACTTGATGCAGTTAAGCCTATATAATAAGAAAAGTATGTTAGAAGTCAACTTTCCATATGAGTAATGTTCTCCACAAAGTCTTTAGTTGTTTTTCTTTTCACCTGTTGGGGCTTGTAGTCCTTTGTGTAATTTTTCGTGCAGACAACATGCAAAGTCCACAGAAGTAAGCGCTGGAGAATAGTCTGCGGCAAAGCGGGACTTAACAGGGCTTTGCACGTGTGCACGCGCGCGGTGCGCGCGCGCTTGAGTTTATATAGCTCCGCCCAGTACTTGATGCAGTTCAGCCTGTTGGGGCTTGTAGTCCTTCGTGGAATTTTTCGTGCAGACAGCAAGCAAAGTCCACAGAAGTAAGCGCTGGAGAATAGTCCGCGGCAAAGCGGGACTTAATGGGGCTTTACACGGGTGCGCACCCAAACGGCTTCCGTGCAAAGCTCTTTCCGCTGGCAGGCACTTTCCACCCCAGCAGACAACAAAAAATAAAACCACACGCGACTGTATCAGCGACTGTCTGACAGAGGCTATGTAAACTACATTAGGGTTACTCCCTCAAATCCTGCACATGCGCAGCTTATCGTGGATGTTTGGGAATCATGATTTTGCACTTTCAACAGCCAAGGAAAAACTGATTTTAAAGCACTTCTGGGTTTTCCTGGCAATGCAGCCCTGCCTTTTCAGGTAATTCCATTTCACTCTGTGGGCAGCCCAATGACAGGTTTTTGTAGTGTGGTCTCCGGTTCCACCACTGACACATGCAAAAGGGATTGGCGGCCTATTTTTCAGGTTTCCCTGCACACTTCTCAGAGATTTACGGCACATAGAGCTTTTTCACAGCTATCCTGTTGTTTCTGATGAAAGCAGCACACAGTGATGTTGCAGGGCAGAGCCTAGTGGGTCAGAACACCCCACATGGCACATCCAATTCCTCATCAGCTTGGCAGCACCAGCCGATTTGAAATTTGCAGTCCTTCACTCTCTCCGACAGGTTGCTGCCTCTCAGTTTTGTGACGTCCTGCTCAGGCTTCCCTGAGCATTTGCATTAGTTCTTCTTCTCTTTCACTTGTTCATTCATTATGGATTGAATTATCTTCTTTGTCCCAGTTTCTCTTATAGATCTTAAATGAGTACTTGGTTGTTAATAACAAACTAGGGCTTGTTATTCATGTCTTCCTTCACAAGATCTTTAAAAAGAGGGTATGATCATCTTGGGTTTAGAGAGTTCCGCAGTGGAACAGGAGTCCTTGTTCCCAAAGCGGGAGTCTCTTCCGGTGAGGTCCTACTTGACTCTATCCCAAAGGAGGGTATTGTGTAGTGGGCTCACCTCTTAAGCCTCAGAAGAAAAAGGCTCCCACATGGGAAGAAGTGACAGATCCTGCGATTCATCACATATGCTACAACCAATCATGAGATGACATGAATCAGATCATGAGGATTGTCATGGCACCAAAAGTAAGGCAGCGGTTGATAGAGTGAGACACTGGCTAGCGCTCTACCCGGGTACTGGTGATGGCTTAGTCAAGGTGAAGAAAAGAACAATAGTTACCATTCCTGAGATCTGTCCAAGAAAAACAGATTGTGCTAAAATACCATACTAAGCAGAATAAAGATGAATCTCCAGCAGACTACTTGAATAGATTGAAAGTGGTGCTTATCCAACACTCCAGTATCACTAAACTGGATGAGACTGCACAAGAAGAAATAGCTAACTCTTGTGTGCCTTCCCTTTTACCTAAAGTGCATGCACATCTTTAGAATGTGTGTTTCAGATTGCTGCCCAAACCACTGGTGAAGCTGGTGGCAGTTGCAAATCAATATGTTGCTTGTCAGGAACATAATAAAGAGGCTTTTGAGAGTAAACTGATGACCTTACAGATGTAGAGCTTGCAGGTAGAGGGACAGATGCAGTAAACACAAGCAAATCCACAAAAGTGGCTGACCAAGAACTACAGGCCGGGGGACTCCAATCAAACTGAAAATCTGAAAATGCAAGGGGGAATGTGGGTGCCTAATGCAGCAATATCCGTAGGGGACACGGGACCAACAGAGGTTTTGTGGCCCTACTGACTAAAAGAGACAGAGAGAATGACAAAACTAGCAGAGTCTAAGGGCAGCCATGTATGGCCCCCTTGTCTGTAACTATTGTAGGAAAGCGGGGCATTGGAAAAATGCATACATGTCCATACAGACCAGAGAAGCAGTACCAGAAAGGGAACATAGGACCAAGGAATGTCCTTACCCATCAACAGGGAACCACTATCCCCGAATCCCCACAGGTGGTTCCACCTGCATTCCCAAATCACAATGTAAATCTGTTGTTCCTGGGGAACCTAACATTACCTTGATGCATTAGGATACTTTCTGACAACCAGAAGAGGGAGGTCCCCTGGAAACACCTTTGATCCCTTTAGACCAAGAAGGCTGATATGTCCATGATCAGGTAGAGGGAAAGCTGTCACCTGTTGGGTAAATACTGGGCCTGATAGATCAGCCTTGGGGATGGATGCTTTCCTGGACATCCCTATCTATGCAGAAACTGTCAAGGCTGTAGGTAGATTGTGCACACGGTTACATAGCTCCTCACTATAACACTGAGAATGATTGCCAACCAGCATGCATTCCTTTTGAGCCCAACTGCTCCAGTGTAGTTATTGAGTAGAGATCTGCTGTGTACGTTTCTGGAGGACACCATATATTGGAGCCCAGATGTAGTGTCTTTGATGGTGCTCTCTGTCTTTGCAACACTCTGGAAAGTTTGACGAATCCCAGGGTTTTGTCACATCTTCCATGGGAGAGGACCCTTTCCATGAGGCCAGCAAAGTGAGGCTGCTACCCAATAGTCCCCCTGGGGGTGCTACTCAGCAAGTGGATCTCATGGGAGGGGAGATTCCTCATGGGATTGGTCACAATGGCACTGGGAGAATGAAGTATCCCTTCAGACCTTTAGTTTCCCCAACTTCCATAACCCCAACTCAAATCCCTCTGGTCCCCCACACCATTATGGTTTATGGTTTAGCAGAGGACATCCTTAAAAGGACTGAGACTAGAAAGAGGAAGACTCACCTAAACCTGATTCAAAAGATCACTGAAACAAGGAAGATGAGGCAAGGAGGCGAAAACCCACTGCAGAACAAACACACACAGTTCAGCTGCCCAAAGGCAGGATTGATAGTAAAAAGGCAAGAAAGACTCATGTGGTGGTCATGGCCAATCAGCCAGCCCTGGAGGAGCAGGGAAGGAGTGCTGGTCCCATACCAAAGAGGCAGAAAAATCGAGACTGGGATGCAGACTGCGACATGTGCCTGAGAGGTCTTTGCGAGGTGGACCTGATCAGTGGCAGAGACACGGGATGCAAACCAGCAGAGATCAACCAGGAAAAGTGACACGGACAGCTGAAGACAAGAGAGAGACGTTGAAGCTGCATAGCCACTGGAAGAGGAGTGCCGAGCATGGCAGGAGCGGAGAAGCTTAGCTCCAACTCCTGAAGAGACCAGAGACCATCCTGAGAGTTCCCAAAGGTAGGGAAAGGACTGGACCCATCATTGGGGATTAAGGGAGCTAAGGGAGATAATGATAATATCCTGAAGAGCACAAGGGGTTGAAAGGGATCTCATGCAATGCAATACAAACGGTATAAACTTTATAAAACAATGCAAAGATTACAAGGGGATGAGAAAGGAAACAATCATACACAAACATTATGAACCTAAAGAGAATCCTAAGGAGCACACAGGGGTGGAAGGGACCTCGTGCAATATAATACGAACTTTGCAAACTTTATGAAAACACCCCGAAGATTACAAGGGGATGAAAAAGGAAAGAAATAGTTGCAAACGTTATGATTCCAGTAGGTATATCCTGAAGAGTCGAAGAGGGTGTAAGAAAGAGAACCTACAATACTGTACAAACTTTGTGAAGTGGACAAACAAGTCTCAAGGGACACAATAAAATAGAAAGAAAGAGATTTGGTGAGATAAGAACATTGGAAGTACACCTAGGTGGGGCAGTGCCTTGCAGGCAGTACACCAGGTCTGTTCGAGTGGACACTAGGTAATGAAGGAAGAGGGACCCTGCCAAGCCAGAGGAACAGGATCTGAGACCCAAATGAAAGCAGGCGAAGCCCAACAGCGGAATACATAAGGGTCGAGGACCCACATCAACAGCAGAACAATTAGTCTAGCAGGCAAGTAAACTACGCTTGATACCCTATTGGAAAAGTCTATAGTGAGGTCTGGCAGGTTAGTGAACGAGGCCTGACAAGATATTGGGAAGGATCATTCTTTGCGGTATGAACTGGGGGAAGAAGAATTCCCTAGAGGATCTTTGAGGAAAGTTGTTTCTTGCAAATAGAAGGAACCAAGAGCGCAAGAAGAGGTTCGCCCCAGGAGACCGAGAAACTGGGTTATCTTTAAGTTGGATGAACTTGTAAATAGTGAACATTGAACTATTAACATTGAACTATTACTATTCGTTTGGCAGAAGAACTGCCACAGGTATGAACATTCAGAATGGGCGAGGCCTCCTTCTGGAATCAAGAAGACCCCCTTTTTTCATTTAATTGGAAAGAAAGTGTAAGGAACAGAAATAGGATTAGACACAGGAAATTGTATATGTTTATTCAACGGAAATCCTGACAAGGTCCATGGTAATCTTTTGTTGAGGCAGGCAACCCCTCTTAGTGGTTAGCGATGGTGAGCCCTTTCCCCAATACCTTGAATAAAAGCTTGCAAACCACAGAAATGCCACATGTGTGTCATTTTTCTTCTTCAGCACCCTTACAGAAGAGAAAGGAGATTGAGCAGACGATGAAGAGAAGGTGTAGGCAGATGATTTGAGTGGGGTTGATTGGTTCTATACATAACTCTTTCTGTTCCATGCATGATAATTAGGTGCAATATTTAAATACTGCTCAACCTTTATAGATAAAAATAGATACTTTTGAGAAACTACCGCACATCCCTCAATACCCTCTGAAGCCAGAGGTTGAATCTGGTATCACTCCTGTCATTGAGACCTTCTTAAATCAAGGAATCATTATTCCTACGAATAGCCTGAGCAACACTCCAATTTTTCCAGTGAAAAGGCCTGGAAATAACATCATTTCAGGGAGTGTCAAACTCTGCTACCATAATGTCCTGTTTCCCTGCCAAAGGCACTTATTTAACTGTGGTGGACCTATATTCACCCTATGCCAGTAAATAAAGACTGTCAAGATCTCTTTGCATGTTTACAGAAAGAAATCAGTACACGTGGACAAGATTACCTCATGGGTATAACGGGTATAATGTGTCCAACTATGCTCTTTCTACAACAGCTGGATGATCTGTTGATAGTGTCTCTCTCTTATGGAGCCTGTAACAATGACACCCAAGTGCTATTAACTGCTTTTGCAATAAAAGGACATAAAGCTTCTAAACAGAAATTGCAGCTGTGCATGCAAAGGGTTCATTTTCTGGGGCATGACATCATGGATGACTACTGGCTGATATCCCCTTCCCAGAAATAAGATGTTTAAAAATATCAAAAATCACAGATCATTACAGAAATGTGGGCCTTCTAGTTTATTTTGAAATAGTCAAATCCCTCAAAATGTACACCGGACTGAACACAGTATAGCCTTTGCAGGGGCCTCCAGAGGCTGAAGAACCCTTTGTAAAAATAAGATTGCACCTGACTGAAGCTCTTGCTTTGTGTTGACCAGATTATAAAAAGGGTTTCATTTATACTACCATGAGAGGAATGGATTTGCATTGGTGGTGCTCACCAGAGAACATGGAATCCATTTTAGGCCTATTTCTTATTACAGTAAGGAGTTAGATCCAGTTGAAGCTGGAATGACACTTTGCTTAAGATCGGTAGTTGTGGCAGCTTTAGCAGTGGAGACGAGTGAGAACATCATGCTTGGATCTCTGTTAGAAGTGGTCATGCCCCATGCACCTGTTTCTCTATTACTAAAGTCAAATACACAGCATATGTCTCTCTAAAGGGCTAGTAACTATGGAATACCACTTTTGAATTAATCAGATGTTACCCTGACCATATGTTCTATCATGAACTCATCTTCTCCACTTCCCACCCCCCAGGTTGTGGAGCTTCAATATAGCACTGCTCACGGCTGTGTGGCAATTACTGACTGCCTACTGATGCCACAGATAGATCTTACTTGTCCGAACCAGATTGGGGGATGCCAATCATTGAAGGAGCCTCATGTCTATTCCCATATGGTCATGAGCCATATAAGGTTGCTTTCAGTGCTTGAAAAAATGTAAGAGGCCATGCGTGCCATGGCTGAGAGATTGTAGGATGTGTATTTGTCATATGTACATTTGATGTGTTATGATGCATGCTTAGTCCACTGCCTACATGTCAATTAAAGATCGCTGATATGGTTCCATTAGATGATGATTGCATGGCATGCAAGAGGCACATTAGTTTGAGTGTATGCAGATATTACAATGGATGGGGGTGATGATCATGATCTGCATGCAACCACACTGCACATTGCTGCCATTCCCAGACAGGAGACCCTTATGTGCCCAGGAATGGACCTTGAACTTGAGAAAACCTTGCATGTTGCATGTTTGGTGGTTCTTCTGGCATGATATTATCTTCTTATCTGTGTGGACAGCATATGTGATGGAGAGAGGGGCTCAGTAGTCTGGTGTTATGCAGAATGTGCTCAGTTAATGTGGTACACGGATGCTGCATTGTGATCTGTGTGCATCATTGGAGTCTTTGATGATTTCCTTTCCGTGATCATTTACATTTGCGGAACCTCCCACAGAGGAATATGCTTGCACATCAAGCAGCACAGGCTGCCAGGCTGTGGTTGGGAATAATCCACACTGTCTGCTTGCATGCAGCCATCAGCATGCCAGATGACTTTTCATTGTCTGTGGATGATCCTATTGACGTTTGTGAAAGCTTTGATGAACTACTGCATGGTCCATGGCTGGCAAACCTTGGTTGGAGAGTAGAGAGGTTTTTGAGGTACGTGCTCCTTATGTCTTATGGTGGATCAGCCCATCCACTCAGGACACCTAATACGCTGCTAATGACACTTTAAAACTCCAGACTATATCTGTTCAGAGTACCCCGAACACTGGGGTGTGGGGGGGCACAAAATGCAGGCTCCTAATGGGGACGGCAAATGTGTGTCTCTAGCTCTGTTGGAACACATGCCCTCAGGTCCTCAGACGTTCCATATCCAGTGGTGCCTTCTGAGGCTGCTGCTGCTATGAACGTGCCATCTTGAACTGAAGATTACATTTTGGAAGAATCCTGTCCTACCCCATTGCCTCATATGTCTGCGCCTTCCTCAGAATTGTCAGAGCCAAGTACATCATCCTCATGAGCATGTCCTTCCTCTGCTTCTATGTGGAGACACCTTAGGCCTATGTCTACCAGACTGAATTGGATCTGCACACATGGGGGTCTCTTTGCTGGGCACCAGGTGGACTGGGACTTGAAGGTGCTTAATGCGAGCTTCATACCACAGCAGCTCCTGGCAGAGTTGTCTAAAAAATCTACTCACATATGTGATGGAAGGTACTACATGGCATGGAGAAAATTTGTCAGGTGCCCACATTTGTCAAGGATATGTACCAGCAAATGATTGAAATTGGTGGTATTGAGAGTGCATCTCTCTTCTTCAGTACTGTTGTGATGGAAATTCAATTCAATCATTTCCACATGGTGGGGTGAGAGAAGTTGTGAGGCAGCAGCTTGGAACTGAGGAGGAGAGCCACTGGCATTATGAGGAGTTGCAGAAGGACATTCTTAAACATTCTGCGGTATGTTTGCAGGGATGCACAAATGATGTCTCCCTTTGGGTGATTTTTGTTGGAATTTATACCATTTGGTTGACCCTGCCCAGTTGTTTGGATTTGTTTGATGGTGTTAGATGGGATACATGCCTGTGTCTTATGTTTCTGAGTTGCCTTTTATTGCTTACTTACACAGTGTAACATACTTTCCTGGGTCTTTTTTCTCTGCATTGCTATGGGTGATGCCCACCACTAAAGTATCCTCTCAGTGTGGGATATATTGACCCGCTCAATGGCATTGCCTCACATCACTAAGCTGCATTTGCGCAAAAAGCAGCAACCTGGCTGCGCTGGCTCCTTTGCGCACCAGGACCTCAAAACTGTGTTTTGGCAGCAACAGAAAAATGGCTGCACCATCCTGCCTAACACACTTCAGTCAAAATGGAACAAGGGGACACACTGAAAAAGCATGCCAGTGTGTTCTGAAACCTATATATGGAATCAAGTGGAAAGGCAGCACTGCATTGCTGCAAAAGCCAAAAATGCCCTTCAAAATGAAACATTTTCCCCCTTTAAAAATACTGCTTTGATGCCAATTCCATCTGTTCATTTTGAAACCACTGTGATTCAAAAGGCCCTGTCATGCCCAGGATATTTCACTGTGCTTCACCAAAACCAGGCATAACTCCTGAGTGATAGGCCCAGTCAAACCAGCTCTGAGAGAAATTGATAAGCAACTTCATTTTCACTCGCAGGGAACACACGTTTATTTCTTTCCAAATGTATCCAGGTTCAGCAGTTCAAAGAAACTTTAACTCTCTGAGCCAGATCAGTGGCAAATGTATCGATGCTTTAGATAAAACTCCTGCTTCAAGGAAATGACTACAGCAGCAAAACCGAATTTAAAGAAGGAAATGATAGCAGTTTTAACACATGTGGAAAAATGGGCTTTGCTGATTGAAGAAAAAATTAGGCTGTTTAAAAATAAATTGTTAATAAAAGTCTGCTTACTTAGCAATGTAAAGGGGTTATGTTAGTGGTGACTATACACACATAGGCTATCTTTTTTCACAGGTTGTTTTAATTCAGGACCCAAAATAAGAAATGAAATAGTTTAAAACACATGGGCTGGATTTGCAAGCTCTCAGAAAAACCAGTCCTTCCAGTTGCCAGCCATGAAACTTCCCCACGGAAGGGGGACACACCATAAATCCAGGACACGTAGATGAAAATTGCGAGCTTGAAAAACTTTGAATGGGCTAGGATAAAGAAAGTTTGCATGCTCGCCAGACATTCATCTGTGCTCCAGGTTGGGACAATAGAAGTCCTGGGACACTAATGTGTCAAGTGTAAGGGGCATTAAAACCTTCAATTAAGATGGGAAACCCCCCTTGCCTTAAAGGAAATGGCAGTTGCCTGCAGCTGGAGGAAGGAAAAAAAAAGGATCTAGTAACAATGGACTGCCTTTTGGTTACAAATACTATTTGATAAAGGAACTTTAAATACTTTTTATCTCTTCAGTAAGAATTAGTAAAACATTAAAAAGTTAGCATTTTCAAATCTAATTTCATGGGCTGTCTTTTAAAACTTGGTAGAACTCATTGCTGCATGGGGAACAGAAGTTATAAAATATGACAGATTCCAGGAAAGTATTAATGTTGCAAACATAAAATTGTGTACATAGATCTCTGTGGATAATTCGCATCTATGTATCAAATGATGGAATTTTAGGCCAAATCTTTCAAGTATAAAATTACCAAAATATATTTGAAGGGCTAAACAAGGTCGCACAGACTGGAGGATTGGACTGATCTGTGCTGTACATAATATGTAACCTGTGTGTATAATTTGCCAAGAGATTGTAATTTTAGAAATGTCCATTTTTGGCAAAATCAGATTGTCAGTAAAGTAAATGTGGGAGTTCTTGGACATTGTAAACCTCACCTCATAGATCTGACCTAATTCCCTGGGAAATCCAACCAGTTGAGAGCAAGGCCGAGACTAGCAACCCTGTTCAATCCAAGTAGTTTAGGGGTATGCGTAGTTAACCCTGCCCAGCCTACACCTTGATGATGTCATTTTGTACTATAAATAAGGGTCCCTGACACACACACAGACTCTTCCTGATTTCCCTGCGCCGGCCTCCTGTTCCTGTCATCTATCCAGACTCCAGATCCCAACTACAAGGCCAAGCATTGCTGATCTTACTCCAGGGCCCACTGCAGCACCCAAGCAGTGCTGACCCATTCCCAGCAAGGCCTCTAATATAAATAAAACCCACTAATCTCCCATTAACCGGGAGAAAACTGTGGTACTTTGGCATCCTGATCCAGCTTGGCTTGCTGCCACTCACTGTATGCTGCTGCCATCCACCTACGCTGATGCCCTATTTTATCCAGTGACCAGAAGTGCTACCCGGTATCCAGTCCATGCCCAGCTGATCCTGTCCTGCTGATTTTGTCCGGCTGTCCTTTGTTAGACCAGATCTGTGTGGTGACCAGAGCGCTGACTGTCCTAAATCCAAAAACTATAAAGTGGACTGTATCAATAGGAGCCATAGAAATTCATAGTATACCTTGCCTTGCTTTGTCCTATCCCAATCTCTAAGCCATCCTATTCTGACCCCGATATCTTGTTAAAATTGTCAGCATGATATCTGAAACCCTGCTTTTGATTCCTAGTGTTAGCACCGATTTTCTATTCATTTTTGTTTTGCTAGAACATAAGCCAGTAGCGAGTTTGATTAAATACATTAATTTTCTATAAAGGAAATGGGATACACCACGTGAATAGTTACAACGGCCGTGTAACTGTGGAGATTCACGGCTGGTATTCTCTTTTTCTTAGTCATTAAAGCCAGTTTAAGTAAAATTTGCTGTTGCTTCTCTGCTCTATTTTCCTAAAAATGAACCTCACTAGATCTTGCATAACTCACTCAATTTTCCAGCTATAGACTTAATTTCACTTCCATATTGTACCTATGATCTATAGCTACACCCCAACATAAAAACGATTGACAATAGTTCACCCGTATTTATTAAAAAACGTTTTGGTTATTTCAGGCAGGAATTGCAAAGTTTTCAAATTTTCCAATGTGTCATTTGCTTAAATTTCGAACTGTATGCTCTTGGTTATACATTGCTTGTGATTGTTTGTACTTCTACATGGTTGCTGTAGTGGGGAATAATATTTGTTTGAAGGTTTTTGCCCACATTCATTAATTCATTCATCCATTTCCGAGTGTTATTGTTAGTATTGCCAAGGTTTAAAATCCGTTTTTCTCTGTTGTTTGGGGAGGGAAGGTCCGATTTCCATTCTGTTTTCCATTTGTCATTCCTGATTACCTGCTGCTTCTGTTTATCCACTCAAAAGTAATTATTTGTGGGTTGATGGAATGTTGCAGGGGGATATTCTAACTCAAGTGCTATTTTACCTAAAATTAAAAGTGCTCCTACAGGTGTGGGGGCAGTGCTCACACAGATGGAAGATAATTAAGAGTTTGTGACTGCATTTGCATCATGCCGGTTGAGAGGTGCAGAATTGAACTATTCAACAATCTCAAAGGAGTTATTAGCAATAAAATGGGTAATTGCACAGTTTAGAACATTCCTGTGGGGTTCAACTTTCACAATTAGGACAGATCATAAACCATTGAAAGAGACATTGCAGAAAAAGGGATTAGATGGAGTGTCTTCAAGATAAAGAAACCGGTTCGGCGCTCCAAGAGTATCACTTTTATGTTGAGTATCTTCTGGGGAAAAGGAACCTTCCTGTTGATTGTTTATCTCGACTGAGCATCAATAAGGACGAAGAAGAAGATGAAAACTACCAGGATTGTGTGTTACTAGTATAACAGAAAATGATTGAAATAAAATGAGTGGGAAGAGTGTATGGCAAATGATGAGGTGTTTTGGCGGGAAGGGTATCCATGCATGCTTATCACAGACAATGGGATCCAAGTTTAAATGCAAAGAGATGTGTCAATATGTGGTGGGGAATGGTATTTACTACAGACGCACCTCCATTTATCAACCACAGGCCAATGGTGTGGCTGAAAGATTCAACAAAATCTTAAAGGACTGTAAAAGATGGGTGTGGGTGAATGGTGAGTGTGGTGGAAAATAGAATTAAAGCACATTGGTTTTCACCACATGGTGCAACGAGTGCATCACCCTTCGAGTTGAGTAGAGGAAGTTGAGCGAATTGCAAGTTGTGCCCTGCCAGGATGAGGAGAGCTAGGTGGTCAGGGCACAGCATGCTACAAGCGAAGTTGTGAGTAAGATAGAGGCATTTGTCTAACAAGGGTAACTATGACAGAAGGAAAGCTGTCAAAGATGGGTGCTTGAGCTCCTGCAGCGTGGTGAGAGTAAAATGACCTGCATCATTGAGAGATGGACCATTGGAATGGTCTAAACCATGTAGAGTTGTGACAGTATTTCACAATGCTGTGATGACTGAGGATGGGAGGATATGGAATATGAGTAGAGTGTTGAAGGTCGAGGAGCAGAATGTTCCTGAGGTAACCATTGATGTTAGATTGAAGGGTGTGGAAGAAGTAGGAAGGACGTCATTGAGGAAAAAAAGAGAGTCTCAGGAAATTCAAAGATTATGTGATGGGTCAATGTGCTTGAACAACACAGCTTTATACAAACGAAATGGATACACTGACTTCTAGGTGTGTAGTGTGCTTGGGGATGCATGTGGAGAATGGTATGTCTGTGTGTATGGTTTCCTTGGGGAATAGCCCTGGGATATTCCTTTGAGTGTTTGAGGGAGGGAGGTGTGTATTGTGCATGGGGATGCATGTGGATGCTGGTATGTCTGTGTGTATGAGTGGATTGTACGAGGTTGAGTGTGTTCAGGAATTCATTGGAATCAGGTGAGAAGAATGGCGGTTGAAGGAGATGGATGCTAGGAGGAGGCTCTGACTGCACTGCTAATGGACATAACGAAAGAGACTTAATAAATACCTGTATTCCATCCTACTGCTGCCTCCCATTCAATGTTTCAATAAGGTAGTGCACGGAAAAGGGGATGCTTCATGTTGCTTGAGACGTGACATCTTTGCTCTTCCGCTTGGCTCTCCCACTCACTGCCGTGTCATTGCTCCGGGTCTGCCACTGGAAGAAAGAAGAGACTGGTGATTTGGTAGGACCGCTGCTCCAGACCTACAAGAAGAAAAGAAGAGACAAAATACTGGGACAAGACATGGAGTCAAATGTGCAGCGCCTGCATGGAACAACTCATATGAAACACGGAACATAACAGCAACACACCACATAGCAGCAATATACTAACCCTGTGTCTACAGTGAAGGAACTATATTCCCTGTGCCTTGTATTAACCAAGGAGTGAAGAAACTATTCAATTATCTGTGAGTTAAGGAACTCTATGACTTAACAAGGGATTCACAAGTGAAGGAACTCGTTCTTCTGCAACATGAGTGAAGGAACTCGACCTGAGATGTGATTGTGCTTTGAACTCCTCTTACTGCACATTTGGGAGATAAACTCAGGTAATCAAAGGGTGGCAGGTGGGGGCTTCAACAGAGGGTCTACAGGATAAAACAGAAGAGAACTAATATTGCATATCTGTTGTCTGTTGTCGCTGCAGGGTTGCCAAGACAATGAGAAGCCCAGTAAGGCGTTACATGTGCAGGCAGACACAGTGTGTTTAGGGTTACATGGGTTGATGCAAAAAGGGGGAGGACTGGGGTGCAGAGAGCAGGACCTGGGCTCCAATGTAGTAGAAGATAGGCTACATGTATCAGATTCTAGGCCACAGTAGAGGCTGGAGAAATTGTGCAATGAAATTTTGGCTAGTCTATGCACATGTTTACAGTGAGCATAACATTTAGTTAGCGCCTAGATGCCTCACGGTTAGGTGCGCTCTACAAATGCCAAAATAAATCTTGTATGTTTACATCATTCATGTGTGTGCCTTTGCCCCCAGCTCGTATAAGCATAGTTCCCAAAGTAGATCCCCCTGCCTCGCATCACACACATTCTGGACATTCATATGGACCACTGTTGCAACTGCACGGGTGTACCGGTGCGCTGCAACCCACAACGAGCAAAGTGTCCTTTATTGCCACAACATTTTGACTGTTTGTTCTTCACACTTTTGTGTGAAACGGACATTTTTCTTAATCATGTTGTTTCAAATATGATGGCCCATCTGAATTTTAAAACAAAATGACCACCGGAGCGTTTAGTAAATGCAACTCACTCTAGCGTTGTATGCCCTTTTAAGTGCCCTGAAGATGAACCACTAAAGTCAAACATAAGCCAGTCATGGCTACATGCAAATCTATATGCAGGTTATCAATAAAACTGGACGAATAAGATTGGCTGTTGTATAAAAAAAAAATGTGTATACATTTTTTTTTTTATTGAGTGATTTTGTTTTTGATGCTTACGCATCTTTACAAAATTACATCACCATTCAATTTCCATCTTAATCTTTGCATCATATTTACACAAATTTAAAAATTGACATATACACATTATTCACAATTAATAACGAAAACAAAAAAAGAAGAACAATAACAATTACACAGACAGGTACAGTCCAAATAAACAATTTTCTTTACAACAGAGACATAATACCTTATTTGCAAAAAATGCATAATATGAAGCATAATCATATTTTCATTAAAAAGACATCATGAATAAGCAGATCAGTAACAATGCTTAAAATCTCTAAGTCTCTAAAGACATAGATGAAGCTGCCTCAATAATTTTCACTAAGCGTACTGTCGCAATAATTATGGAATTACATGAACCCCACATACATCTTGCCCAAATTAATTCCCTTCCGAATTCAGTATTAGTAGAGCTAAAGGAGGTAATCGTTTTTACTCTTTCTGCTTCAAAATAAGGACATACAAGAAAGAGGTGTTTTAAGGTTTCTATATATTCCACCTTTTTGCAAAATCTACAGGTGATCTCATAGGAGTTGTCAATATTACCAAACCAATGTTTAGTTCTCACTTTCGTATATAAAAGATCTAGACGAAAGCGCATATATGAAGTCCGGATGTCGACACTGGGACACAAGACGAGATATTGCAAGCAAGGTTTTTGCTTGTGTCTAAATAGCGCATATTCTGTATACAAAGAATATGACGTTATTTGTGAAGAAGTTGCAGCCCAGTCATTCAAAAATATACGTTTGTGTGCTGAACTTAGTTTCGGTTGCAAATCCTCTGGGAGGATATTAATGCTAGATAGTATAGTAAGTATACGCTTATGTAGTCTTGCAATCGACACAGGATGGGATTCCCTCAACATGTTAAGTAGATCTTCGTAAAGCGAATTTACTAAAGGAAAGCGCATTTTTACAAATATATTGAGAATGCGCCAATTATATCGCGATGCCAAAGAATTTAAACCTAATTCATGGCGTAAAATCGCATTGGGTAGATAATTAGGCAGACCCAAGGTTGCTTTCCACAGCTTGGCTTGTAGTTTATTAAGAAAGGGTGATAGCTCCAGTAAACACAAATCGAGACCATATAAAATAATTGCTTCCACCTTTTTAGAATAAAATTCAAATAATGGCAACAAGGAAAACTTGCAGTATTTTTGAAAAATTATTTTCATTTGATTTTGTAGCGGTAATACTTTTTCAGCTAACGCCTTGTGCCAAAAGGAAGTAGAAGAATTATTTGACAAATTGTAGCCTAAATAAATGGTCTGTTTTACAATTTGAACATTTTGGGAATCAATGTTCCAACAAAATTTGCGCACCTTTTTCTTTGAAGATAGCACAAGAATGGTCGATTTGGAGGAATTTATTGGGAGATTGTTTGCTCTGCAATAATAATCAAAGGCTTCCAATTTATTCTGGAGGCCTGAATGTGTGCTATCGAAGAGGAGCACATCATCGGCAGTGCTGCGTTGTCTTGCTTCCAGACAAAGGCGTTTGCTCGTGAGCTATCCTTCCTTCTCTAGATAAGATAAGATTGGCTATTTGTTGAACCCTGACGTGCTACTGGTTTCACCTGCAAGAGAAAGAGAAAGAGAAACACAGCTGCCTGCAGAGATTTTGCCATCAACCAGCCACACAGTGGGCTCCAAGGGGAAGCTCTTGCATCTCTGCCAATCACTCAGATGGGCAATTTGGATTGAGTAGAAAATGCACAGGCCTAGGCTAGTGCACATCCTTCTTCTAATGCACCACCTGCCGTGGAAGGGACAATGGCTAGAGCCACCTGCAAGAAAAGGAAGCTGCAAGGATTTTGTACCGAACCAACATCCAAAGGGGGTGTAAAGGGAAAAGGGAACCCGTGGCATCCCACCAAGTACTCTGATGGGTGGGTTGGATAAAAGCAACCTGCACAGGTTTGGGCTAATGTTTTAAAGACTGTTTTCATGAAAGGGATGTTGTCAGGATCCCCTGCAAGAGAAAGACAGCTGCAGAGATGTTTCTGTGAGCCAACCACCCAAAAGAGTGCAAGAAGGAAGCTCTCGCCATCCTGCCAAGCACCTTTGATGGATAGCTTGCATATTAAGGAAATCTGCACAGGCGTAAACTAGTTTTGATTTCTAATCTAAAACCTTTGTCATAGATACGTCAAACATCGCGTAACTATTAGCATCAATCTAACACAGAAAGTTCATTATTAAATCTGGGTTCCTAGTAGATATATCATGTCCCTTCGAAAGTCCTTTCTCGTCCCCACAACATAGATATAGTCATTTTCAAAATCATACCTGCACATTGAACTAACATTGTTCATCCACATCTGCCACCACCTTTTTCACTGTTTTTCCAAAAACATAGAGAAAACAAATTCATAATATATTCAATTCCCCCACCCATCACCATTCGCTGTCTATCCTTATATGTTTTCGTTTTCCAACCATGTTCATATTGGCTGCACCAAAGTAGACTCTCTCCACTTCAGACCACTTATTATTGGTTTCTCTAAAATGGCAGTCAAAATACATCAGCACTATACAGCAAATGTCCATACTGGGTGCCCCAATTTAGGCCCTCACTTCACAGAAACACTGATCACTTTGCCCATAAAGTTGAGCAAAAAATGGCATGTCACTGTAAGAAACCATGTCATGCTGGGTGCACCAATTTAGGCCGAACACACGTAAGAACACTCTTAAGTGTTTTGTCCATATTGCCATTTAAATTGCTGTGCTGATGTGAAAAAAACGCCAAAACTGGTGGCACCAATGTAGACCCTGCCCACACAAGGACACTCATGTTCACTTTGCTTCTGTTGTCAGTCAAAATAATTGCCACTGCATGACTGTATGAAATAATGCCTCTAGTAGTTTCACACATGCCTTATATGTAGGCCCTCCACATGTAAGGCATGACAGAAATCAGGTAGGGCACAGAGGAGTGAGATTAGGTGGATGGGGGAGAAACTAGTGACGTCTGTTGGATGGGGCATGGAGAGGAGAGTAGTAGGGAGGGCGGGGAAAGAGAGGAGAAAGCAGAGTAGATCGGTGGGGTGGAAAATATTGTAGTAGGGGTGGGGGTAGGGAAGAGAGAGGTAGCAACGGTGGGTGCTAGAAAAGAGAGAGTTGTCCTAGGTAGCATGAAGGGGAGAGAGGGCCGAGGTAGGAGTAGGCTGGTACTCAAAGCAGAATAAAGCAACCACTGTTCTGTAAAGCCGACACAATGTGGAAATCCTAATAGGGGCATTGGCCAATACTAAAGTGTATTTATACACATCCACTTTGGTGAGGTCAATACTGCCTACGTGTGTATGGGTCTGGCATTGATCTTGGCTGAAAGGGGAATTATGTGTGCATCTACGTGCACCTTACTTGCAATGGGAAGGTTCTGATGTCATGTTAATGGAAAGAGCCAAACATGTCTGAGACGTGGCTGTTCAGTGATTGTTTTATCATGCTTTTAATTACATTTCCCATCATACTTGCCATTCTACCAAGTAACATTTTGACTTACAGGTACAAAGTGTGCACCCGTTTGTGCTGCTGATTTAGAGCAACATTGATACATCATCCAGGTGCTCCCAACATATAGACCAAACATGTCATGCTTCTGCCAATACATTGACAGTAATAATGCCTGTGAGTCCACACTCACGATGGCACTGGAAGTATTTGTCTATCTAAGTACACACTTACGATGGCATAGCTCCAACATGCCTGCATTTGCAACTGTAAGCACACACTGTAAAAGGTTTTCCCCAACATTTCAACATTTGCCCTTGTAAGCACACGCCTTGGAACTCGTTGCACCCCACATGCCTGTATCTGCCACTGCAAGATCGGGCCAGTGATTGCTTTGCTCTCACTTGCCATTATCTATCACAGGTAAGAAAGATCACACTCATAATTGCTTTGCACCCACAGACACCCAATCAGGGCACACCACACTCTTCACTTAGTTTTAAACAAACAACTTGGTGGATTTTGAATCATACCTGTTATAAATATAATGAGCAATTTAGACTGGGCGACTGTAAAAAACGGTTATGCCTCCTTCAAAGCATACATCATAACAGAAGACACAAGTAGAATGGTAACATGTCTCACTCCTGCACCAGAACAAACCCTTCAACCATGCCTTGGACTTCTGCTCCATCGTCCAGGCTCTGTGCTCTCCCACCTGGATGGTGGCAACGCCCTCGTGGCAGGTGTGCCAACCAGGGCTCTGGCCCCATTGAAAGCTATCTGGCAGGCCACAGCACACCTAATCACTGGACTGAAGAAATTCGACCACATTTCTCCCACTCTCAAGGAACTACAGTGATTATCGCTCTGAGCTCGCACCACCTTCGAGACAGCCTCCATCACCTACAGAGCTCTAATGTTCAAGTGCCTAAAATGCCATAACACTTAGCTGAAAACATCACCATTTTAGGAGGTTAACACAAAACCTTGAGCTAAGAAATCACTGGACTCCAGTCCAAAAAGTGAAAGAAAGAGAAGGCCAGAAAACAAACATTCTCCTGCTCTCCCATGGTGTGGAACAACCTTCCTGCCAACTTGAGGCTGGCTGCCTCCATCCTATGTTTCAGAAAAGATCGGAAAAGATCGGAAAAAGCCTGCTCTTCAGGGAACACTTCAGTGACAAAAGAGGACCATAGACAGACAAGGCGATCCTCTCTCCACCCCTGTTTTCCACGCCCTTTATTTGACAGTACTCCATTGCTTTCTACCTAGGGCTGCGCTATATAAATCACCTACCTACATATGTAAGTGATTTCAATCCGGCACTTCACCTAAGTCAATGACTAGCGTGGAATGCACAACTGAAACCCTTATTTATTTATTTGTGCCTAACAGTTCTGAATGATGTACCACTTATATCATGCCCCTCTCTTTGAATCCCCTCTCCCACCCCAGTCCCACTAAACCAGGAATCAGGCTGGTTTGCAAAGTTAAAATATTTATTTAGTGATTCACAATATAATCACACTATTTTTAATGGGAATACAATGTTCACCAATGGGGTGATGTCACACTAAGCAATCTCTTTAATCATAAGGAGTAATAATGAGGAAAAACAATGCAGTACAGAAATAATACTTTTGGGTGTATATTCAAATCAAATAACAGTGTGGTTACTATTTCCCCTGTACACCCCTCAACCCTTCCAATATGCAATATAGAGAGATAAAAGGAGAGAGAACAGGATTCAGGAATGCAGAATTCAAGCAAATATATCAATCCCAATTTCCCCCCAGCAAACACAAGAGAGAAACAGAACTAATGGGCAAACTGTCAAAATGGTTTTAAAATTGGCTTTGAATGGAAAAGGTAAACACTAAAAATAGGCTAAATCACAGAAAATGTTGAAATACTAATGGGAGCCGCTTTGTTTGGTTGTAGACAAACACTAGCAATGATACAAGAGCAATAAGCAATGGGAAAACTTAAAGTTGAGGTTGGGTGCAATTGAAAAGCTATTTTACACGTTATAGATTTTGCCCAAACGAACATTTGCGGCAAACTATTCCACACGCGGTCATCGTGATTGCGGGAAAACTATAAGGATTTGAGAAGCTTAGGATGTTAGCTACAAGCAGACACTTACATTTTGCGCTTTTAAAAAGACAAACAGGATTTCTTTACACTAGGGATGGACTATGAAGATGCAAACTACACAACAGCACAGCCACCAGCCCAGGACGTCTCAGGATCAGGTTTTTGCCTGCCGAGATGCTCGCCTTCTTCAGAAAAATATATATCAGCGCAAAGATTGGTTTAACACTACTAGTACAGAAGAAATAATGGGGATGAGATAGAGAGTTCAAGCAGTCCAACAATATTCTAACAATGCAGATATGGATATCATAGAGGATGGGTTTGGATAGGGATGACTATGGACAGTACATAAACTAGCGACAGTCCTATACTAGGGATACTCACTATATAGTTTAGAACAGAACCGTCAGGGATTCAGGTCAGTCAAGATTTCTGGACAGGAATTCTGCTGGGCACACCGGACTGGACAGCAAGGCGCTCTGGTCTGCAATCAGCAAGGTGATCTTGTTCACAGCTATATGGTCACAGCACGCCTATACTGGGTTGGGTCTTTGGATTCTGGCAATAATTCTTAGCAGGAAAGCAGTACAGCACAGCCAGGCTGTTCTTTGGTTCCCCTTGGATGCCTGGGGTAAATTCTGGTTTCTGGAATTTTAAGGCCAAGCTGAGAGAAGTTCAGCTATGGAAATGGGCCTTTCTGCTTGCCAAGTTTCTGGAGTCTGGAATATGGATAGTTCTCTTGCAAAGTGCTCTGCCAGCAATCGGTTGGTGGGTGTCTAAGTCCTCAGCTATCTCTATCTATGCATTTGATAAAGGGGTATATATGCTGGATCATTCTAAGCGCGCCCCCTTAGTTGGCTATAGGCTAGAATCTTTCCTCTCCCTTGATTGGAGGAGAAAACAGTGTGTCACCATGATGATGTGGTTTTATGAGGCAGTGAATCCTCCCCTGGGTTTTTGAGCATGAAATCTACTTTTCAGATAATACATATTTCCAATTTTACAAACTTTATAACAATAGCATATCTAGATCACATATTGTGTGGAACAAGTATTCTTCCAAGCCCCTCTCTGTAGGATCTTGGGACTGGATTTGACAGAATTTTGTACTTTTTGTCCGGGACACAATCTCTAGTTTGTCCAAAATTGGTACAAATGTGCGCATCGTATATGGGCATAAGTGTCATAAATCACCCAAGTATCTTATGAAAAAGGATATTGGTATAACCATAAAAGATACAGTTGGTAGGGCTCTTCCGGATCCTTGATGAGGTAAACGGCTTGACCGTAGTGAAGTCAACAATAGACCTTCCAAATGATACAACTCTCTGACTAATAACACAGACAGAGAGAGGGATCACTGGAAAGGGCATGGGAGAATCATTGGAAGTCAGCCTAGGATACAATAAAGTATAATGAGGAAGTGTCCCAACATTAACTATCACTAATAGCACAGCAATAGCAACTAACACAACACTAACCTGTAGATTCGGATAACTGGGGCTCCGCCAAGAAGTCTCTGTAGTAATCCCAATAAGGAAACAACGACAAAAGGAGGGAAGGTTAGTAAGGGAAAACCTATCCCGAACGGCACTAGGCTCACGCTAGATACCGGGTTGGTGCACCACAGGATAGCGTCCAAAGTACTGTGCACAATCACCTTCTAATAACAGTTGTCGGCAGTTCTTCCTTTCCCATGTAGAACAGAAATAAGGAGTAGAAATTCACCTTTTATCTCCTCACAAGTGCCAGGGTTTAAATCAAAAGTGTAGCACAACTTGCGTGTGGAATTACACGTGCAATGGTACACACAGCCAGGAACAGCACGTTAGAAATTCAGGAACCCGCGTGTGTTTTTACACGCAACAAACTTACACGCAGCCAGGAAAGCCGCACATTCAGGGTTCAGGAACACGTGTGTGTTTTTATACATGAAAAACGTACACGCAGCCGGGAAAGCCGCACGTTCAGTGTTCGGGACCCGCGTATGTTTTTACACATGACCAAAGTACACACAGCCAGGACAGCCGCACGTTCAGAGTTCAGGAACACGTGTGTGCTTTTACACGTGTCAAAATTACACACAGCCAGGAAAGCCGCGCTTGAAGAGTTCAGGAAACCACGTGAGGTTTTACACGCGACCAGAGTACATGCAGACGGGACTGCCGAACATGCGTGTGCAGGAAAAACCGTCCTTTGGTCTTCTAGACGGCTGCTGACAGTAGCATGTAGATAGATGCACGTGAACAACAGGGTTTCACGTGGGGAAGTGTAAGAGGATTCAATTCAGCACTACAGCCAAGTCAACGCCTAGTCTAGAATACTGAATGAAAACCCTTATTGATATATCTTTATGTCCAGTTCATGCGTTCTGGATGACTACCCCTATATAACACCCCTCTCTTAGAATCCCCCTGACCCCACTGAGCCAAGAAATAGTTCTGTTTTGCAAGTTAAAAGTTTTATTTGATAATTTAAACAATAGATATATATATCAGACTTTATAATAAATTAATAATTGAATATCACACTTAATCTGATATGATAAAGATTAACAACGGAGAATCTGGCACTAGCACACTTCTTTATAATCACTAAGGAGTTGACATGAAATGGATAAGATAGCAACAATACTTTTATGGTTTCCAATGGATGCAATGTGAAATGAAATGCAGTACAGAAAATAACTTGATAGGATTTCAGCAAAAGACAATGTAATCACTTTCTTGGACGATTCACCCCCCCTTTTATGCAATGCAGGGAAATGGAAAGAAAGAAGGCACACAATTCTCAGAAATGCAATTCAAATGTAATTCAGTTCACCCAGTTCACCCAGCAACTTAGACTACAGAAGTTGAAAACACAGGCAAAATGCTTTGATATGTGCTGGCAATGGAGTGAAAATATGTTAAAATGCTTTTAATTCCCTCTAGAGGTTCAGGGTGAGTGGTATCTAGTTAATATTAGTCCAGGCTCACACTAGCAATGATTCAGGGATAATTAGCAGGTTAAACGAATTTCTGGCAAATGGAAGGCAAGCAGCAGCAGATTTTTACACGTGAAGAAATTTGCAAATCGCGGCAAAATTCGCGAATGCGTTTTTCACGATTACGGCAAAACTATAGGTTCGTAGGAAAGCCACGATTCTAAGCTTTCTGAGGAAAGTTACTGCAAGTCTCTAGCACAAACGGTTACGGAGATATGAGCAATTAAATAAAGGTCGTTTTTCGGATTTGAAATTTTAAAGTTCAAAAAGACAAGTGCAGCTTGCAACTAGAAAATGACAAGTGACAGCTTTACAAATGACAGGTGACAGTTAGGAGGCAGTTCTACTTAGATTAAAATAGCTTGAATTATATTATTTTAACTAAGAGATTGGTTCTGCACAGTTTTGCTAGGTACTCACACTGTATTCTTGAATGAAATGGGCCACGCCACGGATCTGGTCAGGTTTTAGACTGGACTCTGGTCTCTGCACTTCACAGTGATCTGGGTCAGCTCTCTCTGGTTCTGCTAACAGGTCAGCTCTACTCTGCTGGTCTGGTCTGGGTCTCTGAAGGTTGATGGAGGTAAAGTATGGATTTTCCCGGCAGAGCTTCCAGCTGCAAATGGATTTGAAGGTCCCTATCTGTCCTGTCTCTCTGCTTTTATGTGTTTTGAAAATGGGTGTGTGTGAGCAGCATCACTAGCCAGCCCCTCTCCACTTATCATTGGCCAAGCTTTCATTTCTCCCCTGATTGGGGGAGCTAAGTTGTGTCAGAGTGATGTCATTTTACAGCCTACAGAGAGTCCACTCCTCCTGTCAACTTGCACACAAATCTAGATTTGAACCAAATACATATTTCATAGCTACACAGTGGTTTGAAATTACATGCACCCATCACATATCACAGGAGGTATCCCCTGTTCCAACTCTGCTCTTCCTGAGAGCTTGCATTCAGAAATGGCAATATTTTGCACTTTTTAACTGGTTTGCAATACCGGACGTTAACCCAAATTTACACACATGTGCGCAAGGAGTATGGACATTAGTTGATGAAGTGTCAGATTTTTCACATGCACACATTTTGAGTAATATCCTCTTTTCCGCTAAAACCCCCCTGAACATGCCACCGGTTCTAAAAACCTCTTAAAATGTGGGCAGAAAAATCACAAGAATTATGGTGTCATTTAAATAATTTTCACAAGTCCGTACTATGAGTTATTCATCTTTTTAGAGTTATGTTCTGGCCCCAAAGGGGTGTGGTTTTCCCCAGCACAAGGTTGAATTTCTGGTTTTTCCAGTTCTGCCAAGCCAGCTTGCTCTCATAGGCAGTGCCCCTCCTTTGTCCTTCCAGGAGGAAGCTACATTTACGACATCTGCAATAAACCATCTGCCTGGGTCAGGACAGGGCTTTGTTCAGAGCTCCTGTATTCTGTGGGGGCTCCCCTTAATTCAATTATCAGAGAGATGGCATATCCTTAGTGTGGCCAGCAAAAGGCAGATAGACCTGGGAACACAGCTGTGACTCAAGTTTCACTCCTGATGGGGGGTAGTCGCCAGGCAAAATTGGAATCTCTTTAAGCCAGTTTTTAGCTACATGTCATTTCTGTTCCCCAGTTTAAGTCAAGACATTTTTTTACATATGCAGCTAGGATGCTGATTCTAAGTTTAAAACTATGACATTTAAACAATTGCAACCTATGTGACACTCAAAGTAGGTCACTCATTTCTTTTAAACATTTAGATTTGTAGTGTCTTTCAGTCCAAATTTACTTAAACTGCTGAAATCCACAGCTCAGTCAGTCTTGCTATAAACCTTCAAGTCACTTCAGAATATAACTTTACATTGGATCCACCTCTCAGTAAGTCTTTCTTTGGCTTGCTTTGGGTTCATTTATTCAGTTTTCTACAAAATCTGGTGGTTTTAAAACGCCGGCTTTTGGATAGTGGTGAGTACTGGTACTGCACCCCTTTTTGGGATTTAAGAAAATGAATTCCCAACAGTTATGGGTTTGCTTTTGGCAATCAGCATTGCCACTCCCAATGGTTTCAGACTACTGTGTGGGTAGTCCAATGGTGGTTTTAGGCAGCGTCCTTCTGTGCCCATAACATCGGCAAAAATGAGTGGCAGCCTATTCTTCATGCATTTCCCTGTGCATTTTCTGGGAAGCTCTGGCCATCATGATGTTTTCCATGTCAGTACTGCACAGTTTTGAGGTAGGGCTCGGATGCATGGGTAAATACATCCCACAAGCCCCCCTCTTGCGATGGCCATTCTATTTCACGAATGGGACTCGCAAGACCTGGGATGTTTCCTCATCTTCTTCCAATAGATGGCACAGTTCAGCATCTTTTCCTCCATCCGGTACTGATCGATCGGTTCTCCTCGCCGGTCCTGATGGGAATATTGGGCGGTACCCCGGGCCCATTGCGTCTCTGCTCCCGGTCTCCGGATCGTCCTCCTTGGCCCGTCTCCAGGTTTTCTTTCTCCTAGGACGACAAAGGAAGAGCGGCAATACCTACTCATAGACGTCTTTCCACCACTGTTGAGATAGTGGGGCAGCATATGCATTTCATCATAACGAAACATTACATTCTTATTTTGAAAAAAAAACAGTATAACTAAGAGACAGTTTCATGCAAATCACAATATTTTAGAGACTAGATGTGGTATGTTTTATGGTTGGAACTGAATTAGTCTGAGACAGTACCCGCTAGGATTCCAGAGGATTCCTCCAGTTGTTGCAGAGTGTGCCTGGGATGGCAACATTTCAACTGGTTTATGTGGACCCACTTGTCTTCCCCCTCTGCCAAAGGACCTTTGGGGATGTGGATTTTGTAGGCCACAGGGGAGATCTTGTCGATGATCTCAAAGGGTCCCTTCCATGTAGGCAAGAATTTCCGCTGTTTTGCCTGGTTTCTTTGGAAGTTGTATAGATAGACCCGGTCCCCCACCTGATATTCCTTCCTGGAAGTTTTCAGGTCATAATGGGTCTTCATGCTATCAGCCGATCTTTCTAGATTCCGCTGAGCGTAAGCAAAAGCATGTTGGAGGTGTTTCCTTAAATTCTCCACATACTCATGAGTAGTGGAGGCATTTATCAGTGTCTGCTCTTGGGTCCTGTAGAGCAAATGCTGCGGAAGCACCATCTTGCGCCCAGTCATCAACTCAAATGGTGACATTTTGGTTGCAGATGAAGGGGTAGATCTGATGGCCATTAGGACCAGAGGTAATCGGATATCCCAACTTGGCCCAGAATCTGCCACAAACTTCTTTAATATGCTCACAATGGTTCGGTTATATCTCTCTACTGCCCCAGAAGAAGCTGGTTTATAAGCAATATGCAGCTTTCTCTTGACCCCCAGTATCTCCCACATCTTTGTCATTACTTCACTGGTGAAGTGGCTACCTCTGTCTGACTCGATCCTTTGAGGTAGACCAAAACGGGAAAAGATGTGGTTAATCATCAAGGAAGCTGCAGTTTCTGCCTTGCAATTTGGGGCTGGGAGACATTCCACCCACTTGGTAAACAAGCATGTCACAGTCAACATGTACTTATTCCCCCTAGCAGAGCGAATCACAGGGCCTACAAAGTCGATTTGTAAATCTGACCATGGCAGTGTCATCCCCCTCTTTTGGGGAGGTGCACGGTGCGTGAGGGATGATGGCTGAAATTGTGCACACACAAGACACCCCTTCAAGTATTGGCCGAGGTCCTGCCCCATGTGTGGCCAGTATGCAACCTCTCTTAAGATTTCCAGTGTTGTGTGAAACCCCCTATGACCGGCGGTGGCCGCATCATGGGCGTGACTTAACATCAGGCTTCGGAAGGAGGTAGGAACCACCCACTGATCGTGGCCAGCTTTGGATTTCCTTACCAACAAACCGTCTTGGATCCGGAACATTTTTGGACATTTCATCAACACTCTTAGGTCCTCTTTCCAAGTGTAATCGGTATCCGTCAGGGGAAAGTTCTCAGGGTCCTTAAGGTGTTGGTAAAATTTACCAATTATGGGATCTCCCTTCTGAGCTGTAATCAAATCAGCATCAGGGGTCTCCTTACTCCATTGTGCAATTGAAAGGTCGTTGTGAGCATTTGTCTGGGACCTAGTGATAGCAGTGACCTGGATTTCCCCCAACAGGGACTCAATCTCAATTAGATCCCCTTGGATGGCCCCAGTTTTGGCCAGCTGATCAGCTAAGTCATTTCCAGTTTTGTCTGGTCCCTCTACTTTGGAATGACCCTTGATCTTCTTCCAATAGATGGTCATCTCATTCGAGGTGACCAGGTCATCAATGTTTTGAATCAATTTCCCATGTTTCAAGGGTTTGTTGTTAGCACATAACATGCCTCTGGTTTTCCAATTAACCAGGTGCTCCATGAACCCGTTCCGTACATAATCCGAATCTGTGATTATGACCAGTTCGTGGAGTTGATGCTGGACAGCAGTGAGGATGGCCTGATGCACAGCCATCAATTCTGCCACCTGACTACTTCGGGGACCAATTTTGTATCCAGCGGAGGGTTCTGGGGACTCATTCACCCATGCATTCCCTACGCCGGCCACCAGTTCTTTCTCCCCGTTGTTGTCAACATGGTACGAGCATCCATCCACATAGACAGTGGGCATTCCCTCACACTTGTCCTCTTCAAAGACTTTGTGTGGGGAATTAAGGTATGCCTCCATGTTGTCCTTGATTTTTAGACTTTCGTCCTCGAGACAGTTTTCTCTGGCACAATCATGCAAGTCAGCCAGACCTTGCGCGAGGGGACTCTTCTTGTTTTGGCCATATCTGACCTCCACAGGAAAGCCTTGCATTGACAGAATCCAGGAAGTAATTCGGGAATTACTCACATTTCCGGCCCGGATTCTGTCACTTTGGAGATATTGCAGAGGCTAGTGTGGAGTCTCCACTATGATGTGTTCCCCATGGATAAACGGGCGGTAATTCTTCAATGCCCACGCCGTTGCCAGGAGTGCCTTCTCACAATCGTTGAATTTTTCCTCCACAGAGGATAAAGTTTTGCTCGCATAGGAGATTACTTTATTGACCTTGTCATGCTTTTGGTATAATACTGCCGTCAAGCACGTATTAGAGAACCCTGTCTCCAGGAAGAACTCCTTGTTTCTGACAGGGTAAGCTAGGCAAGGCGCTTGTGAGAGGCTTCTCTTGAGTTGTCTTACTGCCTCGGCTTGTTCTGGACCCCATTCCCACTTGACCCCCCCCTTGAGGAGATGAATCAGGGGTCTGGTGATCTCTGCGTAGCCCTCAATGAACTTTCTGCTGTAATTAGTCAGTCCAAGGAGGCTCCTTAGTTCCCGCAGAGTTGTGGGGTCTTTCAATTTCTGAAGTGCTTCCACTTTCTTTTCCTGGGGACAGAGACCCTGAGGAGTAATCTCATGCCCCAAGAAATTAACACGGGTTCTGCACCACTGTGCTTTTTGAAAGGAAAGTTTTGCTCCGGCGGCCCTCAACTGTGTCAGAACATAACGGATCTCCGCTATGTGTTCCTCCACAGATGAACTTTTGATGAGGACATCATCTACATAAGCCAGGTTACCCCTCGCACCCAGGTCGGGCATGGCCTTATGTAGAAAAATGTTGAATTCATTGCCGGAGTTGAGGTATCCGAAGGGAGTCCGGGTCCATGTATACTGCTGGCCCCCAAAGGTAAAAGCCAGCTTGTATTGGTCATCCCTACTGACAGGCACGGTCCAGTATCCATTGGTCAGGTCGATTGCTGTGAATACCTGTGACCCCTGGATCTGGGCCAGCCCTTGGTCAATGTAGGGCAGAGGCCATCGGGAAGTATGGACCCGTTTGTTGAGCTCCCTGAGGTCGGCACAGAGTCTCCACTGGCCGTTTGGCTTTAATATTCCCAGCACCGGATTATTGAAGGTGCTGTGGATGGGACGGATTATTCCCCTGGACTCAAGGTTCTTAACTATTTCAGTAAGGGACTCCATTGATACGAGAGGCAAGCGATATTGCTTCACAAACACTGGAGTCATGCCAGGGTCCGTGGGGATTGTTGTTGTGTGGATGTCGGTGCGACCACAGTCATATGAGTCTACCGCAAAGAGATCTTGGAAATCCAAGAAAACTTGTTTCAACTTTTGCTTTTGTTCCAGAGTCACACAGGCATCAGCTAGGTTGACTCTCTCTTCCACCATCTGCCTGAAGCCTGGAAAGACTTCTGGTTTGGCTATCTCCGCGGCCTCCTCCAGCTGGGTGGAGAAGTCCCTGGTCAGAGTGCTGATTTGGACTGGAGGCTTCAGGTGGGAAAGGCAGCCCTCATGGACCTGGAAAATCACCTCATCCCTCCTGAAGTCACAAGTCACATCTTCCTTACCATAAGGGCAAGAAGTGTACAGCAGGAAGTTCCCCCCATGCCGGGTAAAAATCCTGTCTGGTGTTGTATTGTCCTCACTGTCACTGTCAAAACAGTCCTTGGGGATTGGTCCTAACAGTTCATTTACTAAGTCGATGGAAAAATGTCGGTCATCAACCGCCATTCCAATAATGGTGCCTGCGGCTAGAGTAATACTCTTCAAGTCGCTGTTATCCACCTCTATTGGAATGGTGTCATGTTCTATGTTGACTAATGGAGTTGGGTTTACCCCCAACCCTTGCTGTTGGAGAGAAGCGTTTAGATGTATGTAAGCATCAGGGTTTTGCAAATATTGTCCTCTTTTAGCTTTCACTTCCAGGGAGAATTGTCGGGTCCTTTCTGGGATGGTGACTTCCTCTTTAATCTGAATTTCAACTGCATAAGGTAGCAATTGAGCTGACCTAAATGCTTTTTCTGGATCATCAAAGCCCATGGGATTATCCGCTAATCGGGACCAAGCTTTGAAGTTTATTAGGTACAAACTAATGGCAAAGCGATTGAGAATGTCACTGCCTAAGTAAAAGGCGGCAGGGACGTCTCGCACGACCCAACAATTGTGGACTATGCTCTTGTTGCCAATGGAGATTTTGAGCATACACCTGCTTGGCAGGAGATGTTTGGAATTGGGTGCTTCCAGGTCCATTTCCCATTTGTCTATCAGTTTGAATGTGGGAATGGCCGGATCTTTTGCGAGTTGGCGGAACATGGCTTCGCTGATGAAGCTCTTACCGTTGTTCACACACACTCGAGCGAGAACAGAGTCCTTCCCATCATTTAATTGGACCGGGATGAACAACTGCTCTCGAATTTGCTGAATATCAGCCAGGCTCTGAGCTGATTTCACATCTTTCTGGACTATAGGAGTGGGAGTTTCTGATTGTGGATTAGTATAGAATTTCAGAGTGTTTCCTTCCAGCGTGGAGTACCACTTTAGGCTGGAAGGAAGGTTGATTTTCAGAAATAGAGAGGACCCCCCATCACCAGTCTGTTGTCCTACTGCTATTACTGTCACGTCTGGAATTTGGCTATTCTGGAAGTGAAATTTTACTTGGTCAGATTTTTGTTCAACCATGTGGCAGGTGCCGTTTAAACTAACATGGTTGACACTCTGTTTTAATTTTATTGGTCGGCTAGTCTGGGTCCAGAGGACCTTGTTTACGCAATCTATTAGGGGTGACAACCTTCTCAGGAGGTCATTCCCTAGTAAACAAGGGGTGCCCTCTGGAGTCACAACTATGACCGGGTGTTTCAACTTGTGTCGCCCAATTTTAATGTCCAAATCTGCCGTCCCCTCGACGGGAATTTGCTTCCCGTCAAAGTTCTGGAGTTGCCCAGGAAGAGAGGTGAGAGGAATTTGGTAATTCCCTCCCCTTCCTGCATTTAGTTCGTCCAAGGCCCTTCTGGACAGAAGGGTAGCTTGAGATCCAGTGTCCACCAGTGCCAAAATTGTACCCTGCCCCTGTACTTGTACCGGGGCATAATATCTTCCCTCCTTCTCCTCAAGGGGGCACAGATAATGCACATTTTTGGACAACTGGTGGGCTAGCTTCCTGGTTTTGGACATCGCTAGCGAAGAGATTTGGGCGGAACTCTGTGGAGAGCCTTGGGAATCTGAAAGAAAAATTTGGCAACTGGAGATCAGAGCCATTGTGGGTTCCCCTGGCTCCGGTTCCGGGCCGCCCCCCCCCTTTTTGGAGGCAGTCACCAGGATGGGTTTGAACCAGGGGATTTTCTTGCTGCTGTTGGTTCTGGGATGAGATGGTGGGCGGCGGTAGCTCAGTCTCCACATCTCCCCAGTCTGGATTTGCATCCCTAGGGACCCATTTTTCTTTGGGAGGAGTTCCCCCCTCTCTGAAGGAGAAGATCCTTTTCCCAGGATCCTCTGAGGATCCCTCTCCCTCAAATTGGAAGATCTGTACCTCCTCCTCAAACAAGGTCTGTTTGGGTCTTTTGTTTCTCCTACACCCCTCTGCTCCTTAGGAGGCAGACTTTCAGGGGCAAGAGATTTTGTTTCCGGTTCCTGGGTTTCCAGGGGCTGTTTACAAGTGAGGAAGGAAGCTTCCTCCAAGGCTTTACACCCCCCTTCCCCTTGTGCCTCCTCCCTGGGAACCGGTGTGTTATCGGGGTGCTGCCCCCGTCATTGTTCTGGGGCACCAGGTCCAGAGTTGGGTGCGTTCTGTGCCGGCATGCCGTTCTGAGGGTTCTGCTGAGCCCTCAGTATGTGACCTAGATCCCGCGCCATGTTTTGAACCTGGCGCTCTAACTGGGAAACCCGCTCAGGCTGATACGGGGCCCTGTTTTCTCCCCTGGGCTGATCCCGGGAAGGGTAGCTGTCCCTCCTCTGGTAATACCCCGGGTTGGGAAGATTTGGGTACCCCTCCACCCTTGGCCTCCCCTCTCCCGGATTCAGTGGTCTGGGCTCAGGGAATTGGGGAAAGAAGGATGGATGGTTTTGGGGCTGAAAGTCGGGTGGATATCTGGGGAAAAAGTTCTGCCCAGGGTTTGGTAAATTTCTGCCCTCCTGTGGGAAGTTTGGAGGGAAGTTCCCTGGGTTCGGTGCTCGGTTGGATCCCCCCCCTTGGGCTGGGGGAGTCCACACATAACCCAGGATTGGACTGTTACCTTTGTAGCGAGGACTTACATAGTCAGGAGAGCGAGGGACCCCATTGGGGGGACTACCTCTTTCACTCCCTGCCTGTGACTGTCCTGAGGGATTTATGGGTTTAGGATTATTAGGTGCAGGTAGGTTTTTAGGCCCCCCCATCTCCAAATCCAAAACGGGGGTGACCTTTACCTCTGCCACCTTGGCAGCAGCAGGGGGGCTGTTGGCTTTGGGGTTTTTCTGGGCATTACTTTTGCTATCTACCGGTTTCTGCACCTCATAGATCCGGGTAGCCTGTTCAATGACCCAGTCTAAAGATCTTTTCTCGTGAAAATCCCTCACGAGCTGGGTCATTATGTATTTGGGCAAGGCATGAAAAAATGTATTAATGAATTCTCTACTGTCTGTGCGCACCCTTCTGGTGGTCTGCGCAAAAGCACGTTTCAGTTCTTGCACAAATTCTTGTGGGGCCTGATCCTCCCCACATTGCAAATTGTAGGCTGCCTTGCGAGCCTCTTGAGGATTTCTATGAATGGAAAAATGTTTCAAGATGGCCGCCTTATAGGTGGACCATCTTAAATGATTTTGGTCCTCCAGCCTCGCAAAGAAACTGGAGTATTCCGGGGAGAAGGTCCACTTTACATATTGAATACAGCTTTGGCTGTCCTTCAAATGGAAAGTCTCCATCATTTGCTCAAACAACTCTAAGTGCTCCCAAACAGAATACTTAGCGTTCTTATGGTAAGGCGTGATGACGCTCCTGATCGCCTTAATCTGCTTTAAGGGGTCCTTAAGCAACGCCCTTTTTGCCTTATTGGCCTTTTTGGTTCGGGTAACCCTTGTCCATTCATCCTCTGACTCAGAGGCACTGCTCCCAGAGGTTCCTGTCTGTTCTTCCAGGTTTTCCCGGATTCTGCGAGCCTGGGAATGGCTGGCAGAATGTGGGGACCTGGTCTCCTGTTTCCTGTGGTGCTCAGAGGAGTCCTCAGATCCCTCCTTGCTGCCAGGATTTGCTGGGTCCCCCCCCACTGACCTAACTGGGCAGAGGTTTTCAGGATGCCCTTAAGGGGCCTACTCTCCTGGGGTTCCCCACTGAACTGTACTGTACTTGGGTGCCCATACCCGGATGCCCACCCCTCCATACCTGGGTGGTACTGGCCTTGAGCCCCATACTTTTGTCTGGATAGTAGTCTGCCATCCCTGTGGCCCGGTGCTCATGTGCGCCAGGGAATATGGGGGTGGCAGAGTCCAGTGACTGAGAGGTATGAGGGCCTCTGGTACTAGGGCTCCTGAGGTTATGCTCCGGAGCTTCCCTTTCCCAGCGAACCTCATCTCTATCCGCCGCTGCTCCCTGTTGCAATGCAAGAGCCTGCATTTGTGCCTTCAGTTCCTCAGTTAAGGCCTTACTAGACTCTATCAGTCTCTCCTGCATCGCTACCTGTTGCTGGAGCCTATCATTGTGCTGGCAGAGAGCCTCATTCTCTCTCTGTGTTTCCTGATTGGTCCTGGAGCACTGGGCCAGTCTTTGCTGCAGGAGGGTTACCTCCTGAGCTGTGTCCCTATTGGCCTGCTCCTTTCTTGCTAGAGCATCCTCCACCCTCCTGGTGTGCTCAAACAAGTTCTGGTGTTCTTTTTGGAGGTCACCCAGTCCCTGGTGGGCCAGGTGATTTTCTTCCATTTTTCTTTTTAAATGGCAGACTTCCTGGCCTAAGGCGTCTCTTTCCTGACTAAGAGCCTGCATTTGTGCCGCCAGGTCGTCCCTCTGCCTTTGAAAGGCACCAGCTTTCTGGCGTTCTTCATCCAACTCTGCCTGGGTATCCAGGTCTTTCGAAATCAGCTTGTTGCTCTCTACCTTCACTCTATCTAGATGACTTTGCAGGGTGGCTACCTGCTCCGTGCATGCCCTGTTAAAGTCTAATTGTTGCTCCAGCTTTTTCTGGCTCTGCAGTAAGGAGTCCAAACTGTCTCGGTGCTCCTTCTGCAGGGCCAGAAATCTAGTATCCTGGTCAGCCTTTTCCTGTTGCAGTATATCCATGTCCTCTTTTATTTTAATGATATACTGCCTACTGTCATTTTCTGACTCCTGGCTCCTGAGCAGCCTCTGCTCAGAAGAGTCCAGCTCAGATTGGGCCTTCTGTAATGCCAGCAGTTGCCTACTCGCCAGATCTTGGCCTTCAGCACATTTGTCCTGCATGGCTCCCATATGTAAATATAAATATGCCGCTACCCTGGCAATCTTGTTGTGCTCATCCTTGGCCTTAGAGGACATATATAGTTCACTCAGGGCCACATGTAAGGGACCCTGGTCTCTCCATATATCTGACCCTGTTTCCGTGATTTGGGGTGTGATGGCCTGCAACCAGACTGTTTGGTCCTGGTGAGTCCACTCACCTCTCACAAATAACTTATGTAAGAAGTGCTCTCTGGCTATTTTCATGTCTACTAAGGTCGTCATTCTAGAGATTGGTCTCTGTCCTGACTTACAGAAGTTTGTATTTTATTTTTGCAAAACAGACCTTTTTCTTAGAGCGTTCCTTTGAGAAGTGCTTTACAGCATAACACAGCGTGTGCTCCGACCGGATATGTGTATCTGGTCAGCTGGCACGCTGTATTAATCTGCACAAGTGATAGATCTAATCCAAACGTCCGGCACGAGCCCCCAATTTGTAAGAGGATTCAATTCAACACTACAGCTAAGTCAATGCCTAGTCTGGGATACCGAA
This sequence comes from Ambystoma mexicanum, assembly GCF_040938575.1. Taxonomy (NCBI): domain Eukaryota; kingdom Metazoa; phylum Chordata; class Amphibia; order Caudata; family Ambystomatidae; genus Ambystoma; species Ambystoma mexicanum. The sequence goes on from NC_090928.1 coordinate 733,704,366, forward strand.
TGGAAACCCTTATTGATATATCTTTATGTCCAGTTCATGCGTTCTGGATGACTATCCCTATATAACACCCCTCTCTTGGAATCCTCCTGACCCCACTGAGCCAAGAAGTAGTTCTGTTTTGCAAGTTAAAAGGTTTAATTGATAATTTAAACAATATATATATATATATATATATATATATATATATATATATCACGCTTTATAATAATTAATAATTGAATATCACACTTAATCTGATATGATGGTGCCAGATTCTCCGTTGTTAATCTTTATCATATCAGATTAAGTGTGATATTCAATTATTAATTATTATAAAGCGTGATATATATATATATATATATATATATATATATATATATATATATATATATATATATATATATATATTGTTTAAATTATCAATTAAACCTTTTAACTTGCAAAACAGAACTACTTCTTGGCTCAGTGGGGTCAGGAGGATTCCAAGAGAGGGGTGTTATATAGGGATAGTCATCCAGAACGCATGAACTGGACATAAAGATATATCAATAAGGGTTTCCATTCAGTATCCCAGACTAGGCATTGACTTAGCTGTAGTGTTGAATTGAATCCTCTTACAGAAGCAACACGCACAAGGAAAGCCAAAGAAGTTGCTGAAGAGATGCAAGGATGCAGATCAATGCTTCAGCTACGGAGCACCATGTTGGTTCAATCAGAAGCAGCGAGCGACGTCTCCATGCTGCTTATGAACGTAATGCTGTAACACATGTGACAATCCCTAATCACGTGAATTCAACGACGTGAATAATGCAAACTTCGTTTTCCAGGCAAGATATCAAACAACCTCCATTTAGAATAGAATGTCTTAGCAGTTCTATGGGCATAACCAGTTCTGTGTGAAGACAGTGTTTCAGGAACCAAGTTAAGTTGCCTGCCATGCATGAAAATAAGAGTGTGAAGTTTCATGCTTCTGACATCAAACGCTATAAAACCACAATGTCCCAGAACATAGCACAGAGTTCTGGCTCCTGTTAAAATGTTCAGCAGAAATGCAGGTTCAGAAGTCCAGAGTTTATATATTGTTTTACAATTGTCCACAGTAAATCATCAGTCTTATTAGAAATCTGCTTTTTTTCCATTGTGAATCAACAAAATTGTCTGTCCCGCCTCCTTCGCCTTCTTGTAGCTTCAGCAGCAATCTCCGCCCACTTCATTCTGGCAGAGTTTAATTATCTTTTATCTTAAATGTCATAGCCACCGAATACCTGCACTGGCATCGATTTTCCAATTAGGATGAATGCACTGGTGTAAAAGTATATCTATTGTCGTTTCCCCTTGGGAACACGGTTTGCAATATTTTGCTTTACGCCAAGCTCCTTAGATGGGGTACACGGGTGTTCCTTAACAGTTTGAGCAATCTATTTAAAGGGTTCAAACCAAGTGTGAAATGCCCCGTTCATTTGGAGTCCAGGGAGTTTCTTTTGGAGTGCACCATTCTTTCAGCTTAGCTCATTTAATAATGCTGTTTGGATACCCATGGGTCCCTTCAGTATGATACTCCACAAAGTATTGTCTATAACTACAGGCCATATCACAGAAACTATGCACTTGTGCAAGCCCTAGGGCAAAGATTCCCAAGCGCAAAAAGATATGCCATCAATGCATTTTGGTATTTCACATTAGTGTTTGGGCAAACATTGCCCTGGCTCAAAAATGCATTCAGAGAATGCGCTTTTTGCTGCTGGGCAACTGATACCCTAATGCTATTCGCATTGCACCAGCATAGCATTTCTGTAATACTGCCCTAGGGTCCAACGATGTCAGAGGAACATGCCAAAGAGCAAATGTCACATCAGTGGCAGTGGTGGAAACTGTCATAGGGCCTCTTTACGAGTTGGGTGGTGTGGGTTAAATGCGGCAGTATTACCATATACCGCAACATTACTGCAAACATTTGGAGTATTCACCTCCAGCTATGAGCTGGAGATAAATCTGCCAGCTTTCAGCCCAATTTTGATGGAATTACCACCAGCGGAATAGGTAGCTCAGCGATTCTGCCAAAATGTCCAATGGAGTCCTTGCGACTCCAAATTAATGGAGGCTAACACTGCCACCTCCACTTATAATCCGGCAGTAATACCGCTGGACCAAGTGGCAGTAACAGTAATTTCCGTTTGTTGGTAACTCGGCAGATTTAGCGCCAAGATACCACCAAACGTATAATGAGGCCCATAGAGTGGTAGAAATTGCCATTAGTGGGATTTGTATTCACGGTCGTGCAGAGCATCGCTCGCTTGGTGTTCTGAAAGCATGTTAAGAGGACCGAATGCAGTTTTGACAAAGTTATTCTTAGACACAGTTCTCTGGATGATCAATGCCCAGGTTTAATTACAGAGTTATCTCTGGAACATAACCATTGGCAAAACGTTTTCACTGAAATGAAGTACCAACACGAGATGGCCAATTCTCCTAGCATAAAGAGCGAGATACAGGTTGTGTCCATGTGTAAAGGGAGTGAAATTATAGGTTTGAGTAATTCTCAATATATGAGCTATTGAGAAGCACATTGTGACCCCTAATCCCCTGTGGGATAAAAAATGTTTCTCCTTGGATAAAAAACAATATGTGTTTTGCAAATCATGATGCATGTGAATGTGTTTTACTAGAAAACGTCAAAGGCGAGAGCGAGTAATGCAAACATGTTAAAAATGCTCAGTTTTGCATTGAGGCATTTTTTTGTATGGGTTGCGTATAATACAGTTGTATACAGGACATGGGAAAAATACATCTGTTCCCGTGCATTTTAAGATCAGTAATGTCTCCTGACTTTAGAGGGTGCATAGGGGAAAGTGAAGGGGAGCCTAGACCGGAAATCAACCACCTAGAAATAAGTGCAATGCCACTAAGCTAGCTGGTGGGGGGAGAGGGGATGCGCAGCGCATCCAGCAGAGTTCCACTAAATCAAGCCCAACGAGGGAAACAGAGGCAACCTCATTAACAGGGAAAATAAACATACATGTTGTAATGCTTCTAAGAATCCTTTTATGATTTTTTTTCAAAACATTAAAATGAAGTGCCACCCTGAGGCCTTCTTGGCTCAGGAGCACGAAGCTCGGCATACTTATTTAGATTATGAAATAGATGTATGTATTCTGCTTGTTGGCGTCCTCCTTGCACTTTTAGCTGTGCAGTTCCGAACCTGTCAGGAGTTGCAACATTGTCTGGCAGACTTTTTGATCTCACTAAGACTCTAGCTGAGGGAAACCGGTAAAGCCACTTGAACTTTAATCATTCTAGAAGTTTCTATTACGGCTGCCTTTGTTCTTGGTTGGATGCAATCCTATCCCGATTTGTAAAGTTAATGGCAGGACATGGGTTAAGAGGTGGGTGTGTCAGTATGCTCAATTCTCATTGGTTCTGTTAGTTTGTTTGGTGCATTTTCAAACATCCGTATCCTGTTTAGAATAAAGAAGAGACACGCATGCTAGCATGTGATGGCCACTGACTGCCCCCCCCGCCTCTGAAAACTTTGTACCTTGGTGCTGGGGTGGGACATATTTGAACAGCATGTTACCATTTCTTCACAGAAGAGCATCCTACTAAAAAAAACAGCATACATAACTAAATGAGCAGCAGGTCACAAGACCAAAAGACCCTTGGCCTACATAGATGTTTTATGGCATAGATTTGCAACCTTTGGCTCTCCAGATGTTTTGTACTACAACTCCTATCATTCCGAGCCAGCAAAGTTAATAAGTAGGAATCATGGGAGTTGTAGTTCAACACATCTGGAGAGCCACAGGATGGTGATCCCTGTTTTGTGGTGTGGAAAGAAAGTAATCCAGAAAATGATGGAGTAATTTGATATTAGATATTTTCTTTCTCTGGTGAAAATAAAGTCATGTGTATATGTTTTTATGATGGTGATACATTTATTTCTAGAGTCTAAACGAATAAACTATCACTGGTAAAGCCAACATTTTTAGCTTTTGTAGTTGGCTGGTCCCTAGTCCCAGAACCAGGAACCAGGGAGGTGCCATGCGACAAAACCCCAACATGTTACGCACTGCAGGAGAGAAGTTCATGCAGTGCGCACACACTGCACCAGCCCATCTGCCTCTTGTGCATGCTGACTTTCCCAGCAGGCTCAGCGTTTTGTGGGGCATGGGGAGCACAGAGACACAGTTGGCGTGCTCCCATGTACTAATCCCAGGCCTCCCTGTTCCAAGCTGGATTTCGCAACATGATCTGAGAGGCAGCCGGGGGAACACAGGGTCTGCAAAGCACAGATTCCTTGAGCACACTAACCTTTCCCTTGCAGTGCCTACCTTCACTGGTGACTCATGGCGGTAGCTGCAATATGTCGAGGTGGCTGGCGAAGGGGGCGAGCAGCAGTGGCATCTGTCTCTGCCTAGTGGCTCATAGGGAAGCAGCAGAGAGGCATGCCCTGCTCTCCTGAAGGCACCCACTCTGGCATGCATTTCTTTCTCCTGCTGCCAGCATAGTTTTGTGATATGGGAAAAAGGTGAAAGCACTCTACACGTGGCATGTCATATGCCAAGTATAGGTGCAGAAAGCAACTAAGTGTGTTTTTTTTCCATAGCATGCCTAATCCTATGTGTCTATAACAATTGCTCTTGACTTCCCCTGATGGTACTAATTTGCCATGCATGAGCAAAAACGAAAAGAAAAGTATTATTTTCACAGTCACTCATTTATTTAATTGATTGCCACTAATTTAATCAGGTTATATGATGTCTGGAAAAATGTGGGGCACTTTGAAGCTGCCCAAAAGGTAGTGTGGAATGATACACTAAGAAATATTAAAAATAAAAATAAAATGAAAGCATAAAGTAATACAATGGGCTATATCTGTTTAACCCATGCCTCTCTTATTGCTACTCTTGAGGGGTATAATCTTTTAAGAGCTGACCGTATTGGCTCTGGGGGAGAAGGGGTGGTGGGATTGCACTAATGTTTTAAAGAAAGACATAAAATCCACAGTACTGTCATGTTAGATCTGGAGCACTGTGAATCCTTAATGGTAAAATTGCAAGCACCTCTTTGAGCATCCTTCTATTATATAGGTCCCCTGTCAAAACCCTGGAGTTCGAGGAACAATTGATTGCAGTATTAGGTGTCTCGCTGAAATCATCTTCTTGAGTGCTTCTGTTTGGGGATTTTAATATGTGGGTGACTAATGCCACATCCCTTATGAACTCTCTTGAAGTCATTGGCTCCTCGCAACACGTCAAGACAGCCACTCATATGGAAGGGAATGTCTTTGACTGGATGCTGACCCTTAATATTGGAATTTCAGTCATAATTATGGAAGAGTGTCCTTGGTCAGACCATCTCTGCATCTCTTTTAATTTCTTTTATCCTTCTTCTATGTCACCTCCCAGCTCCATGCCTAGGAAACCAAGAGAGATCAGGAATTTGAGGAAAGCTACACCTGATGCTTTTGTTTCCCTGGACTCACCTCAGCTAGCTGAACTTCCATCTGTCATTTCTCCTGAAAATCATACAAATCAATTTAGTTTGATCACCAGTGCTTCTTTTGATACAATAGCCCCTTTACGCACTATAATTTCCAAAGGTGAAACAGAATATTTGGTACAATGATGGGGTGATACAAGCTAGAAAATACAAGGGTGCTCTTGAGTATAGATGGAGGAAATGTGCCTGTGCTACTAGACTATTGTCTTATAAGAAGGTTTTAAAAGAATAAAGAAAATATTATTTTTAAGGGCAAGCAACTTCCTTTTAATAACAGAATTACTGCAGCAAAATCTAATTCCATGGAACTTATTTTCATCCTTCGTGAATTGGAAGGAAAACCTGAGGACTAATTCAAGGGTTTTCATCATGGGGGATTTCAATCTGAGTTTTAATGATGTGGCAGACTCGCAGGGCATACTTGTGAAGTTGACTATAGGGGACTGGGGTTTTTCTCAACATGTGAACTCATTGACCCACATGAAAAGGAGAATTTTAGACTGGGTTCTCACACTGAACATGTCTCCAAATAGCCTTAAGAGCTCTACCTGTCCTTGGTCTGACCATTTCCTTTTGGAATGGAATGTGTCCCTACCTACGCAAAACAGAATGAAGCCTGCAAAGGTTTGGGCATTGTACAGAAACTTGTGCAAGCTGTCCCCCATGGCAATGACATCTTTTCTCTCTCCCATGTCGGACAATTTTAACAATCTAAATACTTCAGATGAACTAGCAATGGCTTTTGGCAACACACCTGAGAAGGCGGTCAATATGCTAGCTCCAATAAGAACTAGGCTGCTTAAAACCCAATCTAATAAAAACATGGTTTTGCTCTGAGATTCAAACGTTTATTATAGCAAAGGTGAGAGCCATGAAACAATGGCAAAAAGCACAGGCAGGTGAAGACAAAACAACATACTATGCAGCAACTAAAAACATAGAAATGCCATATTAACAGCAGAAGAAATGCTTCTGTAACATGAGGATTGAGGGGGCAGACTCAAGCACAAAGGAATTGTTTAGGATTCTTAAAGAGCCAGATGACCTATGTCATATTCCATTGCAGGTCACGAAGGATGTTAAGTGTTGTCAGACCATCCAAGACACCATGTGTAATACATTGCTGAATATCCAGAAGGACATTTCTTTTAAAACCAAGCATGAACAGGGAGACCATCCGATCACCTCACACTTACCATTGGTGTGGAACACCCCAAATTGAAGTTTAAACCCATTAGCAAGGAGCATCTCATATACGTTCTTAGGCAGTTAAAACCTACTAACTGCAAGGGAGATATTTGTCCTGTCCTGACCGTCAAGGAGAGCAGTCCGCAATTGTCCTAGTGATCACGAAATTTATAAATGCTTCCTTTAGGGAAAGTTCTGTCCCGGCAAAAATCAAACAGGCCTGTATCTACCCATTGATAAAAAAAGTCTACCTTGGATGCAAATGTGCCTGTGAACTATCGGTCAATCAATAATGTCCCTTTTCTTCTCAACATTCTGGATAAAATAGCCAACTACAAATTGAAGAGTTTTTAAGTCAATTTCATATCTTAGGACATAAACAATCCGGCTTACGCCATGCACATAGTATAGAGTTTACCCTATTTAACCTTAAATCCAACATTTTAAACATCTTTAGTAAGGGTGACAAAGTGCTGCTGCTTCTGTTAGAACTTTCTGCAGCATTTGATCATCTTGATCACACCATCCTCGTGGATAGAGTCTGTAGTAGAGCGCACTTCTCAGGGGAGGCGGCCAATGGGTACACTCATTCTTATCTGAGAGTAAGGCCAGAACCTTCATCCAAGAAGTTTGTGCAGAGGAGCTTCTGATTTCTTGCGGGGTGCCCCAGGGATCCTGTGTGTCCCCCATTCTATTTAATATCTTTATTCGCCCTTTATTTGACCAACTGGTTGCCGCTGGCATTGTTTGTGCAAACTTTGGCGATGACAGGCAGTGCCTTGGGCCACTGTCAGGTGATTACTATGTTGACTTCAATTCCTTAAATAGCACTTACAGACTGATCCAAACATGGATGCTGGAGAATAAGCGAATGCTAAACAACACCAAAACAGAACTCCTGGTGGTCAGCCCTGGGACCCAAATCAAGAAACCATGGCAAGAATATGAGCAAAGTGATGTGGCTGGGAGTCTGATTAAAACACAAACCAAAGTAAAAACGTTGGGTGTTACCCTGGATCAGAACCTGCTGGTGAGGGCTCAGGCAAATAGCCTGGTGGTGGTCACCTCATATCATCTAAGGTTGCTCGCACAAGCTCAACCGTTCCTGAAGGTTAACAACTGTGCTATGGTGGCACGTGCCATTATAGGATCAAGACTCGACTATTGTGCCAGTCTCCTGTTAGGCATCACCAGCAGGGATCTAGCTCGGCTCCAGATTATTCAGAACAATTCAGTGCGCATAGTTGAATGTTTTCTTAGAACAAACCCTACATTGGCTCCCCGTGAGCAGGCGCATTCTGTTTCGGGTTCCTTGTCTCTCCCATCGCTGCATTTATGGGAAAGGTCCTGATTATTTGGCTTAACATCTTACATGGCTTCAGGCCCGCAAAGCCCTCCGGTCTAACAACTCTTGCTTGCTGGTTATCCCACATGCTAAATTGTCTTGCGTTCCTGGTGGGTCTTTTCCACATGCAGCCCCTGTACTGAAGAATGCTCTTGCTCCTGATTTGCGTGCATGTGCAGCATTTCTGGAATTTAAAAGGTAACTGAAAACTAGGCTTTTCTGCTGACCTACTTCATGTCATGAGCACAATGGTCTCTGAATGACTCCATCTATTTATTTGAGTATGGTTTTGTCTTGTTCTAGTGCCTGTATGCCTCCGGGCTTTTGCATTGTGCCTAAAAAATAAAATAATAATAATAAGCCTAGTATATAGAAGTGGATAGTAATTGGTGTCAAAGCATCCAGGAAGAGTTTGCCAGGAAACGTTCCTGTCATCAAGATGCTATTACTTTACTTTACGTCATTTTACTTTATGAAATTTATATCGCGCTGCCGTGTACCGTGAGGCGCGAGGGAGCGAGACATGAACAAACAGGACATAAAACGTAAATGGAGAAAAACAAAGGATCGAAGAGGGGAGGAGATCAATGCAAAGGATATGGAAGTACCCGGTCAGCATAAGTGAATGCAAGAGTGTTTGATTAGTGGAAGAGATGGGTCTTGAGGGTTTTCTTAAAAGAGGTGACCGACGGTTGCTGGCGAATCATAAGGGGAAGCAGGCTCCAGAGTTTAGGGGCTGCCGTATAAAACGCCACGTTCTCCACCTTCTTAAGTTTGCAGCGTGGTAAAGATAGCAAGTTCTGCTTGCTGGATCTAACATCTCAGATCTATTAGGAATCCCCCTTGGCAATTGAATCATTGCCAGATCCAGGAGTACTTTCTGATATACAGTCCTTCTTCTCCTTGAAGGATCTAACAGAGAGTGAGGTTTAGCAAATAATTCAGAATATGAAACCCACTACTTGTCAAGGAAATGCCAATCCTGCTTAATTTTTTAAAGACTCTCGTGAACCCTTACTACCATGGGTCACTATATTAATCTTTCTTTTGTTGAACAAGTCTCCAATGCCTCAAGGAGGCAGGGATCATGCCACTGTTGAAAGAAAGATCATTTGGACCCTGCTGTTCCAGTAAATTAAAGGCCCATAGCTATTGTGCCATTTCTTTTAAAAAATCTTGATAGGGTTACTTATTGTCAATACAATGATTTTGTTGAATTTCACAAGGTGCTTGGAGTGATACAGTTTGGGTTCCATACGAAACATGGAACCGAGACTGCCTTATTGGATCTAAAGTCAAATAGCACTAAAATCGATGATAAAGGTCAATAAAGTTCGTGTGGCGCTGCTCACTAGAGTGGCCATGGAAGATTGCCTAAGCACATCTATGGTTCTTATATGTGATGTCCCCCCAGGATCATGTTTGTCCTCTTTGGTGTTCAATATTTATACTAAGTCATTGTGTGATCATCTGGATGGTTTGGGTATATCGTATGCAAACTATGCAGATGACACACAGATTCTATTTGACCATTCAGGTGACTAAATCCAGGATTCCAGTACTATGAATGAAATCTACACATCCATTCAGTGTTGGATGCCACTGAATTCTTTAGTGCTTAATGATAAGAAGACAGAGTTGCTTATTATTGGAACTGGAGCCAGAGTGAAGAAATTGGATTCCCAGTATGACCAATTTGTAATTGCTGGATGTGTTATCATAGTTGCCCAGCATGTAAAAATACTGCGAGTTCATCCGGACTCGCAACATCTGTTTAACAAGCATGTGGCAGACGTTAGATCCTCCTGTTTATATATGATTAAACTGTTATGGCAGATTCGTCCCTACCAATCTGAAAAGAATAGGGCCTTGCTACTATTAACACAACGTTAGACTATCTGAATAGTCTCCTGGTGGGTACATGTTTGACTAATGTCAAGATGTTACAAATAATTAAAAACGGGGCAGTTCAAGAAGTTTTTACTGACACCTGGAGAAAATTGCATTGGCTCCCAGTGCAGCATACTATGGTGCAGTACAAGGCTCTTACTCTTGTTTACAAACGTCTGTCAGCTAACACCCCTTGTTATCTTTCAGAACATATCAAGAAGAGACCTGCCCTTTAAAGAATGGTTGTGGGGGACATTTTAGACGTGGTAGAACAGCAGAAGTGAGCTGATATTCGCACATTACCATATGGTGTAGGTTATTGCACGTGTTGCACATTAAGGAGCCACATGTGACCATTTGGGTTTGCTATGGTTTGCCCTTTATAACGCCTATGTTACGTTTGTGGATTGTGGTACATGGCCACATGTTCACATTCATGGCTCTATTATGTTGTGGTGGGTGTGGGCAAGGCCTACACTCTTGGGTGCATGGCCAAATGCTGTAGGCTGTAGGCCATGCACCCAAGAGCCTAGTCCTTGCCGACAGCCACCACAACATAATCAGCCATGCAGGTTTAACTCTGCATCTCTCCGATGGTGGAGACCATTGAAGAATGGTTGTGGAGGGCATTTTAGACTTGGTAGAACACCCAAGGTGAGGTGATATGTGTACATTACCATATGGTGTAGGTCAATGGATGTGTTGCACATTAGGGATCCACATGTGAGCATTTGCATTTGCTATGGTTTGCCCCTTATAAGACTCTTGCTGTAGGAAGTGCTTTAAGATATTGCACCATGAAACAAAGTCCTTAGCATCACACATTTAAAATATAGGCAATGTACACAGCCACCCACATACTGTTCACCACACCCAACGCAACTTCATGCAGCCATGCATGGAAACATGTGGCCAGGGGGAAAGTTGGTAGGCTCAATTGCAGATGGGGAGTGAGTTGCACATGACATGAGCATTTAAACATAGTGTGTACTATGGTGTGTTGTGTGCAGTGAGGCCCTAGGGTCTTGAATGCATGGCTGGAGCGCTTGCCCTGACAACTATGTTGACTGCTTGCAAGTAGGTTAGCAATTGTTGATGGTCAGGTTTGCTATCACGCCTTGAAACACTTGTGTATAAGCACATTATAAATGCCATCTCATATCATATCATATCATATCATATCATATCATATCATATCATTGTTGCATTTTGTGTGTGGTTTGTGAGAATTGCATACATTTTTGGTTGCATGGGTGTGCTGATTGTTAGCATGTCCTACAGCTTTTAGTCCATGGCTGGAGCTTATGGCGTGAACACTCCGGCAGTGTGTCCACTGAGTGCTGTATTGAAATACTGTGTTGTGTATACACGTGGATAGGGTTGAAATGCATATTTTATGTGCTTGGGTAGTGTGCGTTGCACAGATTACTGACTACTGTACTGCACTTTGAAGTATTGGTTCTTTGCACTTACTGGGGTGCTGGGAAACTATTGCTACCTCTACATAGTGGTGATGGGTGCTGCTCTTGGTGAATCTGGAAACTGAAATCGTGGATACTTTTGGAGAACCTTTAACTGGAGATGCTTTCAAATCACATGAGTCATGTACTCTGAGTGTGGAATGGTACATATGGAGTGCTGTACAGAAATGATAGTGCTCAATTCAGAGGTCATGGGTGTGATTGCTGCATGCCTGTGTCACTATTTGTATCACTAATTAGGGAGTGCTGCAAAATAAATAGTGGAAAGGGAGGAAGGACTTCCCTGCTTTACTGGGGTGCAGCCCTCGCTGTAGCTGGGAAAGCACATGTGCCACATCCTGCCATTCTGAGCATTGTGGAAATGGACATGGAACTGTGGGGATCATCCAATCAGGTGTTCAGGGTGTGGTTCACAGGAAGAGGCACTACTATTTTTTCCCAATACTGTGTGTAGTGAAGTTGGTAGAGATGGGGAGACGCACAGTGCTGATCTTGGGTGATACCTTTGTGCAAGATCTGCACAGGTATGTCGTGCAAAGAGGCGTTGCTGCAAATTCCAGATTGGAAGGAGTGGAGGCTTTGTTGGGCAGTCTCTATGAGTGCAATTCCGCTGGGATAATTCACCTTTGTATATATGTGGCCTCTGTCGCAACTGTCAATGGTGCTGTGGTGCATTATGGAAGTGTACATTTGGGTTACATGTTGTGTGGATGTTTGCTACGTCACCTGAAGAAGTTGATGAATGCAGTGATGCAGATTTTTCCCGCTGACAAGGTCGTTTTCTCATTTCCTTATTTCCTCATTTCTTAGGTCATTTCCTAAGAGGAGTATGGGACCATGCCGGAGTAATTTGTCCCCAGCCAGAATTTGGAAGGTGTCTTATAAACAGAAGCATGTGTGCGTTTATGTGCACTGATGGGATGTTCTGTACCCACTATGAGATCATGAAGTTGCAAAATATGCACTGTTTCCATGCAAATGGCATTTGTTTGACCGGCATTGGCAATGCTATTTTCTTTTACACTGTGGAAGAAGCGTTGACCAGAATTCGGTAAAAATGTAAGGAGGAGAAGCAAACAGAAAGTCATATAAAGAGAAATAACAAAAAAGGTTGTTTGCAAGTACATAAAAAAACACAAAAAAAAATCTTTTCTGAGCCACGACTAAAGATCCAATCCCTGACCCTGTTTGAAATTTCTTTTTCCCCCTTCCTGCTCCTAGCACGATAACTCTGTGGATTCCACGGTAATTTCAGAATTACACGTGCCACATCCGGACCTTTTCAGGATGGCAGGCATGGAATTGGGATTGTGGAGGCTAAAGTATTGCTCAATAAGGTTTCTGGTTGTGGTGTGTATGCAAAAACTGTGGCAGATGGTCTATTTGTGCAGAGACATGCAGAAGGCTATGGTTGAAGTATGCATGGTAAGGGGCAGGCATCATGTTTTTATGCATGCATGGTATGTACTTGTATAAAGTTGCTAAGATACATTCAGTGCTGCTTTTGTGCAATATTTTTGCAAATTGTGTAGGAAATGGGTTACTGTGGAAAATAATTATGTGACAAGTGCAAGGTAAGTGGCAGACATCTTGTTTGTTATGCATGCAATGTGTGTATGATATGATATGATATGGTATGATATGGCATTTATAACACGCCTCTATGCAAGTGTTTCAAGGCGCGTTGAGGCAAGCGAGGGGGTACAGAGGGGAGACAATGATTCTTCTAGGCCAGGTGTCACTCAGATAGTGCAAGTGCATGGGTAGTGGGAGGGGAAAGTGCAATACATGGGAAGAAGAATAAATAACAATAGGTAAAAGTATGGGCTCCTGGTGGGAAGTGCAGGGATAATTGCAAACATCAGGTGGTGGTGGGACTGTTAGGGATACAGAAAACAGTCCCCAAGTGTGGGTGTTGCCAGAAAGGCAGAGCAGGGATGCGACTCGCTAGGGGAGGTGGCTTGGGCCTGAGATTAGAGGGTGGTCGGGTAACCAGTGAAGAATCAGTTTCAGCCACAAAGTCAGCAGGGGAGAGGAGGAGAAAAAGCAGAAGCAAAGAGAAAGGTTTTGAGGTACTTCTGGAACTGGAGATGGTTCTCCTCAAGTTTCAGGGACGCAGGGAGGCTGTTCCAGAGGGGGGCCCCAGCCGAAGAAAGAGATCTACCATCAATTGGTTGCTTGGAGAAGCGACTGACCCTGAGGCAGTTGGAGGTAGATGAGTGAAGAGCTCGAGCAGGGAGATATTTAGTAAGTGAGAGTTGAAGATATTGAGGCCCCATGGCCCAGAAGGCCTTGCGGATAATGCAGAGGGTTATAATCCTCGCAGCTTCTGGGAGCCAGTGGGAGCCAGTGCAGATATTTCCGTCGCAGAGAGATACGATCCCTGGGCTTGAGGTTAAGGCATATGTAATGGACGTTCAGTGGCAGATACCGTGCTCAGAGGCACTTATAAGAGAGTTGTAAACATACTGCAGAAAAATTATGCATACCTCTACTTTGTGGTGATGGGTGGCCATGTGGATGTATGTGGATGCAAAAATCTTTCATAGTTTTACTGAAATTTCTACTGGACGTGCTTGCGAATGACAAGACACTTGCAGACTGAATGTGTACGGTACACATGAACTATTGTATAGAACTGTCAGTGTTAGATGCTGACGTCTTGGATGGGATTGGTGGATGCTTGTGTGACTATTTAACAGTACCCAATGAGGTAGTGCTAGACAGAAAATAGTGGAAAGGGAAGAAGAACTGCTACTGCTTTACTGGGGTGCAGCCCTCGCGGTACTAGGGGAAGTGCACATGCCACATACTAGCGTTTTCAGCATGTTGCCCATGGGAATGGAACAGTGGGGATTATCGGTAGAGCGGGCGTGGTTCAGAGGAAAGGGCATTAATACTTGTATCCATTACTGTGTGTAGTGAGCCGGGTACAATCTACAAACAGAATGCAGAGAAGTTCTGGGGTATGACCTTTTGTAGGGCTGCTGCAGAGACCTTGCAACCGGCAAAGAGGCCTACATCGTTAAATCAAATACATACATGTGCAATGACACATTGCGGGCTGTTTGTAAGTGTGTAATTTCCCAATAACACTCCGTAGATCGCAGAACATTGACTTTTCCACTGTCCGAGGGCCCGGATCGTGTCCATGACATAAGGGCCCACGCACAGCGTAGTTGCGGTCGCATGGTGATATCGCAAATTTTCTCGATTGGGATGGTTGTCTGCAGGATGCGTTTCTGGCGTTATACTTTGTGCGCATGTGCATAGGTATTCATGGCACACCGTTGGGATCTCTGGACTGATATATAGTTTGACACAAGTGCGTGACCATTTTGGGACATGCTGGGTGTTTGTTGGGTAAAGCAGGTTGGATGTTTATGTGTACAGCTACCTGTAGGACGTGGGTGGGCGCCTCAAACTATTTAAAGTTTGTCACAAGTTTCTTTGCATATGCTGGATATGGGCGGTGTTACCAGGAGACAGAGGAAGAGATACGCATGTGCGTACTTGTGCAATGGACAAACGTCCGCTCCCAATAGTTGTAGGTGGTTCACAAGGTGCAGACATGCGGTTCGTACAGCGTGGTATGGATGCCTCCATTGCGAATTCGGATAGGCTGGGCAGGTGCGGTGTCCTTAGGACACCTCCCTTTTGCTTAATTGCAGTCATTCCCACCAGCACAGTGCGCCGCTGAATCAAAAGGGGATTTTAAAAACAAAGGAAAAGCCATATATACACTCAGGAACAATTTACATATCAATCTTCATTTGCACACATTCATAAATACTATTAGGAAAAGGGAAAGGGGTAGCAGAATTGGATCAATATTGTGGGAAATTGGGGATTTGTACACGTTGGTCGTGGGGGCAGGAAGGGATTGAGGTATCATCATAACGTCTTTAATCACATGGATTTTGAGGGGATGGTCGTCTATGAAATGGGGAAGTGCTACACATGCAGGTTGGGCAGTGGTATTTCATTTTGTCCATAATATGTCCTTGTACGTATTATTTTAAGGCAGCAAAATTGTTCACCAATTATTCCATTTTGGCTTCCAGGCTGTCCAGTTTTCTATTTACAGAGTTTCTTTCCATTCCTGTGCCCATATGCTGTTGTGGAAGGGGTGCCGCTTGTGCTGCCTTGCTTTCCTTTCCAATATGTCCTCTTAAAGAAAAACATATCTGTTAGGTGTACATGAAGCAATAGATATTAAATATTTTACATGCCCTACTGTGGTGAGTACCAATGGAGTTACTATCGTCGTTGCGGCATGAGGAAAATTGTCTTCCAGCCACTCCAAGGTACTTGCCATTGCTGCATAAAAAAAAAGAAAGGTTATGCTTCTCTACTATTGTATACTGCACCACCTGTTCAATTATCCGACAAAGTTTAGTGTGCTTACTAAGTTGTAGTGACGTTCTGGTCTTAGTACTTTCCAGTCCTTACTCTGCCTGTTCGTTCTTTGTTACCATGTAAAGTAGCAGTGCAGTAAGATTGTTGAAGGCAGACGTCACTTCTCTTGTTGTTGCATTCCGCTATGGTGTACTCCCTATGCCTTTGTGCTGTTTGTTTCGTAAGTACACACTTTGCAGACCTACTCTATTTTCCCTTGCAATTCATGTATATGGTGCTGTTTGTATATGTTCCTTGTGTTTGCTGAATGGTACTACTAGGTAAGAGAGCCCCTGCCTTTCTGAGCAGGTTGGATGCCACCCAAAGTCTGCAACCAGACCCTTAGTCTGCGACTGCCGTACGCATTAAAATGGTGCCAGCAGGTTCAGTATGTTGTACAGTACATCTTTACAAAGTAAGGGTATCCTGGTAAAAACATATGAAATTCACTTAAAAAATATTGTTAAAGGTACGTTATGGTTAACCTCTTAGGTGCCAAGGATGAGGTATCTCGTCCTTGGAATTCCCTCCCGGGTGCCAAGGACGAGATAGCTCGTCCTTTTAGGCACCTTGTTTTGAGCGATCCCTGCAAGGCAGGGATCGCTCAATACTGTAATCCAACCCCTGGGCTATGTGAGGGGGCAATCCCTCCTCACTGCCCAGGGGCTGGATTACCTTCAGTGGAGATGCCTGGGGCAGATGCGTGATCATCTGCCCCCGGGGAGTGGAACCATGGGGAAAAAATGCATGAAACAGGGGTGGGGTGGGGGGCCACTAGGCACCAGGGTTTCTTTTTTTTTACATGAAAGGGTGGTGGCACTCTCCCTGCCCCCCCCCACACTAGACCACCAGGGCATTGTCTTAATGGAAAGGGGTGTCCCTTCCCCCCCACCAAAAATGGACTGGGGGCCATGTCATGCAGCCCCCTCCCTGGAGGCAGTTATCTGCTCCTAGGAAGGGGCAGCTGACCCCAGGGAGGGCTGCATGAGATGCCCCCCTCTTATCTGTCCCCAGGGAGGGCTGAATGAGATGCCCCCCTGCATTTGGTGTGGGGTGGAGAGGGCCACCCCCCCCCTTGACATTAGAAAATTACCTGATGGTTTAGGGTGCCCCTAAGCCCCCCTAAAGTGCAGCCTGCCATTTTCAATTTCTTTCTTTGTTTACCAAACTTCCCTTGGCGCACATGGGCACTTTGGTGTGACAATATGCCCCCAGGGTGCCCAAACTTACAACCACTGGGGGGCCTGTCCAACGTTGTTTGGTTACCCCTATCCCCCACACCCCAAATGGAGGGGGGCACCTCATGCAGCTGTTCATAGGAGCCCCAGGGAGGCCTGCATGAGATGAGGTGCCCCCCATTCATTTTGGTGGGGGGAGGGGGACACCATAAAATATCGGACAGGCCCCCCAATGGGTGGGGCAGTAGGTTTTGGGCACCCTGGGGGCAGATTGGCACACTAATGTGCCCATCTGCACCAAGGGGAGGTGGGTAAGCAAAGAAAATAATTGAAAAAGGTAGACAGCATTTTAGGGGGGCTGTAGGGCACTCTAATTCGCCGGGGAATTTTGTAATGGGAAGGCGTGGTGGCCCTCTCCCTCCCAGCCCAAAATGGAGTGGGGGCCATCTTATACCTGACCCCGGGGAGGAGTGCATGACAACCCCCCCCTTATTTGCCGCCAGGGAGGGCTACATGAGATATCCATTTGGGGTAGGGGGTAGGGGGGAGAGGCGCACCCCCTTTGCAGTAACACATTCCCTGGCGGTTTCGGGTGTCCCTCAGCCCCCCTAAAGTGCAGGCTATCATTTTCAATTTTTTTCTTTGTTTACCAAACTTCCCTTGGTGCAGATGGGCACTTTGGTGTGAAAATCATCCCCCCATTGTGCCCAAACCTTACTGCACACCCATTGATATCTTGTGGTGGCCCTCTCCCCCCCACCCCAAATGGATGGGTGGGACATCTCATGTATCCCTCCCTGGGGGCAGATAAAGGGGGGCATGTCATGCACTCTTCCCTGGGGTCAGGTGTCCCGTCCTAGGAGCAGATATCTGCCCCTAGGGAGGGCTGCATGAGAAGGCCCCCACTCCATATGCTTCCTTACAAAGAGCACAACATCTCTCATGGGTGGGCTGATGTAATAGCAAATAGCAGCAAGACATTGAATGATGACAAGTTCTAAGAAACCTCTTT
Source organism: Ambystoma mexicanum (assembly GCF_040938575.1). NCBI lineage: Eukaryota > Metazoa > Chordata > Amphibia > Caudata > Ambystomatidae > Ambystoma > Ambystoma mexicanum. Next base: position 733,722,336 of record NC_090928.1, read on the forward strand.
CAAAAACTCAACAGGACTGCAATGATATCAACAACAATGGAAATTCCTGTCGTGGCCAAATTCCATACATGTGGTTAATGTTCTGTAACAGAATGTAAGTACAGTAATATATGCTTCTGATACTCTACCAGGAATACCCCACGGAAAATGTGGAAGACACCAGATATGAAGTGCTGAAAAGCTTCAGGTGAAGTGCATAACCCAACAGGCATTACTGTGTATAATGGCTGAACTTAGATTTGAAGGCTGCATGGTTTATTGGTGTATATCTGCACCAGCTGGTAGTCACCTCATAGAAGACTCCTGATGAACAACTTTGCTTTACAAACTTGATCGATGAGAACAAGAATCATTGGCAGCAGATATATTTTCTTCATCATATTGCAATTTAACACGCATTGAGCAATCCACTGGGTAGATCTCTGATTTTTTTTTTTATTAAGCAGATTGGTTCCCCAGTCAGAGAGGACTGTATGAATCATTCCTTTAATGCTTCAGCTACATATTTGTCCAAGTTATCTTCTTCCTGTGCCATCCAGGTATAGATATGTCCATGAGGATTAGGAGTAGATACGTCTGCTGGTCCAGAATCAGGTCAATGGGACTGTTGAATGGGTGAGGAAGTGGCAATTTATGGCATCAACTGGCAAAAGCATTTTTCGACCCCTGATACACTGTTGGTAGTGTGTTTGTGATAGGACATTACTAGCAGTTGATGCAAGAGCAGCAACCTCACTCTGAAATGTTTGGGTATGGCACGTTTGTCAATAATAATTTGAATGCAGATAAAGGATCTATAATGACCAGTACATGATAGGGTTCTGATATGCCAGCCATGGCATACTCAAGATGGTCTTAAGTTGATTTGCATGTATCAGGTGTGGCAAGTCAGAAGAAGGACACAAACTCTCTGTGGACATGGTGTAAGATGATTTATTAACTTATATTTTTAAGGCCAAACTTTCCCTATCACTGTATCACTGTGGACGATTCCTACCTATGTTACTAACTAAGGTGTTCATTAGTCAATCATGAACATCCAAAGAAATAAGTGTACTGTCCAAAACTACCCTTACTGACCCCACCACTATGAAAACTACCTTAGGTCAAGTGAATGACTCCCTTGTTGTGAGGGTACCTCTTCATTCAGCCTTTAGAGTTAACTCTAATCCACAATCCACAAATAGTCTCTTGTGACTTCCCATATCAGTCCCTATAGTTTGTCAATTGGGCTATAGAATTCTCTCCCTTCCTTGGGAATCCCTTTTGGGCATCTCTTGAAAAATCTATATTATTGGCTGTTGATCTCAGCATATCCTATGAATGTATTATTGCTTTGGTAGGCTTTCCCTCCTGGGTAATTACAGTTCATCTTGTTTTGGTTTATTTGACCTTCTATGTGTCTCTATTGCCTTGTTCCTCTGAACTCTTGCTCATATCTTCCTTTCTCTTTGGTATTTTATTCTTGTATAGAATGTCGACTTCATTATCCCTTTTCCCAGAGTGTTATTATTCACTGTTCTTCTCTCCCATTATTTAGCCTTTCAATAATAACTTCTTCGCTTTCACAATATTTAGAGGGTTTTGGCTTCTTAGTTAACTCTGTTTCATATCTTCTACTGATACAAGTGGCTTGTGCGGTATAATGATTCCCTTGGTGCCTCCCGTGGTTCCCGTTCTTCCGATTACCTGTGTTCTTGAAGGAGAACATCTTTGGGTGCCTGCTTCCTCTGGGACCTTCTCTCTGGTCCTTTACCGGTGGTGCCTTCTCCGCTCTGGTCGCTCTCTCCTCGCGTTTCCTCGTGGTGTTGCAGTGCTTCACTGCTCAAACCGGACAACCTGTGACACTCTAAAGCCGATGGAATATGTGACTGAAAGCAAACCACGGCTTCTCCGTCATAGACTCGCCACCGCCCCCTCCATGGCTCCTGCCCTGTCAGTTGCTTCTACTGCGGGTCAACCATAGCTCTGGCATCCCGCTCTGCAAAATGAAGCAACTTTGAAACTTGCAGGCTTCCTGGTGTATGTTTTCTCGGTTCTATGTTATTTCATCATCAGGCAGTATAACGACTGCCTTTTAAACATGTATAGAATTTCGAAAATGTCATCGGATTTTCTTATTTCTTTTTTTATTGGGGTTCCACCCCCCACACTCTCCCTCCCACCCCTATTTTTAACTATTCCCGACCCCCCCAACCACTTATCTACCCTTTCCCAACCCCAAATAAAATTCTATGACATTTTTTATCATTTCATTCACGTTTAAAAGGCAGTCGTAATACTGCCTCACGATGAAACAACGGTATACGGTTTTCTCCAGGTGTTACAGGGCTTGAACTTTTCCCATTCTCTTGTATGTGTTCCTCTCTCTCTTGGGTCTCTGAGTGCACGCTCATCAACGTACTCATCCCAGTGGATTGGATATTGTGATTTATAAAGTGACATGTTCTTTTTCCATAAGCAAACAGAATCTTTTATAAGCTTCTTCATCCCAGTCTCGTTATTTCACAATTCTGGTATTTTACAACATCCCATGTATGCCATAGTATGTCCAGCTTTAGGGAGTTCCTCATGGGAATAGGAGTCCCTGTCCCCTAAGTGGGAGTCTCTCCTGGTGAGGTCCCACTTGCCTCTAAAGTTAGGGAGAGTATTACGGAGTGGGCTCACCTTCCTATCTTCACAGGGGGGCTCTCTCTTCAGGAGAAGGATTTAATTCCCTTGATTTGTCACACAGGTCAAACCGAATGTACTCTTGATGCTCTCAGATCTGCATTGATAAAGGCAAAGGGGTATATGTGATCGCTACATTTTCCAAGCTTGATCCTTTAACTGAATGGGCCTCCTTTGGTGCAGCCTTGAGGAACACAGCTATTGTGTGCTGTTGTTCATACCGAAGATACGTGTGATTCCAGGAGGCTCTGGAATCCACCAAAACCCTGACAAAACATGCTTCCTCAGTGACTAGGAATTCAACCAGTAGGTGCGCATGAGAGCAACTAGGCCCGTTTGATTCATACACATAGAGCTCTGCAGGGCCTGACCAACACTCGAAAGGGGACTCCCCTCTATTTTGGAGCAGACAAGTTTCTCGACCAAGAGAGTGGACAGTGTTGCATGCAGTGTACCCTGTTGCCAACAGACCGGTTATAATTTTCCAGTCTTTGCTGCAGTCATTCTTCGGCGGTAAGGGGTCCCCATATATCACCTATTTCTAGGGCTTCTGTGCATATAGGATCAGAAATGTCGGTTTAACTGGCACACAGGCCCCACACAGTTGGGCATAAAGACTCATGACCCTTCAACTGTTCCTTGACTAGCCTTCCTTTCGTGGATTCTTTGTCCCTGTCATTTTATTGATAAAGGCAACAAGCATGGCTGGTGGTGGATCAATGTACACCAAGGCGTTCTTCAGTTCAGGCCTATACTAAACCATGGTCCTTGATCCAGATGTTGTGTTTGCAAAGTAGTGTGTGTCCTTTTGGATTAGAAGTATTAAAGGACCTCCTGTATTTCAAGGGTGGGTTTGAACTAGCCTTTTCAGTAGCTACAGTCAAATTCCATGAAAACGTCCAGTAAAATATTTCAAACACCTATTAGGTGTTTGAACCTCCCCGAATAAATAGGGTCTTAGTTTGCTCACTTGGGTATACAGTGGCAGGGAAATAAGACAGAAATCACATATTAAAGCAGCGTTACACAGATTACTTGATTAGATCAGTACAGCAAATTGTTATTTTCTATCTCTCTGTGTACTTATTACATTTTGCGTTATTTTTATTTTCACAACTATCGGGAATAGTGAATATGGAAAAACAAGAGGAAAATGGGGTACTGCAAATTCTGTTGCCCTGCAAATAGAAAAACAATACCATAATAAATACTTCTTGGAGTGCTGGGTGGGGTGAGGAACAGATGAAGGCCATATGGAGGGGTGGTGGCATTAGGGTGCTTTGGTGTGGCTATGGGGGCTAGTTGCCCTCTCCTAAGGTGATGTGAATATTGGCAGATCACTTTTTGCATAGTTCGTCTGCTTTAACTATAACTAAATAAATCATTTAAAGACAATGATCACATAGTACCCTTTTTGCAATAAACTTTATTATCAAATGCTGATGACTACAGCTAATAAATAATGATTGTTACTATCTCTCAGCTCAATAGTGCTATTAAAAGTTTTAACTTAATGAACTGCTTGCACAGGAAAACTAAGGTACATAAAGGTAGCTGTGGGAGGTGTATTAACCCAGTGGATAATCTTATTGCCTGTATTTCGAATGTCTTTATCTTAGCGTATTCACTCAGCAGCATGTAATGAGCTGATACGCGTGATTGTTTAAATAGCTGCCAAGTTTCCCAGATCCATGCAGAATCTTTAAGCTAGTCCTGTTTTTTTTCACACGCTGCATGCTGGGACTTGTAGGCACACCCTTTCAATGGAAAACATAAAACTACAAGTTGCCGCATGGAAGCAAAAACCAGGACTGGCTTGAGGTGGCATGCATGGAACTGGAAAACGTGGCTGCGAGGTTTTTAGGTGGATGCTGAATGCCATTGAGTGAATAGATGTGATTGGATGGTGGTGGGGTTGTTCTGTGCTGCACATGACAGCATGATCAGGCTTTTATAGGGGCTGGACCTGCCACACAGGTTTGGGTTGTGGGATGACGGGCTGAGAGAAGCCGCAGATTTGGTAAGGGGTAGCGGTACAAGTCGACTACAGTTGGTGTGGCAGCACTCTGCCTCAAAAACCCTCTGGCATCCCTATTCTGAAATTCTCTGACTATTATATCAGTTTCAGTTTCAGTTTATTGATATACATATAACAAAACAAATGTTTTATATATCATTTCATTCACATTTACAGTATTATGTCTAAAAACGACCATTTACAATTTTATATTTAAAAACAAACAATAATGACCTATTAATGAATAACATTGCCAAGTTATACAATTCATTAAAACTTAGGTGATTCAAAGGCATGTATTGCAATAATCTCACATAGTCATTCAATACAGTGTAAAATCTGTACAATTTTGATATAAAATAACACCATAAAATACATTAAATTTATGTCGTTGCCACTCATAAATAGTAGCAAGAGACTCTCAATTTCATCAGGGTTAAAGTTATTGTTGTATGATTTCGTATGTCTATACCGGAGTGCATATAGGCTTTCACATACAATTAAAAGATGATGAAGCGTCTCAATTACATTCGTGCCACACAAGCGACAATAACGACGATCTCGTGGGATGCGCATATATGCGCCTTTAATTTCGAGTGCCTCAGAGATATCAAACTTCAATAAAAGATATTGCCTCACTATTCGTGGGCTGGGATAGGCAATGATGTATCTGGGGGTTTGGCTACGTAATACAAGTTCATTACAATAGACCCCGCTATTGATTTCTGTTGAGAGGTCAGTTATCTGCTGTTCGTGGCTGACCTCTTTTAGAACATTTTTTAAAATTGCCTTCACAGAGTGAATACTCATTAAAGCATCTAGAGACAATTGGCAAGCCCACTTATTATGAAGTTTTTTTAGGTCACCCATTACTCCAAACTTTGTACCATTAACCAAGGGCAGGTAAACAGACACATAATCACTGGTGATGGTTTCAGTCCTTAGGCGCAACAACTTCTCAGAATTTAGTACGCAATGTTTAATAAACACGTAAGAGATACCTGTCAGATTAAATTCAAGATATAGGTATTCCACACTTACGCATTGAGGTAGGCGGACAATTTTCGAAGCAAAGAAGCTTCAAGTTGCACAACCAATTTGATGTATTTATGTCCCCATATGATAATTGCATACAATATTATTGATCTTATCTTAGCGGTATATATGGTCAATATCGCAGAGACCGAATAGCCACTGTTCTTACCAATAAATATGCTTAGAGCATTAGTGGCTGTTTGACATCGAGCTTGTAGGGCGGTCCATTGGGCGGACCATGTCATATGATCATCTATGATAATCCCCAGATATTTATAAGATTTGACTTGTTCTAGGGGTTTACCATTCATAGACCACATGTATTTTTTAAGGCACCGTTTTTTTGTGAATACCATCACCTTGCTTTTATCGATATTAATCAATAGGCAGTTGAGGGTACAGTAACTACTTAGGGCATCCAGCATTAACTGGAAACCCGCTGGTGTGTAGTCGAGCAAAATAAGGTCGTCAGCGTAGGCTAACCACCCTAAAATCACCTCAGAAATGTTTACAGGATTTGCAGCGGCAATGCTAATTACTTCAACCACATCAGCCAAATACAAATTAAATAAGATTGCGGCAACCATACACCCCTGTTTGACACCACTGGATATCTTCATCGGCGCCGACAATCTACCAGCCGTGTTCAGACGAATGCGTACAGTAGTGTCAGAGTGCAGCAACATCAGCATTCTTAAAAGGCCGGGGGGAATGCCCCAATCAGTCAACTTTTGCCATAACCTATTTCTCTGCACAGTGTCAAATGCCGCAGAGAAATCGATGTAGGCACAATACACATCTAAGTTACGCCTAGTCCAAGAGTGTTCGATAGCGGTGGATAATAACAAAAGCCCATGCTTTGTACTCGAATTAGTACGAAATCCGATTTGGTTAGGGGGTAGTATTTGTTTCTCAGAGATCCACTCATTTAATTACTGTAATAGGACTTTAGCGAATATTTTTGATGATGTATCGAGCATTGCAAGCATCCTAAAATTACCTGGACAATCCCATGCTCCTTTTTTGTTGACGGTTAATATATGGCTAGTTCGCCATGATGGTGGTATTACTCCCATTATTCCAATGTAGGTGAATAGTTTGTGCAGAGCGGCGGCCCATAATTCTGGACGTTGTTTAATTAATACATTGCACATGCCATCAGATCCTGCGGCTCTAGAGTTCTTCAAATTTGAGATAATCACCATGATGTCTAATATTGTTGCCTTACAAGCCCAGGGGGCAGTCGGAATGGGAAGGTTGGAAACGGTGGAGACAGCACAACCTAAGGTTTGACCAATGTGGGATTGCCATTGTAATTCAGAGATGCAGTTAATGGTTAAGGGTCGCGGTTTGGCCTGACGGAGCAGTTGCCATATGTCAACAGAGTCAGTAGAGGTAGCTTTTTCGGCAATCTGCTGCCATAAATTCGCACTGCTTATCACCCAGTGGGCGGTTAGCCATTTTTTATAGTTCTTTTTTACGGTTTTAATTTGGGAGGAAACAGCCTCAGGTCTATAATTGGGTGTATTCTCAGTCAATATGAGTTTGATCTCGTTTCTCATTTTTAGTTTTGCCTTGCTAATCGCAGCATCAAAACCAACCCGACACTTAAATGGCATATTTGATAGCTCACTCCTTCCAATAGGTCTACGCTTTTCAGTTACTTCAGACGCAATTGTTGCCATAATATTAGTAAAGGCGGGCAACAAGTTTGCAGAGATGTTCACTCCATCATATAGCGTTTGTATAAAGTCTGGGAGCAGTTTAACTACAACATTGTTAGCTTTATCAATGCTAAGTGGATGCCAGGAGATACGATTTCCACCCTCATTCAAAAATAGCTGACCGTTTTCGTCATATTCGATGATAGAGTCCCTTGGGGTTGGTAGCTTTAAAAGCCAGCACATGGGAACATGATCGCTTTCATGTCTGACGACTATGGCCATATCCTTGATATAAGCAAGGCCATAATCGTTAGAGAGGGCATAGTCAATGGTGGATGCAGAGCGACCTTCTACTCTTGTGAATGCCATATGGCTATCGCTAGGTGTAATACCATTCAGTTTCACAATTCTGTGGGCAGCTAACATAGAGTGCCATTTCGAGCCCTGACGATTTACCTTCTGTGTAATTGCGGCAGAGGTCGAGAAATTACAAATGCTATCATTACTCATTGGGAGATGTCCAATGGCTCCATTAAAATCACCAACAATCCATACTGGTAATACATCATTATATTTGAACAATAATGCATTAACAATCCTTATATTAGCAGCTGTCATTGCCATATTCGAAGGATCATAGACATTTATTAATATGATATCAGATGTAGGTGTGAATATGCGCGTGGCTTGAATGTACTCAGTGGAGAGATCAAGTTTTACAACTTGCCAGGGGGGCAGCACCGACACCAGGAGACCACCTTTTGAGCGACTGAGGGGGCCTTTGCTGGCTCTCTGGTGCACAGTACTACGACCATCAAGTTGCACTTCTGCTTACAACCATGTTTCTTGTAATGCTACTACACTAAAAATGTCCATCACACTCACCAGACCATCATTTTCAAAAAGGTGGGTATGCCCTCTAGTATTCCAAGAATAGAGCATATCCACATTGATACATCACTGCCAATTAGCGTTAAAATGGGACTTGAACGCCACTGGTAACCACTGCCAGTAACCCTCAAGAGGTTGACAAGGCGGTGGTTCTGTCAACAATATAGTGGGTAGGATTAGAGGACAACATTGGTCGTCAACCAAACCCTCAGTTCTATTGTCAGGGTTGGGTACGGTTACTGCTGTATGGGTGTGTTTTTGTGCTTTATTGATTGGTTTTGGAGAGTTTGGGGTCACAAACTTAGTTAAGGGGATTTCTGCCCGATAAATATTGTAACCCACACGCAGAAAATCCTCTTCGAAGCTTAAAACATAATTTAGAGTGGCTTTTGTTTCGAACCAGATGTTGCTTATAAACTGATTCCTAGCTACAACTTGATCGACAATACGTATGTCACTTGATGTAATAACTCGGAGTGGAACAATGGATTTAAAATGCACAATACTGCTGCGCGATTCAACGGTGTGGGAGTTAAATCTTGATGTATTTTCACCAATTGAAGTGCGGGTACCATTTTTATTGAATCTGCGGGGCAAGTGCCCCGGTTTGACTTATTAGATTCATCCGGTTTACTCTTGGGCTGTGCCCAGACATTCGGGACAGTCAATTGAGTGTTCATGTCTTTATGAGTGCATGTTACCTGTTTAGCCAAGTTAGTGACAACTTTTTTCTTTTGTGTTTTTGTCGGTTTCTTTACAGTTTTTAAAAGAGATGGCTTGTCAGAGATGTTTGTTGCTGGGTTAGTTGCTAGATCAGCCAGTACCAGTGAATCATCAATTGATGAATTCACTATTACCACATTTGCATGCAAGGAATCAACAGCTGAGTTAATACCTTCACCACTGCTGAGGGAAGTTATCCCAGGCGGATCTCTATGTTTTTGTTTTCTTTTATATAATTTTTTAGTGAAATACATAAATGCATGGTGCACTATAGGGGGCAAGTATGTTTTACTCTTTTCTAAAGTTTTTTTAGAGAATTGATATGGAGCTATACATACTCTTTGTGATGGATCACTGGTAGAGGGATCAGGCAGAGTGTGACAACAACCATGCATGTTTTTATGGATAATCAATGACTGAATATTGATTGTCTTCTACAGGTTTTCACACTTGGAGATCAATATAGTAAATAGATTCTCCATGGCGTAGAACATATCGTCAGAGCTCATGCTAATATTGTTTGGACTTTTCGGCTCAGTGAGAGTATTCACATCAGCAGGTAGCGTCATGGGAAAGTGGAATGCAGATTTATCGTTGATATCGATGGGATAGATAGGGATAAATGGCACTTGTTCTGAGCATTCCATCTTTACAGGGCTTATATTAGTAACAGGGGGGTTACCCTGATTCACATGGCCCTTAATGCTGGGTGGTTTAGTCGGTGGTGTGAAGAACATTGATGTAGATACAACCTCCATCAATGATTGGTCAGGGTCAATCCCCAGATATTCTACCTCCAATTCATCTATTGCAGAGGTAGCTAAATCGATACCATGATTTACTCCTGACTCAGGTACCGTACTATCATGAATTAAGGCCATAGTCGTGGAAGGTGCATTGGATGGAGCTACATTACTGTTGAGACAATATTCTGATGTATCCTTGTGTATGCCCATATCGTTGTGAATAGTTCCATTGGTACGCAGTGCTATTTGAGCAATGGGATTACTAACAATATCTGTAGGGACGCAACAAACAACATTATTCGAGTTGGTAGAAGTGGCAGGTATAATAAGGGTTGGAACGGGGGTAGGTACAGGAGAACTTAGCATATCACTTAGTAATTTGGTGCTAACACATCCCAGATCAGATGTCAATTCCAAAATGAGGTTATCTTTGGCAGATTTTATAGATAATTTATCTATTGGTTGAACATTCTTTTTGCTATAGTATTCAGTTATTTGTTTTGACATGGGTATCGATTTCTTAGGATTTTATATGATTTTTGGTACGCAAATCCTTCGATTTCTAAGATTTTTATGGATTTCCAGCTCACGCTTGTAGTCATCATCTTCCATTACAATAGCCATTACGGTAGCCAGGTACACAAACAGACTAAGCACCAAAACAAAACTCACAAGGAATGTCGACGTTGATATCAATGAGGCTGTCTGGGGCTTAGTAAGTATGCGCAACTGGAGAGGTAGGTGGGAGAGGTGGGCGAAAGGAGGCAGAAGCCGCACACTACACCGCCAACACAGCACCACCACAACACCACCACAACACCACAATGCCTTCACAAATGGATTCTTTACAGCTTAAAGTTGTGCTTATGGGAATAGGTATGGAGAGGAGTGTCAGTGTAAGTTGCTAGAAACTATGTCGACGTCGTTGTTTGAGTATCTTATACATAAGCTTAAAATGACTGTAGCTATTTACAGGCCTTGAATATCATACAACATGTATAAAACACACTTAAAAACGTGCATAAAATCGGTTAAAAACGAGTTAAAAAACCTATTAGTACGATATAACAATTGAGACTGTGAGACTGTGAGACAATGCTAATGAATACTATGATAACTAATAGGTGACATTTGTTAAACAATGTTTGGTGATATTTACCCATGAAAGGCCCTTAGGGGACTGACAACCAGGCAGAAACACTGCCAGACTGCCAGTGAGTGTCGGCTGTCGGCTACCAGCAACCGGAGCACGGACACAGACACACTTCGACAGGCACTTCCGCAGTGCGCGCGCGCTAGTGCGCGGGCTCGTCAGCCTTATGGAGAGCGGGAGAGCGGGACTCAATGTGGGCGTTACCTGAACAAACAGGTAAAGAACGCAATTAGGCGTATATAGTATACTACTAATGTTATACATAAAGAGGTTCATAAACAGTCCATAGATGGATGGTGCGCCAGCGTACCAGGGATTTTCCAAACGATTTTCCAAAACCTGAAACAAAGCGGGCAGTCGCCGTCACAGTCGAGCAGACACACTTCGACAGGCACTTCCGCAGTGCGCGTGCACTAGTGCGTGGGCTAGTCAGCCTTATGGAGAGTGGGAGAGCGGGACTCAATGTGGGCGGAACCAGGGATTTTCCAAACGATTTTCCAAAACGAGAAACAAAGCGGGCAGTCGCCGTTGCAGTCGAGCAGACACACTTCGACAGGCACTTCCGACTATTATATCACTCTGGATTGAGCTGAAAAGTCATGAATAAAGGGACAGCATCTTTACATAATGATTTTACTATTGTTTGGGCATTGAATCCTGAAAATAAACATAACCAGAGGGGCTTTGGGATTCACTGCTCAGGGCAATAAAACATGAGACTAGGAAGGGGTTCTTGGAGATAATGAGTAAGGAGCAACCGATCTAACAGAACCAACTTTAGGAAGCCAAGCCAGAAGACACCTGTGTAAAACATTTCGAGAATCTATATGAGGAGAATAGACCCTGTGGGATAGGTGATCCAAATATTTTGCCTGTGGGGCCAGGTGACTTCCAACTGGCCATCGGGGAAGGGGAAGTCAGTTTGGCTCTGGAGAGCCACAAAAAAGTCAAGGCACTGGTCCCAGATGTAAACCGGTTGACTTAACTAAGTATACTCTATAATGCAGTTTTATCATTGACCACAGCCCATGCATCCCGGACCCAGGCCACTGGATTTGTGCACAAAATAAAAATGAAAAATGACTGCAAACCAGTAGCGCAGAAACTGCACAGCAGCCCTCTGTCGATGAGAGAAGAGGTCAAACTAGAAATGAAGAAATTGGAAAGTCAAGGCATCATAGAGAGCATAGATGCAGTGGAATGGGTTTCACTTCTAGTAGTTTTGAGGAACAAAACTAGGAAACTCAGAATTTGTATAGACACGAGAGACTTAATAAATGTGTAGTTCCAGAGAGACATCCACTACCCAATATACAGGAAATTATATCGACTATAGGTCAAGCAAAGTACTTCTCCACTCTGGACCTTGCATCTGCGTACCATCAAGCGAGATTACATTATGATTCCAAATGCTTGATGGCATTTATCAAATCTAAAGAATTGTTTCAGTACAGGCGAATGCCATTTGGCTTAGTTTTCGCTGCCTCATATTTCAGAAAGTCATACACAAATGATTTAATGAAGACGAAGGAATCATATGCTTCCAAGATGACATTTTAGTCTATGTTATGTTATGTTATGTTATTTTGCATTTATATAGTGCCTTATATACCATTGGTATGGTCTGAAGGCGCTGGTAGGTTGAACGCCCTTGGGAACTGAAGTTCGGGTCAGTAGAGAGAGTAGGGAGAGTCAAAAAAGTGTGTGTGCGCACCAGGTATGTATGCAGCTGGTGCGGAGTTCGAGTGGTAGCTGCTTCTTAGCGGTAGGTGTGGTGGTTGAGATATCAGGAGTATGTGTTCGCTCTGGCCGGCTTTATCCAGACCGAGTGTGGCTGCGTTAGGCCTGAGGAGAATGCCTGGCTGGGGGTGTGAAACCAGCAATGTTTACTTAGAGTGATGTGTAGTGAGCGGGAGATGCAGATATGAGAACAGTTATACCGAATGGTGTCATAGTATCTCTGTGTTCTAGTTGAGTGGTGGTGTAAGGGAGAGAGTAAGCGTGGGGTGTGGTATGATGTATGTTTTTCAAATGTTCCCTTCATTCCAAAGCATAATATCTATGTCAAGCAGTCGCGTGCACATACATAATATGTCCGTCCGTTGCACATACTCATCCGTTGCACATATTCGTCCGTTCCACACACTTGTCTGCTCCATATACACTTGTCTGCTCCACACATTCGTTCAGTCCGCACCCTCGTCCAGTCCACGCACTCGTCCAGTCCACGCACTCGTCCAGTCCACGCACTCATCCAGTCGACACACTCGTCCAGTCGACACACTCGTCCAGTCAGCACACTCGTCCAGTCAGCACACTCGTCCAGTCTTCATACTCGTCCAGATTAGACACTCGTCCAGTACACAGCACTCATCCAGTCCACCCACTCATCGGCACAACATACTGCTCGTTGGCTTGACAGTACTACTCGTCTGTTCTGCGTGTCGATCCATTCCACACACTCATCTGGTCTATGTATATGTCCGCTCCATGCATTCATCTGTTACGCACACTCATCCGCACCACACATTCAGCCGCTTGACACACTCATCCGCTCCACATATTCATCCGCACCAAACACTCATTCGCTCCACATACTCTTCCGCTCCATACCCTCATCCACACTACACATTCATCCGCTTTTGACACTCATCCGCTTTCGACACTCATCCGCTCTCCACACTCATCAGCTCTCCACACTCATCCGCTCTCCACACTCATCCGCTCTTGACACTCATCCGCTTTCGACACTCATCCGCTTTCGACACTCATCCGCTCTCCACACTCATCCGCTCTCCACACTCATCTGTAGACAACTTCAAACTTCACAACGAAAGATTGGATGGTGTTTTCAAGAATTTACATGCTGCAGGAATGACTATGGGCCTCATTACAACCCAGGCGGTAAGTTCCCTACTTTACCACCATGGTGTAAACTCCGTTTACACCATGGTGGATGGCAGATTTACCACCCCATTCCAAGGTGAGTGGGGCAGTAAATCCCCATTCCCCATTTACCCTTCCCCATTTTTGCCCCATAGGGCATAATGGGTGTGGGGAAGGCGCTATTTACGGCACCGTAAATTACGGTGCCGTAATTAGCACCAAGGCGGGTTAGCACCTTGCATTTTAACGCCTGCTAAAAGCAGGCGTTAAAATGGTAATCTGGCGTTAAGGGTTTAACGGCGCCGAAGGCGCCGTTAAACCCTTAACGCAAGGGTTGTAATGAGGCCCTATGAGTAGGGAAGAATGCTAAATTAATAGAAAAGAAATTGAATACATAGCACAGGTTATCTCAGCTGAGGGAATACGTCCCAAAAGACAACTTGCTGAAGCAATTGAAAACATGCCAAGACCAGTTTCTCGTGAAAAGGATCGAACATTTCTAAGAATGGCAGAGTACTAACCAAATGTATTCAAGATTTTGCGAAACACACTGCATCCATGCTAAAGCATACTAAAGGGAGGTGTATGTTCATTTGGAGCAGGACATGTGAGGAAGAGTTTGAACTCATCAGGAAAGCACATGCGAGAGCTCCTGCACTACAGCACTTCAGGAGTAACAGGAAGACGATAATAACAACTGATGCTAGCAATGTTTGTCTAGGCGCAGTAGTAACACAGAGAATGGGAAGGAATTTCTCATAATGTTTGCCTCCAGACTACTGAAGGGAGCAGAGAAGTTGTATGCCACTATTGAAAAAGAAGCATTGGCAATCAAATGGGCTGCAGACAAATTTAGGAATTTCATCTGGGGCATGAATTTTGATTGCCGCACTGATCACAAGCCCCTGGTTGAGAAAATTATGTCAAAGGGCCTAGATAACGTGTCAGGCCATTTCAGGAGGTGGGTGTCTCAATTGCAAGAATACAATTGCACAGTAAAATATCTACCTGGAGTGAAGAATTTTGCAGCAGACTGTTTGTCAAGGCTGACAATCGTTTTGGAGTTAAACAGTGAAGAGAAGATCATCAAGTGGTCCTATCAATAACCTCCTTACCAGTACCACAAGAAGAATGGGAAGAATCGATGACACAGGATACTTGTTTAAGCCGACTCAAACAGGAATTGGAGGAAGACAATGCTCGCAGGAAGAAATGTTGTTTTGAAGAATTGGGACTCTTACCTTACTGGAATGGAACACATGATCTATGTGTCCAAGGAAACATGATAATGCGAGGTGACAAAATTATTCCACCAATTAAAGTTTGTGCACGTCTCATAAACCTTGCCCACGAAAGTCACCAAGGGATCATTAACAAAAAAAACAGAGGCTAAGAAGTGACTACTGATGGCCAGGATGCGATCTGCAAATCTTAAGGACTGTCAGAGATTGTATGCTTTGCAATAAGAGTGACAAAGTGTGTCTGAGTTCTAAATATCCCATGGTTATCGCAGACATTGCAGAACCGCCATAGGACAAATGGGGAATCAATGATTTGGGATCTGTGTGGAGTAATGGGATACAATCCTTTTGTCTGGTAGTCACTGATTTGTTAACTAGGTGGGTGGAAATGTTGATCAAACCTAACATAACATAATAATCTGTCAATGAGTTTTTAGAAGAAATCAGTGAGTGGGAAGGATTCCCCAGAGTCATTGTGACTGACAACAGGTCACAATTTAGATCAAAGGAGATGAAAGAATACTGCCAAGAGAACTCCATTGAACATAGGAAAAGCACCATATACCATTCCCAAACCAATGGAGTTGTAGAACTCTTTAATAATGTTCTAAAAGAAGCCATCAGGTGGGCATGGGCTAATTGAAGAGACTGGGAGAAGGCAGTGAGATAGGTGATTCTGGCGCACCGATTTACCCCTCATTATACTACGGTAGTTTCTCCTTTTGAACTCAGTAGAGGTAGGAAAGCAAATACTAAGTTTGTGCCAGCCTGGATGGACAAGGACACAGTGAGGAGGAGCAAGTTGGTGAATGTTGTGAGTAACATCAGGTGTAGTCAGTTGAGAAAAAAAGAAGCACAACACCGTGCTGGGGCTAGGAAAGACAGCATTCTGTAAGCGATATTCAATCAACACTACAGCTCAATGCCTAGTCTGGGATGCTGAGGAAAACCCTTATTGATGTATTTTGATGTCCAGTTCAGTACTCTGGATGACAACCCTTGTATAACACCCCTCTCTTAGAATCCCCCTTGACCCCACTGAGCCAAGAAGTAGGCTTGTTTTGCAAGCTTAAAAGGTTTATTTGAAAAATTAAACAATATATATATATATCACACTTTTATAAGAAATTAATAATTGATATCACACTTATGAATATAATGTTGATCAACAATGGGTAACCTAACACTAGCACACTTCTTTACAGTCAATGAGGAGTTGGTATAGGATGGATAAGGCAGCAAAAATACTTTTATGGTTTCAAGGGAAAAGCAATGAGGAATAAATTGCAGTACATAAATACTTGTTATGATTTTAGCAAAAGGTAATATGATCACTTTTTCTTTTGACAATTCACTCCCCCCCTATGCAATATAAGAAATGGAAGGTGAGCACACAGTCTTCAAGAATCCCAACAAATCACACTTTATAATGCAATACACAGTTCCAGTTCCCCCAGCAAGCTTAGAGAAAAACAGGTATGAGTTTTAAACACAGGCAAATTACTTTAATGTGGTTTGCAAGGAAGTGAAAAGGTGCTAAAATTGCTTTTAATTCCCTCTAGAAGTTCAGGGTAGGTGATGGCTACTTTATATTAGTTTAGGCTCACTTTAGCAATGCTCTATGTGTAACCAGCAGGTTAAAACGAATTTTAGCAAAGGAAAGCAAGAAGCTGCTGATTTTTACACGTGGCTGAAATTGTGCAAAATGTCAAATCGCCGCAAATTTACTCGCGGGCGGGCGTCGAGCGTAATTACGGAGGCTCTATAAGGAGTAGGAAGTCGGTTCTAGGTTCGTTCGAAAGCCTACAATCCTCGCTTTAGGATGAAAGTTAAATCTCGTTCCTAGCACAAAAGGTTCGGGAGATACGGATGATTTTATGAAAGTAGTTTTTCGGATTCAAAATTTTAAAGCTCAGAATGACAGATGACAGTTTTCAGTTTAAAAGATGACAGAATGACACGATTCTAGGAGGCAGTTCTAAAAGGCTAAAATAGTTTGGATTAGATTATTTTAAACTAAGAAATTGGTTTTGCACAGTGAGTACTCACATTATATTTTTGAAATAAGCCGTCAAGGTCTGGTCAGGTTGGACGGGACTTCCGGCAGGTGGTTCTGAACAGCGGTCTGGTCTCTGGTTCTGCTCTCAGCACTGCACAGTTCTGGTCTCTCTGGATCTCTGGTCTCTCTGGATCGCTGGTCTCTCTGGATCTCTGGTCTCTGGAGGTTGATGGATTTGAAGTCTGGAGTCTCCCGGCAAAGCGTCCCGCAAGAAAGTGGAAAGTGAATCCCCTCCCTGGGTCTCAGTGGCCCTTTTTATGTGTTTTGAAAATGGGTGTGTGCCTGGGCCTAGCTAAGCCTGCCCCTCTCACTTATCATTGGCCAAATTGCACACAAATCTATTTCTGACCCAAATACATATTTATCTATTTACCATTTTTCTAATATTATAGGTCCAGTTAACATATTTTCTGTAGCACCAAACCATCCAATCCCTGTCTTTGTACGATGTCGTGTCCACTGATGACAGAATTCTCCCCTTTTCATCCAGATAACGACCTCTAAACCTTTCCAGATTTTACACAAATGTGCACCCAGGATATGGGTTACAGATGATAAAGTGTCAGATTTTTAACATGCATACATTTGGAGTAACAACCTTTTTTTCCGCTACTATCCCCAGGAACATACCACAGGGTCCTAACACCTCTTAAAATGTGCACAGAAAAATCACAAGAATAATGATATTATTTATATAATTTTGACAGGTCCGTACTATGAATTATCCATCTTTTTAATATTATGCCCTGGTCAAAAAGGGGTGTGGCTTCCCACATCACATGGTGGAATAACTGGTTTATCCACTTCTCCCAAGCTCAGCTGGCTCTCACAGGCACTGCCCCTCCCAGTTTCTCCCAAGAGGAAGCCATTTTACGACCCCCCCAATATAACATTTGTCTGAGCCAAAGAAGGCCCATTGTTCAGTTCCCTGCAGTCCCCAGCTGCCACTCCCCTTTCAATCAACAGGGCCATGTGATCTCCTTTTGGTGGGGCCAGCAGGATGCAGCCAGGCCTGGGAAGAGTTGTTGAGCCAGTTCAACTCTTGTCGGGGGTAGTTGTCAGGCAGAATTCAGCTAAATGTCACTTTAGTTCCCAGTTTTCTACGTTCAAATCCAACTTACATGCAGATATTTTTTATATATACATTAAATAATTACTTCCTTCAAGTCATTTCAGAATATAGTTTTACATTGTATCCACCTCTTAGCAAGTCTTTCTTGGCCTGGTTTCAGTTCATTTGTTCAGTTTTACACAAAAGTCTGGTGGTTTTAAAACGCCGTCTTTCTGATAGTGGTGAGCACCGGTACTGCATCCATTTTTGACATTAAGAAAATGAATTCCCAACAGTTCTGGGTTGCTTTTGGCAATCAGCATTGCCATTCCCAATGGTTTCAGGCTACTGTGTGTGTAGCCCAATGGTGGTTTTAGGCAGTGCCCTCCTGTGTTCACAACATAGGCAAAAATGGGTGGCAGCCTATTCTTCATGTTTTGCCTGTGCACTCTCTGGGGAGTTCTGGCCATCATGATGTTTTCCATGCCAGTACTGCACAGTTTTATGGTAGGGCTTGAATGCATGGGTAAAAACATTCCACAATCCCCCCATCTTGCGATGGCCATTCTTCCCTTTCACTGATGGAACTCGCAAGATCTGGGATGTTTGCCTCCTCTTCTTCCAATTCCGTAGATGGCACAGTTCAGCATCTTTTCCTCCCTCCAGTCGATCAATCAGTTCTCCTTGCTGGTCCTGATGAGAGGATTGGGTGGTACCCCGGGCCCCTCGGATCTTCGCTCCCGGTCCCCAGGTCGTCTTCCATGGTCAGTCTCCATGGTTTCATCTCTCCTAGGATGATAAAGCAAAGCGGCAATACACATTCCTAGACATTTTTCCACCACTATTAATGGTGTGGCGAACATATACATTTTATAAATCAGAAGATATGAACATATACATTTTCTTTTTTAAATTAGGAGACAAGAACATATATATATATATATATATATATATATATATATATATATATACAAGAATCACAGAATTTTATATGCTATATGTATAATATTTTAGGGTTGGAACTGAATTACTCTGGAGCGGCCACCTCTGGGATTCCAGTGGATTCCTCCAGTTGTTACAGAGTGTGCCTGGGATGGCAACACTTCATCTGATTAATATGGACCCACTTATCTTCCCCTTCTGCCAAATTACCTTTGGGGATGCGGATTTTGTAGGCAACAGGGGAGATCTTGTCTATAATTTCAAAGGGTCCCTTCCATGTAGGCAAACATTTTCGCTGTTTGGCCTGGTTCCTTTGGAAATTGTATAGATAGACCCGGTCCCCCACCTCGTAAACTTTCCTGGTGGTTTTCAGGTCGTAGTGGGTTTTCATGCTATCAGCTGATCTTTCTAGATTCCGCTGAGCATAGGCAAAAGCATGTTGAAGGTGTTTCCTTAAATTCTCCACATAATCATGAGTTGCGGAGGCATTTACCAACGTCTGCTCTTGGGTCCTGTAGAGCAAATGCTGGGGAAGCACCATCTTGCGTCCGGTCATCAACTCAAATGGTGACATTTTAGTTGCAGATGAAGGGGTAGATCTGATGGCCATTAGGACCAGAGGTAGTCGGATATCCCAACTTGGCCCAGAATCTGCCACAAACTTTTTTAAGATTCTCACAATGGTTCGGTTGTAGCGTTCCACTGCCCCAGAGGAAGCTGGCCGGTAAGCAATATGTAGCTTCCTTTTGACCCCCAGTATCTCCCACATCTTTGTCATTACTTCGCTGGTGAAATGGCTACCTCTGTCTGACTCAATCCTTTGAGGTAGACCAAAACGGGAAAAGATGTGGTTAATCATCAGGGCAGCTGCTGTTTCTGCCTTGCAGTTTGGGGCTGGGAGACATTCCACCCACTTGGTAAACAAGCATGTGACGGTCAACATTCACTTGTTTCCACTAGACGAGTGAATCACAGGGCCTACAAAGTCGATTTGCAAATCTGACCATGGCAGTGTCATCCCCCTCTTTTAGAGAGGCGCCCGGTGTGTGAGGGATGTTGGCTGAAATTGTGCACAGACAAGACACCCCTTCAAGTATTGGTCGAGGTCCTGCCCCATATGTGGCCAGTATGGAACCTCTCTTAAGATTTCAAGTGTTGTATGAAACCCCCTATGACCGGCGGTGGCCGCATCATGGGCGTGACTTAGCATCAGGCTTCGGAATGAGGTAGGAACCACCCACTGATCATGGCCAGCTTGGGATTTCCTTACCAACAAACCATCTTGGATTCGGAACATCTTTGGACATTTCATCAACACTCTTAGGTTCTCTTTCCCAATGTAATCGGTATCCGTCAGGGGTAAGTTCTCAGGGTCCTCAATGTGTTGGTAAAACATACCAATTATTGGAACCCCCTGTCTGAGCTGTAATCAAATCAGCATCAGGGGTCTCCTTACTCCATTGGGCAGTTGAAGATCATTGTGAGCATTTGTCTGGGACCTAGTGATCGCAGTGACCTGGATTTCCCCCAACAGGGACCCTATTTCTATTAGATCCCCTTGGATGGCCCCGGTTTTGGCCAGCTGATCAGGTAAGTCATTTCCAATTTTGTCTGGTCCCTCTACTTTGGAATGACCCTTGATCTTTTTCCAGTAGATGGTCATCCCATTCGATGTGACCAGATTATCAATATTTTGGATTAACTTCCCATGTTTCAGGGGTTTGTTATTAGCACATAACATGCCTCTGGTTTTCCAGTTAACCAGGTGCTCCACGAACCCGTTCCATACATAATCCGAATCTGTGATTATGGCCAGTTTGTGGAGTTGATGTTGGACAGCAGTGAGGATGGCCTGATGCACAGCCATCAATTCTGCCACCTGACTACTTCGGGGACCAATTTTGTATCCAGCGGAGGGTTCTGGAAACTCCTTCACCCATGCATTCCCTACGCCGGCCACCAGTTCTTTCTCCCCTTTGTTGTCAACATGGTAAGAGCATCCATCCACATAGAAAGTGGGCATTCCCTCACACTTGTCTTCTTCAAAGACTTTGTGTGGGGAATTGAGGTATGCCTCCATGTTGTCCTTGATTTTTAGACTTTCGTCCTCGAGGCAGTTTTCTCTGGCACAATCATGCAAGTCAGCCAGACCTAGCGCGAGGGGACTCTTCTTTTTTTGGCCATATCTGACCTCCACAGGAAAGCCTTGCATGGACAGAATCCAGGAAGTAATTCGGGAATTACTCACATTTCCGGCCCAGATTCTGTCACTATGGAGATATTGCAGAGGCTGGTGTGGAGTCTCTACTATGATGTGTTCCCCCTGGATAAACGGGTGGTAATTCTTCAATGCCCACACCGTTGCTAGGAGTGCCTTCTCACAATCGTTGAATTTTTTCCCCACAGAGGATAAAGTTTTGCTCGCATAGGAGATTACTTTATTGACCATGTCATGCTTTTGGTATAATACTGCCGTCAAGCACGTATTAGAGAACCCTGTCTCCAGGAAGAACTCCTTGTTTCTGACAGGGTAAGCTAGGCAAGGCGTTGTGAGAGGCTTCTTTTGAGTTGTCTTACTGCCTCGGATTGTTCTGGACCCCATTCCCACTTGACCCCCCCTTCAAAAGATGAATCAGGGGTCTGGTGATCTCTGCGTAGCCCTCAATGAACTTTCTGCTGTAATTAGTCAGTCTAAGGAGGCTCCTTAGTTCCCGCAGAGTTGTGGGGTCTTTCAGTTTCTGAAGTGCTTCCACTTTCTTTTCATGGGGACAGAGACCCTGAGGAGTAATCTCATGCCCCAAGAAATTAACTGTGCTTTCTGGAAGGAAAGTTTTGCTCCGGCGGCCCTCAACTGTGGCAGAACATAACGGATCTCCGCTATGTGTTCTTCCACAGATGAACTTTTGATGAGGACATCATCTACATAAGCCAGGTTACTCCTCGCACCCAGGTCGGGCATGGCCTTATGTAGGAAAATGTTGAATTCATTGCCAGAGTTGAGGTCTCCGAAGGGAGTCCGGGTCCATGTGTACTGCTGGCCCCCAAATGTAAAAGACAGTTTGTATTGGTCCTCCCTACTGACAGGCACGGTCCAGTATCCATTGGTCAGGTCTATTGCAGTGAATCCCTGTGACCCCTGGATCTGGGACAGCCCTTGGTCAATGTAGGGCAGAGGCCATTGGGAAGTATGGACCCGTTTGTTGAGCTCCCTAAGGTCGGCGCAGAGTCTCCACTGGCCGTTTGGCTTCAATATTCCCAGCACCGGATTATTGAAGGTGCGGTGTACTGGACGGATTATTCCCCGGGACTCAAGGTTCTTAATTATTTCAGTAAGGGACTCCATGGATGCGAGAGGCAAACGATATTGCTTCACAAACACTGGAGTCATTCCAGGGTCCGTGGGAATTGTTGTGGTGTGGATGTCGGTGCGACCACAGTCATATGATTCTACCGCAAAGAGATCTTGGAAATCCAAGAAAACTTGTTTCAACTTTTGCTTCTGTTCCAGAGTCACACAGGCATCAGCTAGGTTGACTCTCTCTTCCACCATCTGCCTGGAGCCTGGAAAGACTTCTGGTTTGGCTATCTCAGCGGCCTCCTCCAGCTGGGTGGAGAAGTCCCTGGTCAGAGTGCTGATTTGGACCGGAGGCTTCAGGTGGGAAAGGCAGCCCTCATGGACCTGTAAAATCACCTCATCCCCTGTGAAGTCACAAGTCACATCTTCCTTACCATAAGGGCAAGAAGTGTACACCAGGAAGTTCCCCCCATGCCGGGTGAAAATCCTGTCTGGTGTTGTGTTGTCATCACTGTCACTGTCGAAACAGTCCTTGGGGATTGGTCCTAACAGTTCATTTCCTAGATCAATGGAAAAATGTCGGTCATCAACCGCCATTCCAATAATGGTGCCTGCGGCTAGAGTGATACTCTTTAAGTCGCTGTTATCCACCTCTATTGGAATGGTATCATGTTCTTTGTTGACTAATGGAGTTGGGTTTACCCCCAACCCTTGCTGTTGGAGAGAAGCATTTAGATGTATGTAAGCATCAGGGTTTTTCAATTTTTGTCCTCTTTTAACTTTCACTTCCAGGGAGAATTGTCGGGTCCTTTCTGGGATGGTGACTTCCTCTTTAATCTGAATTTCAACTGCATAAGGTAGCAATTGAGCTGACCTAAATGCTGTTTCTGGATCAACAAAGCCCATGGGATTATCCGCTAATCGGGACCAAGCTTTGAAGTTTATTAGGTCCAAACTAATGGCGAAGTGATTGAGAATGTCACTGCCTAAGTAAAAGGCGGCAGTGACATCTCGCACGACCCAACAATTCTGGACTATGCTCTTGTTGCCAATGGAGATTTTGAGCATACACCTGCTTGGCAGGAGATGTTTCGAATTGGGTGCTTCCAGGTCCATTTCCCATTTGTCTATCAGTTTGAATGTGGGAATGGCTGGATCTTTTGGGAGTTGGCGGAACATGGCTTCGCTGATGAAGCTCTTACCGTTGTTCACACACACTCGAGTGGGAACAGAGTCCTTCCCATCATTCAACTGAACAGGGATGAAGAACTGATCTCCAATTTGCTGAATATCAGCCAGGCTCTGAGCTGATTTCACATCTTTCTGGACTATAGGAGTGGGAGTGTCTGATTGTGGATTGGTAAAGAATTTCAGAGTGTTTCCTTCCAGTGTGGAATACCACCTTAAACTGGAAGGAAGGTTGATTTTCAGAAATAGAGAGGACCCCCCACCAACAGTCTGTTGTCCTACTCCTATTACTTTCACGTCTGGAATTTGGTTGTTCTGGAAGTGAAATTCTACTTGGTCAGATTTCTGTTCAACCATGTGGCAGGTGCCGTTTAAACTAACATGGTTGACACTCTGTTTTAATTTTATTGGTCGGCTAGTCTGGGTCCAGAGGACCTTGTTTACGCAATCTATTAGGGGTGACAACCTTCTCAGGAGGTCATTCCCTAGTAAACAAGGGGTGCCCTCTGGAGTCACTACTATGACCGGGTGTTTCACCTTGTGTCGCCCAATTTTGATGTCCAAATCTGCAGTCCCCTCGACAGGAATTTCCTTCCCGTCAAAGTTCTGCAGTTGTCCAGGAAGAGAGGTGAGAGGAATACGGTAATTCTCCCCCCTTCCTGCATTTAGTTCATCAAAGGCCCTTTTGGACAGAAGGGTAGCTTGGGATCCAGTGTCCACCAGTGCCAAAATTGTACCCTGCCCCTGTACTTGTACCGGGGCATAATATCTTCCCTCCTTCTCCTCAAGGGGGCACAGATAATGCACATTTCTGGACAACTGGTGGGCTAACTTTCTGGTTTTGGACATTGCAAGAGAAGAGATTTGGGCAGAATTCTGTGGAAAGCCTTGGGAATCTAAAAGAAAAAGTTGGCAACTGGAGATCAGAGCCATTGTGGGTTCCCCTGGTTCCGGTTCTGGGCCGCCCCCCCCCCCTTTTTGGAGTCAGTCACCAGGATGGGTTTGAACCTTTGATCCTTTTCCCAGGATCTTCTGAGGATCCCTCTCCCTCAAATTGGAAGACCTGTACCTCCTCCACAAAGTGGGTCTGTTTGGGTCCTTTGTTTCTCCTACCTCCTCTCTGCTCCTTGGGAGGCAGGCTTTCAGGGGCAGGAGATTTTGTTTCCGGTTCCTAGTTTTCCAGGGGCTGTTTACAAGTTGGGAAGGAAGCTTCCTCCAAGGCTTTACACCCCCTTCCCCTTGTGCCTCCTCCCTGGGAACCAGTGGGTTATCGGGGTGCTGCCCCCGTCATTGTTCTGGAGCACCAGGTCCAGAGTTTGGGGCATTCTGCGGTGGCATGCTCATCTGAGGGTTCTGTTGAGCCCTCAGTATGTGACCCAGATCTCGTGCCATATTTTGGACCTGGCGCTCTAACTGGGAAACCCGCTCAGGCTGATACGGGGCTCTATTTTCTCCCCTGGGCTGATCCCGGGAAGGGTAGCTATCCCTTCTCTGGTAATAACCTGGGTTGGGAAGATTCGGGTACCCTTCCACCCTTGGCCACCCCTCTCCCGGATTAGGTTGTCTGGGCTCAGGGAATTGGGGAAAGAAGGATGGATGATTTTGGGGCTGGAAATTGGGTGGATACCTGGGGAAAACGTTCTGCCCAGGATTTGGTGAATTTCTGCCCTCCTGGGGGACGTTAGGAGGGAAGTTCCCTGGGTCAGGTGCTTGGCTGGATCCCCCCCCTTGGGCTGGAGGAGTCCACACATAACCCAGGATGGGTCGGTTTCCCTTGTAGCGGGGACTTACATAATCAGGGGAGCGAGGGACCCCATTTGTGGGACTACCTCCTCGACTCCCTGTCTGTGGCTGGCCCGAGGGCCTTCTGGGCTGTGAATTATTTGGTGCAGGCAGGTTATTAGGCCCCCCCATCTCCAAATCTAAAACGGGGGCAACCTTTACCTATGCCACCTTAGCAGCAGCAGGGGTGCTGTTGGTTTTGGGGGTTTTCTGCGCATTACTTTTATTTTCTATGGGCTTCTGCACCTCATAGATCCGGGTAGCCAGTTCAATGACCCAGTCTAAAGATCTTTTCTCATGAAAATCTCTCACGAGCTGGGTCATTATGTATTTGGGTAAGGCATGGAAAAACGTATTGATAAATTCTCTGCTATCCGTGCGCACCCTTCTGGTGGTCTGCGTAAAAGCACGCTTTAATTCTTGCACAAACTCTTGTGGGGCCTGATCCTCCCCACATTGCAAATTGTAGGCTGCCTTGCGAGCCTCTTGAGGATTTCTGTGCACAGAAAAATGTTTCAAGATGGCCACCCTGTATGTGGACCACCTTGAATGGTTTTGATCCTCCTGCCCTGCAAAGAAACTGGAGTATTCTGGTGAGAAGGTCCATTTGACGTACTGGATGCAGCTACTGCTGTCCTTCAAATGGAAAGTCTTCATCATTTGCTCATAGAGCTCCAAGTGTTCCCAAACAGAATACTTGGCGTTCTTATGATAAGGCGTGATGACTCACCTTATTGCCTTTATTTGTTTCAATGGGTCCTTAAGCAAGGCCCTTTTTGCCTTATTGGCCTTTTTGGTTCGGGTCACCCTGATCCATTCATTCTCTGACTCCGAAGCACTGCTCCTAGAGGTGCATGTCTGATCTTCCAGGTTTTCCTGGATTCTGCGAGCCTGGGAATGGCTGGCAGAATGTGGGGACCTGGTCTCCTGTGTCCTGTAATGCTCAGAGGAGTCTTCAGATCCCTCCTTGCTGCCAGGATTTGATGGGTACCCCCCCCACTGACCTAACTGGGCTGAGGTTTTCAGGATGCCCTTAATGGGCCTACTCTCCTGGGGTTCCCCACTAATTTGCACTGTGCTTGGGTGCTCATACCCGGATGTCCGCCCCTCCATTCCTGGGTGGTACTGGCATATGAGCCCCATACTTCTAGCTGGATAGTAATCTGCCATCCCCGTGGCCCTGGGCTCATGTGCGCGAGGGGACATGGGGGTGGCAGAGTCCAGGGACTGGGAGAGATGAACGCCTCTGGTACTAGGGCTCCTGAGGTTATGCTCAGGAGTTTCTCTTTCCCAGCGAACCTCATCTCTATCCGCCCCTGCTCCCTGTTGCAATGCAAGAGCCTGCGCTTTCAGTTCCTCAGTTAAGGCCTCACTAGACTCTATCAGTCTCTCCTGCATCGCTACCTGTTGCTGGAGCCTATCATTGTGCTGGCAGAGAGCCTCATTCCTTCTCTGTTTTGAAACAAAATGGTGGCGTCCTGCCACATATATTTCAATTTGCAATATAATTTTCTGCAAAGATTATCTCAATCGACATGTTGAATATCAAAGACATTGTATATTCATGATTAGCCGAGGTGTAAATACAAAAAGAAGGATCTCAAGGTTGACATTTAGCTTATTTATTTAACTAAGGTCAAAGCACAAGAGGAGATAAGGGTTCAGTTTCCCTTAGTAATTTTTATGAACAACACTTGCCTTCAAATTTGGCAAACATATTAAAGATCGAACGAAACAGAAAGAAAGACAATTTTCAGACACACTATTCAAGTTATTTGTACATGGTCCTAGAATTGTTATTGCATGCACATAAGAGCATGGCAATCTTTTTCAGCAATTATATTTACATAGGTCATGCAACGGTGAATAATAAACCAGAGTTAGGTTTTTACACAGAACATCTTGGTAGTTATTTCCAAGGTGTGTTATGTTCTTGAGGGAGGTAACCAAGTCTTTGGCCTACGTCTAGATATTGATCAGATGGTGTGTGGGGACAGGCATATCTGAGCCAGATGGTGTGTGGTCCCGTGACGTTTCGGCGGAAAACGCCTTCTTCAAGGGGAAGAACCCAGTCTCCCTACAATGAGGAATCAAGTGAGGATAGTGTTAGTGAAATAAAGTCACTATAGTGTTGTTATAAAAAGCATAATGGGATATTCACATGTCATAAAAACAAAGGACAATTTAATTAAAATTGAAGTGCCCCCAGCTAAAAAAGTGAGCAGAAACTCAAACTTGTGACTTGTGCTAGTCAGAGACTAACCTGAATGGGTAACGGTTGAAGGTGAAATTCAACTTCCACTGTTGCGAGACAGTGGGAAAATGGCTTTGGGGTAAGGTCTGGAGAGCAAACGCTGGTGTGTTCCTAAAGGAGAGACAGGAGCATATAGATGGTTTTAGCCAATAATTAGCCAAGGTGGGTACCGAACCCAATTACAAAAATTATATTGTTGGTTCAGAGTGTATCAAATCCCCACCGAAGTGATCCAGTCCCCTGATGTTAGGCTGCAAATTACCTGCTTTTTAGATCAGTAAATAATGTAGGTGTCCTGGAGGCGTTTAAGGACGCTGTTAGCCAGTGCTGAGATGCTGGCAGTGAAGGGTAGCTGCGTGCTGTCAACTGCGGATTGCAGGCAGGTAAAGTAGCTGCGTATATCTAACGAGTGGGTGTGAAGTAACCCACTGGGCAGAGAAGAAAAGGGGAAAACAAAAGAAGAAACGAGAGTCAGCGGGCGGGCCAGTTGGAAGTGGCGTGTTGCGGGCTCGGAGCAAATTAGGCCACTGTATGGAGGTGATAGAGGTCCTGAGTGGGAGAGGCGTCATTGTTACCTGAATTCGATGCGGTCCCGCTAATGGAGCATCTGCAGTTCGCTGAGGCAGCCATGAATGCTGCACTCGAACTGACAAAAACGGAAGAAGCTGTGTACTGGAGGGCAATGCGCATGCGCAGACGCGTAGACACTCGCTTCTGCGCATGTGCAGGTATAATGTGTATCCCGTTAGGCACATGCTCGGTATTGTCGATGTTGCCATGGAAGCTGAGGAGGGCACTTGTGTTGTGCATGGGGTCTGATCTGGAGAGGTACATATAGCGTCCTATTGAGGATAGCGAGTGCATGTTGTGGGCCATCTTAATGTGTGGCTGTGAATTTTTCGGCGGTCAATGTAGAGGTTGGACAGTTAAATAAAACCAACAGCAATCGAGTATTGTTGAAGGCTCAAACAGTTATGCAACATGCATCTTGTATATACATGAGGTTGTATCGAGGCGTATAGAGGTCACAGAAGGATGTACAGTAACATGAATACATATGTACAGTCAGCAAGAAAACAACAGAGGTTGCTGAGACAAATGTCTAAAGGATAGATCTTCATATATTGTTATCATTTAATCATATAATGCATTTAGTACATTGAGTGCAAAAAATGATATGTCAGAATATGAACAACAGTTCATTCTTCATACCAACAATCCCTTCTGTGACAAAATCTCACGGTGGTTCCGCTATATTGACGATATCATCTTCATTTCGCGTGAGAATGGAACCTCTTTGGACAACTTTTTGAAATGGGTGAATAATTTAACCAGCGAAATCCAGTTTACTCTGGAGAAAAGCAACCAAAGCATTAACTTTTTGGATTTAACCATTTCGGTTAAGGAGAACAAATTAATCTACTCCTTATTCAGAAAGGAAACTGATCGCAATACTCTCCTTCATTATAGGAGCTTCCACCCCAATAACCTCAAAAACAACCTACTATTCGGACAATTCTTGAGATTAAGGCGCAACTGCACAGAGTTGGAACAATATAAGGCAAATGCATCTGTACTATAGACCAAACTGCGAAATAGAGGATACCCCGAAAAACTGGTCAATAACACAAGGAAAAGAGTCCAGTATATACCCCGAGAAACTCTCCTCTCACCAAGAACACAGAATCCGGAGACGGGACAACAGATGACATGTGTGACCACCTTCAGTCCTGACACCACTCATATAAAGGCCATTATCAAGAAATTCTGGCCCCTTATACAAATCAGTCTACCTGATGAACCATTACCACGGATGGCACTGAAACGGGGGAAAAATCTAAAAGATATACTCACCCACTCAAGACTCAATAAAAAATCACAAAGATCAGAAATTTGGAGTATGCGTCAGATCGTGGGACACCACCCATGTGGAGCCTGTAATGTGTGAAAACTAACCAAAAGAACTACATCCTTTAAGATTGGGGAACGAGATTGGCAGATAAAACACTTCTCGAATTGCAAAACTCCCAACGTCATTTATGTGATTGAATGTCCATGCGGAATGAGATATGTTGGCCAGACCAAAAGACAAGTTAACAAACGGATAGGGGAACACAGGTCACGCATCCGGTGCAGGGTACATACAGCACCCCTAGTTTCACACTACATTGAACATCAACATGGAGTAGACGATATGAAATGGTGGGTTGTCGATACCATACTCAATAATACCAACACCACCAATGCACTTAACCACAAAGAAGCATGGTGGATTTTTAAACTAAAAGCTACCACCAGAGGCCTCAATGAGGCGGTGCCGATGAACTACAACTAAAGCTTACCCCTTTCCCCAGACCACTGCTACAAACCAAGTATACACCAAGATGGTCTATGTAGCTCTACAGAATACATCTACTCTGTCTATTGTGCCACTCTATGACTTGCCTCACGCTAGTATCTTCCTTTACTTTCATCATTTTTTGCACTCAATGTACTAAATGCATTATATGATTAAATGATAACAATATATGAAGATCTATCCTTTAGACATTTGTCTCAGCAACCTCTGTTGTTTTCTTGCCGACTGTACATATGTATTCATGTTGCTGTACATCCTTCTGTGACCTCTATACGCCTTGATACAACCTCATGTATATACAAGATGCATGTTGCATAACTGTTTGAGCCTTCAACAATACTCGATTGCTGTCGGTTTTATTTAACTGTCCAACCTCTACATTGACCGCGGAAAAATTCACAGCCACACATTAAGATGGCCCACAACATGCACTCGCTATCCTCAATAGGACGCTATATGTACCTCTCCAGATCAGACCCCATGCACAACACAAGTGCCCTCCACAGCTTCCATGGCAACATCGACAATACCGAGCATGTGCATAACGGGATACACATTATACCTGCACATGCGCAGAAGCGAGTGTCTACGCGTCTGCGCATGCGCATTGCCCTCCAGTACACAGCTTCTTCCGTTTTTGTCAGTTCGAGTGCAGCATTCATGGCTGCCTCAGCGAACTGCAGATGCTCCATTAGCGGGACCGCATCGAATTCAGGTAACAATGACGCCTCTCCCACTCAGGACCTCTGTCACCTCCATACAGTGGCCTAATTTGCTCCGAGCCCGCAACACGCCACTTCCAACTGGCCCGCCCGCTGACTCTCGTTTCTTCTTTTGTTTTCCCCTTTTCTTCTCTGCCCAGTGGGTTACTTCACACCCACTCGTTAGATATACGCAGCTACTTTACCTGCCTGCAATCCGCAGCTGACAGCACGCAGCTACCCTTCACTGCCAGCATCTCAGCACTGGCTAACAGCGTCCTTAAACGCCTCCAGGACACCTACATTATTTACTGATCTAAAAAGCAGGTAATTTGCAGCCTAACATCAGGGGACTGGATCACTTCGGTGGGGATTTGATACACTCTGAACCAACAATATAATTTTTGTAATTGGGTTCGGTACCCACCTTGGCTAATTATTGGCTAAAACCATCTATATGCTCCTGTCTCTCCTTTAGGAACACACCAGCGTTTGCTCTCCAGACCTTACCCCAAGGCCATTTTCCCACTGTCTCGCAACAGTGGAAGTTGAATTTCACCTTCAACCGTTACCCATTCAGGTTAGTCTCTGACTAGCACAAGTCACAAGTTTGAGTTTCTACTCACTTTTTTAGCTGGGGGGCACTTCAATTTTAATTAAATTGTCCTTTGTTTTTATGACATGTGAATATCCCATTGTGCTTTTTATAACAACACTATAGTGACTTTATTTCACTAACACTATCCTCACTTGATTCCTCATTGTAGGGAGACTGGGTTCTTACCCTTGAAGAAGGCGTTTTCCGCCGAAACGTCACGGGACCACACACCATCTGGCTCAGATATGCCTGTTCCCACACACCATCTGATCAATATCTAGACGTAGGCCAAAGACTTGGTTACCTCCCTCAAGAACGTAACACACCTTGGAAACAACTACCAAGATGTTCTGTGTAAAAACCTAACTCTGGTTTACTATTCACCGTTACATGACCTATGTAAATATAATTGCTGAAAAAGATTGCCCTGCTCTTATGTGCATGCAATAACAATTCTAGGACCATGTACAAATAACTTGAATAGTGTGTCTGAAAATTGTCTTTCTTTCTGTTTCGTTCGATCTTTAATATGTTTGCCAAATTTGAAGGCAAGTGTTGTTCATAAAAATTACTAAGGGAAACTGAACCCTTATCTCCTCTTGTGCTTTGACCTTAGTTAAATAAATAAGCTAAATGTCAACCTTGAGATCCTTCTTTTTGTATTTACACCTCGGCTAATCATGAATATACAATGTCTTTGATATTCAACATGTCGTTTGAGATAATCTTTGCAGAAAATGATATTGCAAATTGAAATATATGTGGCAGGACGCCACCATTTTGTTTCAAAAGTTTGTAGCTCTAAAAGTCCTACCACTCCTCCTGAGCAGTCCCTTCCGTTACCTACCTTATAGATATAGCAATTGCTATAATAGGGACACCCTTAATTTGTCCTTACTAGTCGTTTGTTTGACTCCGTGCATCTTTAAACTTTGCCCCCCTTACCTCCTTGTGCTACACCCAGTCGTTGACCTGCCCCTTCACTCCAGCTCTGTTCACAATGGAACAGGTCCTCAGTTTTTCAGAAGAAGAAACCGCAGACATCATCCAGGGCCCCACCCTTTTCAATCTAGATGGGGCCCAGCAACATTTAGCCGCCACAGCATCTGGCGATGATCTACTCAAACTCAAGAAAAAATGTTTCCGGACAGAAGTCCACGGACATTTCTTAAGAGAGTACTTAAGAGTCAACATGGTCCCACTAGGACTCATAGTTCGTAATGAACCGGCGTTGTTCTTAGAAGATAAAGAATACATGATTGGCTTTAGCAAAATATCCACCAAATGTTCAAGAGACCTAATGGTACTAACCATCAGCACAGCACAAAGAATCCATGCCAAAATCAAAACCGAATTGGCAATGGAAGAAGAAAAATTCCTCACCAATGAGGACTTCCAAAACGCTAGGGAGAAACTAAAGGAGATTAATACAGGATTTGATCAATTCATGGCTTCAACCTTAGAAAAAAAGCACAAAAAGTTGACCAAAGACATCCAAAATTTCAAGATTGAAAATGTATACCCATACCTGGCACCAGATTACAAGGACAGGAAAGACAGAGAAAGAGCGGCTAACCAAAGAGGTCCTAACAGAGGATGAAGGAAGAGGGTCACATTCTCTGAAACTTCAAGCTCAGGGTCCTCCGACGGATCACCTCAAAACTCAGGGAGACAGCAATCCGGAGGCCAACTTGCACCACTTCCGCCTCAGGTTCCTTTTTTAGGGCGGGGGGCCCCAGAGGTCGTTACTGGGGTCCACCACTACCGATACAAATGCCCTACTACCCCTACAATTATCAACAGTGGGGCCAACCAGGACGGCGACGACGCAACCATTGGAGGACCTAGAAAACATTCCAATTTTCAATCTCTCAGGCCTTGAAATTACCAGGCGGAAAGTGCGGTCTTGGCTAAAGGCCTCTCCTTTGTACCCTCCAATAGAACAAACTGGTTCAATCTCGACCAAGAAATATCCACTTTCTTTAGGACAGTAAGACGCAAATCCTACTTCAAAGATAAGGAACCAGGAGAACATGAAGAGGACTCGGGCCTTCGGGTACCCTCAAACTTTAACCCAAGAGAAAATGAAATATCACCTTCGATTATAACCTTTGAAAAGTGCATTAAGAAAGAAATAACAAAACTCCAAGACCAACAGGAACAAAAGAAACAAAACCTATCTGCTGAAGAGCACAAAGCACTGAAAAGCCTTTCTACAAATAAACAGATTGTTATTAAAACAGCAGACAAAGGAGGCGGAATAGTTATTCAGAACATTGACCAGTACAAAAGTATGGTCAAACAGCTCTTGGATATTCCAACTAACTACAAAAAATTGAAAAAGGATCCCTCACTGGAAATAAAAACTAAAATTCAGGAGAGTGTGACCTTTGCATCAGAACATGGATGGATTACTGAAAAGGAAGAGATCTTCCTCACCACATCAGAAGGCAGAATACCTGCGTTTTATGCACTCCCCAAAATTCACAAGACTCAACATCACCCACCAGGAAGGCCCATTGTATCCGGCTGTGGTTCTATTCTTGAACCAATCTGCAAGTTCGTGGATTATTTTTTAAAACCACTCAGCCAGGAGACACCCACCTACCTACGGGACACGATGGCTACTATCTGCATCTTTGAAAATCAGACTTTTGCTCCCACAGACGAGACACTAGTAACAATGGACATCACTTGCCTATACACTAGTATCCCACAAGATTCTGCCATAGAATGCATTAGACAGCACCTTACACATAACATGAAACAGACTTGAGTACCTACTAACTTTATAGTAGAACTACTTGAACTGGCCCTCCGAAACAACTTTTTCACGTTTGATGAGACCTTTTACCTACAAGTGAGCGGTACGGCTATGGGTGCCGCATTCGCACCCAGCCTGGCAGTTATTTTTATGTCAGAATATGAACAACAGTTCATTCTTCATACCAACAATCCCTTCCGTGACAAAATCTCACGGTGGTTCCGCTATATTGACGATATCATTTTCATTTGGCGTGAGAATGGAACCTCTTTGGACAACTTTTTTAAATGGGTGAATAATTTAACCAGCGAAATCCAGTTTACTCTGGAGAAAAGCAACCAAAGCATTAACTTTTTGGATTTAACCATTTCGGTTAAGGAGAACAAATTAATCTGCTCCTTATTCAGAAAGGAAACTGATCGCAATACTCTCCTTCATTATAGGAGCTTCCACCCCAATAACCTCAAAAACAACCTACCATTCGGACAATTCTTGAGATTAAGGCGCAACTGCACAGAGTTGGAACAATATAAGGCAAATGCATCTGTACTACAGACCAAACTGCGAAATAGAGGATACCCCAAAAAACTGGTCAATAAAACAAGGAAAAGAGTCCAGTATATACCCCGAGAAACTCTCCTCTCACCAAGAACACAGAATCCGGAGACGGGACAACAGATGACATGTGTGACCACCTTCAGTCCTGACACCACTCATATAAAGGCCATTATCAAGAAATTCTGGCCCCTTATACAAATCAGTCTACCTGATGAACCATTACCACGGATGGCACTGAAACGGGGGAAAAATCTAAAAGATATACTCACCCACTCAAGACTCAATAAAAAATCACAAAGATCAGAAATTTGGAGTATGCGTCAGATCGTGGGACACCACCCATGTGGAGCCTGTAATGTGTGCAAACTAACCAAAAGAACTACATCCTTCAAGATTGGGGAACGAGATTGGCAGATAAAACACTTCTCGAATTGCAAAACTCCCAACGTCATTTATGTGATTGAATGTCCATGCGGAATGAGATATGTTGGCCAGACCAAAAGACAAGTTAACAAACGGATAGGGGAACACAGGTCACGCATCCGGTGCAGGGTACATACAGCACCCCTAGTTTCACACTACATTGAACATCAACATGGAGTAGACTATATGAAATGGTGGGTTGTCGATACCATCCTCAATAATACCAACACCACCAATGCACTTAACCACAAAGAAGCATGGTGAATTTTTAAACTAAAAGCTACCACCAGAGGCCTCAATGAGGCGGTGCCGATGAACTACAACTAAAGCTTACCCCTTTCCCCAGACCACTGCTACAAACCAAGTATACACCAAGATGGTCTATGTGTCTCTACAGAATACATCTACTCTGTCTATTGTGCCACTCTATGACTTGCCTCACGCTAGTATCTTCCTTTACTTTCATCATTTTTTGCACTCAATGTACTAAATGCATTATATGATTAAATGATAACAATATATGAAGATCTATCCTTTAGACATTTGTCTCAGCAACCTCTGTTGTTTTCTTGCCTACTGTACATATGTATTCATGTTGCTGTACATCCTTCTGTGACCTCTATACGCCTTGATACAACCTCATGTATATACAAGATGCATGTTGCATAACTGTTTGAGCCTTCAACAATACTCGATTGCTGTCGGTTTTATTTAACTGTCCAACCTCTACATTGACCGCCGAAAAATTCACAGCCACACATTAAGATGGCCCACAACATGCACTCGCTATCCTCAATAGGACGCTATATGTACCTCTCCAGATCAGACCCCATGCACAACACAAGTGCCCTCCACAGCTTCCATGGCAACATCGACAATACCGAGCATGTGCATAACGGGATACAGATTATACCTGCACATGCGCAGAAGCGAGTGTCTATGCGTCTGCGCATGCGCATTGCCCTCCAGTACACAGCTTCTTCCGTTTTTGTCAGTTCGAGTGCAGCATTCATGGCTGCCTCAGAGAACTGCAGATGCTCCATTAGCGGGACCGCATCGAATTCAGGTAACAATGACGCCTCTCCCACTCAAGACCTCTGTCACCTCCATACAGTGGCCTAATTTGCTCTGAGCCCGCAACACGCCACTTCCAACTGGCCCGCCCGCTGACTCTCGTTTCTTCTTTTGTTTTCCCCTTTTCTTCTCTGCCCAGTGGGTTACTTCACACCCACTCGTTAGATATACGCAGCTACTTTACCTGCCTGCAATCCGCAGCTGACAGCACGCAGCTACCCTTCACTGCCAGCATCTCAGCACTGGCTAACAGCGTCCTTAAACGCCTCCAGGACACCTACATTATTTACCGATCTAAAAAGCAGGTAATTTGCAGCCTAACATCAGGGGACTGGATCACTTCGGTGGGGATTTGATACACTCTGAACCAACAATATAATTTTTGTAATTGGGTTCGGTACCCACCTTGGCTAATTATTGGCTAAAACCATCTATATGCTCCTGTCTCTCCTTTAGGAACACACCAGCGTTTGCTCTCCAGACCTTACCCCAAGGCCATTTTCCCACTGTCTCGCAACAGTGGAAGTTGAATTTCACCTTCAACCGTTACCCATTCAGGTTAGTCTCTGACTAGCACAAGTCACAAGTTTGAGTTTCTACTCACTTTTTTAGCTGGGGGGAACTTCAATTTTAATTAAATTGTCCTTTGTTTTTATGACATGTGAATATCCCGTTGTGCTTTTTATAACAACACTATAGTGACTTTATTTCACTAACACTATCCTCACTTGATTCCTCATTGTAGGGAGACTGGGTTCTTACCCTTGAAGAAGGTGTTTTCCGCCGAAACGTCACGGGACCACACACCATCTGGCTCAGATATGCCTGTCCCCACACACCATCTGATCAATATCTAGACGTAGGCCAAAGACTTGGTTACCTCCCTCAAGAAGGTAACACACCTTGGAAACAACTACCAAGATGTTCTGTGTAAAAACCTAACTCTGGTTTACTATTCACCGTTGCAAAGATTGCCCATGCTCTTATGTGCATGCAATAACAATTCTAGGACCATGTACAAATAACTTGAATAGTGTGTCTGAAAATTGTCTTTCTTTCTGTTTCGTTCGATCTTTAATATGTTTGCCAAATTTGAAGGCAAGTGTTGTTCATAAAAATTACTAAGGGAAACTGAACCCTTATCTCCTCTTGTGCTTTGACCTTAGTTAAATAAATGAGCTAAATGTCAACCTTGAGATCCTTCTTTTTGTATTTACACCTCGGCTAATCATGAATATACAATGTCTTTGATATTCAACATGTCGATTGAGATAATCTTTGCAGAAAATGATATTGCAAATTTAAATATATGTGGCAGGACGCCACCATTTTGTTTCAAAAGTTTGTAGCTCTAAAAGTCCTACCACTCCTCCTGAGCAGTCCTTTCCGTTACCTATCATTCCCTCTCTGTGCCTCCTGATTGGTCCCGGAGTACTGGGCCAGTCTTTGCTGCAGGAGGGTTACCTCCTGAGCTGTGTCCCTATTGGCCTGCTCCTTTCTTGCCAGAGCATCCTCCACCCTCCTGGGGTGCTCTAACAAGTTCTGGTGTTCTTTTTGGAGGTCACCCAGTCCCTGGAGGGCCAGGTGATTTTCTTCCATTTTCCTTTTTAATTGGCAGACTTCCTGGCCTAAGGTATCCCTTTCCTGACTAAGAGCCTGCATTTGTGCCGCCAGGTCGTCCCTTTGCCTTTGGAAGGCACCATCTTTCTGGCGCTCCTGGTCAAACTCTGCCTGGGTATCCAGGTCTTTTAAAATCAGTTTATTGCTCTCTGTCTTCTCCCTATCTAGGTGGCTTTGCAGGGTGACTACCTGCTCAGCACATGCCCTATTGAAGTCTAACTCTTGCTCCACCTTTTTCTGGCTCTGCAGTACGGAGTCTAAACCTTCTTGGTACTCCTTCTGCAAGGCCAGAAATCTGGTATCCTGGTCAGCCTTTTCCTGTTGCAGCCTATCCATATCCTCCTTTATTTTAGTGATGTACTGTCTGCTGTCATTTTCTGACTCCTGGCACCCGTGCAGCCTCTGCTCAGAAGAGACCAGGTCAGATTGGGCCTTTTCTAACGCCATCTGTTGCCTATTTGCCAGATCTTGGCCTTCAGCAGATTTGTCCTGCATGACGTCCATATATAGATACAAATATGACGCTATCCTGGCAATCTTATTGTGTTCATCTTTTGCTTTAGGGGCCATATATAGTTCTGTCAGGGCCACATGTAGGGGACCCTGATCTCTCCATTTATCTGACCCTGTTTCAGTGACCTGTTTCGCGATTGCCTGCAACCAGACCGCCTGGTCCTGATGAGTCCACTCACCTCTCACAAATAGCTTATGTAAGAGGTGCTCCCTCGCTATTTTCATATCTACCATGGTCGTCATGCTGGAGATTGATCTCCCTCCTGACTTACAACAGTTAGTATTTTATTTTGCAAAACAGACCGTTTCCTTAGAGCGTTCCTTTGAGGGGTGCTTTCACAGTGCAAAACAGCGTGGTGATCTAACCGGATATGTGTATCTGGTTAGTTGGCACACTGTATTAATCTGCACAAGTGGTAAATCTAACCCAGAATATCCCGGCTCCGAGCCGCCACTTTGTAAGCGATATTCAATCAACACTACAGCTAAGTCAATGCCTAGTCTGGGATGCTGAGGAAAACCCTTATTGAGGTATTTTGATGTCCAGTTCAGTACTCTGGATGACAACCCTTGTATAACACCCCTCTCTTAGAATCCCCCTTGACCCCACTGAGCCAAGAAGTAGTCTTGT
Source organism: Ambystoma mexicanum (assembly GCF_040938575.1). Lineage (NCBI taxonomy): Eukaryota > Metazoa > Chordata > Amphibia > Caudata > Ambystomatidae > Ambystoma > Ambystoma mexicanum. The sequence goes on from NC_090928.1 coordinate 733,761,174, forward strand.
TTTGCAAACTTAAAAGGTTTATTTGAAAAATTAAACAATATATATATATATATATCACACTTTTATAAGAAATTAATAATTGATATCACACTTATGAACATAATGTTGATCAACAATGGGTAACCTAACAATAGCACACTTCTTTACAGTCAATGAGGAGTTGGTATAGGATGGATAAGGCAGCGAAAATAATTTTATGGTTTCAAGGGAAAAGCAATGAGGAATAAATTGCAGTACAGAAATACTTGTTATGATTTTAGCAAAAGGTAATATGATCACTTTTTCTTTTGACAATTCACTCCCCCACCATGCAATATAAGAAATGGAAGGAGAGAACACAGTCTTCAAGGATCCCAACAAATCACACTTTATAATGCAATACACAGTTCCAGTTGCCCCAGCAAGCTTAGAGAAAAACAGGTATGAGTTTTAAACACAGGCGAATTACTTTAATGTGGTTTGCAAGGAAGTGAAAAGGTGCTAAAATTGCTTTTAATTCCCTCTAGAGGTTCAGGGTAGGTGATGGCTGCTTTATATTAGTTCAGGCTCACTTTAGCAATGCTTTATGTGTAACTAGAAGGTTAAAACGAATTTTAGCAAAGGAAAGCAAGAAGCTTCTGATTTTTACACGTGGCTGAAATTGTGCAAAATGTCAAATCGCGGCAAATTTACTCGCGTGCGTCGAGCGTAATTACGGAGGCACTATAAGGAGTAGGAAGTCGGTTCTAGGTTCGTTCGAAAGCCTAGAATCCTCGCTTTAAGGTGAAAGTTAAATGTCGTTCCTAGCACTAACGGTTCCGGAGATACGGACGATTTTGTGAAAGTAGTTTTTCGGATTTGAAATTTTAAAGCTCAGAATGACAGATGACAGTTTTCAGTTTAAGAGATGACAGAATGACACGATTCTAGGAGGCAGTTCTAATAGGCTAAAATAGTTTGGATTGGATTATTTTAAACTAAGAAATTGGTTTTGCACAGTGAGTACTCACACTATATTTTTGAAATAAGCCGTCAAGGTCTGGTCAGGTTGGACGGGACTTCCGGCGGGTGGTTCTGAACAGCGGTCTGGTCTCAGCACTGCACAGTTCTGGTCTCTCTGGATCTCTGGTCTCTCTGGATCTCTGGTCTCTCTGGATCTCTGGTCTCTCTGGATCTCTGGTCTCTGGAGGTTGATGGATTTGAAGTCTGGAGTCTCCCGGCAAAGCGTCCCGCAAGAAAGTGGAAAGTGAATCCCCTCCCTGGGTTTCAGTGGCCCTTTTTATGTGTTTTGAAAATAGGTGTGTGCCTGGACCCAGCTAAGCCTGCCCCTCTCACTTATCATTGGCCAAGCTTTCCTCTCTCCCTTGATTGGGGGGAAGAAATGGAGTGTCCGAGTGATGCTGTAGGTTTTATGGTCAGACGAACCTCCCCTTGTCAAATTGCACACAAATCTATTTCTGACCCAAATACATATTTATCTATGTACCATTTTTCTAATATTATAGGTCCAGTTAACATATTTTCTGTAGCACCAAACCATCCAATCCCTGTCTTTGTACGATGTTGTGTCCACTGATGACAGAATTCTCCCCTTTTCATCCAGATAATGACCTCTAAACCTTTCCAGATTTTACACAAATGTGCACCAGGGATATGGGTTACAGATGATAAAGTGTCAGATTTTTAACATGCATACATTTGGAGTAACAACCATTTTTCCGCTACTATCCCCAAGAACATACCACAGGGTCCTAACACCTCTTAAAATGTGCACAGAAAAATCACAAGAATAATGATATTATTTATATAATTTTGACAGGTCCGTACTATGAATTATCCATCTTTTTAAAATTATGCCCTGGTCAAAAAGGGGTGTGGCTTCCCACATCACATGGTGGAATAACTGGTTTATCCACTTCTCCCAAGCTCAGCTGGCTCTCACAGGCACTGTCCCTCCCAGTTTCTCCCAAGAGGAAGCCATTTTACGACCCCCCCAATATAACATTTGTCTGAGCCAAAGAAGGCCCATTGTTCAGTTCCCTGCAGTCCCCAGCTGCCACTCCCCTTTAAATCAACAGGGCCATGTGATCTCCTTTTGGTGGGGCCAGCAGGATGCAGCCAGGCCTGGGAAGAGTTGTTGAGCCAGTTCAACTCCTGTCGGGGGTAGTTGTCAGGCAGAATTCAGCTAAATGTCACTTTAGTTCCCAGTTTTCTACATTCAAATCCAACTTACATGCAGCTATTTTTTATATATACATTAAATAATTACTTCCTTCAAGTCATTTCAGAATATAGTTTTACATTGTATCCACCTCTTAGCAAGTCTTCCTTGGCCTGGTTTCGGTTCATTTGTTCAGTTTTACACAAAAGTCTGGTGGTTTTAAAACGCCGGCTTTCTGATAGTGGTGAGCACTGGTACTGCATCCATTTTTGACATTAAGAAAATGAATTCCCCACAGTTCTGGGTTGCTTTTGGCAATCAGCATTGCCATTCCCAATGGTTTCAGGCTACTGTGTGTGTAGCCCAATGGGGGTTTTAGGCAGTGCCCTCCTGTGCTCACAACATAGGCAAAAATGGGTGGCAGCCCATTCTTCATGTTTTCCCTGTGCACTCTCTGGGGAGTTCTGGCCATCATGATGTTTTCCATGCCAGTACTGCACAGTTTTATGGTAGGGCTTGGATGCATGGGTAAAAACATCCCACAATTCTTCCCACTATCGGGGATACAGTGAGGATCAAACTCCCTCCTCCTCTCAGAAATGGGTATTGTAGGTGGCCCAAGCCAAATGTAGTGACAGAAGTGTTTAAGCATGCTGTAATATTGGATTATGGGAGAGTGTGGAACATGGAGAGAGTGTCTTTAGTGAGGAGAAGGGAGAGAAGAGAGAGAGAGAATGCCGAAGAGGGAGAGAATTCTGACAGGAAGTTTCAGAGAGGTAATGAATGTGGCGAGGAAGGGAAGGCAGGAATGTTTGAACAAAATGCAGAAGTGGTTGAATAACACAGAACTGAATTTTCCTTGGCTGATCATACAGCTGGGGATTCTCGCCAGTCGAGGTCAGGGAGAACCTACTGGGGACCTAAACATTTGACAGGATATGTGTAGAAGCTGGACTGTACTGTATCGATCTGGATTGAAATTAGTTAATTCAATTAGTCTGTTGAGGGAAAGGGATGTGTAGTATGTCATCTATGGTGACATGCATTGTGTCCCCCACGAGCCTCGTCTTGCTGTGGTGTGCGGAGATTCCAGGAGGAACAGACTGGCAGTTGGAGAGCGGCGAGAAGGAAGGATGAAGAGATTGGCGGCCCTCAATATCTTTATGCTTATCTCCCATATCTATTTGTTAATAAACTCCCAGTTGCTCCCTGTATCACCTCCGACTCTCCTCGCATTCGCCCCCAGGACAACTTTTTTGCCAGCGAACTGCCCATTTGGGTCCCAACCTAAGTAGACTTTATAATGCAATTCTATCATTGACCAGAGCCCCTGCATCCTGGAACAAGGCTGTCATAGTACCCTTCTTTAAGAAGGGAAATAGAAACCAGCCAGCCAATTACATGCCGATCTCCCTTCTGGATGTGGGGGGTAACATTTTTCCCAAAGCTATTCTGAGACATCTTCAGGCTTGGGTGGAGGATGCAGGAGCCCTGAAACACCTACAGGCAGTATTTCAAGAAGGTATTAGCACAGTGGATCAGTATATGAGATTATGCCTGATCTGTGATAAATAAGCCATCTTGAGAAAAATGCCCATTGATGCCGTCTTTATAGATCTAAAGGCAGCATTTGATACAGTCCAGTGGGCAAGGCTGGGGACGTCCCTGATGGAATTGAGCATCCTGAAGGAGTTATTGAATGTCATTCATTCGCTTCATGTGGGGAATGATGCCAGGTTCCGTTGGGTTATCGATGGGGCAATGTCCAAAATGGTGGAAATTGAGATGCACCTGTTAGCATCTGATAAAATCTCACTTTATTTGTATTTATTTATTTATAACGCGCAAACCAACAGGCCCGGAGGCATCAGGGCGCAATTTGTACAAGGTTACAGATATGCAGGCATAACAGAGAATCATTAAACATTTACACATGGGTGCAGGTATAACATAGAATCATTATATACATTTACAAGAGGATCTTATATACATATGTACAGTAGTTTCAGTGCCGATAGGTGATAATAGCGGTCGGCAAGTCAGGGTAGGTCAGGAAGAAGCGCGAAGCCTGCCTTAAAGCTGGTTGAAAAGCCAAGATCTAGTATTGGCTTTGAAGGTATTGAAAGAGTCTTCCGCTCTAATTGAAACAGGGAGGGAGTTCCATAACTTGGAAGCTAAGACGGGGAAACTTGAGCCCCCTGCTTTTTGCAATTTAAATCTGGGGATTGCTAGACAGTGGGATTGGGCTGTTCTTAGAGGTCGGGAGGTAGAGTGGCGCGACAGTCGACTACCAAGGTAGATCGGGGCTTTGTTGGCTAGGCATTTGTGCGTAAGGGCGAGTGTTTTGAGTGAAATTCTTTGTTTGACAGGTAGCCAATTTAACTTACTTCTGGTTTCTGTGATGTGGTGGTGTCGGGGAATGTTTAAAGCGGCACGAATGGCGTTGTTTTGTGTCGTTTGAAGTCTGTTCAGGTTCTCTTGGCTGGTGCCAAGATAGAGAGCACTGCAGTAATCAATTTTAGCTATAATAAGGGTTCTCGCTAGCGTAACGCTCTTAGACGTAGTGAGGAATGGTCTGCAAGCTGCGATAAGTTTGCATGTGTATGCAGACGCAGATCTGACAGCATTAGTTTGTCGGGTTAATGAGAGTGTGGCATCAAGGTAGAAACCTAACGTTTTGGTGTCTTTTGAGACACAAATGATATTACCATCTATGTTGAATGACTGATAGGATGGCTCTAGTCTGCTCAGGCGTTGTGCAGTGCCCAAGATCAGGAGCTCCGTCTTGTCATCATTCAAGCACAACTGATGTTGGGCCATTCAGGCTTGGATGACCAAGTAGACGTCGTTAAGGGCCTTGGTGTCACCTAGATAATCACCAGTGATGGGGATGAGTATCTGGGTGTCATCTGCATAGTTAGTATAGGAGACACCCAGATAGTCAAGCACATCAAAGAGTGGTTTCGTGAAAATGTTATAAAGTGTAGGTGACACACAAGATCCCTGAGGAACGCCGCAGTGAATCGGGGAAGGGTCCGCGGCTGCGGATGGGGCAAAGACTCTCATGGATCTGTTGCTCAGGAAAGATTTGATCCAAGCCGCAGCCGAGGAAGAGAAGTTGGCAGCTGAATGGAGGTGCTCGCACAGGATCTGATGGTTGACCAGATCGAATGCGACTGAGAGGTCGAGAAGTAGTAGCATTGCTAGTTTGCCTTGATCCTTTAGAACCTCGATTTGAGTTTTAAGGTCTAATAATGCGGTCTCTGTCCCGTGTCTGGGGCGGAAACCAGATTGTCGTAGACCTAGCAAGTTATTAGTTTCCAAGTAATTTTGGATCTGAAAGTATGCGGCACGGTCTAGGATCTTGAGCAGAAATGGTACAGTGGTGATAGGTCGGAAGTTGGTGGGAATGTTAGGGTCTAGGGAAGGTTTTTTAAGCAGTGGGATAACCCAAGCGTCCTTCAGATTGTCCGGGACAATTCCTGTTTGAAAGGAAGAGTTGATGAAGGCCGTGATGAATGGGGCCAACTCATGCGCTGAGTCCTTGATAGTAGGGGCTGGGCACGGGTCACCTTGGCAGTTAGTTTGTTTAATTCTAAGAATTATATTTTCTACCTCTGCCACGGTAAGCGGAGAGAATGCGAATGGTGTGATATTGGTAGAGTCTGGCAAGGGGGCCTTAGTGAGGGAAAGAGCGTGGTTGTCGCGGTTCAGGCTGTCCTGTTTATCTTTGATTTTGTCTTGTAGTGTGGAGATTTTATTTAGTAAGGCTGCTTGGATGTTGGCACACCATTTACTATCTTTCACGCATGTGTCAGGGGGGGGTGACTGGAGTTTCAAGCTCTCTTAGGATTTTAAAGAGTTCCTTGGTGTTCGAGTCGGCTTGTATAATGCGGTTGTTGAAAGATTCCTTTTTTGCCGTGATGATGGCATCTTTGTAGGAGAGTGAGGCTAGGAGGAAACTGTCTTTATGCTCGTCTGAGGGGTGGCTTTTCCATCGATCCATCGCACTTTTGATGTTCGCTGACTCATCAGCCTTACTGTCAATGACCCCTGTGGGACTGCACTGCCAGTTGGACATTTTTGCAAACTTTTGTTGGGAAAATGGCCTGGTAATCAATTCCCAGAAGACCAAGCCCATGGTACTTAGAGGTAATAGGGAAAAATAAAAGCCCAAAATTAGCCTCGATTTGGGGGAAGCATCCATTGAACAAGTCGATACATATAATTACTTGGGCTTTAGAATAAAACATGACTGCACCTGGAAGGAACAGCTGGAGAAAGCTCGCCTGACTTTAACCAGGAACAGTGGTACCATAGCCAAATGTGACAAAGAACATGGTGCTGGGGTCGTGAATGTGGCCCTAGAGGAATATAAGACTGAGGCACAACAGGCAGCCCTTGATGGTGCCGAGTTGTGGGGCTGGTCCAACAACTCACACTTGTCAGCCATAGAAAATACTTTCCAGAAGAACCTATTCGGCCTACCTATTTCCGCAGTGAATTTTCAGGTCAGCCTTGAGCTGGACTTACAGCCAATCGATAAAGTGTGCAGGGTAAAACATGAGTTTTATTGGGTAAGGCTCTGGACAAACGGGAACTTATTCAAGTATTGAGAGGCAGTGGGGGATTTAATGACACAGCAAGGAGCCATGACCCTGCCATGGCTCCTATTTTTAAAGAATGAACTCTGAGCACTAGGGCTTTAAGACTATTAGTCTGACTTGAATACTATTGCTGGTGATTCAAAGGCTAAGATGCATGTGCACTCATGGTCACAAGCAAAGCTGAAATTGGTAGGAAATTGTGGACTTCAACTCCGTTTTACAGATATTGGTCCCTGAAGCAGAATGAGGGCTATGAAAAATATTTGGACCCAATGCACCCGAAGCTGGTGAGATCTCTCTTTAACAAAGCTCGCCTTGGCATTCTTCCTCTTGCTGCTTTGAGGTCCAAGTGGAACCCCGATGTTACCCCGTACTATCTTTTCTGTCCGGATATTGTGGAAGATATGGTCATTTTTGTATTGCTCTGTCCTACATATGGTGATCTAAGAAAAGGATCCTTTAAACCTCTTTTTTGTGCTCAGTTAACACCACCACTGAGGCCATATTATTGTGCTGAGCAGCCAAGGATCAACTTGCAACTTTTGCAACGGGGTGGGGTTTACTTAGGGCATGGTGAAGAAGATCTAAGTATGTGATTTAGTTCACAGGTACTAGGGTGGGCCCCAAGGGTGTTATAGTATCTACATGAGCCCGCTTAGTATGTGAAGCAGTGGGGTCTGGTGATCAAAAGTGTTGTCTGTTGCAACTGAATGAATTTGATTGTCATATGGGTCCTTACTGGGTTTTGTAATCCCGAATGCACCCTATGCTCACTGTCACTTTTGTAATTGCACTGATGAATACTGTTTGCTAAATAAGCACTAACGGGACGAATTCATCTTTGCACATGTATGTGATTTCTTTTCTGAACTCACAGTGATTTTAATGTTGAACTTCATTGGGCCCTCTGTATGGAATGTACTTGATGCACATTGACACTTTTGTGATTTTTTTTCAATTATTATTTTGTGCTATAACTACAGTGATCTTCCCAATTGGGCGAACATTGTTTAAAGCTTGTTTTTGTATTGTTTCAGATCTTTGTGATTTTATTTGATCCCACAATGATTTTAATGCTGTGATTTTGGTACATTTTTATGTGTTGGCTTTTATGGTGAAACTATTGAAATAAAACATGAATTAAATGAAATGAAAATGACAAGAAACACAGCTTCTGCTTCTAACTGGAATAAGGTCTGAAATCTCTTGTCAAATAAACTGGACTTTAGTCCGCTGTATGCAAAGTCATGAAGAATGAACCCTGCTACTGCATATTAAGGTGAATCGTGTCCATTTGTCTAAGATAGGTGCAACACAGCTTTGTGGTTGTAAAACGCCTTTGGGAGATGTATGTGTTTGTCAAACAAAGGAACACTTAAGGTGACTCTGTAGAGTGACAGGTTGCATGCGTAGAAAACCATTGAAGTGATATTTATTGAGTTAGAGAAAGAGGCACAGAACAAACACACTTCCTCGAATAACAACTTTATCTCCCAAGAATCCCTTCCCCTCAGGGTTCCAAAATGAAAATTGCAAAACAGCACAGCAGATACACTATAGATCTAGAACTGATGGCATATTGTGATTTAGTGAGAAGAACTAAGAAAGAATCCCTAGTTCTCGTCCTGCCCTTGAAGTAAGTTTCAGTTATGTTATGTTAAATAGATGGTTCACGTAATGTCTCTCTACCTGTTGCCACAACACATCCAGCAACTTAGCAATAGGTAGAAATGAATCTAACATGACAGTCTCTGGGATGACTGGCCAGACACCTAAAGTCTTGTCCATAGTCAGTGCCCATCCCTGAAGACGGACCCTGTTCCAAAATGCATTGGCTAAACATTGCGACACTCATTTCATCGATGCACATTGCCTTTTTTGTAAATTAAAAATGGGATTATTTTTTCGGAGGAAATTTTGGTCTATGATTTCTGAAAATGTAGAGACATAACATGAACAATCTACTTGTATCAGGGGTCTAGAAGTGCTTTTGCCAATTGAGGCCATACATTGCCACCTCCTCACCCATACAATAGTCACATTGACCTGATTCTGGACCAGCAGACATATCTCCTCCTAATCTTCATGGACATATCTATACCTGGATGGTGCAGGAAGAAGATAACTTCGAAGAATATGTCACTGAAACCTTAAAGGAATGGTTCATACAGTCCCCTCTGACAGGGGCACCAATCTGCTTCATAAAAAAGAAAATCGGAGATCTACACCAGTGGATTGCTCAATGCGTGTTAAATTGCAACATGATGTTAATCTTAATGCTATTGGGTCTTGTACCGTGCACTGAAGCCACTTGTGTGGGCTCTTGGCGCTCCTGCAATGGAAGGAGGGTTGCAGGTATGTTATTGGGTTGAGAGGAAAAAGAGCAAGATCGCTTTATTGTGCTGTTGGCAGATTCAGTTCAGAGAAACTGGACACTGAGTGCGTTTTCGGTTGGTATCTGTCATATGTTGTTGAGGTGTGATTGTGTATGGTTGTTTTTCATGTCTGGTGTTGTGAAGTGCGTTTAGCGTGTGGTGCGGTAGAGGGTTGGTTGTGTTTAGTTTAGAGTTTGACGGTGTGTATGCAGAAAAGTGAGTTTTTATTACGGTTAGTTAGTGGCAATACCTTCCTACTTCCGAAATTCTGTCTGTGTGTGATGCATTTCCCACACCAAACTGTTAATTCAAGTGCAATGCATTTACGTCCCCCAGCAATTCAACCAGGTGATACATATTCCCTGTCCTCATGATTCAATTCTAGTGCAGCAAGGTTTATGCACCCTACAAATCTCTCTTAGAACCATGCATTTCTCAGCCCAGGCAGTCCATCCAAGTGTGATACATCTTCCACCCCAACTGTTCATCCAAACTAGACACACTTCCCACCCTCAATACTCCATCCAAGTCCAGTGCCCTTTGCGTCTCCTACAGCCCATTCTGGTGTGATGCATCTCCCATCCCCTGCATTCCACTCTGGTGCGACTCACTCCTCACCCTTAACCATCCATCTGGGTGTGATATGCTTCCAGTCCCCAACAGTCTATCGAAGTGCGATGCAATTCCCACCCCACACAATCCATCTCAATCAACCCATCATGAAACAGAAGTTACATAGTACCTGTCTCAGAGCGCAGCAGGGAGCACAAGGCTTAGCTGCATAATGTGGCTAACCTACACGTACAGGCTGAGTGCGGAAGTGGCTAATTTACACAGTTCGGTTACATGCAGGATAAGGCCAGCCCATGAGAGTAAGCTAATGCTGGTAGGTATATGATATGATATCAGGTGATTAGAGTTGGGCGTTTTACTGGAATACGTTAGTGGTTGTGCTCCCCGCTTTTCTGGTCGTTTTCTCTTGTTGGATTTTTCATGGTTTAGCATGTTGGATTGTTTTGATGGGGTAGATCCTTTGCTCGCTTCATGTTGGGTGTTTTGATAAAGAAAATGTATCTGCTGCCACTGATTATTGCTCTCGTCGATCAAGTTTGTAAAGCAAAGTTGTTCAGCAGGAGTCATCTATGAGGTGACACCAGCTGGTGCAGATATAAACCACAGTTGAATGGCATGCAGCTTTCAAAACCAAGTTCAGCCATTAGACACAATATTGCCAGTAGGACTGTGCATTGCACCTGAAGTCTTTCAACACTTCACATCTGTTAACTGTTTTGTAAAGACAACAAAATTGTTCCGAAATACACTGGGAAGAAACAAAAAACCACCTACCTGGGGATTTATATGGTGAACAGATGTCTGAAGAAACCCTGGTGGATCTTCGAAGAATAGGAGAAATCCCCCTGAGAAATCCTCAAAGGACCTGCAAAAGCTTGTCCTTCGTGAAACTCTGAGGGAAACCCTCGTGGGGGATAAAACCCTGGAAGAGCTGCTGGTGGGCATTGTCTTCCTGTGGAGACCCAGTGAGAGCTGGTCTGGGTATTCTTTCTGGCTGTTTTAGACGAGAGGCCTTTGAAACTGAGCTAAATATAGTGGGTAAAAATGAACACAGTTATTCCTGAAAGTAAGGAAAGGAGAAGTTCCTATAGAGGGTTCTAAGAGCTTACCATGTGCTAAACATGAAGAGAGCGGAGAGGTAAGGAATCTCTGTCGTGTTGCAAAAGTAAGAGGGCACTATGATGAGGGAAAGAAAAGACCCGTAAGATTTAGGGTGTATGTATCTAGTTCTATAAGAGTAGGATGAACTAGGAGAAAGCCTACCCTTTTACTTCCAAGTCCTTTTGAGCCAGCCTGAGTGGATGAGGAAAATCTGGAGGTTCCCAACAAGGTATTGCTATAAAGGAAGGGTGAGGAGTTAGAAACAGAAGTCCGATAGCCGGGAGTGATTGAAGAAGTAAGATGAAAAGTAGATTAGTACCTAGAGACTCCCTGGAGGGAGGTATGGAGGAGATTCCGGGTCTAAGCGTGCTTAGAAGTAGAATCGATCCCGGAAGTGCCGGAAATGAAAATGAAAGGTTCCTTAAAGCCTTCTGAAATAAAAGGGAGAAATGGAGAACAAGAAGGTGAGTAAAGTAGACAAAAAAATGGTTGAGAGGAAATGTCTTCGTAATCCTAGTGAGGCGAACTTACGAAGCGTGTGCCGGCTCCTGAGAGAGTAGCAACGCATCTTCCTTCTGTTCTTGCTGGATTATAAGGGAGTGAACAGGAAGTGATGGTGGAAGGTTGCAAGGCTTCCTGGGAATTAACAACTAGCCTGCATTGTACGCTAGCGATGGTAACTGCTGTGGCGGCCATCTTGGAATCAGTCTCAACTAGACTATGGAGTAGACAATTTCCTAGTGCAGAAGTGGCGGCCATGTTGGAAATAGGTCGGAAGGCGAAATGCACATTAGAAAACATCACAGTATGCCCCTTTTTAGACCTGCTTCCTCCCGGTTTAGACGGGTGTTTGAGGTGAAATTTCTTAATAAGGCGGGGAGCATGAATCTCAGTCTCAGGTTCCCATGTGCGGTCGGCAGGAGAATACCCCTTCCAGTCCACAAGATACTGTAACCGACCCCGATGATACCGAGAGTCACAAATTTCTTTGACTTCGTATTCTGGTCCGGTTTCACACATCTCTGGGGGAGGACGAACCGAGACCACAGGGTGAAAAATACTTCGATTGTCTGGTTTCAATTGTGATATGTGAAAAACAGGATGAATCTGGGACCAGGAGGTCGGGAGTCGGAGTTTAAAAGCTGCGGTACCAATCATTGAAATAACCTGAAAAGGTCCAAAAAATCGAGGAGAAAGCTTAGATGGTACTAAATGGCGAGGGAGAAATCTAGAGGATAGCCAAACCCAGTCCCCTTTCTTGATCACTGGTGCTGGGGTTCTGTGGCGATCTGCAAAATGTTTCCTTTTGACTTGTGAATTTTGTAATGCGGTCAAGGCGGAGCTATGTCCGTGACGTATCTGGAGCATTAGAGAGTCCACATCTGGAAATCTGGTTTCGAATCTTTTCAGTATCGGGAAAGAAGTGAGATTGAATCCATATGTACAATGAAAAGGAGTTGTGTTAATGGCAGAATGGTATGAGTTATTGTATGTGAATTCGGCCATGGGCAGGAGTTCCTTCCAGTTATCTTGGGCTGCAGAAACATAGCTCCGGAGATATCCTTCCAATGTTTGATTGAGTCTCTCAGTCTGGCCATTCGATTGAGGGTGATAGCCTAAACTGAGAGCCCGAGAAATACCGAGGTGTGAACAGACAAGCTTCCAATATCGTGAGGTATACTGTGAACCCCTGTCAGAGATGATAGTCTCGGGTAAACTATGTAAGGTGAAGATGTTACTGATAAAGATGCAGGCCATTCGTGCTGCCGATGGTACTCCTATCAGAGGAGTGAAGTGAGCCATTTTGGTAAGGGTATCGATGGTTACCATTATAGTGGAACAACCCTCTGAAGGTGGAAGATCAACAATAAAATCTGTTGATATTATCTGCCAAGGGCGAGAGGGTAATGGCATCTTTACCAATTCCCCAAGAGGTGCTTTTCGAGGAACCTTGGTTTGTAGGCAGACGGGGCAGGACCTGACATCCTTCCGGAACGTAGGCCACCAGAAAAAACGTGAGATCAATTCCAGAGTTGACAGGACTCCACAGTGTCCAGCTATCTGTGAAGAGTGACACATATCCAAGACTTCTTTCTGGTTTGGTCGAGTGGGAATTAATGCCTTATTTCCATGAAAATAACAATTGTCTTCCTTGATCAAAGCCGTTTTACCGATAAGTGACAGTTGGTCCTTGGTAATGTGCCCCGATTGGATCTTAAGTCGTGACAAAAAATCTGATGTGGTTTGTAAACCTGAAGCCATCAGGGGAAAGATGGGTTCTGTCTTGAAAAGTTTGTTGGGAAGGTGTTCCTTCCGTGAAAGAGCATCCGCCTTCGAATTATCCCTTCTGGGAATAAATGAGAAAGTGATCCTGTATGGAGAGAAGAAATGAGCCCAGCGAGCCTGGCGGCTATTACAGGTTTGTGCGTACTGCAGAATCCGGAGGTTGTGATGATCTGTCCTGACTTCAACAGGATGTCTGGCTCCTAAGAGTAAATGACGCCACTCCTCAAAGGCTCGCTTGATGGCTAAGAGTTCTTTTTCTAGAACAGTATAGTTTAGTTCGGCAGGAGCAAGTGTCTTGGATAGATATGCTACAGGGCGTTCTTGATTAGAATCGTCTAGTTGAAGTAGAACTGCTCCTAGAGCGTACTGTGAGGCATCGGTTTCAACAATAAACCTGCGGGATTGATCAGGTGTTAACAGGATAGGAGCTGAGGTAAACAATTCCTTAAGTTTATTGAATGCTTGGTCTGTGATCGGAGACCATAAAAATATTTTTCCCTTTTTTAGTAGATTCGTCAAAGGTTGAGTAAGTCTTGAGAATTCGGGAATAAACCTTTGATAGAAATTAGCGAATCCAACAAAGCGTTGAATGTCCTTGCCGGAAGAGGGAGTGGGCCAGTTTTGGACAGCAGACACCTTTTCAGGGTCCATTGCTATTCCTTGGGCCGAAAGAACATATCCTAGGTAGGTAACCTGAGTTTGATGGAAGGAGCATTTCTCTATCTTACAATACAAATGGTTTTGTTGGAGCCGCCGTAACACCTCTTCAACATGTTTCTGATGTTCTTGGATATTGAAAGAGAATATCAAAATATCATCTAAATAGACGACCATATTATGAAGTAGCAGATCTGCAAAGATGTGATCCATAAACCTTTGGAAAATAGCCGGGGCGTTGGACAATCCAAAAGGCATCACTCTGTATTGAAAATGTCCAAACGGAGTTCTAAATGCTGTCTTCCATTCGTCACCCGGTTTTATTCGAATAAGATGATACGCTCCCTTGAGATCCAATTTGGTGTAAATGTTGGCCCCTTTAACTGCTTCAAGAATGTCGGGTATTAATGGCATAGGGTATTTGTCAGGAACTGTGATTTTATTCAGCCCACGGAAATCTATGCACGGGCGGAGTTCCGTAGAGTTTCTTTTGGAAACAAAAAACAAAGAGGCAGCCGCAGGTGAAGTGGATTCGGTGATCAGTCCATTCTTAAGATGGGTTCGAAGATACTCACGTAGGACCTCCTTTTCGTTTTCAGATAAGTTATACATTCGCCCAAATGGTAATGGCTGGTCAGGAACCAGCTCTATAGAGCAGTAATCCCTACGGTGAGGGGGAAGTTGAGTGTATTCTGAGACAGAAAAACTTCCTGGAATTTATGATAGCGTTCTGGAAGCCCAGATACATGGTTAAGGGAGGTTACCCACTGGTGATTCAAGGGAACTGGAGCAGAGTCAACCATCACCTTTTGCTGATTTTTGACACAATGGGTTATGCAGTATTCAGACCCCAGAAAGAAAGATCCAGCTGTCCAGTTAATGAACGGGTTGTGTTTCCTTAACCACGGTAATCCTAGAATTACTGGATGATGGGCTGCCCGAATGATATCCAACGTGAGAATCTCTTGATGACCAGATATGTTCATCAAGATTAGATTAGTTTGATCCTTGATGGGTCCGGAAACCAAAGGGCTACCATCCACACTTTCCACTGGAATAGGTTCTACCTTAGTGGACCTGGGAATTCTGTGTAAGATGGCCCATTGATCATCAATGAAATTTCCGGCCGCTCCACTGTCCACTAGTGCCGGTATGTTCTGTAGCAGACGATCACCGAAGGAGAAAGAGACCAAGAGTACCACCGTATGAGAATCGGTCTGACTAGTACAGAAGGAGGAGTAAGAGGTTTGTGAGGAACCCTGTTTAGGTGTTGATTCCCGTACCGTGGTTCCCCTTACGGCCGGGAGCTGGCGTTTGCCGAACGCCAAGGTGGTGTAATTGGGCAATCTTGTACCGTGTGGTTATTTGAACCACAGTACATACAAAGACCCAAGGTCCTCCTCCGGTTTCTCTCTTCGGGAGTCAAGGGGCCTCGAGCTGTTGAACCAAATTGCATCGGTTCATCATTGGACTGAGGACGAGAAGGAGGAGAGAACGTAGTTCATGTATTCCTTCCCTTTTTTCTCTCCATTACTCTTTCCTTCATACGGTAATCTATTTGCATTACCAATGCGATGAATTCAGTTAGTGTAGAGGGGCGAGGGACCCGAGACACCTCGTCTTTGAGGTCTTCAGATAAACCTGTTCTGATGAGTGTGACCTGAGCGTCATCTGACCAAGTGGTTTCGCTTGCCATCTGTTTGAATTTGGTTATGTAAGCCAAAATATCTAAACTTCCTTGTTTTAGGTCAAGGAGGTGTTCTTGTGACGCTACACAAATCTCTTGGCGGCCAAACATGGTATGGATGCTATTGCAAAATGCTGTATGAGAGTCTAAAATAGGGTTATTGTTTGTGACTAAAGGTGTTGCCCAAGCCAATGCTGGTCCAGTCATTTGTGAGACCATATATCTCACACGATCTCTATCAGTATGAAAATAAGCTGCTTTAAAGGCAAATTGCACAGAGCAGGAGTCCAAGAACTCCTTAACCTTATGCGGGTTACCATCAAACTGTCCTCCTGGTAAGGGTCCTGGAGGAACGTCTGAGCAGTGTGGGATACGAGGGGCTGCAGCCTGTTGGGCCGTTTGCTGTTGGAGCTGTGTTAAGGAGGCATTCTCATGCTTTAACTGCTGTACTTCAGTAGTTAGGGATTGAACAGCAGAAATCAGCTGTTGAATTTGTTGCTGCTGTTGCTGATCCATGACTTGTGATTCCTATGTTTCTACCCAGAGTACTAGGAACAAAAGATAACACTGGCGTTGCTAACTGTTAACTGTTTTGTAAAGACAACAAAATTGTTCCGAAATACACTGGGAAGAAACAAAAAAACACCTACCTGGGGATTTATATGGTGAACAGATGTCTGAAGAAACCCTGGTGGATCTTCGAAGAATAGGAGAAATCCCCCTGAGAACTCCTCAAAGGACCTGCAAAAGCTTGTCCTTCATGAAACTCTGAGGGAAACCCTCGCGGGGGATAAAACCCTGGAAGAGCTGCTGGTGGGCGTTGTCTTCCTGTGGAGACCCGGTGAGAGCTGGTCTGGGTATTCTTTCTGGCTGTTTTAGACGAGAGGCCTTTGAAACTGAGCTAAATATAGTGGGTAAAAATGAACACAGTTATTCCTGAAAGTAAGGAAAGGAGAAGTTCCTATAGAGGGTTCTAAGAGCTTACCATGTGCTAAACATGAAGAGAGATCGGAGAGGTAAGGAATCTCCGTCGTGTTGCAAAAGTAAGAGGGCACTATGATGAGGGAAAGAAAAGACCCGTAAGATTTAGGGTGGATGTATCTAGTTCTATAAGAGTAGGATGAACTAGGAGAAAGCCTACCCTTTTACTTCCAAGTCCTTTTGAGCCAGCCTGAGTGGATGAGGAAAATCTGGAGGTTCCCAACAAGGTATTGCTATAAAGGAAGGGTGAGGAGTTAGAAACAGAAGTCCGATAGCCGTGAGTGATTGAAGAAGTAAGATGAAAAGTAGATTAGCACCTAGAGACTCCCTGGATTCCAGGTCTAAGCATGGTTAGAAGTAGAATCGATCCCGGAAATGCCGTAAATGAAAATGAAAGGTTCCGTAAAGCCTTCTGAAATAAAAGGGAGGAATGGAGAACAAGAAGGTGAGTAAAGTAGACAAAAAAATGGTTGAGAGGAAATGTCTTCGTAATCCTTGTGAGGCGAACTTACGAAGCGTGTGCCGGCTCCTGAGAGAGTAGCAACGCATCTTCCTTCTGTTGTTGCTGGATTATAAGGGAGTGAACAGGAAGTGATGGTGGAAGGTTGCAAGGCTTCCTGGGAATTAACAACTAGCCTGCATTGTACGCTAGCGATGGTAACTGCTGTGGCGGCCATCTTGGAATCAGTCTCAACTAGACTGTGGAGTAGACGATTTCCTAGTGCAGAAGTGGCGGCCATGTTGGGAATAGGTCGGAAGGCGAAATGCACATTAGAAACCATCACAACATCTGGTGTCTTCCACGTTTTGTGTGCGGTATTCCTTGTCGAGTATTTGGAGTACATATTAATGTACTCACATTCTGTTAGAGAACATGAACCCCATGTACGGGAGGACCTACAAAAACTGAGGCAGAACGAACTGTGCTAAACAGGAAACATTTAATTTCCACATTCAAGTATTATAATTCTAAGGGTACACGCTCATGCCTAACCGAGTAGAGATGGATTAAAAGAAGAACTAGGTTGTGAATTATTGGCACTGACTACTGTAATTCGTGGATATCCAGCTCTTTGGGATGTTTGTCAAATGTTACTGTTTTTATGCCATACAATGTTGCAGCCATCTTCCAAGCACCTACTCATCTCACCAAGAAAAATGTGCCATTCCTGAGGACACCACTTACTCAAAAAGACATTAATTGGCTCAAGGAAGCCTTCTGGTCTGCCATGGTCCAAATACAACCAAAGACCAGACCAGTACTTACATCTGGTCATGTTCAACTGGACATGACTAGACCAGACAGAATGCAATTACTGCATCTATGACATGGGGATTTGGCAATCAAAGAA
The DNA here is from genome assembly GCF_040938575.1 of Ambystoma mexicanum. Taxonomy (NCBI): domain Eukaryota; kingdom Metazoa; phylum Chordata; class Amphibia; order Caudata; family Ambystomatidae; genus Ambystoma; species Ambystoma mexicanum. The sequence goes on from NC_090928.1 coordinate 733,778,933, forward strand.
AGTTAAAGCAACTGGAGACATTACTTGTAAATGTTGGTCCTCTGTGTAGAGGTAATAATGGACCTGACAAACCACGACATGCTACGTAGATGTTAAATTTTTGCAAATATAACAAAATTACAAGGCCAGTGCACTATACCAAATGGAATCCACACCAGACACCAGAGTCAGCGTATATTAGTATGACACATGACACGCTGGAACTATGGCAACATCCTAAAATGCAGGATCCACAAATCCTACAACTGCTTCAACAGCATATCCTAATTTCTAGCCGGCGATGGAAGCGTACTTTAACATCAGGGATGCCTATATGTGCCAAAATAAGGAAGGAGCTACTCCAGTGGTGTCATGATTTTACATTGAGTTGTCATCCTTGGAAAAAACAAGCTTGTGAAATGGTTCAATGCCGGCTGGTTCTGGTGGCCTGTATTGTGGGCTGACATTGAAGAATACATAAAGGACCATCTGCACACAGCAGAACAAATCTATTAAGGCATCAGCAAGCCATCTCTTACTCTTGATAATGCCACCTGATCTTGAGGCAAGCTCAACATGGACTATGATACAGAATTACCTTCACCCAAAAAAAGACTCTTGTTGTGGCTATTTGCAATACCTGCATTACGATGGACCATTTTGTGGGGTTAGCCATACTAAAACAGAGGAAACTGTGGCACAACATTTTGTGTGACAGGTGGGTTGATTGCATTGACTTCAGGATGATATAGTATCCGTCCGAGGACTGCAATTCACGGGCTAGTCCTGACATATATTGACTCAGCAACTCAGCTTCTGTGCAGTACACTTCCCCACCTTCGACCATCAAACAGCTTGTTAAACCAAAAAAGTAAATCAGGTCATCAAACAATAGCTATGATGCTACATAACCCAAAGGCAAAACAAATGGATATATTTTCTACCCTTGGCGCAATTTACATATAACAACCACTGTCATGCTTCCATTGGAATGTTCTCACTTCTTTGTCTGACTGGCACCCACCTTAATATATTTATATTTTTATATTTTAGCATTTTTGAAGCGCTCACACAGCCCACGGGCATTGAGGCGCTGTTACAGGAAATTGTTTGTTTTTTAGTTGCATAATTGTTTTTTTGTCCTAGTTGTGTATTTATAACTCACTTAGGTACCCAGAGGTTTCTAAGCGCGGATCCAGGGATCAAACCTGTGTTGCTTTGTGTCATCGTGCTTCCAAGGCGAGCATTTGCGGCTGAGCTATCCTCCCGGGACTTAAGACTTTCCCCACACCTACACTCCCCCCATGCCAACTCTATGCTGCGCAGGAATTCACTAATTAGATGGTAGGGGTCCACAACAATACTAAAAAAAAAAATCCTGTTAATACTAGAGAGACATACAATAAATAAACATTGAAAGCAGAAACCAGTCCTGCCTTTTAAGCTGTGCAATCGTGTATGCCATTCAACAATGCCATATGAAGCCATATGAATCTGCAGCCTTGTTTTGTGGGGCTAGTCAGTATGTGAAAGTTGGTGTCTTTGCTGGCTATGAAGTTGGAGTTACCAAAGCACTGGCATATTCATCCAGTATTTGTATGTATCCTACCCATCTTACTCACCATCAGGGACGGTGTCAGCAGGGGTCGCAACTGTGACACTTGGGAAATTCCTTGTGAACCCAAATAAAAAAGCAACATAAAAGTGATGCTCCTGCTGTAGTGGGGCCGCCCGCGGTGGAGAGGGCCGTGCCACACCAGGTCTGGTGGGACCATGGCCCAGTCCTCACCCATCAGGCTGAAGGCTGTGCCGGGAAGATGCTCAGTGGGGGATGGCGCTGGAACTGACCGTGACATGTGGCACATGTCACATGCCACGTTCAGCTCCAACCCCTTCTCCCTCGGCTTCCTTGCAGTTCACATACAGGAAGCAGTAAACTCTTGCAGCTTCCTGGTTCCTGTTTGTGTGCAGCATGGAGGAGCCAACGGTGGCCTGTAAGGACAAACCGAAGCTCCAAGAAAAAGGTAAGAAGGCTCTAAAAAAAAATATGATGTGTTTTTTGCATGTGTGAAGTGCGTGATGTATGTATGTGAATGATGGGTGAATGAAAAGTAATGTGATGTGATGTGTGTTTTTGAATGTTCTGGCTGGGTGGGTGTGTGCCTGTGTAGAGAACGCAATGAGTGGATGTAAGAGAAGGTGCGAGTGACTGGTGGGTGAATGAGTATGAATGTGATATATGTTTTTAAATGTTCTAGCTGGGTGGGTGTGTGCCTCTGTAGAGAACGCAATGAGTGGATGTGAGAGAAGGTGTGAGTGAGTGACTGGTGGGTCAATGAGTATATATTTGATGGTGTGTATTTTTAATGTTCTGGGTGGGTGTGTGCCTGTGTAGAGAATGTGATGGGTGGAGGTAAGAAAAGGTGTATGTATGAGTGAGTGAATGAGTATGAATGTAATGGTGTGTATTTGAATGTTCTGGGTAGGTGGCTGCGTGCCTGTGTAGTGAATACAATGAGTGGATGTAAGAGAAGGTGTGAGTAAGAGACTGGTGTGTGAATGAGTATGAATGTGGTAGTGTGTGTCTGAAAGTTCTGAGGTGGGGTTGGGTGTGTGCCTGTGTGGTGAATGCAGTGTGAATGAATGTGAGAGTGGATGTATGGGTGAGTGACTGGTGGGAGAAAGGGAATGCAAGTGTACATGTGTGTGTAAGGCCCTGGGAGACTGTGGAACACTGGAGTTTTTTTGCCACATTCTTTATTGACTTTGAATGTGTTACTGGAATTTGCGGGCAGAGCCAAGTTCATGTGTGCCATTACCTGGCTAGACTGGCATTTTGGTGCAGTCAGTTTAGCCATTGCTTACTGTGTCATGACAGTTATTATTCTGCATCTTTAAAAGACCAAGCATGATAAGTAATGTTACCTCACTAGACTGATGTTTTGGTGTAGTGGCCTGCATATTTTTTACTGTACCATGCCTTTTGTGTTAACGGTGCATCTATGATGAATCAAGCATGATAAGTGTTCTTATGGTTCTAGACTGGCTTACATCGGAACCAGTGTGGACAGGCTTTCATATTGTGACAAGTCACTTTGAATGACCAAACCAACGGTTCTTGCATATGAGTACTGGCATATATTGGCAGAGCCAGTTTTGTGCCCAGTGCCAGTAATGATACTATAAAAAACATCTTAAAGCAAACATGAGTATGGTCTTATATGGGAATACTAGCATATGTTTGTAGAGCCAGTATGGAAATGTATGGGTGTAGCCAGCATTACAATGTTTTTTATACTGGCATATATTACAGCGATAGGCATGATAATGCATTGGGACTTGCATCTATTGTACTTTTTCCATATTATACCCTACACCCTACAAAACCGATTGTTGGCCTTTTACTCAAATTTTCACAGAAAGTGTGCTGTGTTATGCACCATTTTAACCCATTATTCAAACATTTTCTCTGGGGAGGGAGAAGAATCCCCTCTGACTCCCTCCCACCCAAACCCATTTTTGTTAATTCGGGCTCCCTTGCTAGGCTCAGTCACAATTGCATACCTGAGGCAAATATTTACACCCTCCAAAAAAAACAACTCACCAGTCACCACTGGTGGCTGGTATATTTGTGGACTGGGTACCACCCCATTTTTTCTATGCTAAGTGAAACAATGAAGCTTTGATCAAATAACATATTTACTTCTTTCACTTGCAGTAGTGTATGCCCCTGCGGTGGCATAATAATCAGGGACATTGTGCACACGTGGTGGTCTGGACCAGCCCGGCGTGTGGCGTGCCTTGTGCTTTGTTAAGGAACTTGGGGTTGACCACATTTTTTGCTATGCCATTGTGCACCACTGGGTCTGACAAAGGGGTAGTGTGCAGTGCGCGCCTTGAAGTTTGTCAGTGAGTTCTTGGGTGAGAAGCAACTTGTGGGTGTTTTCAATTAAAATAACTGTGCGGTGCCACATATTTATGTGTGCAGCAATGATATTAAATTAAATGGTGGGGGATTTTTAAGTCTTCTGGCCCCCAGTATTTTGCTTAGATAATAGAAACTACGGGGTGTCTTGGGTAGATTGAAAGAACCCTTCCCATGTATTATACTCCAGCAAAGATAACATCAGGTGAACTCCCCTGTGTGCACGCAGACCAGTCAAATAGGTTTCTTCTATCGTAGTGGTAGCTGACTTATAGATACATTTATAACCAGGAAATTTTGTTGATACTAAATCCTGGTCAATGATTGAATTTTCAGGCTATGATCGTGCAGCATTTTGCTCCTGGGTAAACAGCAGTGTATGCCTCCCCAAATCAGTGCTCATTTGGCTAGTTTAACACAGCAACGCCACATATAACTAGTACTTCTGTGTCCAATCATCTATAGATGTTTCATAAACTAGCTGTAGCCTGCATTTGAGATTTTGGTTATCCTGTTACAAGTACTGCATTATGGATATTTTATATATAGAGCCCACTTTGAATCTGGTTAATGACATTCCCCAAATGTGTGATCGTGGACAAATCACACCTCCCCCTGTGCCTCGGTTCTTATATCTGGATGAAATGAGAGAGGCTGGAAACATGTGTGCTAGACGCATCTGAAATATCTGAAGGTTGTTTGCCATCACTTCCCGTGATATCACTTGGGGGAGGGATCAAATGATATCACTTCCTATGATGTCATCAGGAAGTCAAGTGTCATGTGATGTCGCTTCCTCTACCCCAGGCTTTTTGGTGAAATGACATCCCTGCTCACCATGGGGTGTTTCCGAATGTGCCCCTTTTACATGTCTCTGGGACCAAGATAATAAAGCATGTCATAGGCTCCAGAGGCAGAAGTCACTGGCTGGCTGGAAAGTATGGGGTCCAAGATCTGGGAACTCAGTATATCCGTCACAACCTCACTTTTGTTATGATCCTATGTCTCATGTAGTATTGCAAACTGCTGTATGCCCCGTAGGGGACAGACAGACAGAGGAGACAGATGGTTCCAGGTTAGCATCATTGAAGTAGCCAGATGCGTCTTCACATGCAGTTGCATCATTCTCTTGTAGCTTCCCACCAGCCTCACCTCATCCTTATCCTGCTAGTGTTCCCTCACTCTGACACCCCCTCTGTGGGCTATCTAAGCTGTGCTCCTGTAAAAGACCATGCCAAACCCTTCCTGACTGCTGTTAGGGGTCTTCCCAATGCCCTGCTCTTCACTCTCTGGCATTTGGTCTTTCTTTGTAAAAACGTACTGCTCCTGCACTGTCAGCTAAATTATGGGTGTGCGTGTGTGTGTTATGGTGAGGCCACTACTGGAATATGATGTCCAACTGTCGGAATAAAAAGTATATTGTGCCTCCTATTGTAATAAATATATTTAATATTGGCCTACACCAAGCTGCTCGAAAGTCGCTTGCGAGAGAAATCTGTGTTGCAAGTCCTGACTTTTAATCTATGTAGGCCGCCATTTTAGGTCAAACCGCCATTTTAGGATTCGTTGTGGAAAAGTCACCCTGTGAGCTAAAATGGTGGACGATGTCATTGCAAAATACAACATGGCCGTCTTGACCTCTGTACATATCTAATGTGTAATCTGCCTGCAGGCCACTTGTTGAGGTCATGAACTGAGACCTCGTCCTTCGTTGACTTATGTGTAAAGGGATCACTTGTGCGATGAAACTAATCCACGAGCATATATTGAGATAATGTGTTTGCATACTGAACGAAGAACATCTGTCTTACTACATTGTATTTATGTTTAAGGAGACCTGCATGCAAAACTTTAGAATACACAGTGAATGCATACGCTTGTTGTTACATGTATTAAAGGCAAACCAGTTATATGCGGTTATTTGAGACTCGGCACGAACCCTAGAATTGGTGATGTATAAAGTATAATATTAACCCGAAGTGGGGCTGGACATAGTGCCCACAAAAAGTATAAAAAGCGAATGCATTCTAATGTACAGCGTTTCTCACTGAACCACGCTGGAGTTCGTTGTGTTGTATTGAGGGCCGATAGCTATCTGACTTTGCACTGTTTTTTGTAATTGAATTCAGTAGAGAATAAAGTACTTTGTATGTTCCTTTGTAATCCGTGTTCGGTGTATTTCCTTTTGGGGTACTCAGCCTCGATATTTTATTTCTGTTTTCACACAACTTTCTTTAGGTCTTTGGTGTCACTCTTCCTATGAACATGGCTTTACTACTGCCTCCTTTCTCCCTTGTGCACTATCAGGCACCATTCCACCAGCCCTCATTGCCCCAGCTGTTAGCCTGTCCCTGTCTTTGCCCTTGAACCTTCCTCTGGGGAAAGTCTCACACTCTCAGTCTTGGACTAAGTCCTTGTCTGGCTCCCAAAAACAGCCTCCGCTTCTCAGTCAGTCTCGGGGCCTATTTACATTTTGCCTATCCATTAGTAGGGTTGCTTGACCTCCCCACAAGGTGATCCCAGTTACCTCAAAGTCCACTTGTTCATGGGTCTAAAGAGCCTCTCCAGAAGATTTCTAACCACTTCTCTTCCCCCAAGAATCCCACTAAGATGCTGGCTGGTTGCCAGACCTAATGAATCACCACTTGAAGTAACCCAGTCTACGCCCTGCCTTTCCAGCCTTCAGGCCTTCTCCTCATAAGATGTTCCTGTCCACTGACCCTGACCGCAGGTGGGCCACACTCCTCCATATCATAAAATGATTCTGGCAATACCTGTGGATATGCGTTGTGCTGTCATCAATTCCTGTGTGAATCCTTGTAACTCACCCCCCGAAAGCAACATATACCAAGTGCTGCACTTACAGGTCAAGCACATGAACAATGGTTGTTATGCCACTGTCCCTGGAGGATGGGCCACGAGTGGAAGAGCAGTTCTATGATCTTGCCCATTTCCTCTCTGCTCTGGATTCTAGAATGCACCATTGAGGCAATGTAGCCATCTCTTGTAGAGGAACACGTTTCCTTTACTCTGAAGCTCTGCCACAGGACGATATCAATTTCAAAGTGGTAAAGCGTACGACCATCAAGATCTTGTTTCAGATGTGATCTATGCCTTGAATTGTCACCCTTTTCTCCAACGTACACTCTTTCTCAGACGTCTGCTCCCTTCATGCAACAGTACCACAGTACCAGGAAGCTGCATTCAAAGCCATGGGGGTATTAGCTGTTGGTGTATTGGATAAACAGAGAAAATTAAAAAAAACGATGTCAGTTTCATGGACATAACTTTCATAAAACATTCTATAGATAATCACAACAAGTGAGATCCATCACTAATCAAATTATATGGCATGACCCACGTCAATGAACAATGCACACTACTGTTAAGATTTGTGTAAAAAGCACGTTTTAAATAAACCAATATCCACATCAAATACTTGATGTGTGTGGCATCTCGTTTGGACATTCCTCTGTGTAGAAATATGCAAGTGAATACTTTGACCATAACCCACCAGTAGTAGCAGAAGGTCTAAGCAATCTTCTCCTCCCCGGGTTGGTGTGCTGCTGATACCTGCAGCTTATCCTGATATCCTCTGGGCCTGGGACTTGAGGGGCTTCAGTGGAACGTGATGGCATGGTGTGAGGGCTGATTGTTTCATTTGAAAACACATGTGTTTTTAGACACTTTCAAGGATCGGCGAGAAGACAACAACGGCACACACAGTAGGGCTTGCGTTTCATTTTGGGATGCTGCGACTGATTGTGATGTGGAGGCAGTGCATGGGTGGCATTGTCCTGTTGGATGCATGATGCTGGAGCCCCTGAACTATCAATTCATGACGGCAGTATTAGGAATGCTCGTCGACCCCTTACTCAAGGCATTTAATGGCTGTGAACAGTTTTGTGACTGGCAGGACCTGGGGTTTATATAATAGTCTAATAGGAAGGCTTGACCTGCTGCTGAGAATTGTTCATGGTGTTGTTTTGATGAGACAAAATGTGTGTCATTCATGCCAATATGCCTTCTTAAGCAGCATGCAATATTGAAGTCTGGCGGGGTGATGGTTTCACAGGATGGCCTTGCCCAGCAAGGGGCAGTATTTAAAGGAGAACAGTATCCAGCTTGTGAGTGTCATGCAACACTGGCAGGAGATTTGGTTGGCACAGACTGAGCTGCAGTAGTTGGCTGTGGCAGAGAGTGGTGGTCATGGTATTTTGGATTTATACTGCACACTGCTACCATTTGCATACTCTCCAAGGCAAAAGCTGGGCAGGGATGACTCGAAGTGCCTGGCTCATGGAGGAATCAATGCCCTAGACTCTGGGCACATGGGTGTGGTTAGATAGGTCCATACTGCCTGTGTCCTTATGAAATCATGTGGCACAAAAAGGCTTTCAACACCAATGCAAAAGGACTCATGTGTGAAATATTGTATGGGCATCATTGTTAAGGAATATACATGTTGGTGAGTACTTTTGGACAACATGAACGCATTGCTCACCTTGCACAATGACAACATCCATCTCTTTGAATCCACCGCCATTCAGTATATCCCTCAGACTGTTGCCCACTTGTTCCCTGGGCTTCAACAGTAATGCTGACAGACTGCTTCCTGCGTCTGCTGTTCATGATGGACAGACATAAGCGTGTGAACATGTTGTTTCAGGTCCTGCCATTATTTATTGAATTATTTTAGTGTTCTTAGCATAGACACCTTTGCATTGATGTACTGTAGGATGCCCTTCTGAGCAATGACCTTTTGATTCATGTAAGTGGTTTCTATTAGCTCCCCAGCAAGAATAATGTGTAGTTTATCGGTAAAAGTCAATGAATGCTGGTGTGTGTGCACCCTCGTCTGCCCTCTGCAATTACCTGTTGGACCTTGTGCGTAGATGGTGTATCTGCTGGCATGATTTCAGTGGATTTTTCAGTAGGTTTCACAAATGGCTATTGTGAGATATTTGTGCATGCCTGGAAAAAATATATGCAGTACTTAAAACATGTTATGGCTGGCACTCAGCCACATAGCGCATGTGATAACTGGTAAACATGATGCATAATGTATAACACGTGTAACGAGTAACAATCAAAAACTTTGCTTTTTATGTTTTGTTATTTCTTTTATGCCTTGTGATGACATGTTCATACCATGCTGTGCCACGCCAGGCAATGGTATGTCTTGTTAGGTGTGGCTTCTTGCTTGTCTGCACCTCTTGCAAGCTTGTTCACCACTGTACGTTCTAACCTATGCTATACTGCCCAGGTGTTGCATTGCTGTTATCCAACTGGTTGTGCATGTGTCACTCACCTTGCTTCCATCTATCTGACTGTACTTCTGCTCCTATGTGTCTCACTGCAATTTTGCCACATCATGATTTTGCTTCTAGGTGCCTTTCTGTAATGTTGCTATGCTCGGATTTCCTCATATGCGTTCTACTGTTACTTTGCTCCACGTTGATTTTGCTCCTAAGCGTTCCACTGTCCCCACTGTCATTTTGCTTCTAGCTGCCCCACTGTAGTTATGTTATGATGTTATTTTACTCCCACAACCCCACTGTAATTCTGCCCCTAGTTGTCCCTGTGGTGATTTTCCTGCTGCAACAATTTCATTCCACTCTTCACTTGCATCCCACTGTTGTCCTCTCACATGTGTCCATCCTTTTCCAACGTGATTTAAGACAGGATCAGCATACTCTCTACTCCTAGTAAGAACAGTCCATTGCAGGATGCTCAGGATTTCTCACAATTACCCACCTAGGGTACAGCAGTGCCAGAATGTTAGCACAGCCACACAGATTCCTGCCCCAAAGTCTCAGCAAGCTCTCCACTAACTACTCTTCACAGTAACACACTCAATTTCTACTCTCCAACTCAATATATACTTACTGAAAGAGCCACTCACACACTGCAATTGAATAACCTTCCAACTGACAACAAACCCCTCTACAACCAACATACATAAAAAGGCACTGTCAATACATCCTCGCCTCAGTGGTGCAAAAGGCTCCCCACTGGACACACATACCTCTATGCTCTTGACGTAGAACACTTAGAAGCAGACCTGCTTGAAGAGCTCAGGGTATAGTAAATTGTCAAGCATCAACACAAATGCATTCTCCATCTCTTTCCCACTAACCTAACCCCCGTCCATATCTATCAGAGCACCTGGAAACCATGCAAATGACAGAAGTGATCTGTATGAGTCCCAGTTACATAACATAACATAGCATAACACGTACACACACCTAATTAAAAAAATCTAAATATAACCTCTACGTCTATAAAACACTGATCGGGTCCTAGGATAAGAAAAATAAAGGAAGGATTTTTATTCATATTTTAATGTAATGTAACGTGTAAGGTAAAGTGGTCCTGTATAGTACCCCACTGCTATTTTGTTGGTTGAGTTTGTTTGGCTCTATGAGAAAAAAGGAGGGGTGTTGTTAATGGGATAGAGTGAGATGCATATCTGAATCATGTGGTAGATGCTTGCAAGTAAGAAGTACTAACATCTTGAGTACCAATATGATTTTATGTGGGTAATTGCCTGGAGAGCCTTGTGATTTGGGTTTTGAGTCAGCGGTCTGAGGCCTTAGTTATCCAAATGTTGTCGGAGGGAGATGGGATAGTCGTAGAGAAGCAAGCAGTGGCGTTGCATATGCGTTTATTGTATTTTGGGGGATTGCTCCCATGTGTGAGGGATAGATTTGTGTGTGGGATTGCTCCCATGTGTGAGGGATAGCTTTGTGTGTGTGTGAGAGAGAAGTGTAAACAGGAGACTAAGGGAGGTAAAGATGTGATTCTAATAGGGAATAGGAATGGATAGGAAATAGTTTTTTTTTTTAGGCCTGTTAGTTCTGTGTTGTGAATTGTCAATGAAAACAGGCAAGGACCAGAACCAGACTGCATACAATCTAAGGAAAACCAAGGTGAGGGTAACTACCCAGTGCCCTGTTAATAAGGAGGCTGAAATGGAAAAATCGAAATCTAAAACAGGAGTAAAGAAAATCTCTCCTGTCAATCAAGGTGCGATCACCAAATGTTTTCCTCCAAATCCACCTTGGGAAATAAATTCCACCATGGTTGAAGAAGACATACCTGAGTAATGCGCAAATGCCCTATTGAGTGTGTCAAACTTTGATGACATTGATAATAATTCATTATTAGATCTATGTCTAAACATCCAAAGAAGTATGTCACCACAACCTGAAGCAAGGCTGAGTAACAACAGTGGAATACAGGCAGACAGATCGTTGACCATACCTCCAGAGACATCAACTGCTGGAGGCGCTTTGGACAGATTATCCATCTCATCAAACCTAGCTATGGTTTCAATGGAGGACGACCCTGATGTCGAAACAGAATGCCTAGGTAAATCATACTCAGGGGCAGCTGAGATTGCTGCGATTCAGTCATCAGTAGCTTCGCTACAATTTGCGCTCAAGATTTTGCTCAAAATGTCGGGGCGAATCCTTGCTAACACAGACACACTAATTATGGAAAAAAAGGGGAGATTGATATCTGCAGAAGATGCAGAAGCAAATCTTTCTGAAGCCATCCACATTGTTAATGAAACCGAAGCGCCTCAAAATTTGGAGATTGACCAGGAGGTGGGCAGTCCGAATCCATTTTTCTCCAAAAAACAGAAGAGGTTAGCAAGAAAAGCTGGCAAGGGTAAAAGAGTCAGTGCTACACTACCAATGACGTCAGAGCTGAGTGGGACAGGAATGCCCACCAAGAAGAGCAGGAAAAGACTAACAAGAGCTAAGAAAAGGAAGGCAGCTAGCGACGGCTACCTCACTAGTTGGATGCTGCCTGAGCAAGCCGCCGAACACGAGATGGAAGAGGAGGCATAGATCGTGGAGGCAGAAGAGGCGTGCAATAGTGATGCCCCCAATATGGATACGGCATTAAGACAACCTATAGTGCTGGAAGATCCAGTAACTAAAGCAGCTGCCATTATGGATAACAAAAGGGAAACGAAAGGAAGTCGTATATGCCTGATCATTAATTTATATCACAGTAGGGACAACAAATGGCTATCACGCTCTGAACTCTTGACAAACTTTTACTCTATTCCACAACTGCAGGTGCTCAAATAAGATGACTTTCAATTTGTGGAACCCTTGAAAGGCCCAAATCCTAATGTTTCTGCGTTACACTGTAAGTTCTTAGCCACTGCTGAACTGCTAAGAAGTTATAAAGAGGAATTAAAAACAGTGGACATTGAAGTGGATGCCGATCTAAATGAAATTGATCTGAGATGTCCGGAGGAAGAGGCAGCTATTCCTCTGGTAACAGTAGTCTGCCCAAGTATACCAAAGTAGAAAAAGGTAGAAGCAGCGGATGTCCAACAAGTGTTAAAACGGTTGGTAGATGCTCTTCCTGAGATTATATCGAAACAATGAGATATATCCATCCTATCCTGGAATTGCCGGGGTTTTGCGCACTTTCTCTCATCGGAGGGCTCCATGAAACTGTTGTACAAATGCAGCTGCTTCTGCTTACAAGAGACATGGGCCATAGACCCCCTAATTTTAGATGGCTATAAGCCGTACCATTTGGCTGCCAAAAGAGGAGAAAAAGGCAGGCCATTTGGTGGACTGATCACAGGGATGACTAATACTTTGGGCTCGAGACAGATTGACTGCAATCTTGAAAGCAATATGCTTGCAGTCGAAGTGATCCTTGATGGTAAGGACCCTATGGGCTCATTCCTGTTGGTAAGCCTATACAATCCACCTGGGTCGATACTAAGTGAACAATTGCAAGACTCGCTTCAGGATCTATTGGCGAATTGGCTGTCTATAACTACTGACACAGGGATAATTGTTGTTGGAGACTTTAACTGCTATATGACAGGGCGGGAGTGTAAAATGCTGAATCCTAAACTGAAAGAAATGGAAACTATGGTTCATATTAAAAAAGTCCCTGAGGGTGGTTCACGGGAATACTTGTTTGAGTCCTGGGATATGGTAATGCTCAATGGCAGAACTATCAGTGACCATCCTGGGCAACATACATGGTCAAATGGTAGCTCTTATAGTACACTGGATTATGTATTTGTATGCCCTAGGTTCCAAGAACAGGTTGAAGATATGACAGTTATTCCCAACGAATGGAGCGACCATGCGGCTCTAAAATGTGCGATGTGCATTCCCAGAGAACAGTCCTTACCCAGTAATCTAGGCATGGTGAAAACCAATATAACGGGTACTAGGATTTCCTGGTCGGATAAAAATATATCACTTGCCGTTGAAGTTCTGGGGGCAGCAGAACCCAACATGTTGCCTAACTTTAATGCAATGTCCATCGACTCCATAGAGGATTGGATCTATGCTTTTGTAGGTAAACATGCAGCAGTACCTATGGGGTTGATGTTGGGCCTGAGGGGAAAAAACTGCCATTTGATAAATTAATCAGAGACATGAAATGTAATCTCAGAGCAGAGTTACGAAAGGCCAAAAAAAACAATGGCCCTGGGAGAAGGATATTTTCTAAAAATCAGGGAGATTATAAATAGGTACAGGTCGGCTATTAAGGCAGAAAAAAGGGTGGACAAGGTAATCTCCTGGCAAAGACCGGTCAACACCATACGTGAAGGAAAGACTCATAATATCTGGTCCCTCTTGGGTGAGGCACAAGGTGCTCAGAAGGTGGCTTTAGTCAACCCCATTGAAGCTAGAGTGTGGGTAAAATGCCTGGAAAATAGAAATACTGAGGATGAGGAATTAACAATATTGGGCAGTCCCCCTTTAGAGGCCCCGTTTCTCATATCACATGAACTCATCCTGAATAAAATTAAAGAGATAAAATCTTCACGAGCACCGGGCCCTAACGGACTGGCCAATATTGTTATGAAATCATACCCTGAATTCTGGGCGAGTCTGTTGGGCATATTATTTGAGAAAGTTTTGAAATCAGGTAAAATACCCTACTCTTGGCAAACGGCAATATTAATCCTCGTGTTTAAAAAGGGGAAACAGACTCGATCCAAGCAACTATAGGCTGCTTTCAATGCTAGACATCACGGAGAAGATATTTGCCTCACTTTTATTGCAGGAACTACAATCACGGGCTGAAGGTTTCGGGGTACTGTCTAAATTCCAAAGTAGGTTCAGACAGGGATATTCTACCTCCCATAATATTATGGTAATGGAGATCTTACAAACTAGAGCATTAAAAGGATGAGCGGCCCCACTGTATGCCCTTTATATAGACTTCACAGCGGCCTTTGATTCCATGCCTAGAAGCCGACTGTGGAGAAAAATGCAACTAATGGGTTTCCGGAAGGTTTAATATATTACCTAAGACTCTTACATCAAAATAAAGCAGTCAAACTGAAGTTAGATCAGGAAGGTCATACTACTGACAATGTCGCCCAAAATAGGGGAGTAAAACAAGGCTGCGTCACAGCGCCTCTAATTTACAACCTATATGTTTATGACATTCCTGAAGCAATAACTGTTGCTAGCAACTGCCCCCCTAAAATAGGTAAAGCCACTTGTCCAGTATTAGCGTACGCAGACGATCTGGTGATACTTGATTATATCATCAGTGGGATGCGTAGATCAGCGGTTGCACTGTGGGAGTATGCAGAGGAGAATGGCCTTAGTATTAACCTAGGAAAAACAAAGGTCATGAGATATACTAAAAAGAAGATATCCCGTGTGCAACTTAAAGTAGGCTTGGTGAACATCTCCTACGTTCCCCAGTACCGTTACCTGGGCATTGACTTTGAAGTCTTTTGAGACCATGTGGCCTGTAAACAATCACACAGCATTAGAGCGGCACAATTGACTGCCCTGTTCTATAGGTTTACTGTTAAACAGGGTGGCTTTACTCTGTGGGGTCCACGCCAACCTTATGTACAAGCTTTTGCCCCAGCCATAATCTACGGATTTGAAGCCCTCCTTGAGTCTGATTTAAAATGGTTAGAGGTGATAGAAGGTATATTTTGGCGTTGCATTCTTGGCTTACCTCCCTGTGTCCCTATGGCCATTGTTAGATTAGAACTTGGCCTGACTTCGTTAAAGGCATTAGTATTAAAGAAGCGGGCCTCGTTATATCTAAAAATTACCTGTGACGCAAGTAATGGATTATTAACAGCGGTCCATCAAGAATGGATAAGGAGCACTCGGTATGCTCAACCATTGATCAGATGATTAATCTGTTTCGTGACCTAGGGATAGTTGCTACTCAGAGGAAGTAAATAGAGCTCTGAGCAAACGTATAGATCTCTGGGACTAGTTAGAAAATTTTGAACATCTTAGGAGCCTGAGAAGCTATCAATTTGTGCAATACAGATTGTATGAGTTTAAGAAACCCCAGAGATATTTGAACATCTGCCCATCAGCCAGACTAAGACGGTTTATCTTATTGCTCAGATTGGAACAACTACCCACAATAATGATCACAGGGAGAAAAGACAAGATTGCTGTCAAGCTGCGAATATGCCGCCTATGTAAAACTCAAGATCAGCTGGAGACGGCAAAGCAACTTTTGACTGAATGCCCAGTGATGGCCAGTACATTTACTCCCCTCCTTGGCAGTTATGTTCATGAAACCATGTAAATTAAGGATGATCTGTTTTGGCACCATTGTATGAATTCCAACAGTATGTGCCTGTTGACAGCTTTATATGCCATCTGGCTGAGAGTTGAAGCTAGATTGGGTATAACTCTCTTTAGGTGGTCATCTTAAGTTATGTATAGACAATTCTCAGCGGAATGTATGACATTTATGTGGATAGATTTTATACGTTTGTCTTCTTTTTAATTTTTTAGGCTACGAATTTTCTGTATGTGTATTTAGATATGTATTTGGATTATGTATTAACTGTATATGTTATTTTTTTCTTTTTTTTAAAGGTTTGTGTAAAGTTTATAATTTAAACTATAACCCAATAAATATTAAATTAAATTAAAGTTGTAGGTTTTTGTAGTTGTTGGCCTGGTTGATAATGGTCATTTCTGTTCCAGTTTCGCTTAGAGGGAGGAGAGAGCAACCCTAATTAGTCCAATCTCCTTTGCTTATTATATGATGCCTTATGTGCTAGCCCATTGCATGTTCGCAGGAACATCTCTCTATGTTTATTTAGATCTCTTGTAGTCCTTGGCTGATGAGCTGCATGTGGATTTATGGCCTTTTTTCCTAACTTTGCACTGAAGAGTTTGCCTGATCTATGCTACCAGGAATAGGCATTTGTCTTCCAAGGAGGTGGTGCTGGTTTCGTGCTGGTATTAGCTGAAGTGCTAGTTTCCAACGATTTTCTGAAAAAGTTTGGTGGCTTTCCTCTGTGTGCCGCTGTTTGGATATTGATTTCCACAGTTTAGTAGAGAGAAAGTGACATTTGCCTTTGAAGCTTAGTATCATTACTAAGGCAGCGTTGCTGGAAACCTGTTCTCAATGGGTTTTAGTGAAAACATTTCCTTGAGGTCGATTATGGACAATTGCCAAGAAAGTCACTCAGACAAGGTACACAGTTTTGAAGTGTATCCTCTGTTTATTAGGAGTGGAGTGCTAGAAGGGTTGGGTGCGGTGAATATAGCTGCATACTTTGAACTCGTTGTAATCTGTTGAGTAGATAATTGTGGACATCCAAGTAGAGGGTCAATGTGTAATATAGTGTTCAGAGTACTAGAGTGGTCACTTCCATGGTAATGTACATGAAGTTAATTTAAAGCATGATGCATCAGATCGATCAGAGTTGAAAGAAGCAGCTCCTTACCATGGCTTTCATGTGCAGTTCCATTGTGAGTGAAGTTTCTGTCCACAAAGCCTTCAAGATTTCTAAACAATGGCATATGAATAGGGCAAGATCACGTGTTTTGAGGCCATCGTATTGATGTTGATTTTGTAGAGTTGTGCCCAAATCATAAACTCATTTTTGGCTAGGTTAGGTTTCAGCACATTTGGTAACAATATTCCGAAGCTGAGCAGAATCAACTTAAGGTGATCACTGAAGGTAAGAAATAGTTATACAATACTGCTTTATTAGGGATCATTAGGCAACGGGGGCAATTAATGAGAAGTGAACCCATCTCCACCTTGACATCCAAACAATAATGTTTCTGTGTTCAAAAAAAGTCTCTGAGTTCAACAAATGTCTCTGAGTTCCATTCCCTTGCCTCCAGGAATCCCTTATACAGGAATCCAGGAATACATTAGACCTTATTCTACCTTATCAGTCACTCTCAGTCTTGGAGATTTGTGTGTCCCCACACTTCTTTCGTGGTTCTCCAAGAATGATATAATATATGAATTACATCAAAGCAATGTATTAACAGGAGAAACATGAACCAGACGTTTTCATATGGGCTGTATTGCAACAGATGCGAGATTCCAATCAGATTGCGCATAAAAGGGAGCTGTTATAAACAGCAAAACTGATAATATATCAGGTAGGAAGTGAAAGTGATGCCCTAAATGGGACTGTAGAATTAAAGGAAGTACTTTCCCAGCATCATTAACCCCCTTAGGATATTAAGATCAACTGCGGGTCGGGGGGCGTAATCAATTATATGGTAACAGCTAGTTATGGAGGGAATAAGAAGCAACGAGCAGATGCAGAATACTGTCTCATGTACCTCTGTTAGTTGGTCTTATCAAGTAGATATTAGACTGCATTACTCATTACTCAGGCAGCTCAAAAACAGGAACAGGATTAACTAGGGGAGGACTTTAGAAGTATGTTATTAATTGAAAAGTACCTTGTCCACATTGTAACTAGGGTATTGTTGTGAAGGAGCAAGTCATAGTTGATGTAAATCATATATATATAACAGTCTTGGTTGATGTCTGTGCATTTGGAACAGAGCTTGTGCATAGCCAGCCTGACCCTGAGACCGGGACAAATAATGTACAGGGAAAAGAACAGTACGCATTTGGATGCCAATTAAATGGCTGTTTATGCAGCCATTCCCTCCTTACCTCCAAAGACTAGGTCTATCCAATTCATCCCTTCTCTCCAAGGGGGAAATCACCCCACACCCCAAGGCTAAGGAAGTCAGCCCGCTCTGCAATACCCTCAATAGGGGTAGAGGCAAGTAGGACCTCATCGGGAGAGACTCACCCTTTGGGTACAAGGACTCTCGTTCCAATGAAAATCTCCCTAAAAACCCTCTCAATAGTACCTCTGAGAACATTTACTGTCGATGCATGGAAGAGGAAGAAACCAGCATATGCTGTTGTCATTCAGATGCCATACATTTTTTCTTTAAATTGAATATTCCATTCCACAGATGAAGAGGCCAAACAAAAACAAAAGAGAAGGACCCAGTCGTATGCCAGGGAAGTCCCAAGCATACGTCACACATAATGTGGGAGGAGACCGGCAAATGAGAAAGCTCACGAGTGACAAAACGAGGCTGCTGCTGGTTACTGGAAGAGAAGCAGATGCACAGTGTCTTACTTGTGAGAGAGAGGTAGAAGCAAACGCACGGCAGAGGGAAGGAGAATCCAACATGCAGTGTCCAGTGTCTTCTCTGGAAGAGGGAAGGAGAATCAGACATGCAGAGTCTTACCTGGAGAAGACAGAGACAGTTGCACGTGCAGCGTCCTGGGTCCGAGAGGCAACAAGAAGCAGAGATAGACATGCAGCAGTCACAAGAAGCCTCTGTGATGTTGCCCCTAAAAGTCTAATGTAACGGTGAGAATGGGTGACCCAAGAGGGAAAGTAAAATTTGTTAAGGGACTAATCCTACCAGTCCCAGTTAAAATAAAAATACTGTGATACTTGAATGAAGAAGTGTGCATGACAATCATTATGGAATTGGTCATAATCATCCCTGTCAAAGTAAAGAGACTGTGATACTGGAACCAAGAAGAGTGAATTCCAATCGTTATGGTTTTAATCATACTCATCCCAGTCAAAGTAAAGAGACTGTGAAACTTGAACCAAGAAGGTTGAATGAAAATCGTCATGAGACCAATCTTACTCGTCACAGTCAAAATAAAGAAATCTAAATCGTGGAACCTCAAGAAGTGAATAAGAATCAATACTGGAATATCCTGTGTTATGTGAGTGAAACCCAAGAAAATAAGACAGAAGGAGAAACGTGTACATGGTGGAACAGTTTATCTCATGCATAGAGGAAAACAAATCTCTGTATAAAGAATCAAGAGGAGAGTAATAGACCCCACAAGTATAATAATTTAAGAAAGCCAAAGCCAAACCAAGTAATATATGAGCTATATGAACTGATCAAAACCGTGAATAGAGACTACCTGAAGATTTAATATTGAAACAAAAGTTTGCGAGAAGCAAAACACGCGCCAGGAGAAGTCAGTATGTATTTCTCCTGTTTTTAGTTGGTATTATAATGGTACGTACAGTTAGGTTAGTTTTGTATGGTGGAGTGTTGCTGTTAAGACATTCACTGATGACTGACGAGCACCTTAGCTGGTTGTGTTATGTAGGGAAGCTGTATCGAATAGGGGAAGACAGGCCTTTTTTCTTTTATTCAACACATCTAATAGTGACATTTTTTATCAGTGTCTGCATCCTTATCCTGACCCACCACATATGGTCTCAGGTATGGACTGTGTGGTAACACCAGGTTCCCCGACCCTCTCCTCACCTGAACTGGTATGAGCCGTAGAGGATTCTTCCGTCTCGCCTGAGGAGAGTCCTTTCCTTCTTTGTCGCCAAGTTTCGCTGGTCTCCTTCTGGTAAATCCTTCCCTTCTGCTTGTAGTTGCAGGTATGGGCTCCACCGGAAGCCACTCTGCCAGAAATGTGGGTAAATCTGGCAGCGGGGACCCTAGGGAGCCCACCCCAGACCAGGGAAAAAGCTTGTCGAAAAAACCCTGGTAAATTGTGACGGCGTATACCAGCTGAAGACTTCAATTCCCAGGATGCACTGTGATGCGAATGCGAGCATTAGCAGGAGTTCGGCGAAATGGAACAGCAACAGTACAACAAAGATTGCCAGGTGGGGAATCCAACAGAGGAGTGGTCAGACGAAGGTAAGCATAGCACACGGTTAAATGAACAGGGAAGCACGGAACAGGTAGAAAGTACGAGACACAGGGAACAACGTACTGGGAAGAAGTCAGAAGGAGGGAAGGGCATGAAAGCCGGGAAAGGAGAAGGAAGGGATCCCGTCTGAAAACGGGTAGAAAGGAAAACACACGGAGCGTTAGGAAAAACCTTCCCGTAGCACTGGAAAGTTGCAACGCATGCGCGTTAGCTTCTTCCAGGTATTTATAGGCTGAAAGACTAAAATGCGCCTGATGTTTACAAAGGCGGTGTCCGTCTACCATTTCCACCTTCTCCATACCCGCCAGGGTCGGCTGTTCATGACATATGGTCTGAGGAATCGCATATTAAAGTCTTGAGGTAGAGACAACCCACACCCTTCCCTGAGTGCATGGTCACACCTATTGAGAAATTACCACCTATTGGATTATCGGGTATAAAACCTACATTAACCAAAAGGAGTAATCTGGTACCTGTTAATCCTACTCAACTGAATTACCAATTACCTGATGATTCAAAAGTTGAAGGGGAGATAGAAAATAATGTGAAACCTGATGAGTGGGCAGAGGATGAGATGGAACATTCCCTACGTTTGGAAGCCGAACATAAAACAGACCCCACCTTGAAAATAGAAACCCTCCTGTTTCGTGTGATCAATCATCAGATACAGGCTGGCCAATTCCTGCAGGATGGGTTAGGTCAAATAAGATCAGCACCGCAACACAGAATAGTTCTCCATGGGGTGTTAAAACCCTATCAGGAGGGAGAGGATCTGGAAGCCTTCTTCATCCTTTTTGAAAGGCTTGCCATCCAGTTTCAATGGGATGAGGGAGTACAAATGTGCTACTTGGCACCTCTCTTAGAAGGAGACCTACAAGCCCCCTATTAGACCATCAACCCATCAGGAACAACTCCATTCCCTGAAATACAAAGAGCTCTGTTTGAAAGAGTAGGACAAACCGAAAGCTTCTATAGATAAGAATTCCGGGAGATACATATTTTGCCTAATGAAACCCCACTAGAATTAGAAGTCTGGGTCCAAAATACCCTATCTCAGTGGTTGGGAAGGAATATCTTGCCTGAAGTGTTGGAGACATTTGCGTTAGAGCAATTTATGAATGCCCTCTACAAGGAGGCATTTTGCAACAACCCAAACCCTTGTTTGAAACAGCCATTCAGGTAGTGCAAGCCTACTCAGAGGCCGACACATATCTAAAATACGTACCAAAACCATAAAACCGGAAGAAAGAAGTGAAACCTACACCCGAATTTATACCACTTGTGAAATGAGTAAGAAAGGACAAAGTGTTTCTCCCCAAGATGCTAGTAGGTAAAGAAGAACATCATAAAAAGACCTCCCCTACAGTTATAATGAAATCTTCCTTGTCCGGTGCAGAAGAAGTGGGAACATTAAAAATACCTTTTCCCACAAGTCCAATCTGTTTCTCATGTGGAGAAAAGGAACACATTGCAATGTTATGTCCCAAAATGAAACCCTGGAGAACCAATGGAAATAGACTGGATTTCAACAGAGCCCTGGGAAGAAGAAAAAGGGGAAGTAGAGTCGCAAATAGACACTTCCGAGATGTACTATTGTGGTTTTCAACCCTTTAACACACAGGAAAGAATCCTAGTAAATGGAGTTTGGGACAACGCTCTCATAGACTCGGGAAGCAAACAGACGTCTGTCAGAGCAGTTCTTTCATATCCCAAAGACTGACAGGGGCGACAACCAGTGAACATAGCCTGCGTCCACGGAGAAATAGAAACCTATCTGAAAATACCATTGACCCTAGAAGTAAGGGCACAACCCACACCCACGAAATCAGCAATTGTACCAGGTTTTCCTGAAGAAGTCATAATAGGTACGGATTTTCCAAATTTTTCTGAATTATTGAGACCCCCCTGAAACTACCAAAAAAACATACTCTCCTTTAAACACCCCAGAACCTTCCACTGACCTATCCGACGAACCCAGCTGGAACTGAGAAATAATACCAACTACACGTCCAGAAGAGACAATTTCACCTGGACAGGTCTCAAGAGTGAATGGTATGTGACAAATCGCAGAAATTATTCCCTTCTCCCCAAGGGGGAGACCCCCCTGTGAAAAGAGGGAGGTGAGCCCACTCTGAAATACTCTCCCTAGGGATAAAGGCAAGTGGGACCTAATCGGGAGAGACTTTCCTTTGGGGACACGGACTCCCGTTCCAATGAAGAACTCTCTTAAAACTTTACAATAGTACCTGTGAGAACGTTTACTGTGCAACCATGGATGAGGAAGAAACCAGCATCTGCTATATATTTAAAATGTTTATTTGGTTTAGTTGCAATTGCAACTTTACAAACATATATTTAACAATAGAAATTGAATAAACAAAACATTACATTTCACATAAAAACTTTACATTTAGCTGGGTAATTCATGTCCAATAGGTAATTTCAAGTTGACTTCAAGTATCATGACAGCCCCAAGAGAAGAATAATGAAAACTTAAACTTGTAATAAGGACTCATTATGGAGCAAAGTTCAGAATCCTGAGCTAAAATTGCAACGTCTCAAGGTCTCTCACATGTGCTTCCAGGATGTTTATAGTCACTGCCAAAAACCACACAATGGCCCTCATTAGGACCCTGGCGGTAAGGGGTTTGCGCCAGCGTTAGCTGCGCCGACCCCTTACCGCCAACTACGAGTTCCCATAGCGCCATGGTCATTTTTCCGCCCGCTTTTTGCGGGCGTAAAAATCCATGGCGCTATGGGACCTTGGTGTTAATTACGCCACCGTAATTTACGGTGGCGTAATTAACTCCTTCCCCACTCCCATTGAGCCCTATGGGGCCGAAATGGGAATGGGGAAGGGTAAATGGGTCAATGGGGACTTACCGCCCCGCCGACCTCAGAATGGGGCGGTAAGTCCGCCATCCGCCATGGCGTAAAGGGACTTTGCGCCATGGCGGAAAAGTCCGCCGACGGCGGTAAAAATCCGCCAGGGTCCTAATGAGGGCCAATGTCATTCATTTCCCGGTCTACCAGCGTGCATGCATTTTTTATTTGTATGGATTAGAGGATAGTGCATTAGTAGTTCATCTTTAGGAAGTCTCATTTCAATTTGACAGGTTCACATTTTTAGTTGTGTTATCATTGATGATTTGCGATTTATGATTTTTCTTTCATTTCTTTGATTTTATTCTAGCTGTAATTTTAGTAGGTATTTAATAACAGCAACATTCAAGGATATATGTTGGGCATTCAGTATCGTAGAACACATTATGCTGGAAGTTAGCATTCGGTAATCACTAAAGAAGTTCGAAAAATGCTCATGTCTTTAATCTCAATAGAGCCTTACAAAGCACCATGATGTGTAAAGTCTCAGTCTCAGTGTTGACTTTGCAGAATCTACATGTGCTAGTTGTAGCTTTGTCTTTAGATCTGGGGGCAGCAACTGCTCTCGTTGGCCATAGGTTAAAATGAAATCTCATTATCTTAGAGTGGTATCCTGCATCCGAAAACATTTATATATATTTGGGAATTTCGTTTAACCTTTTGGGGATGAAAATGCCAGTTTTGGAAATTGTATATTTCTCACATTGTGACATAGTATGGTCCCAATCTAGATAACAGTATTTTTGTTTAGCACGATTGGGGTTTGTTGTTAGTAAGTGATCATCAATGTTAGCTTCAGCCATTTGTTCTCTGCCTCGTGCTTTCCATAAATGTCTCATATCTGTGCCATTTGTCGTGAAAGCCTGCCATATGATAGAGAAAACAGTAGAATCAAAAGTGCCCTTCATGATAGACTTCCCATACAATAGCAAAGAGTTCCAATTGATTGTTGCTTTTAAAGATGTGAGACCTAATTCATATCGGATTAAAGGGACCGATACACTTTTGGGTAGCATTAGAAGCCTCTTCCAAAAAAGACCCTCTAAGTAGGCCCGGTTGGGTTGATTACCAGCTGGTTTACATAACGCACCATATGCTAGTGTGGTCATTAAGAAGCTGTAAATATCTATTTAAATAGAATATCCCATTCCACTGTAACAAAGAGGCCAAGCAAGAACAATAGAGAACGACCCAGACGTGCACCGGTCACACATAATGAGGGAGGAGACTGGCAAGTGAGAAAGCCCATGTGTTACAAAACGGGGCTGTTGCCGGTTACTGGTAGAGAAGCAGATGCACAGCGTCTTACTTGTGAGAGAGAGGAAGAAGCAGATGCACAGCAGAGGGAAGGAGAATCCAACATACAGTGTTTTACCTGGAAGAACGAAGGAGATTCAGACATGCAGCGTCTTACCTAGAGAAGAGAGAGCTGCACGTGCGACATCCTGGGTCCTAGAGGCAATGTGAAACATCCAGCATCTCACCTGGAAAAATCCCAAAGAAGCAGACGGACGCAGAGCAGACAGGAACAACGAGCGAGAGAGAGACCTGGTGGTGGTCTGCCCACAAAAGACTTGTGGTGGACCAGGTGTCCCCCAACTAATGCTGAAGCCATCCCACACACAGAAATCTGGAACAGAACATTACGGGAAATACATTATGACCATCCTCGACAATAGCATGAGAAGGAAATCCTTAAAGGAGTAAGAGAGAGAAACCAGTACAGAGAATCAACAGAGTGCCACAAGAAGCCCTGGTGATGTTTCCCCTAGAAGTCCCAGGTAACAGGGAGAACGGGAGAGAATTAAGAATCATCATGGGACTAAACCTTTACTAATACTTGAAACAAGATGGGTGAATGAAAATCGACCGGAGACCAATCTTACTCATCTCAGTCAAAATGAGGAAATCTAAATAGTGGAACTTCAAGAAGTGAATAAAAATCAATACTCGAATATCCTATGTTATATGATTAAAACCCAAGAAAATAAGACAGAAGAGAAACATGTACATGGTGGAACAGTTTATCACAGGAAGAGAGGAGAACCAATCTTTGTTGAAAAAATCAAGTGAGCGTAATAGACCCCACAAGGATAAACATTTAAGGAAGCCAAAGCCAAACCAAGTCATATACAAGCTGTAAGAATTAATCAAAAGCTGAAGATTAAATATTGAAATAAAAGGTTGTAAAACGCAAAACCCACACCAGGAGAAGGCAGTAATTCTCCTGTCTTCAGTTTTTATTACAGTGGTCGGGTCATTTAGGTTAGTTTTGGATGCTGGACAGATTCTGTTAAGACATTCACTGATGACTGATGAGAACTTTAGCTAGTTGTGTTATGTAGGGAAGCCTTATAGAATATGGAAATCCAGGCAGTTTTAGTTTTCTTTAATAAATCTAAAAGTGAAATGGTTTATCAGAGTCCGCTTCTTTCTTCTGAACCGCCACATAACCTCTCAGAAATGAATTTACATGTTTATTCTAGCTTTCAATAATATTCTTTGCTCAGTAAAACAAGTGCAACGTTCTTATTATGAGTAAAATATATACAGGAAGTGAGCCATAGAAAAGAACATTTGAGCATTTTCAAAAAAGCCTGTTTAAAATGTTAGAACAATTAAGCATTGTATGTTTCCAAACAACACAGCCACTTGCAAGATTTATTTTCTTTCCCTCTGAATGGGCACCTGACAGCAACTGCATAGGATGGCTCTAGCAACAAAAAAGGACACAACTGACACCCCTACTCTCACCCGTGTAGAAAGAGACAGAGGCATAGATTGAGAGAGACAGAGAGGAAGACAGAGAGAGAAAGAGAGCACACAGAGAAAGTGTGAGAGAGAAGGTGAGACAGAGAATGAGAGAGTAAGAGTGACACACAGCAATAGAAGGCCTGATTGGATTAACATTTCAGTTCCATCATCTCTATAACCCAATTGCTAGATTTATGACCACATCTCAGAAACTGAGTAGGTACAATTGAGCTTAAGTGAGAGAAGTGGAAATTGAAGGAATTTAGTAGGAGTTCTTTAAAGGCATTTAGACATTGTTAAGTGGGACATTTGTCTTGTCTTCATTGTACTCTAGAAGCAAAAGGAACTGCACGGCAATCACGATGAGCAACCTCCTTATTGTCTTTTCATTTTCAGGGTCCTGAAGAAATTCATTGATGTTAGTGAGCCTTCCCACTAACGACGGGTATGGCCTCAGTACTAACTTGAAGTAAATCAAAACGTCCTTAGTGATGTCACTACTGCATGACACCATAAGTGAGTCCAAATAAATCTTCTGTGTTAAAAGAGTCTGGATACTGTATTTTCTTCCAATTTATGTGTCTTCGATCAAAATATGGCATATCTTTTCTTATTAAGGCTTCAGTATGCCTCAGTCCATGGTTCAAAGTCAACAGACTATGTTGTGGCTTATACGTGTAATTTTCTTCTTCACCCTGCAACTATGATGCACAGAGTTTCCATGTTTTTATGTCCTTATCCCCTTATTTTGCTCAGAGGAAATGTGCAAAATTAAGCTACAACTTTGCACAAATGTTCTTTGCCTTTGCTTTGCTGGTCATGCGTCCTTCTTCCTCGTCATGGATCTCATCTGCATGTGCTGTGGTTCTTCCCCATTGTCTGTAGTCTCTACGCATTGGGGTGAGGGCAGAGGGTCTTCTCCGATGCATGGCTTGATGTAACCCAAAAAGATCCAAGCTCTTATTCCCTGTAACATGACTGCTGAGGGAGTGACGTCCTCCACTCTGAAGGGACCGTTGAACCTTGGCTTGTCACACTTTTTTCTTGTGTGGTTTCTCACCAGGACCGTGTCCCCAGGGAACAGTTGTAGAACACGTAAACCCTGAACTTTGTCTGTTGAAGTATCTCCTTCTGTGTTCTGTGCTGCCCTGCACCCTTTTTGTCGTCACTGCAGCTGTCCAGAAATTACAGTAAGACAATATGTCATGCAATTCAAGTAATTTTGCATTTCTGATCCTAACACTTCCTGTGTTGGCTGGGCATTACATCTAGCTCTATCTTGGGCGTGTTCATCCTTCTGCCTGTCACGATTTCATGCGGCATGAGATGGTGGTCAGACTGGTTTCTGAGCGCATACAGTGCCAGTGGAAGGCAGTGTAGCAATCCCTTCTTAAGAGTAAGCTTCAACTTGGCTATCCTTTCCTTTAACAAGCCATTGAGTTTCTCGCATACTCCATTTCCTTGAGGATGATACACCGAAGAAAACGTGTGCTTTATACCAAGCAACAAGCTGATCTGTTCAAATACTGCATTTACAAAGTGAGGTCCATTGTCTGACCTCATGACCTCACATATTTCCCACCTGGTAATTACCTCCCTTACCAGAAATTTGGCCGCACAGGTAGAGTCTGGGTGTGTACATGGACCTGCTTCTATCCATCTAGAGAATGGATACACCACAACAATTAGGTACCTGTACCCCTTATACTTGAATCATATCGAAATAATCAACATGCAAGTGCTGAAAAGGTCCATTGGGCCTTGGGATGACTCCTCTAAGTACACTTAGTGTATGCATAGCCATGAACTGTTGGCAGATTATACAGTTCACCATAAAAAATGCAATGTGCTCTGCCAGGTTTGGTATGAACCAGTCTTCGGCAAACGTCGCTGCTAGATTCTCTTTTGTCATGTGTGCTGGATAGAGTAACTGTTCAAGTGCTATTTTCAATAAGGCTATAGGCATCACAAGTTTACCAGTGCTGTCTTGTCGCCACAAGCTCTCGAAGGGGTTTAAAGAACACCCTCACCGCTTCCAAAGGTTTTTCTCCTCCTGTGGTGCATCCCCTTGGAGCTCCATTAATTGGGTTTTCTCCATATTACTGTAACCTTGAGGTTCACTTCGTGCAACAATCATTCTCTCATGCACATCAGTTATTTCCACATTCATTATTATTTCGTCTTTGGTCGCCACCTGCTTGGCTTCCACGTCTGCTGCTTGATTTCCTTGTGAGATAAAATATGTCCCTTTCGTTTGGGCAGAGCATTTCATGACTGCTATGCCCAATGGGAGTTGTAGTGCCTTAATGAGCCTATCCAATAGGGCTGCGTGTTGCACTGACATGCTATCCGCCCAGAGGTAGCCCTTCCTTTTCCAGCACGCTAATCCTGCATGCACTGTTGATGTCACATAGGCAGAGTCACTGTACAATGCCAAGTCCTGGTCTGCGTGATTCTCGAGTGCGATAATTCTGCAGCTTGTGCTGTATAATGAGATGGTAATCGTGCACTAATGAGTACTCAAATTTCTCCATTTGCCATGTGTTTTATCGCAGTGGTGCCTGTATATCTCTGCCCATCATTTTGGTTGATTCTCGGTGAACCGTCAACGAAGACAATTTCTCCTTCTGCCAATGCATTTTCTTTCACTCTGGGAATCTCATCATAAAATTCTTCATAGTTCAAGCAGTCATGGATTAGCTCTCCTTTATTGACTGGCTCTGCTATAAACGTAGCAGGGCTCACTACCTTGCATCAAATTATTTTAATCGATGGATTTGATATGATCACTTCATAAGCAGAAGCTCTCTGAGATGTCAATGTGCCTTTCCGTTTCTCTAGAATGGCAGATAGTGCGTGCTCGAGGAACAATGTCATTGAGCATCCCATCGCAATTCTTGTAGCCTTCTCAATGGCGAACGCCTGCGGCAGCTAAACTTTGTTCGCATGGAAAGTGACCTCTCATTACTGGGTCCATATTCCCAGTGTAGTATGCCAGGGGCTCGAACCCCAACGTGGTTCTCTGTGTGAGTACTGCCGTCATAAGACTGCCATTCGTGTGTGAAAACAGGTACAATTCCTCTGCATAATTGGGAATCTCTAAAACTGGTGCAGTGTCTTTTTTAGTTCAACAAACCCTTCTTCCATAGTCTCGGACCACTCAATTTTTTCTTTCGTCACCTCTGCTTTCTTTAGGGCTTGTAACAAGGACTTGGTATTAGAGCTGTAGTCAAAGACCCATGCCCTGACATACTTGCATAATCCTAGAAAAATCTGTATTTGCTTTATTGTGTGTGGCTTGGTTGTGTTTAATATGGTTTCAGCCCTTTCAGGGGTAACCCTTTCCCCTCGTGTGAGATCAGCTGGCCTCTGTACAGCACGTTTTGTTGACAATACTGTAACTTCTCTTTGTCAACTTCATATCCTTTCTCAGCTAATATATTCAATATTAGAATACAATTGTGTCTGCACGTTTCATCTGTAGTGCTGCAAATTAAGATGTCACCCACATATTGTAAGACAACACTCTCTAATGCAATATTGCTTAAATTCATCTGCAGGATCAGGTTTCCCAGTGAGCTGTCCTAATCCATATATAACTTTGTCCCATGCTGAGTGAATTGACTTCCTCCATCACCAGTGTTATTTCTTATTCCAGAATTCAGTACCTGTCCTGTACTTGTTGTCTGTAACAGTTGCATCGGTGACTGTTGAGACTGTCCTTGTGGAACATTTTCATGTTCGGAGGTTGCAAGCTTTGCTGTGCTCCCGGCGCTTGCTGTTGCACTGTGCGATTTTGTGTAACTCCATTTCCACCCTGCTGTAAAAACACAGGTGGATTCACCATCCCTACTCTTGTTCCTTGGTCGTTTTGCACCATGCCTTGACTTCTGCTTCTGCATGCTAGATGCCCTGTCATCCCACACATCCAACCTATTGACGGTGGTCTGATTATTTTCCCATTTGACATATCCTGATTGCCACTTTGCATGTTTTGAAAACCTCCCTGATTACCTTAGAAACTTCCCTGATTACTTTGCCATCCTCTTCCTCGAAAGCCTCTCCCTCTGGGGTAAAACCCGTTATTGCCTTGATCAACCTGCCTTTCATTATTGACCTGCTGCATGTTCGATCCATCTGTGCTAGTTATCATTGCCCCTACAATGGCATATTTTGACAATTTTTTCTGCACTAATTTTGAATCTTCAGCCTTTCAGGCAGCTTCTTTTTTGCAATTCTTTTCTTGCAGCAGCCTGCAATAGTGAGCTATGGACAACTGTGTTTAAGACCATGGTTTGGCCTCTATTCCTACCTATTTCTTGAGATGCTTCTGTACCTGATCTGGCAGCCCATGGCATAATATATGGTAAAACACGGGTATGGATTTTGCTAGTTTGCAGCACCCACACGTGTCTTGGAAATTCTGAATGTAAAGCAAATGATCCTCTGACTCCTTCATTTTTCGTGTCATAATAGCTCCCATGTCTGAAGTATGTGGGTATAGGAATCGTAATGCTTTCCATACTGCGGCTCTGCAATTGTTAAACGGCACTCCATCATGAGCATTAACTGTAGTCACGCCAGGGTGACCTGCACGTGTCCACACATCGTCAGCTCTATCAACAAGTATGGCTATTAAAAGGCCCTTAATATCCCCAATAGCTAACGTGTTCCCTCCAGTCATTTTTTCAACTCATGTATTCATTTTCCGGCTCCCGGTGTTAACATAGGAAGCTTATTTTTCAGATTTTCTCGATCATGTGTGGCCAGGGTATATACTGTGGCCTTGTTCCTCCTTTTTCGAGTAACGGGAATTGTAACACATGGCACTCCTTTTCCTCTGTAATTATTTTTCTATCTATTGCAGGTGTAATATTCCTGCATCGCTGTGTACCTGGCAATGTCCTTAGTCTGCTCACATAGGGTGGTGGAGACACCCCCCTCTGACCGTAAAATATTCCTTTGTGTCGGTCTGATTGTGTGGCTGACTCTGATGCCTTAGGTGCAGACCCACTAGAATCTGACCATCTTATTCCCTTTCCTCTAGACAAGCGTATTTTGCATCCTATCTCATCTTCTCTTTCCTCACATTCCTCTCTTTCTGTGTCTGATATTATCTGTGCCCAACTCATGCAACTTCTCTCATTCCTGTTTAGCGTCAATCTATCTAGGGACAGCTCTCTGTTTCTGCTACTTCGGGAGGCCTCCTCAGTGTCATACAACTGAGTGTTCGCCAGGCGCTCTTCCTCTCCCCTCCCTTGGGGTACCTGTTCTAGCCCCATTTCATCATATATTCTATCAATCATCTCTCCGATGCTGCTGGTGTCGAAGTCATCTTTCATATTTGCCCTAGACATGCCTGGTACTGAATCGTACTCAGGAAAGAATGCTTCTATGTCTTCCCAGTCTACTACTGGATCAGGTTTTCTAACCTCCCTTTCCAGATATTCAAGATCCAGTGCTCTCTGTCTTCACTTACGCTCTATGTTGTCATTGAACTCTCTGCGCTTCCTTGCTTCCTCTCTGACCCTATCTTCTTCCTGTTTCCTCACATGTTTAAGTTAATTTGCCCTTTGTATTTCTTCATCCCTTCATCTTTTTATTGTCTTCTCCCATAGTTTTTGTTCTTCTTCTATTCTCCTTTGTTCCTGCCTGTCCTGATCATTAGCTGTTCTTGGCTTATGATTGCGTTTCCTTTCTTGCTCTTCGCGATACAACGGCTCTTGTTTCTGTCTGTCCTTTTTTCTGATTCTTTCATCTTGCAATGCCTTTTCCTTTTCCTTCCCCTCCGTTTTTGAATTGTCTGGCTCTCCCTTTTGTCTCACGTCCTCAATGCCTTTACCATCGAGGTTCAATAAAATCTGACCTCCCATCGATTCGTTCTGTGTGAATGCCATCTCATCAGTTCGTTCCTCATCTCCTTTCCATCTCTTTCCTTCTCTTTCCTTGCTTGCGCTTGGTCTCCTTGTTCTTTCTCGCATCTCTCCTTGTCCCAAAGGACTTTGGAGGTAATATCTCTGTCTCTGTCTTTGTATGGGCTTTCGACACGACTTTGCGTAGGTGACTCATATACGGGTTACTATATCCCGTGGCTGTTTTAAGCTCCCTCAACGGGTATAATCCTTCGTCTTTACTGGCTTCGCTTTTGGTTTCAGACGGGGCGGGTGGTGCAGAAGGTGTTTCACCCCCTCTGTGCATATGTTAAGTATTCAAACTAATGGTGGTTCCTCCTCCTTTTCCTCTTGGTACATCTTCAAAAGCTCTAAACTAGCTAGGCATTTATCTAACTTTTTGCCAGTATATGTGGCATGCAAATATGTCGTCATGTACTGCAGGATCGTTTTAGATAATGATCCGCTTTGGGGCCATGGCATAAACATTTTGTGAGCGGTTCCTTTACCCCATTCTGCACTATACTTCTTCAGCTTAGGTGCATGTTTTGGCAACTGTTTGCACAAGTGTACTAACGGGGTAACGTCTTCCATGCTTAAATCTGTTTATTCTCTCCTTATATATAACACGTTGTTATGCTTTACGTTTCACAAACAAGATCAACAATATGAGCGAGCACCAATTGTTGCAAGCTCCAATCCCATTTTTTCGCAAAAAATGTACTTTTACTTTTTCAAACAACACCCATCAATTCATGTCATACAACAGTTTGTCTATTCAATCGTACAATTTTCATGCTATTTCCCCCAAAAATGTTCTTACCTCGTGACATCAGAAAAAAGAAAAACACAAGACAGACACGACAGACTAGACAGACTCCAGCCGGCTACATAAACCTCATGCTATCTGCTTCGTCAGATGCATTTCTGCCCCTATTTATTATTCCGACATGGAATGTAAGCTCAATTCTTTCAGATTTGCCTTTAATCGATTCTGGTCTCCTATATCACTCAATTCATTCATGACTTTAAATGCAGGCTTCTTCTAGCGCTATATTAAAACCTAGGTATCTGGACACATACTTCTCTCTTGGGTATCCTCCCGGTATCTCTCTCTATTCTCTCAGCTATCCTCACGGTATCTCTCTTTTGCTCAGGTATCCTCCCAGTATCTCTGTCTATTGCTCGGCGACCCTTGAGTCAATATTTTCCCATATATATATTATACTCTTACCCTGTCTCTATTTTTGTCCCACCTCCCTCTGTTACCTTCCCTTAATTGTTCTAAGTCATGCAACTTTTTGCCAAAGTATTCAGTTTTTTTAACTCACTGTTGGCATTTTTTTCCTCTCTGGATGCTCGGGATCACTGCCTTCGTTACCGCCTCTCCTTGCTTTTCGCCCGATTGGCTGCTTGTAGAAGTGGGAAAGAGTTTATGGGCGAAAGCAAAGGTTCCTTCAGACCTAACCTGCAGGGTTTTCACTTAGACTACCCACTATCTACGGGGAGCCTCTCGTTCTACTCATCCTGATGGCAAAGGACTTGTGATATTGCCAAGGACCCGGAGTTACTTATGTCGATGGCCAATGGGTGTCTTATCTAATCGATTCTAATCGATAACCATCAATCTCTGCTACCAAGTGTGCTCGATGGACCCCAGCCGGCCCATAGGACTGGGGGTTTCCAAACAGCCCTTTAAGATGAGTAGTAGCACCCTTGAGATGGATGGGGATGCAGATTCGCGCTCTTGCACCAAATCAATAATGGCAACTCAATTGTTTGGCAAAGGGAGTCTGTTTAATACAAGTACAAAAAACGGGGAGTTCATGAATATCAGCAATCGCTCGATCTTCTTCTCACTTCAACTCCAATTAATTTCAGAAAAAAACATAACATTTATATGAAAAACTTGTCATTACTGACGTGTAACTTGTAAAATGTAGCATGCAACTCGATTGGTTTTAGGAAGGTAACTTTAATATAATTACTATATCTTTATATGGTAACGGGAAAATAGGGATTGGATAGACAATGTCAGGTGGGGCAAGTAAGCCCTTCCTTCAAAGTGACTACTGTAAACATCACTAAAAGTATGACATCTCATTGGTTCTACTAACTATAGGACCCTAGATTACACGGTCCACTATGATTGGGTTGGCATCAACCCCACTCTTACTTTCCCACTTGCGCTTAGCAGCGTGCAGAATAGCCGGTCAGGTACAAGGAGTTCGTCTGCACCACAGCTTCCCTCCAATTATTGCTACAATCAATCATCACCTCAGTGGTCATGTGTCAATTATTTGTTTGTGGTTGGCCTCGAGTCTGCTTCTTGATCTGGGAAAGTTAAGGCGCCTGGGCATGGCAAACGTCCATTCGTAGGTGTGAAAGTTTCATCCCTTCCTGCTGGTCGGTCACGTGATTTCGACACTGTGAAATCAGCCTTTCCTTAGTGCAATTTCGTGTATTTCATTTAATTCTGCCAGTCATCTGCCATCTGTGGCTTATCTTGACATTTCTGAACAGGATACTCTGTTCTTCTTCTCATTAATTGTATCCACTGTTGGTCTATTTCAGCCAATACGACCTTGGCTTTTTGGCATGGTTGCCCTCGTCTGAATTTCTCTCCGTCTTTAATACTTGATTTGTTTGCTGTGAAACTCTCCTCTAGAGACCTTTAGTAACCCTTGGTTGATTCTGTTCTTGTGCATAGTGGAAGTATACTTATATAAAGTGATCCTTTTGAGGTAGATATGTATAGGTGGCGCTTGCCGCAATCTATCTTACTACTAAGCATAAGCAAGCCTCACGATTTCTGTGCTTCTTGCGGTTACTTTGCATAATTGCACGTTTAAATTAACTGAATATCTTCATCGTGCATATGGCATACGTTTCTGACATCTTGACATCAATTGTTTCACTTTAGGCTTAGGATGTCACTTATCCATGGTGTTTCATCTCATTTGTCATCGTTCTCAGGTTGTTATCTCTTCTATATGTGAGTCAGTCTGGGTTCTTATGACATCATCATTTGCCTTCCTTCAGTATCTTCTTAGTTTCTTCGGGTATTACATTCTGACAATCGTCATTCTGTCTCATTTGTCGATATGGTTTTCTCAATGGGTACCTTACTGTCCAGGTTTTCTTAGGTGTCGGTTCTTCAATAGGTGCTGTAATTCTAATAGGTACTGGACAGAGCCCAACTCTGGCTCTCTGCTGGTTTATTTGCTCATTATAAGTCACATATTTTGGTGTAAATGTTCCTGGTACTTCAAAATGGGCAGCAGAGTGCAAATTGAGGTTGGTACCTCCTCTACAATAGGTTATTTATAGCGCCCTTAATACGCAGAGGTTTCTAAGTGCAGACCCAGTGATGGAATCTGTGTTGGTCCATGTCGTTTTGCTTCCAAGGCCAGCACGATGCCCCTGAGCTATCCTCCTGAGACAATATGATAGTAAACAAAGCATTATTGAGTTAATTGGTTTTGGTATGTTAGAATGGAGTTTATCGATTGAATGCATGTTGTTGTAATATTTATTAATAGCATGGAGTGCTCCTTGTGTGCCTGCAGTTGCACAGAACCTCCCATGATGTTTTTGCAGTCTTTTATACATTTCTACTGTCTTTGAAGTCAGGTGTTAGATGTTTGAAGAATCCTCTAAACTCTTGCTTGGAGTGCATAGCACTCGTGCGGACTGCTCCTGAAGTGTCTGCATTTATGCAGGACATTCCCTGATGGTTTTGTGGTCTTTCTTCAGTTTCTAGTGCCTTTGAAGACTGCTGTTAGCTGTTTGAAGAATCCTTTAAACTCACACTGGCAGCGTGTAACACTTGCGCAGAGTGCCCCCTGAGTATTTGCAGTTACGCAGAACATCCCCTGTTGGTATTGCTGTCCTTCTTCAGTTTCTACTCTCTTTGAAGTCAGCTGTTAGCTGTTTGAAGAATCATTCAAACTCATGCTGGGATCGTATGGGCCTCAAGCGGAGTGCTCCTGGAGTGTCTGCATTTGCACGGGACATTCCATTCTGGTTTTGCAGTCCTTTTCCAGTTTCTACTGCTTTTGAAGTCAACTGTTAGCTGTTTGAAGAATCCTTTAGACTTGCGCTGGGAGCATGTAGCACTTGCACGGAGTGATCCATGAGTGTCTGCAGTTACGCAGAACATCCCCTGTTGGTTTTGCTGTCCTTCTTCAGTTTCTACTGCCTTTGAAGTCAGCTTTTAGCTCTATTAGAGGAATCCTTTAAGCTCACACTCGGAGCGCATAGTGCTCGAGCAGCGTGATCCTTGAGTGTCTGATGTTACGCAGTTGCAGCTGGGGTTGACGCCAAAGTCAACTATATGGTGATAAGCCGTAACCCCTTGTTGTCCTTCTTTGCTTATACTGATATATGCTTTGATGGCGACTTCTTGTTGATACAATAAAGATTACCCCTGCTAACTGCGCAGGGAGTATTAATTCTATTAATTCTATTAAAGACTAGCAGGCGAGCATTTTGCTTCAACTTCTTTAGTACTACCCTTCAGCAGTTTCAACAACTGTATCAAACAACAACCAAGAAATGTCCATGTGACTTTCACTTTAAACTACAAATCCCAAAGACTCTGTAGTCCTTCCTTCTCTCCAGCTCAGTTATGACCACATCCTGTCCCTGAGCTCCTCCTCTCTTTTACGTGCTCTTAATGTCTTGATACCAAAACTTCACATCCCGCCAACCGAGCAAGGACTTCATAACTCCGACATAACTCCGTAACGACTGAACTCTCGTCGTCTTTCCTAGTCCATCCCCTCAATTGTTCTTCTGCTCCTCCCCTAGAGAAAACAGAAAATGTATAATGTCAGGGTGGCACTCAGTTTGTCATCATAACCATACACTGTTACATACAATATGATTATCAAACAGTCACGGGTGGGAACTAATGCTCGCCTCCTAGTCTTTAATAGAATTAATACTCCCTGCGCAGTTAGCAGGGGTAATCTTTATTCTATGACAAGACTGGAGGCGAGCATTATGCTTGTTCAAAGCTGTCCCAATACTGCACTCGCTATAATTTCAGCTGGTTTAAAATAAAATTCTCTCAAGGTACGATCACACGCCCAGTCTGCTGCTGCCATAATATCTTACAAGGGAACTCCTGTCCTATATGCTTTAGATGCCATGGCCCCTCTCACTGAATGCGCCCCATACTGTCGCAAATCAATTCCTGATGCTAACATCACTTCTCTAACCCATCTCGCTATGGTAGCTGTTTTGACCGCCTGAAAAGGCTTCCTACGCGCAATTAACAACTGATTTGTCCCCATCGCTCTGTTCTCTGCCGTCCTACCTTCGTATTCCTTAATGCAGCTAGCGACGCAGTATTTAGCATTATCTGGGAAATAGGGGTAATGCACTGTGGATGTATTCGATTTGGTCCTCTGCACCACTATGAAGGTATGCCTTCCGGTCCTCCTATTAATCTCCAGTGCTCTAACATCGGACACCCTCTTACAGGACACGAGGCACAAAAGCATCGCTAACTTGCCCAATAACTGCTTGAGCGACAAATATCTATTAGCTGGCCAACTTTCTAATAATCTCAGAACTTTCGTCACGTCCCACAGTACCGTATATCTGGGGACTGGCGGCACTTTAAACTGACGAGCCTACAGGCTGCTGGGTGTTCACCTGCTGGCACGCCTTCAATCGGTACATGACCTGCAGAGATCGCAGATCTGTACACCCCTATAATGCGGAATGCTTTCCCATCTTGCAGTAGTTGTGCTAGAAAATTCAGAATACCACTACAGGCGCCGAAATGGGATGAAAACCTCTCCCTCTGCACCAGCTCGTCCATTTGGCCCAAGCCGCGTCGTAGCTCCTCCTAGTCGATGGAGCCCAGGATTCGGCGATAAGCTCTGCAGCCTGCTGCGAAATGCCTGGCAGCTCCCATCGTCGCCTGATATCCTACACGCGATGAGCGGGAGAGTCCCTTTCGCTCTCAGAGGATGACACTGCCCAACTGGGTCCGTGAGCAATCGCTCCCCTTCCGGGAGGACCCTCGGCAGATCTATTAGGCGCTCTATCAGCGTCGGGAACCACACTTGAGCTTTCCACAGTGGTGCTATCAGCACTAGTTCTGCTCTCTCCCTCCGACAATTCGCTAGCACTCTGCTCAGCATCATGAATGGGGGAAACCCGTAGTGCGCTCCGCCTGCCCAGTCCTGCAGGAATGCGTCCGTACCTCTTACGTCTGGGTCTTGTCTCCAACTGAAGTAGTTGGGTATCTGGGTGTTGAGGCGAGAGGCAAACAGATCTGTGTGAAACGGACCCCATCTCTGATTCAGAGTTTGAAATACTGCCGGATCCAGCTTCCAATCGCTGGAGTCCGTGAGGTAGCGAGAGTTCCAGTCCGCTATCACATTCAGAGTTCCGGGTAAGTATTCCGCTGTCACTGACGTCCCGGACCTCAGGCAGTAATGCCAGAAATCCTTCGCTAGCTCGGCTAGCATCTTGGATTTCGTCCCTCCTAAGTGGTTTATATAACGTACCGCCGAAATGTTGTCCATCTTTAACAGTACGCACGACTTCACCTTGTCTCTCGTGAATGTCTTTATCGCGAAAGAGCCCGCTAGGAGTTCTAAGCAATTTATGTGCAGGCTCAGCTCCTCTGAGCTCCATTTCCCTCCAGTTTGCAACTCTCCGCATCGAGCTCCCCATTCTATACGACTGGCGTCTGACTCTATCACTAGGTCCGTCCGGTCTCCGAATATGGCACGCCCATTCCAGGCATCCATATTCTGCAACCACCATTCCAGTTCTGTGATGGATTCCTGGTCCAGTGGGACCGATTGATGGTATCTCAACCCTTGTCGTAGATGTCTGATTTTCAATCTTTGCAAGGCTCGAAAGTGTAATGGACCCGGAAAAATAGCTTGTATGGAGGCCGCTAGGAGGCCCACAATTCTCGCTAAAACTCTCAGAGAAATCACTTTCTTCCCTAAACATGCTCTGATTTCTCTCTTGATGTCTCGGATCTTCCTTGCTGGAAGTTCCAGGGAGGCTTTCCTTGTGTCCAGGATGAAGCCGAGAAAGTCTAACCTTTGTGCCGGCTTGGTATCCGATTTCTCTGTGTTCACTAGGAACCCCAGTGATCGCAACAGGTCTAGTACCCACTGCGTCTGATACTCCAGCGCTCCCCGATCCTCTGCTAGCAGTAATAGATCGTCCAAATATATGATCAGCCGAATCCCTTTCTCTCGGATGGCTGCGGCTACTGGTTTCATTAACTTCGTGAACACCCAAGGCGCTGACGCAAGCCCGAATGGCATTGTCTTGAATTGCCAGAACTGTTCCTTCCAGCGAAAAGCTAGGAAACCTCTGAAACGCGCCTGCACGGGCACTGTCAGGTATGCGTCCTTTAGATCTAACCTTGTCAGCCAGTCTCCCTCTCTCAGGGAATCTCTGAGCTGATGGATCCCCTCCATCTTGAAATGATGGTACACTATCCATCTGTTCAGCTCCTTTAAATTGATAACTGGGCGAACCTTCTCCTTCCTGTGAACGAGAAACATGTTGCTGAGGAAGTTCGGGGCCCCAGGGCATCTCTCTATTGCTCTTTTCCTCACTAACTGCTCCAATTTGGCATTGAGGGCCTTTAGCTCTGCCTTCGCTAGCTGCGGGCGATGAGGCGCCCTTGCCTGCACTGGGTCCTGAATGAACTCTAATTGCAGGCCTCTGACGGTTTGCAAAGTCCAGGCATCGCTGGAAAGCGCGCGCCAGTTTCCCCAGAACATACTTGTCCTCCCTCCCACCGGAGGGTAAGTAATGGCCCTTACCTGGCGTGAACCCTTGGCCACGTCCGGCACCTCTTCCTCAGTAGTGGGCTCTGTTATTCGGGGGTCTCCTTCCTCCCTGTTGGCGACAGGTCGAGCGACCCCTGTAACGGCCGGTCCCGGCAAAAACTCTCTGTGGGAAGATCTTGCGAATAGATGCCTGTGCTTTTTCCAGGGACGTGTATGTGCCCACGAAGCGGCCCATCTCTTTCCCGAAAGTCTCTCCAAATAAGAAGCCTTGGGCTGCTTCTCCGGCCTCATAAGATGCCAGGTCACTGAGCTTCGAGTCAATCTTTAGAAGTAACCCTCTTCTTTTCTCGGAGGCTATAGCGCAATTCGCGTTTCCCAAGAGGCAAACCGCTCTTTGGGCCCATCCGGCAAGAGCGTCCGGGTCCACTTCTTCGCCCGTGTCTCTCGCTCTCTCCGCTAAGTCCATGATCTTAGCGAGAGGGCCGGCTAAATCCAGGACCTTCTCCTGGCAGCTTTTACATGACCTATCAATCCCTTTACGGGGATCCTTATTGGTTTTCAAAACAAAGGTGAGCATCTTCGGATCTAGCTCGGGGGTTTCCGCTACCTTCCCCGGCAAGTCTGGTCGGGGGCATTCTGCTCAAAGCCGCTGTCGCACTTCTTTATCTAGGGATTTCCGCAGCCTTGCTGTCATATATTGAGCCACTCTTGGGGAAGGCTGCCAGTCGGAAGACCTCGGGTTTCTGATAGCATCCGGGTCGAACATATCGTCCTGCTCCTCATCGAGGTGCTTCTCTTTCCGGGCTTTCTTGCCCCCACTGGGTTTCGCCCACTCTTCTTTGACTGGCTCCTCCGGCTCTAGAGGGGACAAACCCCTTTCCTCTGGCTCTTCTTCCGAGCCTAGGTCATCATCTCCTTCATTTTCTTCCCCAGGAGGGGGGGTCATGAGGTCCGGCACGGCCTGACGCAGTAAATATGCTTGCTTAAGCTTTGCAAAGGCGTCGGCGACCTCCGGGGCCTTATCATCCGCCCCATCCATAGGGCCCTGGGGGTCTGCAGAGGCTTTCCTCTTGCGGGCCTGAATACTCCCCGTAGACCCTGCTCCAGAGGGTGCGATGGGCAAGCTGTGAGTCTTCTTGGTGCTTTCGGTAGGCTGGTGAAGCATGGCTTCCAGTGTTTCAAGCCTTTCTTGTAAGGGTCTCACCCCTTGTGCCACTGCATCTACTAGGGAATTCCCCAGCACCTCCTTGAAACTGGCAGCCAAGTCAAGGGACTGCTCCTCCTCACTCCACTCGAATTCTGAAATGATAGGGGTGCTGCGTGCCTCAATACCTTGTTATAGGTGTCTTATGCTGCCCACTTCCTAGCAGATGCTCTGAGACAACTTCTGTGTCCCTACGAGATAAACTCAGTCTCTCCTTTTTTTTTTTTTTTTTTTTTTTTTTTTTGTGGCTGCACCGACTCACTTGATCTGTTGAGCCTGTATCGGCTTATGGGTCTGAATCTTGTCCTCTGAGGCAGAAGCCTCGTATATGTGTGCTTGCTCGCACTGCTCTGCACATTTTTTTCTTTTTTTCACACCGCGGGAAGCTCCCACGCCTGCCGCCTTCTCTCGAGATCACGCAGGCCCTCGCTCGCCGTGCGCCTCACCGGTGCGGGTAGGAAAACGTGCCTTCGGGAGCCTCGATGAAAGCTCCGTCGCAATAAGAGGAAGGATCTTGCTGCCGGGGCCGCGTCGCAGAATGAGTGCGACGCGGCTTGGCGCCTCGAAAAACTCCGCCCCCACGAGGGTGCGGGCCGGAGTCCTCCCTCTCGGCCCTCTGTGAGGGCTCGATGTGTCTGACGCTCACCTCGCCTCCCTGGGGGGGAGGGGAGGAACCTAAGCGCGTCCGCTCCCGCTGTAGGGGCAGCTCGCGGGAGCTCCGTGGCCCCGCAACGCACCCCTGTTGTGCCGGGAATACGGCACGGGGCTAGCGGCCGCCGGAGCTCCTGGTGCTGCTAGGAGGCAGCCTACTATAATCGCGCCCAACGCTCGCGCACGCCATGATGCCACGGAGGCTACTCACGCTCGGACCGAAGTCCTGCAAAAAACCTTCCTATCTGCGTAAAGCTATTAAAATAAAACACATAATATGCTGCGTAAGTATGCTATAAATCCTCTCATATCCTCAACTTCAATAAATCTTACAGTAATCCTCTCTAACACACAATAGCTGGGAGGTAGAAGGAAAACCACTTATCTGCTTGAAAAGCAGTAAAAGAAGAGGAGGAGCTCAGGGACAGGATGTGGTCATAACTGAGCTGGAGAGAAGGAAGGACTACAGAGACTTTGGGATTTGTAGTTTAAAGTGAAAGTCACATGGACATTTCTTGGTTGTTGTTTGATACAGTTGTTGAAACTGCTGAAGGGTAGTAATAAAGAAGTTGAAGC
Organism: Ambystoma mexicanum; assembly: GCF_040938575.1. Lineage (NCBI taxonomy): Eukaryota > Metazoa > Chordata > Amphibia > Caudata > Ambystomatidae > Ambystoma > Ambystoma mexicanum. Next base: position 733,820,561 of record NC_090928.1, read on the forward strand.
TTAATGCTCGCCTTCAGTCTTGTCATAGAATCTGCAAAGCTCAGACCGACCACAAACCCTTGTTTCATCAAAGGTGGGGAGCCCTGATACAATGAAACACGACACAAGTGTTGTCACTCGAAACCTTCTCCTTCTTGAGATATTACTAGTTAGGTAAATGGTAAGAAAGGAAAAGTCAAATATTTTTACACCAAAACGGCAGAGAAAGCATTCGGTCAGAGCATTGTTCCTACTATTATTTAGACTAACCAGCTGAATCCTATGGCAAGCGACCCCAGAGTTATGTCGACTATCCAGCTTAATTCATACTCCTCCCTACCGCCTCTTGATAATCATTCTCTGCTAGACTTATGTTATAGCCTCCAGCGGGACTCTAACTTGTTAGCAGCAACCACTGCCCCGCCTATACTGAATGGCATGTCTAACATGATTGGCTTTAATCTTTCGTTATCTCCTGATCTAGAGGCCATCACAGGATATGGGGATGGTATTGGAAGTGAAGAATTGTTGCTAAGCAACACCACTTCGGGGACTTCGTCTGCTATCTATAGAACATTCATTTTAAAGAGCATTGAGGAAATGGCAACTTTTACACATCCTCACTCTTCTACATCCTTGTTGTGCTCGAAGTATCAAATACTCCCTCATTTGTGTCCCCATTGTCCAATAATCACAATGCTACTCCTACAGCCATGGTGTCTTCGAACAAGCCCCATGAAGCACTTCTGATTGCTACAACCTTTCAAGAAGACGTAGTGGGAGTGTCTCATTTGGCACAACCCTGTGACACTAATGTGTGGTAACATCTATGCCCAACAGGGCAGATGATTGTAACTTTTGCTGGAACAGGTGTTTCAAAAGAAAGTAAAAACATCTCTGAACAACAGAAAAACTCTCAACAGAACAAACGTCCCTCAAAAAAAGTACACATAAAAAAACAGTCTTTAGCGATTTCAACTGATTTGTATGAAATAAGAGAAACTACTGGGGCTAAATATGAAACAGAAAAGATCAATAGACCATTTAAACAGAAGAGGAAATGTTGCTCCAAGCAGAAACTTAAGCTAGGTTTGGTGGCCTATTGGTTAGTTAAAGCTAATCCCCCAACCACGAACACCATTATTGAAAATTCTGTGTCTGTTATTAGTTTGGATACAGAAACTATAGAATATCTTGTGGAGGTGGTAGCTCTCTCAAACAACCTTATATTTATTTAGTTGTCCCTAGAGGGCCCACTGTGCCTGTAGACAATCCATAGCATATAACAATCTCTCACAACATCTTCATGCAATAACAGCAAGAAATGAAGAGACATGTGCTGATAGTTAATGATCGATTTTCAAACAAAGGGAGCCTGTTTATGAACTGCCTATTTATTCTGAACCTTCTTCATACCATTCCCCAACTCATAGTTATGAACTCTAAGGATATGGCCATGGATCTACTTCCTGATTCTATAAGAGATCGGAACTGGTCCTGCATTAATTTCTTCTCAGCACATATCACTGAGCTAATTCTAGCTTATTCATATAATCTATTAAACCTGGGTTCAAGCTTTCTTAAGCACCTATTGCTGCTGTTTCATCTATGGCCAAGGTCCCAAAACCCCTTTAGATCACGAAAAATGGGAACAAGCGGTGAGTGGAACTTGAGAAATTGGGAAAGCAATTGGTTAGTGGTCCTTGACCTGTGGTGACTAGTCATGGCTACCCACTGCATCACTATGTTCTCCCAAATGACCTTCTGCTAATTTAAGTTTTTCTTTATCTATTGCCACCTGGAATAACCATCAATGCAAACATCTAATTAACCTCCAGTCCAGTTATGATGCACTATCGGTATATGAGTTATTTGCATACAGGGAACTTGGTTGGGAAACACATTCGCAATTGATGGATTTGCCATAGTTCACAGTGAGGCCTCTAAAATGTCTACGGTTATACCTTGGAGTGGTCATATTTTTGGCATCAAATCCCATTATTCAATCAAAGAATTTCGACCAGATATTCCTCAACCTGGTTTCCTGTCTGTGATTGTGCAAATGCAGTATGCGCATGTTGATTTGTCTCACAATTTCCTTGTTATTGACATACATGACCCCCCCCAGGATGATTGGAAACAGGCTGCATTATGGGTAGTACAACCAGAAATATTGACATCTGATGGGAAAATTATAACAACGAGATGGTATCATGATGCAGTGACTTTAGCACCCACTGTGAAACTGTGATCCATCATCGTAAGGGTGAAATTCATGTTGGAAGTATAATACATGGTAAAGGACAATTGCTACAAGGAAGACACATGGCTTAATTTTACTGTTAGTTATGGCTTGAGGTTTCTTAATGATTTAACGCCCATTAAAGGGATTGACAAACCTACTTGGACTAATGGTGAACAAAGTAGCATCAGCGATTATATATTCATAAGGAAATATCTCTCGTATTGAAACCATTCCTCAGATACATAGCGATCATGTGTTTCTGGCTACCCACTCCATTTTCGCATCACTTTAGGTTCCTTCTTAAATGGTTGATAGTGTCTTGGTTAGCTCTCAGTGTAATGGTATCATTTGGAACTCCAGTAACATTGACATGTTGAATCAATATCTATCGAGCAACTCAGAATCCATTCTTCCTATGCCTTTCCTGGATCCACAGTTGATATTAGACAACATTTCTGCAAATGTTCACTATTTTGGAAATCTCTATAGTAACTGTGCCTTTGGTAACAATTCTTAAGTTTCAAAGTTTTTACAACACACATATTGCATCTGAAAAGAAAACCCTGAAACACAATGCTCGCAAGCTGTGTAAATCTCTGAAAATGGACCCCTTGGAATATCTTGTGAAGGTTATAAATCTCATGATAAGATCTTAAAAATTGGCTAAGACACTATAGGCTCTCTGCTGGCACTGCCCAGCAGAAAATCCTAACCGTCTTGCAGCCTGATACCTGCAGCTGACTCCCATCTTGAGCTCTGTCCCTGTAAAGCGCCCTGAAGCCGACTCAACCCTGTCAAGCACCAAGAACACCTACAGCACAAGGTAGATTGTGGTTCTGTCCCCCAGTTTTCCTCCGAAGGCCCCTAGAGACATTTTAAGACCCATTGCTCCCTTTGTGCTGAAGCCAAGTATCCTTAAACTGTTGGAATTATTTACCATACCATCCACCCTCCTGTCATTATGCAGAGTGCATCCCTTTCCTTCTTTGTAACTGCCTGTCCTCTGCATTCCTTTACAGAGTGGGCTGCATTTTGGAGTGTTTCCAGAACTGTCTTTTGTGATAATAATAAAGTAGATATTTGTATACAATCTCGACTGGACAGTCCCTTTTTATCATTGGGTAATAATTGTATTTCGCTGTGTTGCAACCAACCAACGATCCATAACCTTTCAGAGATAAACCTGCCGTTCCATCCATGCTATCAAAATTGGAAAAGGAGGTTTATAATTTGCTTGTGTTTCCAATATGTTCAGATCCCGTCTGGTGTACTAAAGGTGTGGGGCTGATTGATAGTTTAGAAACTGATATTCATCGCTGAACCACTGATGCTTTCAACTTCCCCACAGCACCAACGTCAATCTGAATTGCTGACCAGCCTCAAAGCTTGGGTAGAATCGAGTGCAGCTGGGCAGAAGTCCCCAGGGGATGGGCTAGGCCCTGTGTACCTGAATGAAGAACACCTTCTGGGGGGCAAGTGTGGTATCCCAACATTCTAGAGTGTTAGTGAGGTCAGGGGCTAGTGTGGCATCCTGCAGGTCCCATGCCTCGGCACACTCTCTAAATGGCCCGGTAATTGTTCTGGCTGTTAACGAGGTAGCGGCTTAAAATCTGCTGGAGTAGAGGAGTCTAGCGCTAGAGGAACAGAAGCAGCAGGACAACGTATACCAAGCTGGCACTCGAAGAGAAGAAGGAGGTCAACAGATCCACCTCTAGTGAAAGCAGCAGTAGTGGCTCAAACCAGGGTGCCCGGAATAAACCCGAGCTGCACATCCCCAAAGACTTAGTGCAGGCGTACAAAGTGGGGAAGAATATTTTTGACTGGTTTAAAGCGCTTGATCTTGGTTTTCAGCTGTAGGAGCTGGACGAGGTTCTGTGGGGTGCAGCCCTGATGAGTCGCTTACCGACACCACGGACTGATGCAAATCTTCAGTTAACTCTTGAAGAAAGGTCTGTTCACAAGAGCATGAAGGCGGCCCTTTTCAGGAAGTTCTGTAAAACCCTTGAACAGTAGTATCTCAAGAGCTTCAGAGAGGTTGGAAAGAAAATCGGGCAGACGTTTGAAGCATTCACACACTTGTCATTGAAATATCTGAGTGGGTGGGTGTCTGGTAACAAAGTGGACACATTTAAAGGTATGTCCAATTTTATTGCGTGTGAGCACGTATTGAAAAATTGTGAGGTTGACCTACACCAGCATCAAATAGTCTCAGGTGAGCACACCTAAACAAGAAGAGAAATCTTTGGACAAAAAAATATTAACAAGGATGGGAAAGATAAAGGTCCAACCCATTCCTCTTCGAAGTCAGGTCCCCAAAAGAATGAAGGGAAATCCCAAAACATTTGTTTAACTGTACACACTGTAAAGAAGAATCCAGGCACCCCTAACACTGGGAAACCTAGATCCTCACCACTGTGAGAAGCCTGAGGGTATTATCAGTGCCACTCCATTAGGATCTTCTGCACAGGTGGCCAGGGAAAGGTCATCACTCTTGAATCCTGACCCTGAGGGTGGACGAGTGAGGGAGGATCAACTGGGTGTAGGATTCTTGGAGATTGGAACTGGGATACCTTTGGGCAAAACACAATATTCCCCACTTCCCTTTCAAGGAAAAAACTCTATTCCAGGGGCAGATATGTGGTATTGTTCTCCATATCCCATTGACCAGAAAAAGAGAAGGAAATACTCTTAAACCAGACAGGTTAGGAAGAAAACAAACAATAATTAAATATAAAAGGGATGGAAGGTTTTTGGGGACTGGGAACGGGATGCCCTTGGGAGAGACATGGTAGCCAATTTTCCTAATAATGACTAACCCAACCATTTCCCCACGTTCATGGGGTTTTATGAGTCATCTCCCCTAACTGCCTCATATGTGAATACTAACAGTTCTCGGATGAGCAAAAGGCAACTGGGAGTAATGAAGACTATGTGCTTTTACCACTCAGGTATTGGGACGTGGATAGGCCTGCTGAGAGTGATAGAGGTCAGGCATAGCCCCTTAATGATAGTCAGGCAGGGCTAATTGTACATTCTCATCTGCAGCCTGTTAAAGGGCTGCATGTGTATAAAAGTCCCAACCCAAAATAAACAGAGCGAGAAGCCATGGTATTGATGGAGGAGCAGCAGCACAGAGTCCGAAAGAAACAGCGAGAAGCTTTAGAAGCATGGCATGCCAGGTGGTTCAAAGGAGTGCAGCCCGGGAGCTGGGTCTCTGTGGAACCGAACAATCTCTGCAAGGGGAGCCGTGCCTGGAGGATATCCCTTTTTGTGGAGTTCACAATGCTTGTTCTCCTGGGGTCAGAAGCCAACCCAGGAGTGCCTTAGTGTCAAAAGGTGGAGCCCGGAGGCAGAGAATCAAGGGCCAAGAGATCTGCACTGCAGGAACGTCAATAGATGCAACCAGAGAGTTTCTATGTGAAAGGAAACCCGGTAAGCAAGTGTGTGAATATTATGCAGAGGATTACATTGTATCAGAGTGGTCAGGTGCATGATAAACCACATTTTCGAAGGTCTCTGATTAGAATGCTCATTGACTTTTGAAAAAGTGAGAATACTTTGTAGCGGAGTGGTCACACATAAGTGAAGACACATTTTCGAAAGTCTCAGAGTGCTGAGCACATTACAAAGGCAATTTAAAAAGACTTATAACACTGAAATTAAATAAATAAAACCTTTTTCCAATTGTTAAAAAAAAGTCTCTGAGTGTGGGGCATGTTACAAATGCAATTTACAAAGACTTATAACAACTGAGTTAAGTAAATGAAACCTTTTACAGTTAGTACAAGTGTTTCTGAGTGCTGGGTACATTATTAAAGACATTTTTCAACAATATATAACATTGAGGTGAATTGAGGGCGAAATCTCATGATATTTTGTGTTTGGAACTATGTTTTGATACTTGGGGAAGGGATCCCCAAGAGTTGGTTAACTCTATATTATTTTGAGCTTAATGCAATCCTGACACTTTTATTGGAACTGCTTTATACTTGTGGAAGGGAGCTGAAAAAAAGCTGCAAGCTGGACAGAGCTCCAAACCTTGTGTTTTACACTGGTTTGTTGGTTGCTGAAATCCCTGCACATTGTATAAGATTAGCTGTGAGGGCAAGCATACGTTTAGGACTGCACCAACAACACCTACAGCACACCGTTTATTGTGGTTCTGTCCCCTTGTCCAAAGGCCCCAAGAGACATTTTAAAACCCATTGCTGCCTTTGTGCTGAAACCAAGTATCCTGGAAATGTTGTGATTATTTACTATACAGATCACCCTCCTGGCAGTATCCAGGACTGTCTGTCCTCTGCATTCCTTTACAGGGTGGGTTGTATTTTCTAGTGCTGCTAGAACTGTCTGTTGTGATAATAATAAAGTAGATATGTGTATATAACCTTAACTGGACAGTCCCATTTATCATTAGGTAATAATTGTATTTTTGCTGTGTTGCAAATAACCAACGTTTCACGACCTTTCCAACATAAGACGGCCGTTCCATCCAGGTTGCCAAAATTGGACAAGGAGTTTTATAATTTGCTTGTGTTTTAAATCTGTTCAGATTCCTTGTGGTGTACTAGAGGTGTGGGGCTGATTGATGGTTTAGAAAGCGATATTCATCCCTGGACCACTAGTGCCCTGGAAGTTGGTCATCATAACACCTTGATTGTATTTACTGTATTTTATTGTATTTATATTGTAAGATTAGTGTTAACGTTTGTAATGCACTAACACACTTAATACAAAAAAAAATAATAAAAAAAATTAAATTCAGTATTTGTGGAAGTAGACCTTTTAAAGAGAGTAAGAGGGTTCAATGCATTTGTGAAATAAAAATAAAACTAGCCACTGGCCTAGTTCATTTTCTAAGAGTATTAAACAGTTCAAAGCTATGTTGATTGGCTCATTCTGGGCCATAATGAATGGAATATTTGACTCCAGGTTTGAAATAACATCAATGCCTACGAATTAAGCAATGGGATGAGGTCAAAGCCCTTTGCCTAGACCCAAAGCCAAACAGATAACTCCCAAAACTACTGCTCCCCTCCCAACTGCCGAAACATTAGTTATGCCTCCCAAAAGAGTTTCACCCTCGGTCTAGTGAGATTCAAAGGTGTTGCAGCCAAACATTTCAAACATATTGGCCCTCATTACAACCCAGGTGTTAAGGGGTTAACGGCGCCGTAAAAGGTGGCAGCGCCGTTAAACCCTTAACGCCTGATTACGAGGTCCCTTTGCGGTTTGGAGAATTTAACGCCTGCTTTTTGCAGGCGTTAAAAACCAACCCGCAAAGGGACCTTGGTGCTAAGTACGGTGCCGCAATTTGCGGCACCGTACTTAGCGCCTTCCCCATTCCCATTGAGCCCTATGGGGCAAAAATGGGAATGGGGAAGGGCCATGGCGGCATGGGGAATTACTGCCCCGCCAACCTCGGAATGGGGTGGTAATTCCCCATTCCGCCATGGCGGAGTCGGTAAGTTACCGGCATGGACCATGGTGCTGTTAGCACCATGGTCCAACGCCAGGGTCGTAATGAGGGCCATTCTCTTTCTTGCATGTGGTGACACATGCTATGTTTGCATGTAGACACTACCAACATTTGGGTATGGTATTCTTTCCATTGGATTTGTATGTACCTTTTGATGTTTTGTTCTACACAACCAGTTGTCCCACTTTGCGCATATGGCTGTCATCCTGCCACTAATTGCTTACGGTAGTTTAGCCCAAAATGTTCAGATTATTTCATGTTAAACGATTGCATACTCGTTTCTTCACCAATTGTCATAATGTGCTGCTTCATGCTGATGCCTTTATCAGGGGCCAGTTTTGCAGAAGTCTTATATTTAAAGTAAAACCTATCAACAATTGAAAATATTAAAATATCGTACAATGAATCTGACATGGCTCTACAATGTTCTGAGAATCTCCAGAAATGCTCTGAGGCAACTGTTGCATTTTTACCTTATGTTTATGTGCATTGGATTATTATTTTATTTTTTTTTATATTCAGTGTTGTGGTTAAACCGTTTTAACAAAACAGAAATGATACACAAATGAGTAACACATGTGATTACATGGGGATATTACATTTCATAAATACCAACAAAATATGTTTAGCATACACATAAAATCACTTCATCTTACATGGAAAAAATTGTTAACAAATAATATTTACTAAAATATAATTTATAACAAGTTACTCAAACATTCCATTATTCGCAACCACATATGGTACATAGTAAAATATAGGACTGTGCAATGCCCCGAGTATAAAATACTCCAATTCGGATCACTTTTATCATTTTCAATATTGTATCTCAAAGATAACCTTTTTTATGGATTGTGTCAATTTTTATACATTGAATCAGGAGATATCTAGGAGTTTCGATCTCCTCATTACAAAATAAACAAAGGCATTGGAGATATGGAATATTACTCCATGCACCTGTTCTAGAGAATGATGGGAGCATCTCCAATCTCAGTGACATTATAAACCTGATGACCTTCATCAGGACGATTCCACAGGAAAAGCCTGTTTAACATACACACTATATTTTTCAAACTGTCCGATATAAGTAATATTATTATTCCTGTCCCAGACTTTAGCCTTTTCTTTTATTTGTTTTTCTATTAGAGAGATATGTGTGTCTTCTGCTATATCAAATCCAATTTCCTCAAAAAAACAAGAATACATCTTTCTCCATTCTTTCAATGCACCATCTGTGCTATTCTTATTCAAAGCATTTTTAAATTGGCAAATATATAATCCCGTTCCTCAATTTTATGCATCATACAGATATAGAAAATGCCTATTGCGTTCCACTTTTGTGGGGCCAGGGATAAAAGCCCAAGCTCACAATTAAATCCTTCAATTGGTGTATTCTTAGGAATATCCAGAGCTCTTCTCCACATTCGACCATCAGGTTTTTTTTTACCAAGATGTTTCTTTTACTGTAGACAGGGGATAAGGCACGTTTTATATAATTTAATCAGTCCTTTCAATGAGCAGCCACTTGTAGTTCTTACAAAATGTAAAAACAGCCAATAATCTTTTTTCTATTTTACATCTGACATAGTCCTCCTATAGTGCAACACTCCTAATGTCAGAAATAAGAATGCCTCGATATATATATATATATATAGGTATGGACAACCGCAAGAATATTGCCATCTAAGGCACATCGATACGGCTTGGTCTTTTTAATTTTTTATTAGTACATTGAGCCTCATTATAAGGCTACCTCCAAACTCGCAACCCTGTCCAGCACCCGATAATGGGCAATTAACGGGGTATTTGGTGCTGGTGCATCCGACTTGCTGTGCTCGCGGGTGCCGCTCTGCCTGCCAGGTCAGACCTGGCAGGCTGACAGGCACCCGCGAGCACAGCTCGTAGTATGGCGGTATGGTAGCAATGGTGCTGGTAGCGCTACCGGCACCGTTGTTACCTTACCGCAATACTTATAATGATTCCCACTGTGTTTTAATAAGAGGCACTTACAGATACATACTGACACCAGGGCAATACCATAAGCAGTGCCATACTATAGAAATGAATTAATACTGGACCTTTAGACAGGTTAGGATAGTTTTATGGCAACATGTAAGTGACAGAAGAAAACAAATAGGGAAGGGCACAGAGAGGAACGTTTTCAGGAAGCTCTCACGGAACATGCAGTGTAGATGATGAACAGCTGAAGTTGAGGGGATTTGCCAGGATAGGGTGGCTCTTCTTTTAATCTGTAGGAGATGGAGCTTAAGTGCTCACTAGAATGCATGCGTGTCGGTAAGATGTTTAATTTCGAGCGGTAAGACATTTCAGTAATGTGGGGTAAGGGGGGGGAGAGCAGTGGAAGTGAGATTGATAACATGGCTGGCAGGTACAGAAAGATTGAGAAGGCTGGTGGAATTTAGGGCACATTGAGGAAAGTGGTAGAAGAGGAGAAAAGACAGGTTTTGGGCAAGTCTATAAATAGATTTAGCAATGAGTAGGAGGAATTAGAAGAGGGAACCATTGAGCATATAGAGCCAACTGGCTCTGGGTGAAGACCAGGAGAGCATGTTCAATGGGAGCATTGAAATCAGGATAGGAACGAATTGAGGTCGTCGGAAGGGGGTAGTAGAATAGAGGTAGGGGTGGGTGATTAGGGTGTTACAGAGATTAAAGGTGTTAGATGAAAAGTAGAAGGAAGGATCTTTGCTGAGAGAGAGGAGGACATACCAACAAGGTGAGGGGGTGGCAGCACAGCTTTAAAGATAGAGGAGAGTTTGTTAGGGGGCAAAAGGAGCATGGAAATGGAGTTGGTGAAGTAATAGAGTTTGGATGCGTTTATGACTTCTGTAAGTGATTGGACAGTGTCTAAGTAAGTGTTGAAGAGTGATGGAGCGTGGTGTTCATGACTGATTGTGATTTATAGATGTGGAGTCATACAACAGTCTTTCGTTGGTGATTCTTAGTAGTAAACAAAGTTTGGGGGTAATGTGCAGAAGGGTAAAGGTGGAAACAAGATTGTGGTTTTCAAAGGGGGTTGATTAGGACTAGGGAGAAGTCATCAAACATCTGTTCAATGCCTTGGCTAGGCATGGAGTTCACTTTGAACTTGAGCTTGGAGATGGGAAAGAGGAAGAGGGACAGCAACATTTAAGTAAATTAGAATGGCTAGTTAGAAAAGGTGTATAGTGTTGTTAGATAAAAGAAAAGAGGAACACTAGATAGATTGAGTTACCTTGGTGGAGGCTGGGCTGTTTTTACAGGAAGTTCAGTGTTTGATCTGCAAGGTGGGAATCCTGTTCAGGTTGGTCGGTACAAGTGATTTTATATAGATTGAAGTGCACCATTCAAGTATTGGAGGTTACAGTTGCAGGGAATCAAGAAGAAGGGCCAGATCAGGGAACAAGGGATTGAGGGGAGATTGTGGGCATGTAGACCAGGAGGAAGGTGAGGAGAGTTAGTGCAAGGATTTGGTGGCAATACATTCAAGGGAGGGATGGAGGAGGTTCAACGGTGGTAAAGGAGCAGTAGGGCTGTACCACTTGAACATTTGGCACACAGCACCTACTTTCCTGGACATCTGAGGGGAGTAAACGTATGTCTATGTGTAGTGCAGTGAGGAAGTGCCCTATGAAACTGATAGATCTCTCTGTCATGCCTATGCTCACAATCTGGTGGATGTGGTAATCAAAGTGGTCAGAGAAGAAGGAAGTATTCTTACAGAGGGATTGGGCATATCCTAGACCCAGAATGAGGGTACAAAGAACGAGAAGAGGGCTGAGATAGGGACAATTGACAGGGTGGGTAGATTAAACTGGAGCGTTATTGAAAATAAGGCTGTTGTCTACAATACAAAGGCCATAGGAAGAGGCAACCAAGGGTAGGTAAGGGCTGCAGTGTGAGGTCTGCTTTAGTGGGCCTGAGGGCTGTGGTAGAAGGACAGTGAGTAAAGGAACATAGGAGGGTAACACCATTTTTAATCTAAATTGTGATCGGTTTTAGTGAGACCTTGGAGTAGACAGTAATCTGCACATGTGTGGGACCAGTTTGAATAAAAACAAACATATATAAGGGCACTAACAACCAAAAACATTAAATGTAATGCATGTCCAGCAACAACCAAAATATTAACTTTAGGATTACTGACAACCAAGCTGTAAAAGTAGGGCCACTATCAACCAAATGTGTACAAGCAGGGCCACGAAGCCTAAATCTGTAAATGGAGGATTGTTAACAAGCAAAAACAAAATGTTTGGGACCACTAATGACCACAGGATAAATGAAGGGCCACTTACAGAAAAAGCAGTAAATTCAGGATATAACAACTAAAACAATAAATGCAAGGCCTCTAATCACCAAAACATTAACTGTGGGCCACTAATCACCAGAACACTAGATGGAGGCCACAAAAAGTTAGTGTCCTTGACAGATTGCCCAGTTGGCACTATTAGGAATTAGCCAGATACAGTCTCAATCTTTTCCCATTTAATGGTGGTGCTTTGGAGATAAGTCAACACATGTTTCGACCCTCACGCGCTGTCCTCTTCAGGGCTACCAAAGTCAACAATCATACCATAATTACAAGAAAACGCAAATACAATGGAATATCATTCACTTGACATGCATAACGCACAGTCATTTTACATATCATATCCAAACCATCATTTTTTGCATTGAAAGAAACACAAGTCGAAATCATATATTATTAAACATGTTTGTGACAGAGATTCCACCAACCTGTGACAGTAACCGCATTGTCCAATGTTTATCCATAATGAAAAGAAATATGGCTGTATTACATTTGGTATTGCAGTCCTTGGTTAGGTTATATGAGACTATAAAAGACAACACAAAAAAGCGATCAGTGATCTTGGGAAATACAGAGGCACACTGTTTTTAAACATACTCTCCATGATGGGTTGCATTCTGCTGGTCGGACATCCACACTCTAGGAAAGGAAGAATTTTATGGCGGAGTGTGGGTCTCCAATCGTGGTGAGCTTCTCTGGTGCAAGAGATGCCGTTAGCTTCGGAAGAAGTATTGGCATCCAGGAATGTCCGTAATGGGAAGGAAAAAGGCAAATATAAGAAGCAGATAAGAAGTCCCAAGTTAAAAGTGACTACATCTAAAAATAATAAACGTTGGATATTGCAGCAAACAAAATAATGGTGATTCCAGAGAAGAAGGCAATTAAACTTCTAAGGGAAAGGCAAACAATTTAACTAAGAAAAAGAAAACAACTTCGGTCCAAAACAAATCGATGGTCTCTGTGAAGCGTGGGAAAAACGGGAAACGGCAATCTATTATGCCATTTTTAACGCGGGAACTGGAGGGGGAGTACACATCATCTCTGGACAAATCTATAATATCCCTTCACAGAAGAAAATAAAGGGGTTGTACATCACATGAGATAATTGATATTTACAGGGAATAGATACACACAGGGAACCAGGGGTGTTGCTAGGTCTGGAAAAGACCAGGGGCTATGCTGATGTCGGAAGTGTCGGGACTGGGGGCTAGCTAGCCTTTTGGATGTAGCTCCTGAGATTTTATCCGGGGCTACAACCAAAAGACCAGGGGCTATAGCCCCCTTAGCCCCCCCCTAGCAACGCCTCTGCAGGGAACCGATGGGTATTCCATCAATTTCTGAGTAATGAATGACTAGATCTTGTAGCAATCCGTGTGATCTCGAAAATAATGTACATCTTGATAATGAAGGAGGCAGATCCATGTTTTGTTTGGGCTATTGCCTTAGAGTACAGATAGGGAGGGATGGCATATGGGGAGGAAGCCTGTAGGTGTTATTTGATTTGTGTTGGCCACCCATGAACTGCCCATGGCCATAATCCCTATGGCCATACCAAGCCAGTTGACCAGCCACTCCCAAAACACCTCCTCATTGGAACTCTTTCAGCTCGTTTTAAGCAAGCCTTATCATTACACGTTGCACTGGATGCCTGACAGTGTGTTTTCAAAGCAGCCTTCTGAGAGTTAATGAATTTATTGGAGTTGTAAACCCGTTATTGGTGTAATACAAATGTCTAAACCTCAGCGCAGCTAACTCGGGCATCATTAGTTTCTCCAACAGCGAACACATACAATTTGGGAGCTTAAAGAGGGATCTGCAAAATAAGAAGAAAGAAAGTGGAATTGGAAGAAAATTAAGTGATGCCCGAAAAAAGATATTTGGGTTTTCAAAACAAAATCTTGGTAGTATACTAAAACGTAGATCGGCAATGGTTTAAGCAAGTATCAAGGTACTTCACAGTGCACCCCACCCAGGGTGTCACTGCTCCTAAGGAAGGCGATTTAATTCAAGCATATTTCTAAAACCGCTCTACATTCTTTTAAAGGAGACACCTTTTATTTGATGTAGTGCTTAAAGAATTTGAATAGCAAGGAATAAAGAGTTCATTCCATTAGGTTTTAGCTTGTCCTGTGCATTGGCTGAATAGGAGGGAATCATAAAGTTGAGTCCCTTTACTATCCCGCTTCACCGGGCTATTTAAGTTTTTCAACGCATGTCTGAAATAGGTATTTGCACTAAATAAGGATATTGAGGGTCACAAGATATCTTGAGGATGAGGATAAGGGATAGTTATTCTTTCTATCCACTGTTAAGATAGGCGGTGCACCACCATCTCACTAGGGATATACATTCACCCACAGGGTAAGTTTCGTTTTACCAGAGGGATAGATCTTGAGAGGGAGACACTGTATAAAGTGATTATTTCCTCTGTGTGAAGGTTGTGATGAGGGGAGGTGAAGAATCAACAATACCCCACTGGCCATTGTTGTGATTGTGCTGTTTTCCGGGCCTTCCTTCAGCCACTAAATTTATAAGCACGCTGTTTGTCCTTCACTGAAGCCCTGTTAAAAACAAGCATTGGCAACACCAACAGTTTTGGCTTGTGTATATGTATTAAGCAGTTGTCAAGCAGTGCTATTAGATGCCCAGGTACTCGCACAATTTTTCACCTGCTACCATCAATGGACAGTTAATACCACTAAGGCAGTGCCTGGCTAATGCCTTTCCCATGCCTACACAAAAGCCCAAACTGCTGGCATTGCCAATGTTTGTTATCATTGGGTTTTGGCATTTATGCATTCAACGCCTCCCTGTTTCAGAAAGAGAGGAGCTCTGCTGTTAGGGCAGTGAAAGAGTGTAATGTTACACAGGTGGTTGGTTGCAAAAGGAAAACAGTAAAAAATATTCTGTGTTGTGGGGAATAATTATCCCAGAAAAGTACAGTGGTGGGAGGATAAAAGAGTAGTATCCTAAAATGGAGTATTGGATTTGGGTATCAGCCTCTTTATCCTCGAAAACTAATAAAGCGCTTCAGAATTTAAATCTTTAACATTGGGAATCTGAAGATTTTGGACCTCATCACGAGTTTGGCTGTAACCCTTAAATCCGGCGGTAGCGCTGTTACCGCCGGATTTAAAGGTCTGCCAAATCAGGGCTTCGGCAGATGTCTCCCCAGCTCTGAGCTGGTGGGAAATCCACCTAAAATTCGTGCTCATACCACCGGCGGGAAATCCGCTGGCGGTATGAGCGCAAAATATCCACATTGAGCCCAATGGGGAATGGGGCATTCCCGAATGGGCTCAATGGGGAATTCCAAATCCGCCAAACCCATGATGCGGCGCTAATAGCGCTGGTGGGTTTGGCGGTAGGGCAGATAGTGCCAGCGTTACCGCCCAACTCGTGATGAGGCACTTTGTGTTGGAATTTGTGTATTGTAATAGCTTCTTGTTGTGTAATTCCCCCTATGATTATGTATGGGATTTTTATATTTTTATATTACAGGAAGTGTGATTTTGCAAAAAGCTTAGTCTGGATCATTACTCAATGTTCTTAAAAGCAGCGACAAAAGGTACAACCGGAGGGGTGGTCTCATGATTGGAGTAGAAAATGTGTGGGGATTTAAAATAAGAGCATGGCATTCTGGATGTGTGTCCTTAATGGCAGCTAGCTTGGAATGGGGTCACAATTATTAGTTATTGGTAAATGTATATTGAAATCTGGTTAGCGTTGGTTCAAAGAGGCTATTGTCTTCACTTGAAGATCTTCTTCTGGATTGGTATTCTAAAACCTCTTCAGACTTGATAATTATTCGTGTTGACCTTAATTGTTGGTGTCCTGACACCAAGACGTCTGATGGGGAGTGTCTTGGGTCTGGCAAATTGAACAAAGGGGGGATGGTGAGGGTTTCTGTTTGGCGGAAATTCATGGATTGTTGGATCTTCATAAAGTAAATGGAATTAGTACCCCGGCGAGAGACAATCAGAATGAAACAACCATTCTGATTGGCTCTCGCCAGGCCCATACCCGGCTGGGAATCCCTCCGTCGGGATTCCATGGCCTTTTTCCCCGGCGAGGGGCGTGGCAATCCCTCAGCCTATGGGGAGGCTCGAAGCGGGGCCTCCCCGCGGCTGAGAGGCTGCCTTCGCCCCCCACCGGGGACTCGGGCAAGTATTTTTTTTTTCTCCCTTCCCTCTCCTCCCTCCCATCCGCCCCCCCAACTTACCCTCTTGTTTCTGCGTCCCCGGCGGGGAACGAGGGAAGTCTCCAGCCGTGTGGAGACTCGGAGCGGGGCCATCCCCGCTGGGGACGCAGGTACGTTTTTTTTTTCCCCTCCCACTAACACCCTCCCCACCCTGCTTACCTTTTTCTTGATCCTTTTTTGCGTCCCCGGCGGGGGACGAGGGAAGTCTCCAGCCGTGTGGAGACTCGGAGCAGGGCCATCCCCGCTCTGCGCCTCCACACGGCTTGGGGCTTTCCTCGTCCCCCGCCGGGGACGCAGGTACTTTTTCTTTTTTTTTTTCCTCCCAACCCCACTTACCTTTTTCTTGATCCTTTTTTGGGAGCGGACGCGCTGAGAACACATGTGTTCCCAGCACGTCCGCTCCGATGACCGCCATGAAAAGGGAAAACGGACTCCGTTTTCCCTTTCCATGGCGGCGGCCATTTTCTTGGCCGTTTCTTTTTTTCTGTCCCGAAACGCCGCAGTGTTTCGGGACAGAAAAAAATTGCTTTTAGTACCCCGGTCACGCAAATATTGCGGGCCGGGATACTAATAGCAATATGACCCGAGCGGCGGGGGCATTACCGACTCTGGTAATGCCCCGGGGCCTTCGTTAAGGCCCTCGCTTTGCTCGGGCCTATAACTATGGTCCCCGGGGCATTACCTGAGTCGGTAATGCCCCCGCCGCTCGGGTCATATTGCTTAAATATGAAAGGGGACATCCTGTCCAAGAGTACATCGAGGCAGGGTTTGAGTTACTCTACCTTGTATTATTATTTCACAACAACTGTTTGGATCAATAGGCTCTTTGCCGATTAGGTAATCCTCAAGGAGTGACCTTGTCATGCTCATTATGTAAGTGGGCCTAAAGGTGAACCCCACCCAGTGTGAACATTATCTTACACATCTGGAAAGCAACCTACAAGGGAAGAGGTTGAACATATTGCATATGGGGTTGTAAAACTCTTTCCAGAAGATTGGGGAATTGGTTAGAGCAATTCCTGAAGTAAAGTGGATGTTTTATATGGAGCCAAAGTTTGGCTATAACTTGGGAACACCTCTCGATTTTAATATTGATAAGTTTCGGATTGGGAGGGAGTTTGTTCCCAAGAGAGCAAGAGGACATAGATGGAAGACTTACAAAATGCAAACAGTGGAAGGCCATGGGCCCAGGAAGCTTGGCTAGTTATATGTTAAAACATTATCCCAGTATTAGGGATGTAACGGTATAACGGTATACCGTTAAAGATACCGTGAACCACTTAATTGAACAATAATAACCGACACATTGTTTATACCGTTATACCGTTCATACCGTAAAGTGTGCTTTTCAATCTGATTTGGAAAGGCTGCAGTAAGCAAGTGCTGTGCAGTCTTGGTCTTGCACTGTTGGATGTGCCGTCTGCCAAGTAGTTTCAGTTGGAGCAGTTTTTAATGCCATTCCATAAACCACACGTGCCTGACACAAAATCAATACGTTAGCAATACGAAGAATAGATACAGTGCCAAGAAGGAAAAGGGTTTACTTTGGGTTGGCGGCTTTGGGGTTTATATATTTATAATGGATAATGTTCTCTAAACATATGGCAATGGGGGATTTCCCTGGTTCTATCATTGAATTTACATATAATAAGTCACACTGCGAAATTCACTCATCTCTGTGGGTATTCCCTGCTGCCATACCAAAGGGTAACATGTCCGTGAGTACTGAACAGCTTTTGGCCCGCAAGTAAACTAAAGGCTGTAACGTAAAGAGAGTGCGTCTGTGTGTGTGTGTGTGTGTGTGTCTGTGTGTGTATATGCGCACAAGCGTATACTACCATCAGCCTTCATTGATCGGTGGCATGCAGGTTATCAAGATGGCAACATGTTCATCTTCACCAGTAGCCAGTGGGGGAGCATAAAGCCTAAATGACCACTTAAGAAAAGCTATTCAGTTTGCTTTGCCAGTTGCAGCAGCCCCCCCTCCTCTCCACACATGTGTTTGTGTTTGGTGGAAGCAAGGCATTTCAGTGGAAAGTATGTTGAAAAGCCCAATTCTGGCCCTGGGTGCCTGGTTTTGTTTGTGATGATAAATCTGTCAATTTATGACCTTTTAGAAAATATTTGTTAAGATTAGTTAACTCCACCTGCTATACCGCGATAACCATGATATACCGTCATTTGGCAAGAAGGTTATCGTACCGTCATAAAACTAATACCGTGACACCTCTACCCAGTATCTGGGCGAAAGTTCTCCATCCGTTATATGTGCAAATTGGCAAGAAAACTCGGCTCTCAGACTCATGGCACAATAACTAGATCATGTCTGTATACAAAAAGGGCAGTAGCAGCCAACAAAAGAATTAGAGACCTATACCCTTATCGGATTCCAGTAAAATAATTGCACCCATAGACCTTGAGGATTTAGAGCATTTGGTACGGATGTCTCAGCATTTGTCAGCTTTCCAAAAAGGATTTAGCAGAAGGACGGGTTACTCTGTAAACAGCTTTCTATTGAACATACTTAACCAGCAGTTAATTCCACCATCAAGTTCTACGGTGTATATCTACAATCCACATTTCACCATATGGACCACAATAATAGATTGAATAAATTGTGGAAAAGGGGTATTCCGCCTGGTCTGCTGAAATTATTAATACAATTGCAGCCGAACATAACAAAAGCGGTTAGGCTAAACATGAACGAGCCCTGACTCGAATAATAGTATCAAATATTGGGCTCAGACAGTGATGCATGTTGAATCCCTTTCTTTTTAACCTGTACTTGAGCGATTTGGTTTGTGCTTTTCTACCCAAGATAGGTCATATCCATATTCAGTTTATGGCCTTTTCAGATGGTATAATTTTGCTGGACTCCACTCAAGTTGGTCTACAGAGTCTGCTTGTTTGAGTGAAAATTATCTTGCGAGCAATAATTTGATAATGAATGTGTCAAAACCAGCAATTTTGGCCTTTGATTCTGAAATGGAAATTGAAAAACACGCTTGGTTTGTCCATCAGGGAAAATTGCAGATTTGTAGTCATATCCAATATTTGGGCTATAATATCTTGAGCGGAAGGATTTCCCTGGATACAAAGAAGGGGCTTAGATTGAAACATTCTCTTCTTTTGGCCCAAATGAAAACATGAAAGACAAAATTCTGTAGTTTTTCACTGGTTCCTCCTACAATTGTCTACATACAGAAAGATATTCCCTCCATAATGTATGGATTGGAAATAGATGAACAACCGTCAGAGAAGGATTCAACCACGATTGAAGGGCTCTCAGAGAATAAACATTATACCTACCACTAAGCTTACCCATCATCGCTGTAAGATTAGAATTTGTACTGAAATCTATCCATTCTATCATCTGAGGCACAAAACTCATAATTTTGCAAAAAATCTTAGACCCCCAAGTGACTGGCTATATGAAAAGCTGAGTGTAGGATTAGCTGCAGGTTCCTCACTCGCCCTGAATACATTTCACAAGGGGTGCAGGGACTTTTATGGAAATAGATATTGTGAGGGGTCAGAAATGAGAGGCAGACACAAAGATATAGGGCCTCATTACATGGTAGGCTGTAAGGGAATAACGGTACCGGTAAGTGATTACCGGTACCGCTAAATTTCCTATCTAATTACGACCCGGACTTGCCGCTATTAGCGCAACCGGTAAGTACGGTGCCACTAATAGCGGCAAGTCCGTGGGCGCGTGACCCCCAGGCCGGAAATAGCGGCATGGCGGTAATAGCATGCCATCACAAGCTAGGCGGACATGGCAATAGTGGCATGGGAAAGACCCAAAAACCCCTTACCGGCATGGCGCAAATACCGGCATCGGGAACCACCCGTTAAGAGACCTGAGCAGTGTTTCCACCTGCCACAGATGGACATATCCAGCACAGGTGGAGGCGATGGAGACTGTGGCAGCACAAAAGAGCACACCACACCCCTTCCCACACAAAAATTCTTCCAATACTGCCAGCATTACATGGGCTGGAGGACATGATTGCAGTGCGGCAGCACCAACAACAGGCAGCACAGAGGAGACGCAGGAGGAGGAGTCGGAGGAGGAGTAGGAGTAGGGCAAGACAGGCGCAGCAAGCACCACCAGGGCACCCAGAAATACCACAGAGCCAGCCACCTATCTCCAGGATCCAAGCCAGTCCATTGAACCAGACACCTGAGCACATACAAACCCTGTACCATCTGCACTGGGATACCATCACCATCATCCTGGATAAGATACATGACGACAGCGTGAGACTCATAGACATCAGAACTGCAATCCCCCCTCTAGTGCAGGTGTTGACTGCGCTCCACTCCCTTGCCACTGGCTCGCAGAAGCATAATGTGTGGCAGATGCATGGTATCTCACAACCAGTATTCCCATGCACGCCGAACCAGGAACACAATGCCCTCCTGAAGCTTGGACATGAACACATATTTCTGCCACGGACTGCCCAGGAGATTGCAAACACCAAATTATGCATCAATTCACTTGCAACCATCCCAAGTAGAATCAGGGCCAGCAACTGTACCCATGTGGAATTGGTGGTCCCACATCACAATGAAGTAGTCCACAGAAACAGAAAATAATTTCACCCAATCATTTTCCAAATGGCATGTGATGCAAACAAGACAATCACACATTGTTGCGCCAGACATCCCAGATCAACGCATGATTCAATGGTCCTGCAGAACTCAACCATGCAAAGCAACATGGAGCGACAAGCTGGCCAACGATCGTGGCAACTTGGTGAGTAGCAGGCCATGCACAGGGCGGTGTGATTGGGGGGGAGAGAACGATACACCAACTGTGAATTGTCTGGCGTGCGTGGGACAAATGGTCATACAGATGTACTTCAATGTCCATTGGGGGGCTTCACAATGTACTTGATAAGACCCCACATGAAATGCGAAGCTGCACAACATTGCATACATTCCAACATTTCAAAGATGACACATCCATGGACACCCACATTTCACATCATGCCACACCACATAATACACAAATCATCATCTTGCCCTCAGGACAGTCATACAGATTTTGGGCAGCACAACATCAATACCGCAATGTGCCCTAGAATGCATGCAAAGGAATCACCCCTAGCCATGGCACCTGACCACAAACCCATAGCACCACTGCAGTGATGACCCGCAGCACAGCAACATGGATGTAGGAATGGCAGCACACTGGCATAGCGGTACAAAATTTGCCTCGGCCCAAGGACACCTGAGGCCTGGCCTCAGCCAGGACATTTCCATTACTTGCGGAGGCATGTTTCGGGCATGTCGACTTGCATGGTTGAGCCCAGCTTTGTACATTGCAGTCACGCAGATTGTCTGCATGCATGCTGTCCGTTGTGACTTCTAATCACATCTGCAAAGAAGACATGTGTGACATGTACAGTCCACAGCAGGGTGGCCGGTAATAGGTACTCATTCTTCACCCCATACAGGCAAAGCCAGCTATCCCCTGAAGAGGTAGCACCTAACCCCTGTATGGAACCCACAGAACAAGCAGGAAGAGGACAACAATATTGCACATACCCGTACCTGCGTAGTGATGGAGCAGGCATTCAGCCTCTCCAACACACAGCTCCGGTGCCTAAGCGTGCCGGGTGAGGCTCTCCTGTACGGCCATGACAAAGTGCTGAAGATAACCATGGCATGTGTGATGCTGGAATACATTTTCGTCAGACGGAATGTGCCTATGCCACCTGACATGCAAGCGCCAGATGAGGATGATGTGGATGGGGATGAGGATGGGTCAAAAGGCCCGCAAGGACATGCAAGTGGCAATGTCCATGAGGGACACGATGTGCGTCAGCATCTGATGTATCAGATTCCATGACATCCAAGGTATAACTATTATGGATGCA
This sequence comes from Ambystoma mexicanum, assembly GCF_040938575.1. Taxonomy (NCBI): domain Eukaryota; kingdom Metazoa; phylum Chordata; class Amphibia; order Caudata; family Ambystomatidae; genus Ambystoma; species Ambystoma mexicanum. Next base: position 733,842,662 of record NC_090928.1, read on the forward strand.
GATGGGTATTACTGCCCTGATGCATGTGGTCAGTCCCACAAAGAACCATCTCCCCAATACAGTACACACACACAATGATGAATACCAAGCCTGTGTTTAAACTTTTCAACAATGTATTGTGAACAAAAGACAAAAATTGAGTGCATGGCCCCAACTGTGCAAACGACCTTACTCTCCTCCCCCCACAACTCTCCCAAGAACACCCTTACCCCCTCCCCCACAACACTCCCAAGAACACCCTTACCCCCTCCCCCCACAACACTCCCAAGAACACCCTTACCCCCCTCCCCCCACAACACTCCCAAGAACACCCTTACCCCCTCCCCCCACAACACTCCCAAGAACACCCTTACCCCCTTCCACCACAACACCCCCATGTGAGCCTCATGGTGTGTACATGTCCTTCAACACATGTGCCACCTAGTCCTTGCTGGCCCTAATCGTCAGTGCCTCCTCCGCCATTTGGTGGTTGGGATGTGGTGTGCCTCAGGTTGCGCAGAGACCGGCGCAGGGGGCTAGTTTGCCAGGAACTCCCAGAGGAGGTGGTGCCCGGTTCATCCTGTGTTGTGAGTGGGCATCGGCGCTCAATCGCGTCCACTATACGGATCATGGCCTGCCTGAGTTGGGCCATTTCATTGCAGATCCTGTTCGTGCATGCCTCCATGCCCTCCCTTGTCTGCCGTGCATACATACCGAGGTCCTCCCTCAGACAGCCTGCCTCAGCCACATGCTGCCCACCCAGCCCAGTGATCTCTGCCTGCCTCTGGATGATGGATGAGAGGTCATGTTGCATGCTAGGTGCTGGTGGGATGACTGCTGCGTCTTGATCCACGGCACTGGCATCAGGTGAGGACACCAGGGGGCTCCATGCACCTTCCAGGGTGGGGGTGGCTGATCCACCATGGCTTCCCGGACCTGATGACAACCTTGGGCTTGCCAGAATGGAGCGTGTTGGGCTGGGGGTCTGGCTTTGATCCACAATGCCATGTGCTTCCTCCTCGTCCGACAGTGGGGCAGTGGCTGCTGCCTCACCAGTTGAACTGGTGGCAGCAGAGTGCGTGCCCTCCATGCTGGTTTCACTTGCAGGGAGGCACACTGCCGTGGGTGCTACGATGGCAGCAGGCATGGCCTCAGGCTGCGTGGAACTGGTTCTCCTGCTGCCTTTGTCCCTCTGGTCATGGTCGCTCCTCCCGGTTCCCCTTGAGGCGGTGGCATTGTCCCCTTTGCCATCTCTCCTGGGTTTTTTGGGGGATGGCTGAGCAGGTGTCGCAGTGCGTGGCTCCTCAGTTTCTGTGTGTGATCCTGTAGGGGTGAGAAATGGGGATATTAATCATTTATGGTTCGACCTGCCTTATGCTGAATGCATACGTCATGCCGCTCTATGCATTTGGGCCTCTTTATTGTGGATTCAGGTAATGGGGATGTTGGGTGGGTCATGCATGAATGGGTCTGTTTTGCACGTGTATGTGGTGATGCATGTATGTATGTTTGTGGCTGGATCCACGGCATTAATATGGACACATGTTTGGGGTGTCCCTCACACTTCACTGTGCATTTTTTGATTTATACACTCACCTCCATCGGACGAAGTGGCCACGCCATGCTCCATTTCTCCAACACCCTCTATGGATTCCACTGCAATTGTGGATGCACATGTCTCCTCCCACTCACGGAGTTTAAAAGGCGATTCGCTGCCTCCTCCTGTGCCCATAGCCAGGTTGCAGTTCACTGCCAGTATGTTCCTGACACGGAGCCGGAGGTCGTCCCACCTCTTACGACAGTCTTTGACTGTGCGGGTGGTGGTGCTCACCGCGCTGACCTTGTTGGCAACCTCTGCCCAGATTGCCTTCTTCTTGAGGATGGTCTCCCGCTGCATGTCATTGCTGAAGACCACATTTGCATTTGCCGCTAGTGTCTCGGTCAGCATTATGAGATCCTCATTGCAGAATTTTTCCTTACGTTGCCGCTCAGTAGATTTTTTTACGGCCTTGGGCATCTTTAGGCTGTCCTGGAAGGGTTTTTGACCGAGTTTCCTGGAAAGGTGTCCTGGATGTGGAGGATGGCAATGGATTGTGTTTTTAAAGCTGGCCGCCGTGCTCTTTCCCGTTCCTGTGCGATGACGCTATTTCCGCTTCCGCGTTTTAACAGTGACCGCTATTAGCGGTGACCGCAATTTGCATGCAGTAAGAAGGCGGAGGTGCTATTAGCACTTTGGTCGAATCCATTAATGGACTTTTTGGGGGCTTTTACGACATGGCGGTAGGAGGATTACCGGCATGGCGCTATGCTCGTGTCTGCGTACTCGTAATAGTCCGCAATTAGCGGGCTCTTGCGAGGGCGGAGACGCAAATAACGCCATGCCAGTAAATGCCTTGATTTACTGCACAACGTGTAATGAGGGCCATAGTTTCCTCAGTTTCAGACGTGTTTATTAAACAAAAAAGGTTTGGATGAACACCTCTCTATGCCTATCCTAAGGAGAGTTTCCCCGCTTAGGAAACTAAAAGTAAAACTAAAGAGCAGTCTGTGTCAAGTGCGAAGGGTCAGAAATGTGAGGTAGACAACTTTGTAAAAGTTGTTCATAAAATGCCATTTTATTAATTTGAACAGGTTTGATACTTGCCTCACTATCCCTACACTGAAGAGAATTTTCCTGCCTGTCAAAATAAACTAAGGGGAACACTCAAACAAAAGGAATCTGACCCTTATAACATATAACAAATATAGAAAGGGAATATATGGCAATTCAAAATACAACAAAATCACAGTTATGTACACCATAAACTCAATAACTGATTCTTCTTGTGACCTGGGTAATGTTCCCATCCCCAGATTCGAAGCAGGAATTTATATCAACAGTTCAAAATAGGAAAGTTCAGTTCTTCAACAAAGTTCTGGTGATAAGGTTATTCTTGCTCTAAAAGTCTCTCACTAGGACTTTCCAACAGTTCAAAAGAAATAACAAATCTTTGTCGCTCCACTTTATAGCAAATAGTTCAACACAACTTCTTCTTAAGGATCCAAAACATTTACACAGTTCCTTGATAGAAACAGGAATGTTTTGTCAGGATGATTCCACAATGATTCATTTTAGTGGCCTTTCCACTTCTTCTCTGCAGTCTTTAACCACAACACAATACTTCAATAGCATCTTCCTGGTTCACTAACCTGCCAGGACTACCACTACAAAGTCCCTTGGCCTGGTATACTCACCTGTCAGCACTAAACACTACTACAAATACTTCTGTGCTAAAGTTCACTTGAAACAACTTAGCAAAATCATTTGGCTTTCAACTACAATATCAGTATCAACAACTTCAATATGGATCAACCAAATGCTAATAAGGGCTTTTTATCACACTTGCTTTTCTATGGCACTTAGACAATGCTTGTTTGGGTCTTCATCAACTACTGCCTTTTCCTCTGTTTGGCAATAGGGGTTAATATTGGTTTGCTTCTTAATCGCCCTCTTTCGGCAGTGGCAATATTGGTTCTTATTAAATTGCTTTATCTTTTCCCTTTCTTGGTTTTGGCAATATTGGGTGGTGTTAAGCTTTTTTTAATATTGCCCTCTCTTAGCTTTTGCAATGATAGCTTTTATTACTTTCTTTTACTATTGCACTCTTTTGGCTTTGGCAATTACTTCTACCTCTGTAATTACAATTATAACCTTCTGGTTTGAACCCAATGTTCTTATTCTGCCACTTTAGCTGGTAACTATCAGATTGGTATGAAAAGTTATCCTTAATCTGCCATTTCACCTTCTTCACATTATTTTGGTGTTCAATGTTGTTAACAAGGGCTAGCAGGCAATTACAAAGCATTCCGGGGTCACACACGACTAGTGAACTCACTGGGTGCTGCATAGGCATTTTCTTGCTACGCTGCCTCAGTGCTTTAGGTTTTTTTCGCTACGCGCTAAAAGACAAGCTTCTTCCATTGCCTGTGCCGTTCGGGCGAGGAACTTTCCTCTATCCACAAGCACTCCGGTACTCGCCTGCCACAAGAGTGCAGATTTGCATGAATGCTTCTCGCTGCACAACCTCTGCATTCAAAATCCTCAGGGGGTATGTTTTCTGGAACAATTGTTCCTGCCAGGCCACATCTGCATAAAAGGGGCTTACGGGTAGAGACCCTCACAGAACCGGTCATTAGAATCAGTAAACTGCACTTTGCAGTTTAGTGCATCCAAATCCCTCTTCCTCATCCCAGTACTTTGGGCATTGTGGGACTTGAAGCCCCCACCATTAAAACTATATTTTCCTTCTACAGTTTCAATTTTACAGTAGGCCATTAATAGTGTAGGGTATCTGGGAAAGTTGGTAAATGTACTGTCCCATTCTTCCTGACCTAATCCCCCGCCCCCATGTGATCCTCTCCCAGAAAACCACCCCCAGGGTCAGGATCAGTAGGAGTCTGCCTTTCCCTGGCCATATGGTAAGGGTGCCAGGCCAGGTTTTCTGGGGGAATTATCTTTGATTCATCACACAAGTCATTACACTTATAAAACTCTCCTTGCATCCAAAACATTCGAATATGGCCCTACAACTAGACTTGAGGCTTTATGAGAGTTGAAGTCCCTAGAGTGTATGGGATTTCTAAAATAAGGTTGTTTAGGAGTTGTATTGAAAAACAACAGAAACAGGAGATGTTATGCGTGTGTGGTGTATGTTGAAGGGAGGAAGGGGATTTGACTAGAATGGCATGCTGGTATACTTATCTGCCAGGTATCTCCCCATCCCCAAATGGCAACTGCCGGGTGTACTTCTTTCACCAGGTCTTCTTTTCAATTTCACTGTCCTTTAAGAATGCTACCGTTGTATCACTTTGCTCTGTTTCTATTTGCTTGCTTAAGGTAATACTTGTTCCAACTTTCCCTACATTGACATCGCATGCATGGGGACCTGTCAAGATTTGTCTCTGTTCTTATCTCATTTGTCTTTATTTGCTTAGGGTGACACTTGCTTTCTCCACATTGACATTTCATACATGGGGACTTGTCAGGTTTTGTCACTGTGTTTATCTCATTGGTATGTATTTGTGTACATGGGACTGCCTGTGCACTACAGACCTTCCTCCGGAGTTCCTTTCAGCTCTGAGCTCTCCCACCGGCTTCTCACCATGACCTGGACTTGATAATGCTGCATTTCGGCACAGCCGTATCTGCAAGAGCTGCTCTGCTGCACCTGGTACTCCGACGGTCCTCCAAAGGTGTCTCCTGCATCTCTCCTTCCTTCTCGCCACGCTGGTATGTGATTCTCACGTTTGTGAGCTGCTGCATAGATGTGGCTGTTGTCTTGACTTCTTTTGGCACAGTCCTCTCCTGTTCTGCTTTCATTTTGAGTGTGGATGCTATTCTTAAATGTCCTGTGCACTTGTGATTTAACCAAACAATTAGTCTGCACATTCAACTTTGGGTTTCTCTCAATCTGCATCAGCTCCTCCCTCCTCTTCCTTGTCTCAGTACAAGAGGCTTTATGGGTGTTGAAGTGGTAGGAAGGGAATGCGGACCAGAACGGTAGGATGCCATCAGGAGTTTTGGTGTCATCAGGCTTTCTCGGGCTTAGTGCATCCCTTCTGATGGAGTCACCTCCCCCGGCAGTTATCTCCTCCCATATGATCCTTCCTCATATTGCCACCACCATGCTCAGGTCAGGAAATGGCTGCCATCCCCTGACCACACAGGAGGAGGCCACAGCCTGGGGCTAGGATTCAGCACAGAATTGAATTGGAAGTTTTGGTGCTCAACCCCAGAAAAATAAAATGGAAAATCAGATAGTGTGACTGGGTAATGCAAGCGGAAAAAATGGAAAATGGCCTTGAAGCAGCTTGCCTATGTATTTACAATGTTTCCTTGACCCCTCTTGTAGTTAATTTTTTTTATGATAATCAGATTAAATCAATTGTGCACTTTGGATGTCTGGGGCCAAAGTAGGGGACTAGAAAGGCAAAGAGAGTATGCTGGTTGTGCAAAGATAAGGTGAAACTAGAAAATTAGAAACACCTGATTCAAGAATGTGACATAGTAAAGGTACTGAGTTACAACTGTTTTAGGTCTTTTGTGTCTGAACTCAAAATTGTAAATGTAGAGGATTGTTGGTGTCAATTGTTAAATGCATACCAAGCAAAACTTAATGCACTTTATCAAAGTTTGTTATAGCTTTTTAAGGGAAAATTGGTTAACTTTTACAATTTTTTCGGATCATTTATACAATGCCACAGCAATCTTAATGTAAGAAACCAGGTATTGAGAGATGATTTGTGAGTTTTTGATAATGAAACGGTATATGTTTTATATGTTGAAAAATAAAATTGTCTTGCATTTGTCTTTTTACTTGTTGTTGATTTGAATGTGTTGTATATATAAAGGTTTGTATGCATGCAAATTTGTAATAAAACAAAATACAATAACATTATAAAAACAAAAACAATCAAGTCAATATGTGAAAGCCTACTAGCAACTACAGCAATACATCTTCGATCTATTAAAAACAAATATAACAAATAAAATGCAGGATCACTTTGGACTAAAACAGTAAATGCAGGTCCTTTAACTACTAAATGGCGTTGGCAGTGGTGGCGTAATATCAGTTGAAGCTAAATTGAGAAGTAACAGTGAATCAGGTTAATCAGTGAGGGCCAGTGGAGGCCATTTTGTGCATGAATGGTCTGAGTAAGTGTAATCATGTTGTATACAGCTTACAAACATTCAAAATGTCCTTGATGACCAACAGGACTGAGAAGGATCGTAAAGTGATATTCTGTTTAAGAGTTAAAGTGGCATGGTTTTGTTTTTTTCTTAAAATAAATAAAAGACAACCTGTTCCAAAATGTATCTATGAGTTAGCCAGGGAAAATGCCTCTATTGTTTTCTTTATCTTGCCAGTTGATGCACAGATTTTCCGTTCAATGGGAAAAGATCTTAATCAAATCATGTTATAGAGAATGTCCTCAAAATTAAGCCACAGAAATGATCAATTTGCTTTTTATTTATTTTAGATATTCCGTGTAGATGCAAGGAATAACATGGCTCTAAAGGAAATGAGCACAGAAGACATCTGTCAGTGGTTTGTAGAGCTTCAGCTGGAAAATTACATTCCTTTTATTAGAGGTAACAATTTAATGCTTGCTGAATTATTTCTGTTAATTGGTAACAATGATTTAGAAATTGACAAAAGGTTTAATCTTGAGCACTCTGTTTACCAATATTTGTACAGGTATTTGCCAATATCTGGCAGAGCTTTAACTTGACACATGATTCTTCACAATATCATTCCTGAAACAATTTTTCTAGTGATACATCTCAATGAGAAGTTCAGAAAAATTCACGTTTCAGAGCAGTGATTCAAAGAAAATAACATGAGAAATAGAAACATGCTGCAAGAAGGTAGAGAAGAGGCTGGAGAAAAGACGGGTATTGGGTAAAGCAAGGACAGATATGGTGCTTATCTTACAAAAGATCAACTGAATGAACCGGAGTCATTGGTAATGTTCATTACTTTTATTCACTAGAATAGGAAGGGTCAGGTTAAATTGAGTTGAGTCTAGTGTAATCAATCTAGAAATGATAAAGGATACTAATTCCAAAGCTGTAAGGATGAGTTAACTCAATGCAATTCAAAGGACAGTTTACGGGAATGCTGGTTGTCCCTACATTCCCTAATTAACACAGTCTCAAGGATAATCATAAGTATGCTTCTTGTCTTTAATGTACAGTCACATGGATATAGTGCCCCATGTGTTTATATCCCTACAAACACAATCTCTGGATGATCACACCTCATCTACCAGTAAATACTTATCTCCCTTTGCTTCAGGGTACAGGTCAGGATCAGATATGTCCACCATATATCCACAGGCTGACCCTCCGGGCTGAGGTTTAATACCATTGTACTCAGTCATACCAGAATGTTTTCCCCCTCCCTTGTTCAGGGTTTATGTCAAGCTGTGTTATTTGCCCTCAGTAGGATCACTGGGTTCTCTTCTTTTCTGTGTCTGATTCCTGCAATGTCTGAGAAATAGCCTTTCTAAACTCTTGCCTTTCTCTCCTCTTCTGTTTCTGATCTCTGCTAATGTCTGAGAAGTAGCCTTCAGCAGGCTCGTGGCTTTCTCTCCTTTTCAGTCTCTAGTCTCTGGGAAAGTATGCGAACTACCTCTCACAAGGCTCTTGCCTTTATCTTGCAGGTTGATACCTCTCATCTCTTGCATGCACAGGCTATTCTTGGTTCTCCTTCACTCCTCCCTCTGTCTGCATGATGGTATCCCGTCTGTGACGCTGTCATGACCTTGTCTCCCTCAAAGGGGCACAGGCCCTGGTGAACCCTATTGGGACCTCCTCGGATGCCCTGGAGCCAGTCCTGGCGCTGCTGGCATAGGAGACGCTGACTGGGACGGGCTTCCTATGGCCGATGGGTAAGCATGGCCGCCCCCATGTGGAATACTAGAGAACTGTATGCTGCGGTCTAGCTTTCAGGGTGAGGCCGCCACAAGGGTACCTGGGACATTACCTAGCTATTTAAACCACACCCGGTCAAGAGCGTGCGCTTTGCGTTATTCTGCCTTGCAGCGTGACGCTCATCCTGCTCAGCATCCTTACCTGCTCAGCTTATCCATCATCTTCGGAGCCTACCCAGGCCTGGCCATCACCATACTCACCAGCTCTGCAGCATCCTCCCACCTCAGAGCACCAAGGCAAGCTCATTGCCATACTCGCCAGTTCTGCAGCATCCTCCGACCTCGGAGCACCAAGGTAAGTTCATCGCCATACTCACCAGTTCTGCAGCATTCCCCGACCTCGGAGCACCAAGGCAAGTCCGTCGCCATACTCACCAGTTCTGCGGCATCCTCTGACCTCGGAGCACCAAGGCAAGTCCATCGCCATACTAACCAGTTCCGCAGCATCCACTGATCTCGGAGCAACCAAGGCAAGTCCATCACCTCTAGTCGCCAAGGTCTGCAAGACAAGTTGGCAGTTTAGTCATTTGCTAGGACGCTTCCAGCGCCGCAAGGCGACTCTGCTTACCTGCCCCAACAATCTTCAGCTTTCTTCGCGACCTCCACCATCTGCGACTAAAACAAGAGTTAACTCATGCCAAAGACTTATTCTCATCAATAAAGACTTTACATTAAGACTTACCTGGAGAAGGAGTTGCAGCCGGTTCTGAACTCCGGCCCTCGCCAGTGAAGTAACGGGCCCAAATCGGCGCACCCCTGCACCGAGTGGCAGGATGGAGAGCGCATCGTTAATATCAAAAAGGTGAGAACCGTCCTTAGGGGACCTGCACCGGAACGCGGGAGGCGGGTGACCTAGTAGGAAATTATCTAAGCTGCCCCTTCTGTCTTCTAGAGCCGAATCCGCTTATCCAGAGGGTCCAAACGAGAGAGGAATACGGAAGAGTCCTCAGGAGTGTGTCTGGAAAAGCCCCCGTGGGAAAGAACAGGTGAGCGTTACAGACACTCCTTGTAGGACCATGTGTACTTTTACACAGTGCAGGATTACTCGGATTGTTCGGTCTTATCTGTAATGGGTTGTTTTGCCCTTTTTCCTGAATCCTTTTCAGCAATTGGTTATTTTCTGATTCCAGTCCCCCTTCCCTGTGTTTCCATTAATTCCCTAAGTAATTGCCATTGTGGCTAATTGTTAGTGCTCTGTGTGTAATTGTGACTAATAATGTTCTGTGACTGGGGTATCAAAAGCTTAAAGGTTTGTACCGCCATTTTTAAATTATTTGGAAGTGACAGTTCCTGTATGTGGCTCCGAGGCTGTTGCCTAATTCTCGCAGCCGGTCACAGACTGTTCCTGGCAAATGCAAGTGAGTTTTCTTTCCCATGGGAGCAAACAACAAGCAGAGTTGCATTTTCTTTCAGTCTCAGTCTAAGTATGAATTACCACATTACCTATAAACAATTGACCTGGCAAGTGACTCATTTTTATGGTGAATAGCTGATGGTAGCTGTGACATACTAACCCCCAATCAAGTTGTTTGATGATTTCATATTTGGCCTATACTTCTTTGGCGTGCAGCGACTTAATGGCAATGATGCAACCACCATAGAGCTATTCAGTCTACAGCCAAAGGGGAGCAAATATCTGTAGTTACTGCCATGCTTCTTTTTAAGTCATTAAGGCATGTATTCCTACATTGATGGTGTGAGTGTAGTGGTTCCTCAAGTGATTTAGGAAGTACAATCAGAAGGGCAGCAAAAAAGAAGTGAGGGTGTAGTGTGGAGATGTGCTCGTACAGTATTAACTGTGGATGGAGTGAAGGACTCTATTGACTCAAATTCTTCATTACCACCCAACAGAAGCAATGACATGGGTTGATGGTCTTTGTCCCATTTGTGAGAGCATTTTGCAATGAGGCAGATCCCTCATTGGCCCTTATTGGCCCTCCACCCCATTTGATTTCATGCCAGTAGATCCAGTTTTTACCCACATTGCTCTGTGAATCAGTAATCTCCTAATTGCAGCCTAGGCCAGACACCTGCAGGCAGCACCAACAAGAGGAACTTTCCCTGTTGGAGTTGTGAGTTCAGCTGAGGAATGCCCCGCATTTGGGCCACCATTGTGCTTAGCCTTAGTTCCATCTAAGTTGCCATTTTAGAGTCAGGCAGCTACCTTATTGGTCCTTTTTTCGCCTATATCCCATTACCTGATATTCAAAGGATGGGGTGCACAGAAAACTGCAGGTCTCTTTGACCCAGTTAGGGTCTGGTAGGTCTGAGGGCCATCCATTGTGCCCTATTGCACCCCCACCCATACTCCTGTCAAAGCAGAATTGTCTAGTAAATCCCGATTCCTAAATCTGTGCAATCAATGTTGTGAAAGTAAACCAATGCATGTACCAACTGTATGCTGTAAATCACACTGATTGGTCACATATGAACCATGTGGTTTTTAAATTGCACTGCTTGGTTGCCTAGAACTCTGTAATTATTTAAATTGCACTGTTTAGGCACCTAGGATCCTGTGATTTTTCATATTGTACTGTTTGGTCACCGTAGGCCTTGTTGCACTGGTGTTCACCTAGGAACCTGTGATTTTGTTTACATTCCACTGTTTTGTCACTTAGGACCCCATGTTTGTTTTGATTGTACTCTTTGGTTGCTGAAGAAACTTTTATTTGTTTACATTACACTGTTTGGTTGCCTAGGATCTTGTTGTTTTTCTTTTTACAAATTACACTGTTTGGTTAACCGGTGGTCCTCTCACACCCGCTCCATCACTCCATCCCTACTGTCCCTACTGTCCACCTGCCAATCCTAGTCCTCCCTGTTTCAGTTCTTTCCTTTTCTATTTCCCATGACTACTTCCCGCCCCCTCTCTTCCTTCCACTGCCATGGGCCCTATCCCCGCCTTGCCATTCCCCTGTTACACTCTCCCCCCAAACACCACAGAGGTCACTGCTCTTTCCCATCCCACCCTCCCCAACTTAATCTCCCCTACCAGCTTCCCTTTACCTACTCCAGCAACCTTCTTCTTTACCTCTGCTCCTCCTATTTTCCCACCATGGAATTCTGCAATTCCCAATCCCTCTGCAAAAACACCCTTCACATTAACCATGTTGATTTCCATGACCACAAACTCTTTGTGATAGTTATTATCAAAACCTGGATTGCTCCATGACACTTTCACGCTGGCAGCTCTGCAAACCAAACTTGCCTGCTTCTTTTGCTCCACATGTGTCTCCAGAATGGACGGTTGCATTGGTCACAAGTTCAGCAAGGGCACACCATTTGTACTCCTTCCCCTTACTGATTTAACTCCCTTCTCTGTTAAGCATATCTGAGTCCAAATCCTATTAATAGCCCCCTCATCTACCACCCACAGGATACACTGAACCTCTTCTTCTCTGAATTCCTCTTAATTGAAAAACTCTCAGTAATCATAATGGGTGACCTAAACCCCTCCAATATGACTAAGGCCCAACAGTAACAACCTGACTCCACTTTCTCTTGCAACTCACTATTCAACCCACATAACATCCCAACCCACACCCAAGGAAACTCTTTCAATCTAATTTCCTTATCTTCCACCCTAGTCTACTCTGCACCAACAATTGAACCATCCCCCTCTGGCCACCTCTCATTCACTTCACCATCTATGTTGCTCCGCCATTCTCCCATTCCCTACCACAGGAGTTAGGAACCTTTGGCTCACCCAATGTTTTGGTCTACGACTCGCATCAGCCATAGCCAGCATTTCGGTGGTGAGGTACCACTGTCATAGTCCAAAACATGTCCATAAATTCAGGATACAAACCCCTGCCCTGCCTCATATATCACCAAATATAATGTCAGCTCTAATCTATGATCCCCTACTCTGACCAAGTCAAGATCTCACTACAACCTCTCACCTCCACTTGCTCATTTCATTGAACTTGTCTTTACCGAATTGAACTCTGCACTGCCTACCCCCTTCAACGATCACTGCTCTGCCACTCCTTATCCACTCATCCCCACGTCCTCAAAGATGGCTCTCTCCAATCAGCCTGCTGCTAAAGACAATAGTGCATTGCTGGTTACAACGCTGGCTCAAAGACTGATCCCCCCACTCTTCTTGTTGCCTACAAGGACTCTCTACTGACCCTGACCATTGCTCGAAATGCAGCCAAATCTTCCTACTTCCTATCTATGCCATCATGCTTGATAACTATCCATGACCTTCCAGGCCATGCTTCCATCCTAAACAATGCCCCATTCCCTTCTATCTCTCAGTTAATTAATGTGTCTGCTTATTTTCACAGCAATCACCAAAATATGGGCTGCCTTGTCCACTCTTGTATCTCTGCCCTACATTCCGTAAACTCTCCACCATCTTCCCCACACTCTCCTCTCTATCTGACTTCTTCCCCACCCCAATAACAAATTTCTACTAATTCATATCTCTGCCAACCCATCCTACATTACAATTTACCTGTTTGCAGCAACAAGAAATGTTCACCTGCCATCACTGCTTCCCGCTCCACCTTATTTAAACTGTTTTGCTCAACTGATAACTTCCCAGCCTGTCACAAAAGAGCCACAGGCATAGCTCTCCTAGAGAAATGTGTGCTGGCCCAAACAACTGCCCATTCCACTGACCTGTCTCTCTCCTTCTATTATACTCTGAAATCATTGACAGGGTTGCCTTTAACTGTATACTCAGCCATGTCACGATACACTGACTTGCTGACCCTATATAATCTGGATTGCAGTCAACATACTCACACAGCAAGACTTCACTCATCCATGTCACCAATTCTCTTACCACTGACCACCACTCTTACCTCTGCTCCATTCTCCTCTTTCTGGAACAAACTGCCAAAACACCATCCACCACTAGATGGCTCTATGCTGCCTAATGTTAAAGTATTCAAAGATGGATGTCTTCTTGCCCATGCCTCAAACCAGCCCCACAGGCCCTTCTATTTCCCTCTGATCTTGTCACACCCTCACCCCTAGCTCGCAACCTTGGGGTCCTCTTTGACAAAAATCTGAAACTCAACGAGTTCATCATGGCTGTTGCCACTGCAGTGAAACTCAACATCTTATACTTTACAAAAGTCCACCCACTCCTCCTGCACTACTCAACTAAAAACCTTACCTCTACTCTTATGTTCAGCAAACTGGACTACAGTGCAAGCATTCTTCTTGATCTACCCCTCGGCTCCCCTCAAATGTCCTCAAGACTCTGACAGGCACCATGTTCAACCTGCCCAGATCATCCCCAACTTCTACCTACTGTTGCCATGCTGTATAGCTCTGAATGCAAAATCACACTCTCTTTAAATTCTGGCTAATCATCTATAAATCCATCCATGATCCTTGGCCCCACTACCTAAGCAAATACATCTCATTCTGCTTTCCTACGAGAAAACCCCCTTCGTCGAACGTTAGCAACCTATCATTCTCCTGCCCCACGTATGCCTCCTCACCCTTTTGCTCCTTTTCCTTACTTGCCCACTTCTACTGCAATGCTCTCCACACAGCCATCAAAGCCATCACTTTAGTGGATCTCTTCAAAACGAGGCTCAAACTCTTCCTACTAGTAATGGAAAGAGCAACTTAAGCCCCTGCACCCTATTATACAAACTACCCACCAAAATCCCACCTCTCTTGCATTTAACCCTCAGACTACTCTAGTATTGGTAGTAGTAGTAGTAGTAGTAGTTGTCATGTATATAGCACATTTTCCCATTTGTATGGCCTACACACGCATTGTGGTAGGAATGCCCTTGGGGCCCGAGGTCCAGGTATGGAAACATTCTCAGAAAAGGCTTAGATTGCGTGTGTGCATTTGGCCAAGATTAGAAATTAGGTGGGCTGGCTAGCCTCCAGTAAGCACCTCAGGAATTCAGGCATGTGGATGGGTTCTGAGGGAGGTCACAACAGAGCGATGTGTGACCAGCTAGACCAAAGGTTGTCATAGTGAAAGAACAAAGAAATATTGAGGCTGAGTACAACAAAGGAAATACACCAATCACACGCTAAAAGATTCACAGATCTTTTATTACTGTACAGTTTACAAAGCAAAACAGATAGCTATCTAGCCCCAACACCTCGCAGTGTGTACCAGCCGACACAGAGAGGTGAGTGAGTTACTGGACATCGAAACATTTGTGCTTTTATACAATTCGTGTAATATTGTCCAGCCTCACTTCACGTTAATAATTCGTGGTCTAAAGTTTGTGCCTGGTTCACATACAGATTATAATATATTATGCAAAGAATTACATAGGTTTGTATTTCCATGAAGACACAATAGCAATGTATGTTCTCGGATCCCGCGGTAAACCTTGTTCCACATTTCGTCACAATGTATTTCTGCCAAAGCATACGCTCGAGATTTGTTCCTCATTGTCCCAACGTTTATACAAGGATGAGGCTTGTGAGTGCAGACAACACTAAGATGACAGTTCATATGAAGTGCAAGGTCTCTTTGCTCTGTTTAAACAGTTGGCTCTCGGACAGCCTAAATATTAACAGAACTCAAAGGTCGGAAGGCTAGGCTGCAAGTCGAAAACAAAGTCCACCATTTTAGAACGTAGAACACACAAGTGGAAATTGAAATGGCGGATGAATCTTAAAATGGCGGCAAAGTTAATCCAAAAATCAGAACTTTGCACCGCGGTTCTCCGTGTAGCGCGAATAGGCTTAGGCCAATATAAATACTAAGGAGGCACTATATAATTATCGTTTAACAAACCCTCCTTTTGACCTAAGCCAAGAGCCTTACTAATAATATTCGCTTTACAGGTAACTCCATGTTTCAATGTCCGTACATCCTGAATCACATTCATCAGATATATCAATTGCCATCAAATCCTTAATAGTTATATCCTCTGTTACAAAAACATTAGTCATCTTCTCAGTTGCGTTTATTTTCAGTACTAATCTTCCAACAGTTTGCACACAACATCCTCCTAACATCGAACGTATGACAAGAAGACATTGTATGAAACAACAAGAGAACAACAGAATACCAAGGATCACCATTAAGACTGAAAAGAGTTTCCAAGACAGTAAAAAGTACTAAGATCCCAATTTCCCTCGGGAACATGAACTTCTGTACTTAGGACGCACATATTTTGTATTGCCTTAAATATGGTAGGAGAGGAGTCAGGTACAAAAACGCATGCAGCAAGCAGATACCACCAATTTACATACTCCACCACGCTCAGCCTGGATGATGTCTAACACCATCCGGTTCTGTAGAGCCACTAATCTAATTGCCTTCTGTTCTAACGTCATGTTGTAGAGTATGTCGGTGGTCCGGTTGATGGTTCTCTCCACTACTCTTGCTAGTCTCCTTATATCCTCGGAATTCAGGATCTGTCCCCAAAATGGCACAAAGGATTTCGCTACATCACCCATGACTTGTGAAGGAGTATCACTGTTCTTGTCCCGCCTTGAATGAGCCCTAGAGACCTCAGAGTTGCTAGCTACATACACCCCTGGTAGGAAGATACTCAAATAACAGGTACCCTGCCACTCCCTAGGTAACCAAGGATCAGCTTCATTGCCACAAATTAAATAAACAGGATCACCTACATACAAGGGTCTGTCCTCAGTAGTCAAATTTGCACTATTGGTACAAACCTCAAAAGTACCCATTGACTGAGAACCTTTCCTTTGTATGCAGAAGGAAACAGAGATGGGGCTATGATTGATAGTGTAAGAAGGAGGCATGGCATCCCGGTTGCCTATGGGAGCCATCTTGAAAGGAATTAACGATTGGAAAGGTCTAGAAAGGCCTAATAGAAGGCCTAATAGAAGCAACATTAAGCTTGCTCCTATTTGCAAAAAGGGAGCATCCCAGAGGCGTCAAGACTCGCCTTTCAAATTCATTTGAATGAGTCCCGTCAAAGTTCCCTGAGATGCTGTCATTCCAACGACCAAAGAATAATGCCCTTAGAGAGGCAAAGCATGCAGTAGTTAAAGGCAAAGGATGAATATACCAGCCCAACCCTTTTTCCCCGTGTTGTGGCAGATGCAAACATATCCAGAAATAGGTTTTGTTCAAGATCGCATGGGTCGCATTTATGATTAACAAAAGCTTATTGTTGTGATAACTCTGTGCGTGTTGGGAATCCCTTGAAGATAGAGTTTGCAGATGCATGAAAGCAGAAGACGTAGTGGGAACACTTTCAGTGGGTATAAAAGTTTCAAGTGGACGCACCCCCTCAATATACCAAAACCCAAGAGCAATTACTACTGTTAGACCGGTTAACATAATTAGAAGAAAACAGTAGGTCCTCACGGACCATGTATTTTTCTGTCCAATGTCTTTGTTAGCCACACAATCGATTGATTGTTCCGTATGAGTAGAGATAGTGATAGGCATTGTTCCTCAAAGCTCTTTTCCCGCACAATTTCTGCGACAGACATCGTAGTTCATTTGCTGGTGATCTCCTGACAACATGATTTTCCTTGATCAAAGATAGCTTTTGCCGGTCCCAGCCACTTACTAATGTTTCAGCGAACGAGTGGCAAAGGACGAGCTCAACAGTCGTTTCCTGTTGGCACAACCATGCTGTGCTGTAACTCTAGTGCCATGGATGCAGATCGTACCTTAAGACTCCAGGTACTGCATGATCTGCGAACAGTGTGTCATTGCTTCCTGATGGAAGTGGTGAAACAGAGGCAAGTTTGTTCAAGGGTACAGAAAGATCCGAAGAAGAATTCAGAGACAAAGCAGCAGTTTTCCCAGGCTCCACAGGCTCAGGAAGAATCTCCGAAATACCTTTGGTGTTGTTCAAGACCGATTGATCACCAGAAGCAGGGCAAGTAGTTTCCTTTTTTCCGTCTCCGTCATATGGCAAAAGGAAAGGTATCCTCTTGATGTGTGTAGCATGTATCCAGTGTCGTCGACTGGCTAATCGTATGGCAGCCTGTGTGGCTAACAGGACCTGAAATGGTCCTCTCCAGCGTGGTGTGAGGCTGGATGCCCTCTCAAATGACTATGTGAGCACCCAGTCACCAGGTCGTATTCTGTGACCTGGCCCCTCGTATTTAACTGGGAGGGCTTCTCGCACCTGTTGGTAAATCAAATACAAGTTTAGAGTTAACTGGTCACAGTATTCAGATAGAAGTAAATGCTCCACATCTCTCAATTTCTTAGTTTTAGGCAAATTCCAAATGTTAGCTGGCCTCCCCATTATTATCTCATAGGGGGAGAGCCTAGTTCTAGTCTGTGGGGTTGTCCGCATGGACAGTAGTGCTATAGGTAAGGCTTCTGGCCATTTCAAATTACTGCTGGCACAGACCTTGGCAAGCTTGTTCTTCAAAATACCATTATGGAGTTCTACAAGTCCAGCACTCTGAGCATGTCTAGTCAAATGGAACTGTTTATCGATCTGTAATCCTGCACATACTTGCAGAATAACAGCAGCGATAAAATGTGGACCATTATCCGACCAGATGACCCTTGGTAAACCAAACCTAGGGACAAATTCCTTAAGCATGGTTTTCGCCGTTGTCATTGCTGTAGCATCTTTCAAAGGGAAGGCTTCAACCCACTTGCTAAAGGCACAAATGACTACCAAGAGATATTTGTAGTTATTACAGCGCTCCATCTCGATGAATTCAAAATGAAACACTTCAAAAGTCACAGAGGGGGGGGCAAAACTACCCCTATGTGTCAACTCACCCTTCCCCGCTTTATGCTGTAAGCAAACCATACAATTCTGGACAAAACACTTTTTTTTATGTTGCCATTCACTCAAACAGATTCTAATAATTTACAAATGTTCCTAGCACATATGTGAGTGGGACCATGAGCCATTGTAACCATGGCGATGACATATGCATCGGGTAGCATCCATCTTCCTTTTGAACTGTCTACCCAACCCCCTTCCTCATCCAAACATGCTAAACCCTTAGCCCAGAATTTAAATTCTTCTGGAGTGGCATCAGCTTGAATATTCTTTATCGAATCAATCCCTTCATCTACTGTGCAGGTGTTTGTGGCTTCCTTCATAACATACATTACTGAATATAAGTCAGTAGCAGTCTGTTTAGCTATCCTGTCAGCAAAAGCGTTTCCTCTCCCTATATCATCTACTACTTTCTGATGTGCGGTGCACTTCATGATTGCTAGTTGAGTAGGAAGCGCAAGTGCTGAAAGTAGCTGGACTATCAAGGTGCCATGTTGGATTTTTGTTCCATGTGAGGTCAAGAAACCTCTTTCTGCCCAAAGTCTACTGAAGTTGTGAACCACCCCAAAGGCATACTGTCTGTCAGTAAATATATTCACTCTAAGCCCTTCTGAAAGTTCACAAGCTCGGGTCAGTGCAATAATCTCTGCGGCCTGCGCAGATTTATGCGAAATTCTCTTGGTTTCCACGATCGTGCTTAGTGTAGTGATAGCATAAGCAGCAGTGAATGTACCATCTGGAAGTTTGAAGCAGGATCCATCGCAAAACAGCTCCCCTTGGGAATCATTCAGAGGTGTATCATTTAAATCAATCCTGCCTTTAGTTTCTTGCTCGTGGTATAAAGGCAGTCATGTGACATTTCGTCACTGCAAGCAATATATTGCGGGAGAGGTAACAATTCAGGCGGATTCAATATGCAACACCTTTTAATTTGAATATGCGGTGCAAATTGGATCAGTTCATATCTTATTAATCGTGCAGAAGGAAGGTGTTGTGTCTGCGTTCTATTTAATAGAACATCTACAGTGTGAGGTACCATGACGGTTAAAGTATGGCCTAGAACCACACCCTCACTTTGTTTTACAGATGCAGCAGCGACAGCTCTCAAACATCTCGGCAAAGTGCATGCAACAGGATCAAGTGTGAAGGAAAAATAACCACACAGTCTATTCTTCCCCCATGTTCCTGCGTTAACACAGTCAAAGCACATACATCATGTTCATGCACATACAACTCGAAGGCCTGATCATAGTTTGGTGTGCCCAAAACTGGTGCTGAACACAGTGCAGTCTTGAGCAGATCAAAAGCGTTCTGTTGTTCCAAGTTCCACAGTAGTGGCAAAGAAATGACCTTCTTTGTCAATGCCATAACAAGGGGATTTGTCCTACCGTCTATAAGTCAAAAAAGGGTGCAGACAATATATCAAGTGCACACTGGTTTTTAAACCCTCATGGGTGCCCATGTGATTGGGGCAACCATGATTTTAAGAAAACACATGTTTACTACTGAAAAACACATATCTCAAATTAGTAAGAAAGTGTCAGCATTTATTAGTTTTAGCTGATGCTTTTTCTTTTTTTTGCAAAGTATTTTAAGTTTTGATATATACATAACAGTGCGAGGTAACCATTGTAATAAACAAACAAATAGTTCTATTGGCAATTCAGTGTAACATTTTTACAGATGACATACGTTGTTAAACATCCATATGCACATTTTAACAGTGAATTTTGCTTGTAAAAAAATATGTATCCCATGTGATTGGGTATAGAAAACACAGGAAAAGGAATGTAAATGGAGGAGACGTTGATAGTAGGTCTCTAATGCCAGGCTGAAGTCTGACCTCATATGCCGTCTACGTCTAAGTAGAATGTTAGGAGTCTGAGTGCAGCACTAAAAATAACCCATGATGATTATCGGTCTATGTGCTGTCGACGTTTCGGCAGAAATGGATGGAAGCCTTCTCTGGTGCCAAAGAAGTCAGGAAACTCTGTGTTTTAGAAAAACAAGAAGTAATTGAAGAATAGTGTTAAAACAGCAGCGATGTGCTGGGGTGGGTTGACATGGTGTATATAATACATGAAAAACAAGTCCTAGAAGGTCCCGGAGACAAACTCCACTCACCACTGGTCGTGCTTCGACTGGGAGCAGATGAATACAAGAGGTTTCATGGTAGGGCAGAGAAGAGGCCCGTGTGGGCACTGGTTGTAGGGGCGTCCTGCAAATAGGCGGACGGCCCGTGGGAATAATCCAAGTTTCCCCTGTTGATCAGTGCCAGGTCCGTTTGAATACTTTAGATGGCGGACCTAGGGTGCACAGAATGAGGGGAGAGTACTGGGGTCAAAGGGGTAGAGAGTAAAGTATGCCACAGCAATACCCATGATAGGAGTATTGGTTGTAACTGATGGTGATCTGGGATGTGAGTCTGGAGTGGAGCTGGAGCCACAATAATCTAAGCTGGAGCTTCAGTAGTCTAAGGTGGAATCATCTGAAGTGGATGGCTCATGGATATTTTCGTCTGGTACGCCCTGGATAAAAAGAGGGGGAGGGGAAGGAACACAGGAAAAGAGAGCGGAAAAAGGGGGTTTACGTGGGTAAGGATAATAACACCCAGCAGAAGCATAGTCAAGAAGGAGTAGGGGAGCGGGTGCCATACGGCATTCAAAGGTCAGACCAGGCATACCTGCAAGAGTCGAGGCAAACTGGAACAGGACCGGCGTCTGGAAATGGCGCCTGTGCTGGCTCTCTATGAGCGTGCTGTATATATGCAGTGTTGTCCAAGAGTTCTATTGCGCATGCGCGGGGAGAAAGCGTTCGAAAAAGTGTCTCGCAACATGATTGCGCACGCTCGGGAGAGTAGTGGCTCTCTGCCGAGATGGCTCCCCGATGCCGTGGATGCAGTTCGGGGGAGCCGAACTGGGTAGGCAGGAGGTCAAACCTGCCTGACCGCATGGCCTGGTGGGGCACGTAAGGACACCGTGTCCACAAGGAGAATGGGCGGTGAAGTAAGTTAAAGCCTGGGTGGGCGGCAAGCTAAGGCTGGTCAAGAGGGCACTCAAATTGCGGAGGTCCATGGGTAAAGGTAGGAGCCATAAGTGGACAATGTATGGATGAACCTGCGGGTGGGGAAGAGGGGGCGTGTCAGGGGGAGGGGCGGATGGGGGACAAGTGGTCAGGTACCAGGTTAAAAAATGACATGCCCTCATGTCATATGTTCTATGGAAATAAGATGGTAAGCAATAACATCATTGTTGTTACATGAATTGAACATCAGATCTTAGTAAAATTGTGTTGAAGAAAACGATCTGTGTGGAGCAATGGGATCAACATTTCAAGCATGGCTAAATGCAGTCAGGACACACAAAATGGCAAGCATGGCTAAATGCAGTCAGGACACACAAAATGGCAAGCAATATAAGTGCATTGATGTTAAAGTGATAGAAGAATTGTATAAATACAACAACAGATGCATAAATCAGAAGCATCTGGGGTACATCTAGGCATGAAACGATAGAACACCACTTTGAGAATATTATCACGTCTACTATGCAATTGCATAGAGGCTGCGCACTAGGCAGCTGTACATGAATAAACCCAATGTATTAAGGTGGTCTGGGTCACAGTTATAAACTGGTGGCTAGGTCTTGGGTTCTGTCTTGGGTACAAGGGTGGAGACTAAAAAGGGGGTCACCTAGTTGGAAAAAGTGCTGGATCTTGTGATATGTCTGTGGGTGCCCTCGAGGATGGAGGGCGTAAAGGGCCAGGCAGGAGGATCATCGATCATCTAGTTGGTTAAAAGAGATCCTGGGTGGGCTAGAGTATGAGATCACTGGCAATATTAGGTATAGAGTGGTCCTGGTTGGGCCTCGTTGAGGCCGGTGGTGATGGACTTGAGTTTGTGCATCCACCATGCTTCTTTAAAATTCAGAGCGTTGGCAATGTTGGTTTTATTCTGAACTTTGTCTACAACCCACCAAGAAAAGGAGTCCGGATCATGATGGTATTCGTTAAAATGCGGGACCAGAGGAGCAGTAAGGGTTTTACAGCGTATCCTCGACCTGTGTTCACTGATAGCTTGTGAACGGGTCTCGAAGTCTGACCTACATAACGTAGGCCACAGAGGCATTGGATAACATAGATGACGTTGGTGGATTTGCAATTGGAAAAGTGTCTGATCTTCCATTCTTTTCCCTCGATCATAAATTAATTCAGTTTCTTGGTTTGTCTGCACCCAGTACATTGCCCGCATGGGTGGTGTTTGTTAATCTCTCTCATATCCCAAAGTGTGGAACACACCGGGATTTTGTGGGTTTTAGCACTAGTAAGCAGTACTTTGAGGTTTTTAGACCTCCTGAGTACCATGCGTGGTTTGGGTTCAGCTGGAAGATTGAGTTGAACAAGAGGCCAACATTATTTGATGAGAGATTTGAGTTTGGAAGTGGTGGGGTAGAAGGTGGTGACACAAGTAAGGATGTTCTCAGGGTGGCGGTGTTGACTTTGGGTGTCAGGAGGGCCTCTCTTGGTGTGAATCTTGCTCTTTTCTGGGTGTTTTTAACGAGTTTCTTTCTGTATCCTCTTGACGTCAGTTTTTGTTGTAGGTCAATCGAGTGCTTTTGAAAATCATCCATTTGGGTACAGTTGCGGCGAATCCTCAAAAACTGTCCATACGGGAGATTGTCTCGTAGGCTCTTGGGGTGGTGACTACTGTAATGCAAGACCGTGTTGCGGTCCATTGTCTTTTTGAAAATGGAAAATTCTAGTTTGTTGTTTCTGGGTATTATGGTGAGGTCCAGGAAGTTCATCTTCTGGTTGCTCTGGTTGATAGTGAATGGAATTTCTGTGGTACGTAGGTTCAGCCATTGAAAGAATTGCATCAGGGTGGTATCATCCCCTTTCCAGAGGAAGATAATATCATCAATGTACCGGAACCAAGAGGTCACGGAATCCAGGTACGGATTGGTGATGTTATGGACATGTGTCAATTCGAATTCAGACATAAATATGATAGCCATGCTAGGGGCAAAAACTGCACCCATGGCTGCCCCACAAGTCTGAAGGTTGTTATACTCGAAAAAGGTGTTGGTGAGTGCTAATTCCAAAAGTTCGATAATGAAGTTGGTGCGCACCCGTCTCTGTGTCATGTGCTGTATCAAGTGATGCCTGATGCATTCCAGTGCTTGTTGTTGCGGAATTGAGGTGTACAGACTTTTGATGTCTAGAGATACAAGGAGATCTTCTGATGGATAAAAAGGCTGGTTTCCAAATCTGGTAATAGTATCCATAGTGTCTCTCAGGTAAGTGGGAGTTTGCTGGCTCAGGGGCTTAAGAAAATGATCAATACATATTCCAATGTGTTCAAGGATAGAGCCACATCTCGATACGATGGGTCTACCGGGGGGTGTGTGGCTGTTCTTGTGGATTTTGGGGAGGGCATAGAGGGCAGGAGTTCTTCCTTCAGATGTGTTAAGAAAAGCCTCTTCTTTATCATTAATCCAGTTATGTTCCAGTGCATACCCTGATATTTCTTTGATCTTGTTTTTTATTTCTAGAGTGGGGTCTTTTTTCAGTTTTTTGTAGTTTCCTTCCTCATTGGGAAGGGACATCACCATGGCATTGTACTGAGTAATATTTTGTACTACGATGCCCCCTCCCTTGTCCGCTGGTTTGATAACCAAAGTTTTGTTGGCGCCTAGAGCGGCGAGGGCTTTTCTTTCCCCAGAAGTCAGGTTCTGCCTGTGTTGGTCCGTTCTGGACTGTAATTTTCCAATCTCTTGGTGGATGCATTTCTCAAAAGAGAGGATCGAGGCCGATGTTTCAGAGTCTCTCGGGAGAAAGTCTGATTTAGGTCTCAAGCCGGAATCCTCAGGACCCATCAGGGTATCTTTGTCCAGGAAGTAGACCTTTCTCCTGATGTTACGGAAAAAGTTGCTGAGTTCAAGATCCAGTTTGAACCAATCAGTATAATTGGTAGGCACAAAAGATAATCCTTTAGCTAATAATGAATGCTAACATTGGTTTTATTACTAGTTAAAAGTTTGGGATCCACTGGCTACAGTAAGAAGACATTCCTATCAAGGTTCTGACTTCCTTCTGTGTATTTGGGACAGACATGCCAGAAATGCTCTTAATTCGTTCAGCTGTCAATCTTCTTCCCTCCTTTAACAGGAGATAGACTAAATAGGCAACCTCCTGTCGACAATACTGAAACTCTTTCAACAAAGCTTTATGCTCCTGCTTCGCTAGATGAATAAGCAATAACACATTGCCTTCCTTTCAAGCACTTTCTGAGTCTGCAGCTAAGAGAGGGTCGTCCATGTACTGTAACAATGTACAAGTAAAAGGCAACTCAAGTGTATCTAACTGCTCTTTCAAATTCCTACTATAAATGCTCGGACTCTCTGTGTACCCTTGTGGTGTACGAGTGAATGTAAATGAGCATCCCCCTAGGGTGAACGCCACCAAATATCTACTATCCACGTGTATGGGAATGCTAAAGAAGGGATTCTTAAGATCCACCACACTAAAATGAGTAGCAGAAGCTGGAATCATTGTCAATATCGTTGTTACATCAGGCAAAATTGGAAATTGTGGAGCAAAAATCTTACTGATAGCGTGCAAATCGATAATGAAACAGAAAGGAATCGCATTATCCCCTTTTTTATACACCGGTAAAATCGGGCTATTGCACAAACTTCCTGCAATTTCTTCGATTACTCGACAATGTACAAAGTCGGAAACTATACACTTCAAGGCTTGCTCACCATCAACTGAAATCTTACATTGTGGAATTCTTGGCAACTTAACTCCTGGTTTCAAAAAATTTTAACAGGCTCAATTTGCAAAATACCAACATCATTGTCGTCAACCACCCATAAACACGCCAGAACTTCACTAAATTCTGGCAGCAAAGGTCTAGTCAAAAACTGTGAGGCAGAAAATTGCAGAGGTGAAATCTTCAAACGCACTCCATCCGAAGAACAATGAATTGCTGCATTTAATTCCTTCAACAGATTAAACCCCAACAAATTCTCTCCACAGTTTACTGTCAGAAGAAATGGACAGTGATCTGTAAATGGCCCCAGTGAAATTGGTACTGGCAGAGAAACCGGACTAACCACTGGCGTGCCCGAAAACCCTACAGAAACGTTATTCTGCCCTGACAGTGGAATGTCTGGATCCCGTAAATGATCAATGGAACACTTCTGCACTCCTGTGTCTATCAAAAATAGATTCTCCCTATTCCCCACCATCATATCAACATAGGGACCTTTCTGATTAACAGAAATAAGCGTCGGTTCCAGACCCTGCTTCGGGCTATCCTAACGAAACAATATATCATCAAAGACAAGATCTCCAGAAAGATAGGCAGTTGAAGGATTAATAAAAATATTTCTGCTATCTACACTAGGTTGTTGATTATCTTGTGAAAATGACTGAGGATTTTGAGCGAACTGGCTACTACCAGGACCACCTACCCCAGGGTGGCCTCTGGATTGGCTACCCATTACACCACATGTGTTATTCAACCTTTGCTGAATGATCAGGCATTGTGCTCGCCAATGACCCTCTTGTCTGCAATAAGCACATTGGTTCGCGTGTACAGGACTCAATGGCGCATTACTTTGGGGAACGAATTGACCTTGAAACTGTGTATTTCCACCTCTAGGCCCTCATCTGTTGCAATAATACCTTGGTTTTTCGATCTCCCCTTTTCTTTGCAATCCTTTCTTTTTCATTATTGACTCTATTCTCATATTACTAAGCCATATGCAATACTTCAGACTGTGATTTGGTTTGCCAAGCACTCTCAGAATCATTATTTGAGACTGGATATCAGGCAACAATCCACGCACAAATTTATCTATCCACAACCAATCGTTTCCCTGACTCGGTGCTTAAATCTTGTCCGCTAAAATCTGAGAATACTTGTTCGAACCGATTAAAGCATTCGGTAGCACCCTCAGATTTTCCTTGGGTACAAGCAGTGAGTTTGTCCCAAACAATCCTTCTTTCTGGAATCAAAGTCTTTAATTTCATTACTATTCTATATGGCAATGTCAGTATCACTTGCATTGGTCTTTCACCAGCTTTCCTTTCTCCATCTAACCTAACCAAGTTAACCCACGTGTCACCTAACCCCGCTGGATCATCTACAGTCCTAATCTGTTTCCATAAATTAGCAGGCAGGAGCAAGGGACACAAGAAATCTATATCACCCAAAGTAAAAACTGACGAATGCAGGACCGATTTTATTTCTTTGTAAAACCCTGCTGGATTCTTCCTAATGTCTGGAATTGACTGTCCAATAGTATTCACTTCCTGTCATGAGAACGGGACGTGAACAAACTGTGATAATAATGTGCTTCAATATTGATGGCTGCTGCACCTGTTGCAACATTAGCCGGAATCTCAACTTTAGGAACGAATGTCAGAGGAACCTATCTCATAGGCAGCTGGGAAGTAGGCAACTCTGAACGTTTACTAAGCAACAGATCCAAATCGAGCGCTAAAGTCTTGGAAGCAGTATCGGACGCAAAGGCTCTCTTATCTGTAATCGCTAACTTAAAATCTTCAAGGGCGCCAGGTCCGGATGGACTCACAAATCTAGATCTAAAAAGACATCCGAAAGAATGGGCGGCCGTGATCAGCGAACTCTTTAACCACTGCCATAAGTCGAAACAAATCCCAGAAACATGGAAAGAATCAGTCCTGGTCCCGATTTTTAAAGAAGGAAAAAGAGACAGCCCGACCAACTATAGACAAATAGCTCTGCTTGACATCATTGGCAAGATCTTTGCATCCCTCCTGTTGTTGCATTTCAACGAATGGGCCAGAAAATCCCCGGCAGCTGACATCTTTCAGACAGGCTTTCAGAAGGGCGCAGGCACAGCAATTAACCTCCTAGTTTTAAACATCATCAAAGCCAAAGTGAAAGTAGGCACCCCTAAAGTCTACCTGGTGCTGGTGGATCTTTCGCAGGCCTTTGACATGGTTGACAACAACAAATTATGGCTAATGTTAAGAACTTGGAAGTGCCCCGGCCCTGTACTGGAACCGATAATAGCACTGCGCACAGCGACTTCAATGCGGGTTCGACTAAGTCAACAAGGCCTTCTTTCCCACCCAATTTACACAGAGCGGGGAGTTAAACAAGGTTGCCCTCTGGCACCAGCTCTCTTTATAGCTTTCATCACAGATTTTCAGGATTCAGAAAAATTGATTTGATCCTTCCCTCCCAAGGTGGGAACAAGCAAAGTCTCAAGACTGTGGTATGCCGACGACCTGATCCTTATGGACCAGACTATAATAGGTCTCCAAAGGCAACTGACTAATTTAACATCGTACATGAAAAATAACAACTTGCAAATTAACAAAAAGAAAACCAAAATCCTTCTTTTTCCTAAATCATCAAAGGAATACAAAAATAGCCCAGTGTGGTTCCTCCAAAACACTAAAATCGAAGTAGTAAAGGAATACAAATATCTTGGTGTTTGGATTGACAACACCTTGAACGGAAACTCCATGCAGACATCCTTGTGGGCCAAAATAAGAAACGTGACGGCACAAATAAGAGCCGTGGATAGAATATTTGGGAAATTTTCATGGATGCCAGCACTACAATTCTACAAATCTAAATCTGTCCCGGCGCTAACATATGGAATGGCTGCCAATCTAAATCTGCCTGCAGAAATTTGGACTCAGCTTTAAGGGTTTCTGTGGAAGTCGGTTCTGGGTTTGCCTAAATCAGCAGCTATGGCGGCAATCAGTCGAGACCTGGTACTATCATCACTAGCCTCAGTGGTGGACCAAAGTGCTATACAGTTGTACAGAAAAATCTTGCTTCCCAGTTTGCCACCAGTTTTTCAGGTGGTTGCCACCGAAATTAAGAAAGGAGGTTGCAAACCACTCAATGCTGGGGTCAGGCAACATCAAGTTATACTAGAAGAAGTAGTCTGTACCGAGGAGGTTCTGATAAAAAATCCAGCCAGAGTAAAGATGAAAATAGGACAACAAGACTGGGTCACCACTAATGAGAAGATTCTGTCGTACAAATCATTAAAACATCTACCACCAGGCCATACCAAACTAAAACACCAATAAAGTATTGTGAAAAATTCCCGGATAAAGAACTAAGAAAAACCTACATGCGAGCTTGGTTAAACTTGCTCGAAACTAGGGAAATCTTGGCCAATAGATCTCTATCTTCATTATCGGATTGCCGTCTCTGTGGAAACCGTGATCAAGTTGAAACACTAAGACACCTCCTCATGTCCTGTTCAGCATTATCTTCGTAGAGACAAGCATACTTGGCACCACTTATATCTCACCCGTCAGTACTAGATGAAGAAACTGGATGGTACCATCTAAATGCAGGTGACTCAGCCAGATGGTCCAGGACGGCAGCAAAACTCCTGGTCGTAGCCTTAAAAAGAGCAAACTCGGCAAATAACAGCTTGCAACCTGCAAATGGTTCCTGAGTAATCGTTCCATCAAAAGTGGTGTCCTAAGTAGTACACAAAATGCATAAAACAAAGAGAACGTTGAATTTTACATGCAGTAAAAACCTCAAATGGTTAAACACAAAAAATGTTTTTTAAAAAAGCTCTCTTATAAATATTCAATAATTCTGCAGGACAACAAACCTTTTTCTGTATACATTCATCCTGCAGGTATTCTACCATTACCTGTAACACTTTCCTCTGCATTTCTGGAGTATACCGACTATACGTATCATTTACTTCTACGGGAGATATCGACATATCTGAAATCCATCTAAGCGCATCCCTCATGCAAATTTGCGTTTCTTCACTCGTTGAATTACAGGGAGGAAGGAACCGTTTCTGCCCATAAAAAACATCCAAACTATCACCATCTAGTTCATTATTCTGTAACCATTCTAACTCCCTTCTAAACTCAAAAACCTTCTCGACATGCTCATGTACTTTCTCCGCAGTATCCCTTGAATAAGCTAAAACGTTCAAATCCCTCAACCCTTGTGGGACATCTGTCTGCGTCAATCTATTCCACATTACAGCCAAATGTATCTCCATCTCCTCAATAAAGATATCCTGATCGGGAATACTTTCTAGATTAAGGAACGTAGCTAAGACAGTAGATATTTCTCTATACATTGCTTAGCCCATGCATTCAAATCTTTCCTCTTCTCTTGGAAACCGTGTTCTGCTTTACAACTTTTGATTCAGCACTCGCCCCCTTATCAGCTACAAGCGGAGCAGAACCGCTTGGGAAGGAGAGAGCAGACAAATCCTGTACAACAGGTAGTGGAGACACTACCACTGGCAACAAAGACGGATTTACTGGAACAGTAGCAGTCGGTAAAGGCGAAGGTACAGGCAGAGGAACAACAATAGGAAGCAAAGCAATAACTGGAGGCGGAGGAACAATAGGAAGAACAGGAATTGCTACAGGAGGAGGAGCGACAGCAGGAAGAGGTAAAACAGCAGGAATAGGTACATAAGGAGGTGGTGCAGTGGCACCAGGCCTACGTTCATTTAAGAGTTTATCAATTAGGTCATCTGAGGCATAAAAATCTTTAGACGGATATATTATCTGTATACCAAGTTGAAAAGCCCTTTCCATGTTTCTAACAGACTCTGACTGTCTTTGTTGATCATACAATAATGCCTTTTTTTGGAATTTGACATGTGTCAACATGCATGCTTCTCTTTACTCTTAGTTGCTGCATAGCTTCCTTTTTCCAATTGTGTATTACATCCAATGCTGCAGGTCTAGCTTTTTTCTTTAACAATATAGATTCTAAATACTCTATTCGAGCAATCTCAAAACTACCAGTGATTAGCCACTGAAGTTCGGGAGCATGTCTAGTTTGTTTGTGCCAAATATCGTTGAATACTATACTACCAATGCCATACTTACAGTACATAGTACATGCCGGCGAGCCCTCCTGTGGTGCCGGTTGGCCTAATTCCAAAGATTGTCTGTTTCTGCGGAATAACGCCCTGAAACAGGCATACAAATACCCAGGCATGTCAGATTACTGGTGTTACCTCGCACCGTTTGTGCTTGCGATCTACAAATCTACAACCAAACATCAGGATACTTAGGAATCAGGGCACAACTCAACTGATTCAAAGGACAAACGGAGGTCCAATCGGATTACAAAGGACAAAGGACCCTCGTGGTTGGTGATTTCGGCAAAATTGCCCGTCTCGATATATGGACCCTCGTCAAGATGCCGTCTCGAACCGCGTGCTCACCGTCCAGGTATCGGATCATGCAGTACTGTTGAGGTATCGCGTCTCACCCAAAAGGGGCCCCCTTTTTTTTCTCTCTGTCTGAACCCGGTCCAATATCCATGTCAACTCTTCAACGAGGTGGCATCAATCTTGAGGGTCCCTATTCGGGCACCATCTGAAAGAACAAAGAAATATCGAGGCTGAGTACCACAAAGGAAATACACCAATCACGGGCTAAAAGATTCACAGATCTTTTATTACTGTACAGTTTACAAAGCAAAACAGATAGCTATCTGGCCCCAACACCTTGCAGTGTGTACCAGCCGACACAGAGAGGTGAGTGAGGTACTGGACATCGAAACATTAGTGCGTTTATACAATTTGTGTAATATTGTCCAGCCTCACTTCATGTTAATAATTTGTGGTCTAGAGTTCGTGCCTAGTTCACATACAGATTATACAATATTATGCAAAGGATTACATCGGTTTGTATTCCCATGAAGACACAATAGCAATGTATGTTCTCGGATCCCGCGGTAAGCCTTGTTCCACATTTCTTCACAATGTAGTTCAGCCAAAGCATACGCTTGAGGTTTGTTCTTCATTGTCCCAACGTTTATACAAGGATGAGGCTTGTGAGTGCAGACAACACTAAAATGACAGTTCAAATGAAGCACATGGTCTCTTTGCTCAGTTTAAACAGTCGGCTCTCGGATAGCCTAAACATTAACAGAACTCAAAGGTCGGAAGGCATGGCTGCAAGTTGAAAACAGAGTCCACCATTTTAGAACGTACAACACACAAGTGGAAATCAAAATGATGGATGAACCTTAAAATGGCGGCGAAGTTAATCCAAAAATTGGAACTTTGCAACACGATTCTCCGTGTAGCGTGAATAGGCTTAGCCCAAAATAAATACTAAGGCGGCACTATATAATTACCATTTAACAAAGGGTTTTCACTGTATTCTAATGGCAGAGGTGTTGAGATAAGTCTGGTGTAAGGGGCAAAGCTGGTACGTGTCCAGCTAGAACAAATTTGTCTTACTCATAGCTGCATTCTAAAGTGTGTGGATGGATAGCCATGCCTGCAGCAGAAGTCCACCAAAGTGATGCTTTTATTCATACCTTAAGTTAAGATGGAGGTTATCTTTGATCTTGCTGTGTGATCCGATCGTCTGTGTGAAAAAGACAAGCTACCCACATATACTCTTCTAGGCACTACAGATGGGCTACCATCAGAGTCCTCCAAGCACATATAGACAGCTATCTTGTGCCATCTTCTTGGCGTGGCAGACAGGCTGCCTTAGGATATAGGATCATAGGATTTCCTAGCACAATAGAGAGGCTACCCTTATAGTCTTTCTCTATATCTTCTAAATTCCATAATAGGCTACTAGCAGACATCTTCTAGTGTGGGCGGGCTGGCGCTATATAAAATTTCTATTGAATAGAGTATAAAGGAAACCTGAATATATCATTAAGTGTTACAATGGACAACTTATAGATCTTCCAATTGCAATGGATAGGTTACCAACATATATCTTTGAGCGCAAATAGGCAGGTTAACATTAAAATGTGCTGCTCAAACTGTCCATGTATATGCAAATATGTAAATACTGCCCTCAGGCTCTCAATCTTAAACAAGTTGTTTTTTTTTTGATTTTTGCATTAACATTTCGTAAATATACAAAACAATAGTAAACATAAAGAGAAACAACATTTCAAACACAGTGGATACAACTGAGAGAAAGAAAAGAAAGAGAGGGAGAAGAAAGAAAGAGCACAATTCCCGTCAACCCCAAACAAACCTCCCTCTGAATCAATTAAACCAGATCCAGTTCCAAGAACCTCTCCCAAATGTTATCAAATATCTCACACTTCTGTCGCCTCAGCATAACCCTTTCAATGTGGGAAAGGGCTTTCTCTGTCATCTCCAAAGTGAGACAACTAGTCCAAGAGTCTATCAGCTTGGCATTTACCAATTTTGCACCATTCAGAGGTTTGTACACAGGAGAGGCCATAGGGTCCTGTTTAGCTCCATGCAGGATGGACCCTTTTAACCAGCATAGTGTCAACGTCCGGAATCAGCGAAGACATTGACAATTTCAGAGTTAAACATATTGTAATGTCCTCCAGTCTATGGTCCTGGATTAAGTTGCCATTTGGACTCCTTCACCACCCTGTATACAACATTGAACAATGCTCTTCCTGTCTGCAAAGACACCTTAACCTAGGACCGCTAATGATCTCTGTTATTGCCAAATTTGCAAGTTATTTATGTTTGAAATGGCACCCTGTGGTTGAATAAGTACACATTAAAGCACATTTGCCAGACAATAGTGAAGCCGATTGTTTTGAAGAAAGTAAATGATGTATAATTGTTGATGAAGGTCCCAGATGCTGTTTCACATTACCATGTGTCTTCTTGTTTCATTAATCTGCAGGTCTGAATTACTGTAATAGTAGGATGCTGCACTGTGATATTGGTTTCAAATGTTCCCTGCATGATTTGGGATATTACAGAATGTGCTTCTCTCCAGTCTGGGGTGCAAGGACATTTTAGTAATTGCTGAACTAACTTTAGTTTCATGGACGCAACTCTCCTTCAAACTACCTTCTACTGCCTCCTCCTCCTCTCTTATTCCTGATTGCCTGTCTGCCATTCAGGCTTGGTGCACTATTAATGATCTGTGCCTTAATGCCAGTAAGACAGAGATCCTTCTCATTTGGACCCCTACTCTCTCCCACACTCTGGCCACCCTCCATGGGCCCCCACCCCTCACCCTCTCATGAAGGAAAAAGCCTAAGCATCATATTCATCTGCTCTTTCTTCTTCTCTCCTCACATCACAGACCTGGCCAAGTAGGCCCACTTTCAACTGCACTACCTCAGAGGCATTCTTCCTTTCCTCACCTTCCACCAGAAACTCAATGTCTCCAGAGCTCTGGTTCTATCTAGGCTGGACTACTGCAACAGCCTATTTCTCAATATGCCTAGCTCCTCCCTTCACCCACTCCAACTAATCTAGAATGGGACTGCAAGACGTATCCTTAAAATCAGGCTCAGGCACTGCATCTCTCCAGCCCTTAAATCTCACCACTGGATACTGGTTGCTGCAAGGATTAAGTTCAAGACCCTCTGCATCATCCACAAGATGTTCTGGGGCCTGGGACCCCGGTACATCCAACTCTCTCTCCCTGAATACCTCCCTGCCAGAGCTCTTCACTTGTTTAGCTCTAACTCTCTTCAGATTAGATGCTTTGCCAAGCAGAGAGTGGGGGGTAGATCTCTCTCTTCCGAAGGTGCTTCCCTCTGAAATGGCCTCCCTTCCCCTCTCAGAGTTGAGCTGGATCGCCTTAAGTTCTAGACGCTCCTCAAGCCCATCCTTTTCTCTTCTTCCTTCCTCTCCTCTGCTAATATTCCCGTCTGCCCTAGACTGGTGGTCTGGTTCCCCCAGAATAAAACAGGGCTCCAGCCCACCCTACCCAGTCTACCCCTACACTTGGTCTCCCCTGATCCCCCCCTCATCCGGCACTTGCACTCATGGGACCGCCCTCCTGACCTTTTTTGCTGGCCTGCACACCAGAAACATTCCAGCCCTTACCTCGTGCTTGCTTGTGGACCCACCTTCCCCTGCACTCTCTGCTTCCCCTGGCCCTGTCCATCTGGCCTTCACTGGCGCTCTCCTCTCTAGAGCCCTCTGCCCTGTCCTGTATTTCCCCCACTCCCCTCCACCCTTGCACTTCTCGTTACTGCACTTGCACAATCTGAATGCCACAAGGGGACTCATTACGACCCTGGCGTTAAGGGTTTAACGGCACCGTAAAAGGTGTCGGCGCCGTTAAACCCTTAACGCCTCATTACGAGTTCCCTTTGCGGGACCCGACCTTAACACCTGCTTTTACCAGGTGTTAAAGTAGGGTGCCACAATGGGACCTTGGTGCTAAGTACGGTGCCACAATTTGCGGCACCATACTTAGCGCCTTCCCCATTCCCATTGAGCCCTATGGGGCAAAAATGGGAATGGGGAAGGGCCCATGGTGAATGGGGAATTACTGCCCCGCCAACCTTGGAATGGGGCAGTAATCCCGCCATTCACCATGGCGGACCCCGGCATGGACCATGGGGCTAATAGCACCATGTTTTAGCCCCGGGTTCGTAATGAGGCCCAAGGCCTATTAGGTATCGCTACTTTTTGTCCTCCCTTTCCCCCTCCCTCTTGCCTTGTCGCACATCGCAACACTTGTGTTTGGGCGCAATACAAATGACATAACCATAAATAAAATAAGTAAATGGACTAGATCTCAATTTGATATTAAATGTGTTTGTTTTTTTGCTTTTTACCATAGGGAGCCTTTTTTCACTGCATGATTTCTGTGCCCTCGTACATAATAATATATGTTGCGCATGTAATGTGCATGTAACAATTCAACATACTGTTTACTCTTCTGTTTTTCAGCAAAAGTGTTTCGTTTTCTTATCATCTCAGGCATTTTGAAACAACCATTTTAGGCAGTGCTTGCCAACTCTTGCCTCTTGTTGCTAAACGCAGCTCCATTTTGCCATCACGGACATGATGTTTAACTCAATCTCACGCCTATTTTAGGAGAAGGGGGTCACCTCCCTATCTCTGGAGAGGCAGCCGCATTCGTTTTATTTAATGTGACCTAGATCGGAAGTTTCTCCTGTGTCAGAAATCTCCTGGCGTCTTGACGTCAGGGCTGTCACAGAGAATTAAACGGGAGTTGTGCAGGCAGGGGTTTTAGCACTCTAATGCTAAGCTCTCCCAAAAAAAGATTATCATTTGTGAACACCCAGCCTTCTGGGGACAGTAAGCACTTCTGAAACTGTGCAAAGCTGCGATTGCACGGCATGCTATCACTGTTGGATTGAAAGCTGAACTGTCTCAGCGAGTTCACCGTTCTGCTCAAAGCTGGCAATTATCTGACACTGGTCTGTTTTCAATTGCTTTCAATTGCCTTTGGAGATTGATGCTGGCAGCTTTTATCACTGCCTAAAATTCTATTGCCGCGACATTTTGAGCGTATATGCTGAGAGAGACAGTTACATTATTGCATTTTAATTTCGCTTTAGGCTTTTATCGCACAACAGGATGCCATCCTTCCTGAAGGTAAAATGTTCTATGATTTAAAAATCGCCGTCCAATTCTCCAATTTGACATACACGTGGTCACTGCAGTGGTATTGTTTTTTTCTGAACCACCTCAGAGCGTTGAAGCTGCGTATTTGAAGAACTAATTGAGCACCTACATAGTTTTATTTTGTAAATGGGGTTTGGTTGGCCAAGTTAGTTTAGTTAACTATCGATCCACTACCGTCAAATGGTGCATATTTCCGGTGTGCACACCTTTGGTGGAGGCAACTTTTGGTGCCTCCTAAATAGG
Organism: Ambystoma mexicanum; assembly: GCF_040938575.1. Taxonomy (NCBI): domain Eukaryota; kingdom Metazoa; phylum Chordata; class Amphibia; order Caudata; family Ambystomatidae; genus Ambystoma; species Ambystoma mexicanum. The sequence continues at coordinate 733,878,423 of NC_090928.1, forward strand.
CACTGAGATTCTAAATCATTCATGGTTGAGAACTCATGTGGCAGTGAATGTTTTCTGTGGAGTGACTTAAATATTAGCTCCAATTAGCCCAAAATAATTATGGTGGGATTCCCGGGTGTTTTCCCCTAGAGCATGTTTTTAAATCACATGCTGAAATTATGCCTTTTGCAGCAACATTTTTGAGAGAAATGGTATAAAAAGCCGAACTATTTACAATTGTTTCCCTCGGGAAACATGAAAAACATCCAGAAAATGTCTTGATTCATGGGTTGTCGTGCCTCGTGAATATTTTGAGTGAATGGCCCTAAATATTTCCTCAAACTAGTGTTAACGACTAAACGTAGCGAGGGGGCACAGAATAATTAAGGTAGCCCGGGGGCTTTGCCCTCCAGAATGTTTGTTTTTAAAATAATGTGCTGAAATTCCGCATTTTGGAGCACAATTTTTGTCAAAAATTAGATAAAACGCCATACAGTTGTTTCTCTAGGTTAACACATGAAAAAATCCAGTAAATGCCACGTCACCAATAGTACACTGCTTACAAGCACTTTGTGATATTTTCACAACATATCTATGCCAGTACTGGACGCTGTAAATTCAATGCATGAGGCTGCATCCACCACTGATATATGCCAGCCAGTTCTGGTCAGTCTAAATCACTTGTATGAAGCTTCTGCCACACCCTATCTATGCCAGTAATGGTCAGTGTAAATTTAATTCATGAAGCTGCTGACAACATATACCTTTGCCATTAGTGGTCAGTGTAAATCCCATGCATGAAGCTGCAGCCACAACCTGTCTACGCCAGTAACGGCTAGTCAAAATTGCATGCATGACCCTGCTGCCACAACCAATATATGCCAATAATGGTTTATTAAAATCTCATGCATTTAAACTATCTCACTCAACTAATATCTTACCAGCCTGTTACAAATCAACCACAGTCATAGCTCTCCTAAAGAAACAAGCGCTGGCCCAAACAATGCCCACATTCTACAGACCTGCCTCTCTCCTTTTCTACTACTCTAAAAGACATGAGAGGTTTGTCTTTAATCGCATACTCAACCCTGTCACAATACCCTCACTTGCTGACCCTGTATAACGCGGAATGCAACCAAAACACTCTACCAAAACTGCACTCATCCACATGAACAATTTTCTTACCAATGCTCACCACTCTCACCTGCCTTCCATTCCCATCTTTCTAGACCAAATTGTCTCAAAACCATCCACTACTAGATAGCTCTATGGTGCCTAATACTAACATCTTCAAAGATGGAAGTCTTCATTCCTCCAGCCTCAAACACCATCTTCAGTCATAATCCTCTGCCATAACCTATCTATGCCAGTAATGGTCAGTGTACATTATTTGCATTAAGCTGCTGCCACAAACTATCTAAGCAAGCAATGTTCATTGTAAATCACATGCATTAGGCTGCTGCCACAACTTATCTATGCTAGTAATGGTCTCTTTAAATTACATGCATGAAGTTACTGACAAAACCACTTGTGCAGCTTAATACAGTGTGCCAACTGACCGGATACACATATCCGGTTAGATCACCACGCTGTGTTACGCTGTAAAGCACTCCTCAAAGGAACGCTCTAAGGAAACGGTTTGTTTTGCAAAATAAAATACAAACTTCTGTAAGTCAGGAAGGAACTAAATTTCCAGAATGACAACACTGGCAGACATCAAAATAGCTAGAGAGCACTTCTTACATAAGCTATTTGTGAGCGGTGAGTGGACTCATCAGGACCAAACAGTCTGGTTGCAGGCAATCGCGCAGCAGGTCACTGAAACAGGGTCAGATATGTGGAGAGATCAGGGTCCCTTACATGTGGCATTGAGTGAACTATATATGGCTTCTAAGGCCAAAGATGCACACAATAAGATTGCCAGGATAGCGGCATATTTGTATCTATATATGGGAGCCATGCAGGACAAATGTGCTGAAGGCCAACATCTGGCAAATAGGCAACAGATGGCGTTAGAAAAGGCCCAATCTGACCTGGCCTCTTCTGAGCAGAGGCTGCAGAGGAGCCAGGAGTCAGAAAATGACAATACATCATTAAAATGAAGGAGAATATGGATATCCTGCAACAGGAAAAGGCTGACCAGGATACCAGATTGCTGTCCTTGCAGAAGGAGTACCAAGAAGGTTTGGACTCCCTATTGCAGAGCCAGAAAAAGCTGGAGCAACAACAGGACTTCAACAGGGCATGCACAGAGCAGGTAGCCACCCTGAAAATTCGATTAGACAGAGAGAAAGAGGAAAGCAATAAATTGATTCTGAAAGATCTGGATACCCAGGCAGAGTTTGATCAGGAGCGCCAGAAAGCTGGTGCCTTCCAAAGGCAAAGGGACGACCTGGTGGCACAGATGCAGGTTCTTAGTCAGGAAAGGGATACCTTAGGCCAGGAAGTCTGCCACTTAAAAAGGAAAATGGAAGAAAATCACCTGGCCCTCCAGGGACTGGGTGACCTCCAAAAAGAACACCAGAACTTGTTAGAGCACACCAGGAGGGTGGAGGATGCTCTGGCAAGAAAGGAGCAGGCCAATAGGTACACAGCTCAGGAGGTAACCCTCCTGCAGCAAAGACTGGCCCAGTACTCCAGGACCAATCAGGAGGCACAGAGAGAGAATGAGGCTCTCTGCCAGGACAATGATAGGCTCCAGCAACAGGTAGCGATGCAGGAGAGACTGATAGAGTCTAGTAAGGCCTTAACTGAGGAACTGAAAGCGCAGGCTCTTGCATTGCAACAGGGAGCAGGGGCGGATAGAGATGAGGTTCGCTGGGAAAGAGAAACTCCTGAGCATAACCTCAGGAGCCCTAGTGCCAGAGGCCTTCACCTCTACCAGTCCCTGGACTCTGCCTCCCCCATGTTCCCTGGTGCACATGAGCACGGGGCCACAGGGATGGCAGATTACTATCCATCTAAAAGTATGGGGCTCATAGGCCAGTACCACCCAGGAATGGAGGGGCGGGCATCCGGGTATGGGCACACAAGCACAGTGCAATTTAGTGGGGAACCCCAGGAGAGTAGGCCCATTAAGGGCATCCTGAAAACCTCTGCCCAGTTAGGTCAGCGGGGGGGTACCCATCAAATCCTGGCAGCAAGGAGGGATCTGAAGGCTCCTCTGAGTGTCACAGGACACAGGAGACCAGGTTCCCACATTCTGCCAGCCATTCCCAGGCTCGCAGAATCCAGGAAAACCTGGAAGATCAGACGGGCACCTCTGGGAGCAGTGCTTCTGAGTCGGAGGATGAATGGACCAGGGTTACCCCAACCAAAAAGGCCAATAAGGCAAAAAGGGCCTTGCTTAAGGACCCATTGAAACAAATAAAGGCAATAAGGAGTGTCATCACGCCTTATCATAAGAACGCCAAGTATTCTGTTTGGGAACACTTGGAGCTCTATGAGCAAATGATGGAGACTTTCCATTTGAAGGACAGCAGTAGCTGCATCCAGTACGTCAAATGGACATTCTCCCCAGAATACTCCAGTTTCTTTGCAGGGCTGGAGGACCAAAACCATTCAAGATGGTCCACGTATAGGGCGGCCATCTTGAAACATTTTTCTGTTCACAGAAATCCTCAAGAGGCTCGCAAGGGAGCCTACAATTTGCAATGTGGGGAGGATCAGGCCCCACAAGAATTCGTGCAAGAATTGAAACGTGCCTTTGCGCAGACCACCTGAAGGGTGCGCACGGACAGCAGAGAATTTGTCAATACTTTTTTCCATGCCTTACCCAAATACATCATGACCCAGCTAGTGAGAAATTTTCACGAGAAGAGGTCACTAGACTGGGTCATTGAACAGGCTACCTGGATCTATGAGGTGCAGAAGCCCATAGAAAATAAAAGTAATGCGCAGAAAAACCCCAAAACCAACAGCACCCCTGCTGCTGCCAAGGTGGCGGAGCTAAAGGTTGCCCCTGTTTTAGATTTGGAGATGGGGGGCCTAAAAACCTGCCTGTGCCAAATAATTCACAGCCCAGAAGGCCCTCGGGCCAGTCACAGACAGGGAGTCGAGGAGGTAGTCCAACAAATGGGGTCCCTTGCTCCCCTGATTATGTAAGTCCCCGCTACAAGGGAAACAGACCAATCCTGGGTTATGTGTGGACTCCCCCAGTCCAAGGGGGGAATCCAGCCAAGCACCTGACCCAGGGAACTTCCCTCCTAACTTCCCCCAGGAGGGCAGAAATTCACCAAATCCTGGGCAGAACATTTTTCCCAGGTATCCAACCAATTTCCAACCCCAAAACCATCCATCTTTCTTTCCCCAATTCCCTGAGCCCAGACCACCTAATCCGGGAGAGGAGAGGCCAAGGGTGGAGGGGTACCCAAATCTTCGCATTCCGGGGTATTACCAGAGAAGGGATAGCTACCCTTCCCGGGATCAGCCCAGGGGAGAAAATAGAGCCCTGTATCAGCCTGAGTGGGTTTCACAACTTGAGCGCCAGGTCCAAAATATGGCACGGTATCTGGGTCACATACTGAGGGCTCAACAGAACCCTCAGATGAGCATGCCACTGCAGAATGCCCCAAACTCTGGGCCTGGTGCACCAGAACAATGATGGGGGCAGCACCCCGATAACCCACCGGTTCCCAGGGAGGAGGCACAAGGGGAAGGGGGGTGTAAAGCCTTGGAGGAGCTTCATTCCCAGCTTGTAAACAGCCCCTGGAAAACCAGGAACCGGAAACAAAATCTCCTACCCCTGAAAGTCTGCCTCCCAAGGAGCAGAGAGGAGGTAGGAGAAACAAAGGACCCAAACAGACCCACTTTGTGGAGGAGGTACAGGTCTTCCAATTTGAGGGAGAGGGATCCTCAGAGGACCATGGGAAAAGGATATTCTCCTTCAGAGATGGGGGAACTCCTCCCAAGGAAAAATGGGTCCCAAGTGATTCCAATCCAGACTGGGTAGATGTGGGGATTGAGCGGTCGCTGCCCATCATCCTATCCCAGAACCAACAAAACCAAAAACCCGTGGTTCAAACCCATCCTGGTGACTGCCTCCCAAAAGGCAGGGGCGGCCCAGTACCGGAACCAGGGGAACCTAAAACCGAATCAACAGACTGGGGAGATGTGGAGACTGAGCTACCGCCGCCCTTAATCTCATCCCAGAACCAACAATACCAAAATCCCATGGGTCAAACCCATCCTGATGACTGCTGTTAGGAAAGATTCCGTAATTGTAGGTAATTTTCCTTCCATGTGGCAACCCCTAAACTTTTTGCTGTTGTTTTTCACCTCGTTCTTGACTTTGCCAGAGAAGTGCAGCCTTCTGCCGCACTCCTCTGGGCTTTCGCTCCTTTTCTTACGGGGAAACTGACATGCCCTTAAGACAGTCAGTACCGGGGAACTCTGTTTCCCGTAGTTTCTTTTATCATGTTGCGGCTTTAGTGCAACATGACACAAGAGGGCACTGTAAGCTAAGTTACAGCTCTCTTGGGTCTCTAGCCTTCTACAGGCCCTAGATACTCGTTTAGGATTGCATTTGATCGGTGCAAGTCATTCAGGGACTGGAATGGTGGCAGCGATCGTTTTGTGTATTTTGAGCTCCTTTTGGCGTTCTGACCGCGTTTTTCGCGCTGAACCCAAAATGGTGGCCTGGCTCCCAAAATGGCCAGACCATGAGGCTCCTTTGTCCTGTCCACTGACCGTCTTGCTCCCTTCACCTTCCCCGGGTCGAGCGACCCGGGGCCTTCCTTATTTGGGCATGTACTTTCCCGCGAAACACGGATGCTTTCGCGGGCTTCTACATGTCTTTTGTGTGCCTCCAGGGTGTGGGCTGGGATGTCTGGTCCCAATACACATCCTGGGTGCCAGAGAGTCTAGGGTAGTGTGAATGCCTGGGACCACCGTGGTCTGTGATTGGTCCACGAATGGTGTGTGTGTTGATGAGCAGATCTCCCATTGGCTCCCCTCCGTTTTGGCGCGAAGGGAACCGTGGATAAGAGGGGGCTGGAAACACCACTACCATGTCGATCTCCTGAGTTCTCACGAACGAAGGAATACAGGAGCCAAGTATCCTGCAACCAAGAGGCTGGACCGAGGAATCGCTGGTGACCCGCTGAAGGACTCCTCCTTTGCACTGCTGTCGTCCTGTGAAACCCTTTCCTCCTTTGATTGAACCAGAAGGCCTGTACTGGTGCTTCGACCTTTGGAATAGCAGGAACAGCTATTCTCGGCGACTTCATCATCTCCTGCCAGTAAGCCTTCGGAAGCGTCTCTGGGCCATCCAGTTGACTGACCAGCTTACAAGGGAGTCTTGCTCTGTAACCGCCGCCAGGTTGTGCTGTATTTCGAGTCCTTGTCACTCTCACACGCTTAGTACACTTGGCGTTCCCAAGTCTGAAGTGAGTAGTGTACATTTGGCTCAGATACACACGGCCGCTCCTTTGCCCTGCTGTGGTGACAAAACTGTGCAGGTTTCTTTGATTGGGACGTCTTTTTTCTCTACACGACGACGAGGCATTCCCGGCTCTTCTGAACCTGCCAGCCGCTGAAACTAACGTGGAGAAGCCTGGGTCTGCTTGCATCGGGGACCGGTGAGTAGTATAGCTAGGATCTGGTCGCTCTCCTGCAGTAGCCCATTGCTTTTCCCCGCTGTGTAAAAACAGCACCCTTTTGTCCGTACTCGCGCTTTGCTTCTGCTCACTGTGGAGGCTGCGCTTGAGTCGCGGAACCTGTTCTTCTTCTGTTGTGCACTAACCCGAACTGCCTGACTTCCTCCGAAGAGCTTCTCCTTTTGCCCGTTGGCACCAGCGTGTGCAGGTACTTTTGAGCACAAGGCTCCACTCTTCGCAGGGCTTGGACTTCCATCTAGTTAGGTGCCTCTGAAGGCGAACTAAGTCTAAAGCATTGTATCGCACTGCCTGTTTTCCTTCCCTTGCAGGTGGACTACACATTTCGTGCATATAACGCTTGCGACTGTCGTATTTGTATATATATTGTGTTGATATGGTATGTGTTGGTTTAATATTGTGATACTGTGATTTTCTCGCTACGGTCATTGTTTTAAAGGCCTTAAAATAAATGTGTATATATTTTTGATATAACAACTGTTTGGAGTAGTTTGTAAGCGCTCTTGCTTTGTGTGATCATTGCGGGCTTTCAGTCACCCTCACCCCTCTTGAGACCTAGTCTTGACCGCCGCGATCGCTACCTTGATTGGTCTGGCTCGTCCAGAGGTTACCCTGTTCCAAGTAATTAGGTTGGCCTTCTGAACTTCTGCGCCACCAGGAGAGAGTTCAGAAATCCGTCTTAACAACTGCCTCCAAAAAGGGGGGGCGGCCCAGAAACCAAAACCATTTCCAGTTGCCAACTTTTTCTTTTAGATTCCCCAGGCTCTTCACAGAAACCCGAAACCATTTCCAGTTGCCAACTTTTTCTTTCAGATTCCCCAGGCTCTTCACAGAATTCTGCCCAAATCTCTTCTCTCGCCATGTCCAAAACCAGAAGGTTAGCCCACCAGTTGTCCAAAAATGTACATTATCTGTGCCCCCTTGAGGATAAGGAGGGAAGATACTATGCCCCGGTACAAGTACAGGGGCAGGGTACAATTTTGGCACTGGTGGACACTGGATCCCAAGCTACCCTTCTGTCCAAAAGGGCCTTTGATGAACTAAATGCAGGAAGGGGGGAGAATTACCGTATTCCTCTCACCTCTCTTCCTGGACAACTGCAGAACTTTGACAGGAAGGAAATTCCTGTCGAGGGGACTGCAGATTTGGACATCAAAATTGGGCGACACAAGGTGAAACACCCGGTCATAGTAGTGACTCCAGAGGGCACTCCTTGTTTACTAGGGAATGACCTCCTGAGAAGGTTGTCACCCCTAATAGATTGCGTAAACAAGTTCCTCTGGACCCAGACTAGCCAACCAATAAAATTAAAACAGAGTGTCAACCATGTTAGTTTAAACGGCACCTGCCACATGGTTGAACAAAAATCTGACCAAGTAGAATTTCACTTCCAGAACAACCAAATTCCAGACATGACAGTAATAGCAGTAGGACAACAGACTGGTGATGGGGGGGTCCTCTCTATTTCTGAAAATCAACCTTCCTTCCAGTTTAAGGTGGTATTCCACACTGGAAGGAAACACTCGGAAATTCTTTACCAATCCACAATCAGACAGTCCACTCGTATAGTCCAGAAACATGTGAAATCAGCTCAGAGCCTGGCTGAGATTCAGCAAATTGGAGATCAGTTGTTCATTCCTGTTAAGTTAAATGAGGGGAAGGACTCTGTTCTCGCCCGAGTGTGTGTGAACAACGGTAACAGCTTCATCAGCGAAGCCATGTTTCGCCAACTCCCAAAAGATCCAGCCATTCCCACATTCAAACTGATAGACAAATGGGAAATGGACCTGGAAGTACCCAATTCAGTACCACCCAGGAATGGAGGGGCGGGCATCCGGGTATGGGCACACAAGCGCAGTGCAATTTAGTGGGGAACCCCAGGAGAGTAGGCCCATTAAGGGCATCCTGAAAACCTCTGCCCAGTTAGGTCAGTGGGGGGGGTACCCATCAAATCCTGGCAGCAAGGAGGGATCTGAAGGCTCCTCTGAGCGTCACAGGACACATGAGACCAGGTTCCCACATTCTGCCAGCCATTCCCAGGCTCGCAGAATCCGGGAAAACCTGGAAGATCAGACGGGCACCTCTGGGAGCAGTGCTTCTGAGTCGGAGGATGAATGGACCAGGGTTACCCCAACCAAAAAGGCCAATAAGGCAAAAAGGGCCTTGCTTAAGGACCCATTGAAACAAATAAAGGCAATAAGGAGTGTCATCACGCCTTATAATAAGAACGCCAAGTATTCTGTTTGGGAACACTTGGAGCTCTATGAGCAAATGATGGAGACTTTCCATTTGAAGGACAGCAGTAGCTGCATCCAGTACGTCAAATGGACATTCTCCCCAGAATACTCCAGTTTCTTTGCAGGGCTGGAGGACCAAAACCATTCAAGATGGTCCACGTATAGGGCAGCCATCTTGAAACATTTTTCTGTTCACAGAAATCCTCAAGAGGCTCGCAAGGGAGCCTACAATTTGCAATGTGGGGAGGATCAGGCCCCACAAGAATTCGTGCAAGAATTGAAACGTGCCTTTGCGCAGACCACCTGAAGGGTGCGCACGGACAGCAGAGAATTTGTCAATACTTTTTTCCATGCCTTACCCAAATACATCATGACCCAGCTAGTGAGAAATTTTCACGAGAAGAGGTCACTAGACTGGGTCATTGAACAGGCTACCTGGATCTATGAGGTGCAGAAGCCCATAGAAAATAAAAGTAATGCGCAGAAAACCCCCAAAACCAACAGCACCCCTGCTGCTGCCAAGGTGGCGGAGCTAAAGGTTGCCCCTGTTTTAGATTTGGAGATGGGGGGCCTAAAAACCTGCCTGTGCCAAATAATTCACAGCCCAGAAGGCCCTCGGGCCAGTCACAGACAGGGAGTCGAGGAGGTAGTCCAACAAATGGGGTCCCTTGCTCCCCTGATTATGTAAGTCCCCGCTACAAGGGAAACAGACCAATCCTGGGTTATGTGTGGACTCCCCCAGCCCAAGGGGGGAATCCAGCCAAGCACCTGACCCAGGGAACTTCCCTCCTAACTTCCCCCAGGAGGGCAGAAATTCACCAAATCCTGGGCAGAACATTTTTCCCAGGTATCCAACCAATTTCCAACCCCAAAACCATCCATCTTTCTTTCCCCAATTCCCTGAGCCCAGACCACCTAATCCGGGAGAGGGGAGGCCAAGGGTGGAGGGGTACCCAAATCTTCCCAATCCGGGGTATTACCAGAGAAGGGATAGCTACCCTTCCCGGGATCAGCCCAGGGGAGAAAATAGAGCCCTGTATCAGCCTGAGTGGGTTTCACAACTTGAGCGCCAGGTCCAAAATATGGCACGGTATCTGGGTCACATACTGAGGGCTCAACAGAACCCTCAGATGAGCATGCCACTGCAGAATGCCCCAAACTCTGGGACTGGTGCTCGAGAACAATGACGGGGGCAGCACCCCGATAACCCACCGGTTCCCAGGGAGGAGGCACAAGGGGAAGGGGGTGTAAAGCCTTGGAGGAGCTTCATTCCCAGCTTGTAAACAGCCCCTGGAAAACCAGGAACCGGAAACAAAATCTCCTACCCCTGAAAGTCTGCCTCCCAAGGAGCAGAGAGGAGGTAGGAGAAACAAAGGACCCAAACAGACCCACTTTGTGGAGGAGGTACAGGTCTTCCAATTTGAGGGAGAGGGATCCTCAGAGGACCATGGGAAAAGGATATTCTCCTTCAGAGATGGGGGAACTCCTCCCAAGGAAAAATGGGTCCCAAGTGATTCCAATCCAGACTGGGTAGATGTGGGGATTGAGCGGTCGCTGCCCATCATCCTATCCCAGAACCAACAAAACCAAAAACCCCTGGTTCAAACCCATCCTGGTGACTGCCTCCCAAAAGGCAGGGGCGGCACAGTACCGGAACCAGGGGAACCTAAAACCGAATCAACAGACTGGGGAGATGTGGAGACTGAGCTACCGCCGCCCTTCATCTCATCCCAGAACCAACAATACCAAAATCCCATGGGTCAAACCCATCCTGATGACTGCTGTTAGGAAAGATTCCGTAATTGTAGGTAATTTTCCTTCCATGTGGCAACCCCTAAACTTTTTGCTGTTGTTTTTCACCTTGTTCTTGACTTTGCCAGAGAAGTGCAGCCTTCTGCCGCACTCCTCTGGGCTTTCGCTCCTTTTCTTACGGGGAAACTGACATGCCCTTAAGACAGTCAGTACCGGGGAACGCTGTTTCCCGTAGTTTCTTTTATCATGTTGCGGCTTTAGTGCAACATGACACAAGAGGGCACTGTAAGCTAAGTTACAGCTCTCTTGGGTCTCTAGCCTTCTACATGCCCTAGATACTCGTTTAGGATTGCATTTGATCGGTGCAAGTCATTCAGGGACTGGAATGGTGGCAGCGATCGTTTTGTGTATTTTGAGCTCCTTTTGGCGTTCTGACCGCGTTTTTCGTGCTGAACCCAAAATGGTGGCCTGGCTCCCAAAATGGCCAGACCACGAGGCTCCTTTGTCCTGTCCACTGAACGTCTTGCTCCCTTCACCTTCCCCGGGTCGAGCGACCCGGGGCCTTCCTTATTTGGGCATGTACTTTCCGTGAAACACGGATGCTTTCGCGGGCTTCTACATGTCTTTTGTGTGCCTCCAGGGTGTGGGCTGGGATGTCTGGTCCCAATACACATCCTGGGTGCCAGAGAGTCTAGGGTAGTGTGAATGCCTGGGTCCACCGTGGTCCGTGATTGGTCCACGAATGGTGTGTGTGTTGATGAGCGGATCTCCCATTGGCTCCCCTCCGTTTTGGCGCGAAGGGAACCGTGGATAAGAGGGGGCTGGAAACACCACTACCATGTCGATCTCCTGAGTTCTCACGAACGAAGGAATACAGGAGCCAAGTATCCTGCAACCAAGAGGCTGGACCGAGGAATCGCTGGTGACCCGCTGAAGGACTCCTCCTTTGCACTGCTGTCGTCCTGTGAAACCCTTTCCTCCTTTGATCGAACCAGAAGGCCTGTACTGGTGCTTTGACCTTTGGAATAGCAGGAACAGCTATTCTCGGCGACTTCATCATCTCCTGCCAGTAAGCCTTCGGAAGCGTCTCTGGGCCATCCAGTTGACTGACCAGCTTACAAGGGAGTCTTGCTCTGTAACCGCCGCCAGGTTGTGCTGTATTTCGAGTCCTTGTCACTCTCACACGCTTAGTACACTTGGCGTTCCCAAGTCTGAAGTGAGTAGTGTACATTTGGCTCAGATACACACGGCCGCTCCTTTGCCCTGCTGTGGTGACAAAACTGTGCAGGTTTCTTTGATTGGGACGTCTTTTTTCTCTACACGACGACGAGGCATTCCCGGCTCTTCTGAACCTGCCAGCTGCTGAAACTAACGTGGAGAAGCCTGGGTCTGCTTGCATCGGGGACCGGTGAGTAGTATAGCTAGGATCTGGTCGCCCTCCTGCAGTAGCCCATTGCTTTTCCCCGCTGTGTAAAAACAGCACCCTTTTGTCCGTACTCGCGCTTTGCTTCTGCTCACTGTGGAGGCTGCGCTTGAGTCGCGGAACCTGTTCTTCTTCTGTTGTGCACTAACCCGAACTGCCTGACTTCCTCCGAAGAGCTTCTCCTTTTGCCCGTTGGCACCAGCGTGTGCAGGTACTTTTGAGCACAAGGCTCCACTCTTCGCAGGGCTTGGACTTCCATCTAGTTAGGTGCCTCTGAAGGCGAACTAAGTCTAAAGCATTGTATCGCACTGCCTGTTTTCCTTCCCTTGCAGGTGGACTACACATTTCGTGCATATAACGCTTGCGACTGTCGTATTTGTATATATATTGTGTTGATATGGTATGTGTTGGTTTAATATTGTGATACTGTGATTTTCTCGCTACGGTCATTGTTTTAAAGGCCTTAAAATAAATGTGTATATATTTTTGATATAACAACTGTTTGGAGTAGTTTGTAAGCGCTCTTGCTTTGTGTGCTCATTGCGGGCTTTCAGTCACCCTCACCCCTCTTGAGACCTAGTCTTGACCGCCGCGATCGCTACCTTGATTGGTCTGGCTCATCCAGAGGTTACCCTGTTCCAAGTAATTAGGTTGGCCTTCTGAACTTCTGCGCCACCAGGAGAGAGTTCAGAAATCCGTCTTAACAACTGCCTCCAAAAAGGGGGGGCGGCCCAGAACCCAAAACCATTTCCAGTTGCCAACTTTTTCTTTTAGATTCCCCAGGCTCTTCACAGAAACCCGAAACCATTTCCAGTTGCCAACTTTTTCTTTCAGATTCCCCAGGCTCTTCACAGAATTCTGCCCAAATCTCTTCTCTCGCCATGTCCAAAACCAGAAGGTTAGCCCACCAGTTGTCCAAAAATGTACATTATCTGTGCCCCCTTGAGGATAAGGAGGGAAGATACTATGCCCCGGTACAAGTACAGGGGCAGGGTACAATTTTGGCACTGGTGGACACTGGATCCCAAGCTACCCTTCTGTCCAAAAGGGCCTTTGATGAACTAAATGCAGGAAGGGGGGAGAATTACCGTATTCCTCTCACCTCTCTTCCTGGACAACTGCAGAACTTTGACAGGAAGGAAATTCCTGTCGAGGGGACTGCAGATTTGGACATCAAAATTGGGCGACACAAGGTGAAACACCCGGTCATAGTAGTGACTCCAGAGGGCACCCCTTGTTTACTAGGGAATGACCTCCTGAGAAGGTTGTCACCCCTAATAGATTGCGTAAACAAGTTCCTCTGGACCCAGACTAGCCAACCAATAAAATTAAAACAGAGTGTCAACCATGTTAGTTTAAACGGCACCTGCCACATGGTTGAACAAAAATCTGACCAAGTAGAATTTCACTTCCAGAACAACCAAATTCCAGACATGACAGTAATAGCAGTAGGACAACAGACTGGTGATGGGGGGGTCCTCTCTATTTCTGAAAATCAACCTTCCTTCCAGTTTAAGGTGGTAATCCACACTGGAAGGAAACACTCTGAAATTCTTTACCAATCCACAATCAGACAGTCCCACTCGTATAGTCCAGAAACATGTGAAATCAGCTCAGAGCCTGGCTGAGATTCAGCAAATTGGAGATCAGTTGTTCATTCCTGTTAAGTTAAATGAGGGGAAGGACTCTGTTCTCGCCCGAGTGTGTGTGAACAACGGTAACAGCTTCATCAGCGAAGCCATGTTTCGCCAACTCCCAAAAGATCCAGCCATTCCCACATTCAAACTGATAGACAAATGGGAAATGGACCTGGAAGTACCCAATTCAAAACATCTCCTGCCAAGCAGGTGTATGCTCAAAATCTCCATTGGCAACAAGAGCATAGTCCATAATTGTTGGGTCGTGCGAGATGTCACTGCCGCCTTTTACTTAGGCAGTGACATTCTCAATCGCTTTGCCATTAGTTTGGACCTAATAAACTTCAAAGCTTGGTCCCGATTAGCGGATAATCCCATGGGCTTTGATGATCCAGAAAAAGCATTTAGGTCAGCTCAATTGCTACCTTATGCAGTTGAAATTCAGATCAAAGAGGTAGTCACCATCCCAGAAAGGACCTGACAATTCTCCCTGGAAGTGAAAGTTAAAAGAGGACAAACATTGAAAAACCCTGATGCTTATATACATCTAAATGCTTCTCTCCAACAGCAAGGGTTGGGGGTAAACCCAACACCATTAGTCAACATAGAACATGACAACATTCCAATAGAGGTGGATAACAGCGACTTAAAGAGCATTACTCTAGCCGCAGGCACCATTATTGGAATGGCGGTTGATGACCGACATTTCTCCATTGACTTAGGGAATGAACTGATAGGACTGATCCCCAAGGACTGTTTTGGCAGTGACAGTGAGGACAATACAACACAAGACAGGATCTTCACCCGGCATGGGGGGAACTTCCTGGTGTACACTTCCTGCCCTTATGGTAAGGAAGATGTGACTTGTGACTTCAGGAGGGATGAGATGACTTTTCAGGTCCATGAAGGCTGCCTTTCCCACCTGATGCCTCCAGTCCAATCAGCACTCTGACCAGGGACTTCTCCACCCAGCTGGAGGAGGCCGCTGAGATAGCCAAGCCAGAAATCTTTCCAGGCTTCAGGCAGATGGTGGAAGAAAGAGTCAACCTAGCTGATGACTGTGTGACTCTGGAACAGAATCAAAAGTTGAAACAAGTTTTCTTGGATTTCCAAGATCTCTTTGCGGTAGACTCATATGACTGTGGTCGCACCGACATCCACACAACAACAATTCCCACGGACCCTGGAATGACTCCAGTGTTTGTGAAGCAATATCGCTTGCCTCTCGCATCCATGGAGTCCCTTACTGAAATAATTAAGAACCTTGAGTCCCGGGGAATAATCCGTCCAGTCCACAGCACCTTCAATAATCCGGTGCTGGGAATATTGAAGCCAAACGGCCAGTGGAGACTCTGCACCAACCTTAGGGAGCTCAACAAACGGGTCCATACTTCCCGATGGCCTCTGCCCTACATTGACCAAGGGCTGGCCCAGATTCAAGGGTCACAGGTATTCACAGCAATAGACCTGACCAATGGATACTGGACCGTGCCTGTCAGTAGGGAGGACCAATACAAACTGGCTTTTACCTTTGGGGGCCAGCAGTACACATGGACCCGGACTCCCTTCAGATACCTCAACTCCGGCAATGAATTCAACATTTTCCTACATAAGGCCATGCCCGACCTGGGTGCAAGGGGTAACCTGGCTTATGTAGATGATGTCCTCATCAAAAGTTCATCTGCGGAGGAACACATAGCGGAGATCCGTTATGTTCTGACACAGTTGAGGGCCGCCGGAGCAAAACTTTCCTTTCAGAAAGCACAGTGGTGTAGAACCCGTGTTAATTTCTTAGGGCATGAGATTACTCCTCAGGGTCTCTGTCCCCAGGAAAAGAAAGTGGAAGCACTTCAGAAACTGAAAGACCCCACCACTCTGCGGGAACTATGGAGCCTCCTTGGACTGACTAATTACAGCAGAAAGTTCATTGAGGGCTACGCAGAGATCACCAGACCCCTGATTCATCTCCTGAAGGGGGGGGTCAAGTGGCAATGGGGTCCAGAACAAGCCGAGGCAGTAAGACAACTCAAAAGAAGCCTCTCACAAGCGCCTTGCCTAGCTTACCCTGTCAGAAACAAGGAGTTCTTCCTGGAGACAGGGTTCTCTAATACGTGCTTGACGGCAGTATTATACCAAAAGCATGAGATGGTCAATAAAGTAATCTCCTATGCGAGCAAAACTTTATCCTCTGTGGAGGAAAAATTCAACGATTGTGAGAAGGCACTCCTGGCAACGGTGTGGGCATTAAAGAATTACCGCCCGTTTATCCAGGGGGAACACATCATAGTGGAGAATCCACACCAGCCTCTGCAATATCTCCAAAGTGACAGAATCCGGGCCGGAAATGTGAGTAATTCCCGAATTACTTCCTGGATTCTGTCAATGCAAGGCTTTCCTGTAGAGGTCAGATATGACCAAAACAAGAAGAGTCCCCTTGCGCAAGGTCTGGCTGACTTGCATGATTGTGCCAGAGAAAACTGTCTCGAGGATGAAAGTCTAAAAATCAAGGACAACATGGAAGCATAACTCAATTCCCCACACAAAGTATTTGAAGAAGACAAGTGTGAGGGAATGCCCACTGTATATGTGGATGGATGTTCTTACCATGTTGACAACAATGGGGAGAAAGAACTGGTGGCCGGCGTAGGGAATGCATGGGTGAAGGAGTTTCCAGAACCCTCCGCTGGATACAAAATTGGTCCCCGAAGTAGTCAGGTGGCAGAATTGATGGCTGTGCATCAGGCCATCCTCACTGCTGTCCAGCATCAACTCCACGAACCGGTCATAATCACAGATTCGGATTATGTATGGAACGGGTTCGTGGAGCACCTGGTTAACTGGAAAACCAGAGGCATGCTATGTGCTAATAACAAACCCCTGAACCATGGGAAGTTAATCCAAAATATTGATGCTCTGGTCACATCGAATGGGATGATCATCTACTGGAAATAGATCAAGGGTCATTCCAAAGTAGAGGGACCAGACAAAACTGGAAATGACTTAGCTGATCAGCTGGCCAAAACCGGGGCCATCCAAGGGGATCTAATCGAAATAGAGTCCCTGTTGGGGGAAATCCAGGTCACTGCTATCACTAGGTCCCAGACAAATGCTCACAATGATCTTTCAACTGCACAATGGAGTAAGGAGACCCCTGATGTTGATTTGATTACAGCTCAGAAGGGGGATCCAATAATTGGTAAGTTTTACCAACACATTGAGGACCCTGAGAACTTTCCCCTGACGGATACCAATTACATTGGGAAGGAGGACCTTAGAGTGTTGATGAAATGTCCAAAGATGTTCCGAATCCAAGACGGTTTGTTGGTAAGGAAATCCCAAGCCGGCCATGATCAGTGGGTGGTTCCTACCTCATTCCGAAGCCTGATGTTAAGTCACGCCCATGATGCGGCCACCGCCGGTCATAGGGGGTTTCACACAACACTGGAAATCTTAAGAGAGGTTGCATACTGGCCACACATGGGGCAGGACCTCGACCAATACTTGAAGGGGTGTCTTGTGTGTGCACAATTTCAGCCATCATCCCTCACAGACTGTGCGCCTCTCCAAAAGAGGGGGATGACACTGCCATGGTGAGATTTGCAAATCGACTTTGTAGGCCCTGTAATTCGCTCGTCTAGAGGAAACAAGTACATGTTGACCGTTACATGCTTGTTTACCAAGTGGGTGGAATGTCTCCCGGCCCCAAACTGCAAGGCAGAAACAGCAGCTGCCCTGATGATTAACCACATCTTTTCCCGTTTTGGTCTACCTCAAAGGATTGAGTCAGACAGAGGTAGCCACTTCACCAGTGAAGTAATGACAAAGATTTGGGAGATACTGGGGGTTAAAAGGAAGCTACACATTGCTTACAGGTCAGCTTCTTCTGGAGCAGTGGAGAGATACAACCGAACCATTGTGAGCATATTTAAAAAGTTTGTGGCAGATTCTGGGCAAAGTTGGGATATCCGACTACCTCTGGTCCTAATGGCCATCAGATCTACCCCTTCATCTGCAACTAAAATGTCACCATTTGAGTTGATGACCGGGCGCAAGATGGTGCTTCCCCAGCATTTGCTCTACAGGACCCAAGAGCAAACATTGATAAATGCCTCCACAACTCATGAGTATGTGGAGAATTTAAGGAAACACCTCCAAAATGCTTTTGCCTATGCTTAGCGGAATCTAGAAAGATCAGCTGAGAGTATGAAAACGCACTATGATTTGAAAACCACCAGGAAGGAATATGATGTGGGAGACCGGGTCTAGCTATACAATTTCCAAAGGAACCAGGCCAAACAGCGAAAATGTTTGCCTACATGGAAGGGACCGTTTGAAATTATAGACAAGATCTCCCCAGTAGCGTACAAGATCTGCATCCCCAAAGGTAGTCTGGCGGAAGGGGAAGACAAGTGGGTACATATAAATCAGCTAAAGTGTTGCCATCCCAGGCACACGCTGCAGTAACTGGAGGAGTCCTCTGCAATACCAGAGGGGACCGCTCCAGATTAATTCAGTTCCAACCCTTAAATATCCCACATATAGTCTCTAAAATATTATGACGCTTGTAAGCCACTGTCTCTGAATTATATCTTGTTTTTAAAAATTGGAATGCTATGTCTATTAAAGTATAAAATGTATATGTCGCCCCACTATATCAATAGTGGGGGAGAAATGTCTATGAATAGGTATTGCCGCTTTCCTTTGTCGTCCTAGGAGAAAGAAAACCTGGATACTGGCCAAGGAGGATGCCCAGGGACCGGGAGCAAAGATCCGAGGGGCCCGGGGTACCGCCCAATATACCCATCAGGACCGGCGAGGAGGACCGATCGATCCAACTGGGTGGAGGAAAAGATGCTGAACTGTGCCATCTACAGAATTGGAAGAAGATAATGTGGACATGCAAGCGCAAGGGCTCAAAACCTCCTTTGCACCCGACTTCCCCTCGACTTGAATCAAAGCGTAGTCGGGCGGGGGGGGTTTGTGAAGGGTTTTGACCCATGCTGAATCAATAGACTGGGTAGATGTGGGGATGAGCTGCCGCCGCCCATCATTCCATCCCAGAGTCCAGGAGAACTGCGCAGTTGGCACAAGACCACTCCAAAAATGCAACATTCTTGTGGGGGGTTCCACATCACCACTCTATTGTAAGGATGCCATCAAAACAATGTTAATCAAGGGTCCTATTCTATCAAGCAAAAGACCACTCTATTGAAATGCAGTAATTCAAGACAGATCCCAAAAATGGATGCAGTACCCACAAATTCCACAAGGTGGCGCTAGCGGTCTAAACTCTGACAGGAGAACTGGCTGACAAAGGGACCTGAGGCAACTGGACTTCAAAGCCTGTTGGTTAATTAAAAAATCTTAGCCACCTGCTGTTCCCAGAGGCCAAGAGGCTGAGAACTCTTAACACCCCAGAGACTCACAACAGGAGGCAGGATATCACATGGCCCTTCTGAGTGAGAGGGAGGGGGTTTCCCCTTCAGCCTGGAGGAGAGAGACAATAGCCCCTTTCAGTTGAATGGGGTATGTACATTTTGAGTGTTTCCTGTCAACAGCCCTCTGCCAGCAAGGAGAGACATGTGATCACTGACCCATCCAGACTTCTGGAGGAGGACCCAAACACTTTGGAGAGTTGAATTGCAACAAATATATATTTTATAGAAACAATCATAACTTATTGTAACCAAATAACAGGAATGTACAACTTTGAGATTCTTAGTATGAAAAATGCCCTCACAATTTGAGTCCAAACTCCAATTTGTACCATGTTCTGGGGCAAAACCCTGCTAATTATGAATATTGTAGACACTGTATTTAAGCTAGAGACATGGAAAGATACTGGTATATATGTGGAAGGGAAATGTACCTTTGTATAATTTTTGATGAAAATCCCATATTGCAAAACCCACTAAAATTGAAAATAAGTTGCCATTTTTGAATGCAAGCTCCTAGAAACACCAGAGTCGGAACAGAGACTACCAGAAGCAATGTGTAATATGTACATGTAATTTCAACCACTTGTGTACCTGGGAAATATGTATTTGGATCAGAAATAGATTTGTGTGCACATTGACCAGGGGAGTGTCATTTCTGTAGGTCATAAAAATGACATCACTCTGACACACCATCTCTTCCCAAATCAGAGACCAAGGAATCTATTGACCTATCAAATCAAGAGAGGGGCAGGCTTAGTGATGCTACGCACACACCCACTTTCAAAACACATAAAAAGGGCCAATGAAACCCAGGTGGGGGATTCACTTTCCACTTTCTTGTGGGACGCTTTGCCGGGAGACTCCAGACTTCAAATCCATCAACCTCCAGAGACCAGATATCCACAGAGACCAGAGATCCAGAGAGACCACAGATCCAGAGAGACCAGAACTGTGCAGTGCTGAGAGCAGAACCAGAGACCAGACCGCTGTGAGGAGAAACGCCAGAAGTCCCGTCCAACTTGACCAGACCTTGAAGGCTTATTTAAAAAAATATAGTGTGAGTACTCACTGTGCCAAAACCAATCTCTTAGTTTAAAATAATCTAATCCAAACTATTTTAGCCTATTAGAACTGCCTCCTAGAATCGTGTCATTCTGTCATCTTTAAAACTGAAAACTGTTATCTGTCATTCTGAGCTTTAACATTTCAAATCCAAAAAACTACTTTCACAAAATCGTCCGTATCTCCGGAACCGTTTGTACTAGGAACGAGATTTAACTTTCATCTTAAAGCTAAGATTCTAGGCTTTCTAACAAACCTAGAACTTCCTACTCCTTATAGTGCCTCCGTAATTACACTCGACACGCGCAAATGAATTTGCTGCGATTTGACATTTTGCACACATTCAGCCATGTGTAAAAATCAGCAGCTCCCTGCTTTCCTTTGCTAAAATTCGTTTTAACCAGCGAGTTACTCACAGAGCATTGCTAAAGTGAGCCTGAACTAATATAAACTAGATATCATCCACCCTGAACCTCTAGAGGGAATTAAAAGCATTTTTAGCACATTTCTCACTTCATTGTCATCACATTCAAAGCATTTTGGGCCTGTGTTTCAAACTTCTACCTATTTTCCTCTAAGCTTGCTGTGGGGGGACTGCATTTCGTATTGTATTTTGTTGGGATTCTTGAAGACTGTGTGCCCTCCTTCCATTTCTTACATTGCATAGGGGGGGGGAGTGAATTGCTAGAGAAAAAGTGATTATATTATCTTTTGGTAAAATCATATCAAGTTATTTCCATACTGCATTTTATTACTCATTGCTTTTCCCTTGAAACCATAAAAGTATTTTCGCTGCCTTATCCATCCTGTACCAACTCCTTATTGATTGTAAAGAACTGTGCTACTGTAGGGGTACCTATTGCTGATTACTGCTCATATTCACAAGTGTGCTATCCATTATCAATTTATTTATAGAAGTGTGATATATATATATATATATATTGTTTAATTTTTCAAATAAACCTTTTAAGTTTGCAAAACACGCCTACTTCTTGGCTCAGTGGGGTCAAGGGGGATTCTAAGAGAGGGGTGTTATACAAGGGTTCATCATCCAGATCATAACTTGCCATAAAAATATATAAATAAGGGCTTCCCTTGGGCATCCCAGACAAGGCACTGACTTAGTGGGATTGCTTGATTGGAGTCACTTACAAGATGTACAGTGACCAACCATATAAATGCAAAATGTGTGCACTTATGCTCAGACATATATTCAGATGCACTCTAATCCTAACATACTCATTCAAATATGCGCAGCTGCAGACTTACTCAACTAGTCTTACACACACACACACACACACTGCATTACATTCAAATGCACACTCAATCTTATATACATATATCACAATCACAAATCACACACATACCGTAGGACTTCAGACAGAGTGTGCAATAATGTACTAAGTAACTTACGGTGAAACTATACGCTTTTAGCATTTAAGGACTTAAAAATGTAATTTCCATTACTTCACAGACGTGTAAATCAATTAGTGACAGCAGGTGAACCTGCCACTCTTTCAGTGTCTGTGGATGTTCCCCAAATCCCAAAGGGTCCACAATCCCCTAAATGTATGTTTGCTGAAATGAAAGTCAGGGTGCAGGTTGCACCTTTTAAAATACTGTAAATGTGACTCCTGCATATTTGAGAGTGTTTGCAATTGTTCACATACAGCTTTTCATTAATATATGGCAGGACAGTGCAGTTCATACAATCTAGATCCTGTGTTCTTTCCTTTGTTCCTAGCCAAACACAAATCACAGTCTTTAACTCCATGGTAAGGGAAGTATGCTAGAACAATTAAAGCCTTGACATTATTATAGGTCGGACAGACTAGTGAAAACCTGATGTGGCTAGTCAATACTAAGAATGGCCAGTAAAAGATTGTTCATCCCTTTATGACATGTTTGCTCTTCTTTGGGAGTATTTCTCACACGTCCGTTGTTTTGAATAATTTTAAGTATTAGAAGGCATACCAGACATTCAGTATTTATTTTCTTATTAATGCTTGCTTTTTTTGCAGCCTTTTGTTACCACATCATGTGCGCTGCTTGTGGTAGGGGTGAAGTATTGACTAAATTGGATCTGGCTGGCGGTTGACCAATCAACCTCTTGCTCATCCCATAATAAGTGATGATGTTGTGTGCTATTTTTTTGTATGCATTATTTAGTAAACACCTTTTCTGCATTTGTCGGGCCTCTTCGCACTTAAATCTGCTTCATTGAGCAAGATCATGAACTGTAAAGCTGACATTGCAAATGCAGATGGAGCACAACTATCCCAGGTGGACAAACCGGCCAGTTTGGCAATTTCCCTTAACCATAACATATCATTTTTGGAACAGGAGGAGGTGTGGGGAAAATCAAAGGCAAATGAAGTATGACAGGGAATATAGTGAAAAGGGCTGAGAAGTGGCACTGTTTCTTCAAACATGATACATCTGATTTAAGTTTTATAATGAACTGTGCCTAACATAAAGTCATGGAGACTATCTCAGTGCAAAGCAAGAGGTGCTGAATGAATGCATTATGTTAAACAAATATACATATTCATCAGCCATTTGCTTCTTTGGGAGACAACAATTGTGGATAGGGTGATTGTTGAAGATGAGAAGAGAACAAGTATACCAAGATAAGTAATTCTTGCAACAAGCACTAGCATGGCCTATGAAGAACCTAGAAGACAAGTGATCCTTCTTTTTTCTGTTTCTTTTTCTGTCCACTTGTAGATATGTGGCACACCAGCACAGCCTAGCATTAGTATACTGATAGGCAGGATTAGTGAGACAATCACCTTATCCTTGTGTCTCTTGTACGGATATGCAGGTTACCTCCTCTTCAATTTTTGGATGAATGTGGAGCGTGTTGCAGCATGCCTTTATCATATGTGTTAGCCCTTCTTTGTGTTTATTCCAGAGACCCCAGTCAGGAGTTGTTTTCCACAGTGAAAACAACATTTCTGAGTTTACCTAAACCAATTATCAAGAAGAAAAACACTTGGGGTGACATTGTGTGGCAAGGAATGGCATTTATTTAGATGCAATTATGTTACAACTAAGTAAAAGGCTTCATGTCCTGTCATGTAACTAATATATACAAACTAATTAAAGCAATATGTTTCTAATAAAAACAAGATAGGAACCTGAGATCAATTGTGTTTTGCAGATAACACCAAATTCATATGGTTTACAATTCTGAAAAGTATTAAAATGTATGAAGAGATAATAACTTCAGAAAGCAAGAGGTCACAGAGTTGTGTAAGTTATGGATTATGTTGATTTTTATTTTATTGAATTAGAACCTTTCTGTCCAAAGTTATAAGGGGAAAATGCACTTTTGTATGAGGAGTGAATGCCCCCACTTTACTTTTTAAACCATAAGGTTGAAATACATAAACATTTAATCAAGTTTAGAGGAGTATCCTAAAGAAGTGTCTGAGGACGGAACAAGACAATGAAAATAAGCTTTATCATAATGCCAAGGGGAGATTAATTTTGATGGTAAAATACAATGTGCAACAATATAAGGGCATTTATTACTAATATTAACCGACAGAGATGGCTAGACGGGAGAAGGACACCAACAGGCGACCTGGGATTTCATACAGGCTGCATCAAAGATGTTCTTTATTCTAAAGGAGATGAGCTGTCCATTTAGGCCCTGTATAGAACAGATTGAGACCCTTGCTGTTTGAGGAATACCATGCTAAGAGGGTCCGGGCTGATTTGCTAAAAGGGGAAACACCATTTAAAGGTATGTACTAATCCTCAATTTAAACCAAGATTACATTATAGTCCTCTCCATGGTTATTCCCTGGAGTGGGGTTGGAGGTGTCTCTGACCAAAAAGGGAATGCTAATTTTAAAGGGTCA
Source organism: Ambystoma mexicanum (assembly GCF_040938575.1). Taxonomy (NCBI): domain Eukaryota; kingdom Metazoa; phylum Chordata; class Amphibia; order Caudata; family Ambystomatidae; genus Ambystoma; species Ambystoma mexicanum. Next base: position 733,902,434 of record NC_090928.1, read on the forward strand.
AATGAGCAGTGTAAGTTCAAATGCACTGGGTACCAAATTGCCATTAAGTACAAATTGAAATTTAATTTCCATAAAGCCTAGTGCATTGAACATTGAGTGTACAGTGTAAAATTGACAGCACCATTGTACAATCTAAGTGCAGTTTTGTTCTTGACAAATTAAGCCAAATGAAAGTAGAATTCTTGGGTTCCTGCCAGCAATATGAATGTTTCAAGCTATGAAGCAGTCATGAAGCAACATAACTTGATAGGAAATTATCAATAATTTGCTGCTGGTGAGCAGAAGGTATTACACAGATATTTGTGGATAAAAGGTAGATCAGAGGGTTTGTTTATATTCAAAGAAAATATTGAACATGTAAAACCCAAGCAACCCCCTTTCAGAGGGACCCCTTTGTGAAGCGACAGGGCAGGTGTGGTTAGATCAGTTGAAAGTAATCTGAAAACTCTTCCAGGATGGAAAGAAGGAACTGAAATTGTGTATACTTTAGAATTAAGAACATTATTTTCTGAATGCATAACCTGTAGATCCAAGTATTTCAAGCATAGCTTAAATTGCATACACATGCTGGGATGCCCAGCACCACATTTGTTTGGGAAGCTGTGAAATCTAACAGTTTCCTGATTCTGTAAATGGTGGGTGTCATTGGTGTCATTGGGAAAAGTTAAAATGGTATTTTGATGAATTTGCAAATCTGACCTAATACATAGAGTTGAGATGTGTTTGTGAAGTGAAGCATTTTGAAAGATATTTATCAACAAGCAACAGAAGAATATGTAGTATTATTCAGAACCTAATATCTTTATCAAATTGATTATGGAAATTAGTGCTTGTGGGTGAAGAATAGTGAGCTTGATGCAGGCATGTCAATTTCGTTTTTGGAAACAAGCTGTTTGTGGTTGTGTTCCTTATTTAGAATTTTCGAAAAGCTGCCTGTTTTCTTGCCTAGATTGGTGTGGTGTGACTATATCAGTAGGCTGTGTTAAATTGGTCATATTGCACTAATGTAGAACTTATAACTGAAACTAAGTATATATACAGAGGATAAAATAGGGTTCAGTGGCAATACATGAGAAGACTAGATGACAAGAAATACCAAATCAATGTCAGTTGTTTCACAAATAAATGCAGTAGAGCTATGAGAGTCTATGCAATTAAAACTGCTGAAAAACATAGTGAAATAATTTTAACTGGATTTGCTGAATCTGAAAAAGGGTTTCTATTGACTAGTACCATCTCAGAGGCTAAGGATAGATTTATATGGCTACTTTCATAGGCAGAGACATTTAAAACTCATCTTCAAGTAGCTCATTGGGAGAAGAGGAAGACCTAAGATTGGAGCAGTTTCAATCTTGTCAGCGAAGGCCTTTTGAGAGAGGGGTCAACAAAGGAGTCATCCACACAACACTAATATGGACTTTCTCAAACAAGAAAACAAGAAGAACAAGAGGCATTCAGAACCAGCAGCAGAATATACAGACAATAAAAACTATAGCCATCTTTTATCTAGCTCAACTAAATATTGATCCAGTCTATAATTCAAGGTCTATAAACCAAGCCCAGACAAACACAAACTAGAAAATCAATTCACATAGAAATGTAATTTTCTTTAACGAATATGTCATTGTAAATATTCATTTTGGATAATAACATGAGCAAAATCAGTATGACACAGGTCTTTTAAATGTCCTTTTACCTTCATTCCGGAAGATGGCATGATGCCTTATGAAGTTCTGACATTTGAAGAAATTGTCATGCAAGAGGGGTGTAACATGAATTATGTACCGCTTTTATACAAATTCAGCCTCCCAACAGAGGAGTGTGGGGCCCTACGAGAGCTTAAACCTTCTGATGACAATCTATTTAGAAAATAAGGGGAAGGCATAGCCTTACCTAATACCAACCAGTATGATATGACAATCATCAGTACTGAACATTATTTCAGAATAAATAACCCTGTCCATTCTGATATTTTACTCAAAAATATAGTTGAAACTCCTGGCACACCAATCACCTTTGTAAATGGGTCACTCATAGAACTATTGTGCAGATGCTTATTGACTTTTTTCTAAAACCTTCAACTTTGCAAAAATAAGCTTATCTGTAAGATATCAGCGATGATATTGTGTAGAAGATTATGATTATGATCATTACAAGAGAGTTGAATGTCCTTTATGTCAGTGCTGGAAATTGAAAAAATGTACTCTGGGAACTCGCTACTCCTTTAAGGGTGAGGACATAGGGGGAGGAGCCAAGGCCTGCGGTGTGGCCTGAGGCTTGGTCATCACGCAACACAGTTTCACTATATGGAACCCAAGCCTGGCGATTTGCATAAAAGCAAAGAGCATTTTGGGACAATAAGAATGACCACAATTTTAAATGTGAAACTTGCCTGCAACATTTATTCAGCAAGAAACACCTTTGATTGAGTAGTAGACAATGAACTCTGTTCTTTTTATTGGCCACAATATTCACCCTAATAAAACTTTGGTTGTTTCGGCATTAGAGTCTTGCGTGCCTAGTCTTATGATGTGTGGGCTGCTTGTACATGAGAGCTTGGCTTTTTGTGAGTTTCCTGACCTAGCCACTGGATTTCCGGATGGAGCAGAGCTGCGGCAGCACTCTGGCAAAACAAACTTTGCTGGCGCTCTGTTCTGTCTTGTTCCAGCCCATTTCCTTCCCTGTTTTATTAGGAATTCATGCATACCTGTATTACAGAGCAAGGAACTATAGAGGTCTTTACAATAAGTAAGTCAGCAACTAGATAAAGACCCTACTAAACATATTTTCCAGTGCTATGAAATAGTCCTTCAAAACAATTCCTTTGTTAAAAACAGACTTCTTTTTACAAATCAATGTCATGGCCATATGTACAGTCATTACTCCAAAATTGACGAAACCTCTATAGGTCCATCACATTTTAAATATAATTTGTAATGAATTTAAAGCAGACTATATTTGTATATCGTTGTGTTGTATAAAGTATGAATTTTGTAAAGGTTTGATAAAAACAAATAAAAAATAAAAAAAATGGGTCCATCTTAGAAGAAACACATATTTGCAACACAGATAAGTCTTTGTTTTGCTTGGAAAAGGTACATAGATGGTTTAATTATGGTTTGAACTGGCACAGACATGAAATGAAAACACTTCACTTTGGGCTCAACAGGAGCACTATAAAGGTTGAATTAACAATGTCAACGAACAAGAGAGAATTACTATTTTGGACATCTCCATCAGACATGAAAACAATATACTTTAGATCAGTCTCTAATAAAAAGAGATCGATAGGACCTCTTGTTTACTGTAAATCAGCCAGCATCCACAAGCAATGAGCAATATTCTTCCTTTGGCTAATTACTCCTACTGCGTCAAAACTGCGTGAAAGAAATTAGACCAAATTAAAGAAGCCAAAAACCTTCTGGTGAGACTTAAAGAGTGAGTCTACCCTAAGGAACGTGTAACGTCAGAAAATGGTACAGAGAATGAAGAGAGCTATTGGCATCCAAGAATGGTCTAAAATTCAATATAACATTGTCTGTGTCATACACTCCTACTACAAAATTCTGCTATCAGCAATTTGCATAATTCGCACTGCATTTTATCGAAAACCTCCCCCTTAGGTATTACTCAAACAGTCTGCCACAAGAGAAATGAATTGCCATTTGCAACTGTGGGCCACTTTTTCATTGGTGTATGAGACAATGGTATGCTCCAGTCCGACCCTGAATATAGGTCCAAAGGCCATCTGAATACCCAACAAACGTCCATGGTTACACACTATCCAAACCAAAGCTGATAGTTACTGATCTTGACTGTATTAATATCGAGGCTGTTAAACGTGCAGTAAGGAGTGACAAGTTAGATGGCCTAATAAGAACACACTGTGGATTCTTAAATGTAACACGCACACAGGACGAGGCTATTAGACAGAGTTAAAGAGCTTGTATTCCTCAGTTCCTAAAACGATCCAGTAACTGTGCATACACTATTCGACAACAGTTTAAGTAGTATGTGGTCACTTGCCAAATGTATGCATTCATTTGCATTCAGTAAATCACATTGCCAAAGCATTAATTCATTTAAATTGCAAGGCTTAGATTGCATAGAAAATTGTATATGGAGTTACAGGTTTTTGATAGTGAAAAATTGAATACGCACCATTCCATTAATGGCTGCTGCTGACAGAAGCTCTATTCCCACTATTATAGGATCAAGAATATGGGAGTGCCAATGGTAAGTTTCGGTGATCCATTTTTTAATTGAGTTGAAGGGCATGGTGCCTTGATCCATTCCATATTCCCAGAGTAATGCCAACATGGCTCTGATACTTGGGTGTAACTGTCCTGTGCTCTACATATGATAAAGTCTAAAATCACTTCTTAAAATGTTGGCAAAGACAAGGATTCCACTGTAGGTAGAGCTAAACACCTAAAATGGTCAGTGGTCCATGTGGTCAGTTATATATCCCCATTCTTCCAGTTTGTGCTGTTGAAAACTTCAATGACTGTCAATGGTCATGAACTTACGCCGTGTAGGCCTAGTGCCTGGCCTATTGCCTGGCCTATTGCCTGGCACTAGGGCTTCACAGATATGTTTGCTTTGTTTTTCCTCGCACCAAGAAAGCTAGAGGTAATAACATCCAAACAACAACTGTATACTGTGAGGCATAACATAACGTACTTATAACAGCCAGGACTAAGATGTATAGCTATTACTCATTGGGTTTTAGGAGACAACCCGACCTATTAAGAACCTGTTCATGACAACACCACCACCTTAAGGCTATTATATAGCTAATATGAAGAAAACGTTTTTCAATCGTTAGCATGAAGCAGAATCAGGGGTAAACCCAAGTTACCACTAATATTTCATGTAACTGATTAACCCTCAAGAGTAAGCATTTTGTTTTCCAAATATTCACTATCAAATTCCTTACTGATGCTGCATGCAAATTGAAGAATCCATAGACATTAATGAAACCCACAATACATTGACCTCTGTTACATGTAAGAAATATCTAGGATAACAGTTCAACCCTTTGTGAGACTTTAATTTTAATGCAACTTATTCAACTGTTTGAACAAATACATTTTTTTTACTCTGGACCCCTTACGCAGCACATTAAGTATTTTTCCAAAATGTATGTCATACTTGACTACATTGAAATAATAGCGATACAATCTCACTCGTACTTCTTTTAAAAAAAAGTGTTTCAAAACTTTGAATAGATGTATTCACTCAATCTCCATCAAAACATTGAAATTATTTAGTAAGAAATGACTGGAGCATGACCTCTAAAACCGCTCTTGATCCTGATGAAGATGTATTATGAGGACTGTATTAAGAAATATAAGTAAAATAGGAAACATATTAGTCTCCAAACATAGATGGATATTGAGTATTCAATTGCATAACGTTCTGATATATTTGTTGGAATCTTCTCTTGGTTGTTTGAGTTATGTTTAGCAGTTTGTGATGGGAAATCTCTCCATTGGCTCCCAGTGGCTGCAAAGATCAATTTCAAGACCCTTTGCATTGTCCACAAGGCCTACTGGGGCCTGGGACCAAAGTATCTCCAGATTTCTCTTCTGAAGTATCTTCCTACTCAAGCACTTCGCTCCTTCACCTTGACTGAATTTGGTTTGATTATGCTTATGTTGGTCCCTGTATGCGGTAACACGTTGTTTTATCCCCAGGAGATTTTTTGAAATAATATTTTTTGACAACTTTATTTCCCAAAAACTTTCTGAAATATATGGGGGGTAAAGGTTACAAGGGGGGGGATGTGGTCAGGGTAGGGTTCCGCTAAATATAAAAGAAATGAGTTTTTTTAAAAGAATCTCATCGAATAAAATGATTTTCAAAAACCTCATGTCGATGTAGGGACATAGAAACCTGTATGATGTTGCTTTTCTTATTTTTCTCTAAGATGAATTCACCTGCTTTTCATTTCTTCTTTCTTTTTTTAAAGTTGTTTACTAATCAAGGGCCCGATTCATGGAAAAGTGCATATTTTTCCTGCAAAGGCGCGCGCCAAGAACAACACTGCTCATTGTTGCTAAGTCTGTTCATGATTGCACAGTAGAAGGTCACATAATGTTAATCAAGCAAAGATTGTCACAATCTTCTTGACTCCTGGAACCTTCTTTGCATCCTTCGCCATAGCCTTAATCAACATCGTTCACCCCAAACGTTTCTACAATCTTTACCACAATCTGTACAACAGGCATCTCCATTAACCTCTACCAAGCGTTCACCACACACTTACCATTAACTTATTTCCTCCACAACCTCTAAGTTTCACTACAAGAAACTCAACGAACTTCTTCATAACCTTCTCCGAAGCCATCAATCCCTCCTTCCACACAACAGTCACCACACTCTGCAGAGCCTCTGTGTACATAGATGGTCTGCAAGCAAATTATTCAAACAGTTTTTAATGTACCAGTGTTTGCTTTTGGATGTCACACTGGCAACACAGTAACAGTCATAATATGAACCGATATTGAGACCAGAAAAATCGAATTATGCATCTGTCTATGCAATTAAAGTTATTGAAAGGTATATTTACCAACACAAATATGATATTTAGTAGTCTGCAACAGTTTAAGAGGCAATAGCTATTCTCTGCTTCTAAAAACTGATGGCTTCTATTTCATTGCAGAAAACAATCTGCAGGGGTCTCATATAGCTGAAATTGACATGAACATGCTGGACCTCCTGCAGCTGACGCATGCTAAAGAGAAAGAGCGCTTACTGTCTGCTGTGTACACACTTCTGCAACCTGCAGACACTGCCAGCAGAGGCCTGGACCTGCTCCTAGGTAAGACACCTGTTTGTTACTTCAGCAAGGCATAAGGGGTGGGAGAAGTGCTACTCAATTAACGAGTGTGCTTTGGGTATGGATATGGAGGCTACGCTGCAGCATCATAGTCTGATAGGGAGGGAGAGACAGAGAAACATATAATGCTGTTTAAGTATAATTGAGATTAACTTCCACTTGCAAAAGTTGTCTTTTGCAAAAGCACCTATAAAACATGTTTTTGTGTTATGCCATTGTTGCCACCATACATTTGTCGCTACTGAGCCACTACGATTATTTGCAGACGGATAGCTCGATTTCGGAAAATGCTTCATTAATGGCTCAGAGCAGGGTGTTATTTGCTGCACGTCAGCAGTCAGTATCCGGATTTAGAGGGACTCAAACTGTCGATTTAAATATAGAATCCAGAGAGGTCCCGCTGCTGCTTCTTCTCAAGAGGATTAAGTGGACGGGAGTTAATCCTCCTTTGCTATGATAGCCGTCTGCCTGCTTTTCCATTATCAGAGTCAATTTCCTCTGTATGTTTCTGGGAGGGCAGCTGCAGAAGCAAACATCAACATGATTGGAGGCCTCTGGAATTGTGTGCTGACGTCTGAGTTGCAACAATTCTCTGATGTGTATTTTTGAAACCTGCAACACTAATCGACTAATAATGCCTTCATTATTCTTCATACTGTGCTTTTCATGAATAGTGATTCAAATCTACCAAACATAATAGTTGTTCTTTGATGTACCTAAAAACAAGGCAACCGGGAGGGGAACAGAGACCAATGCCCAGTGCTAGCCACAGTATTTTTTTGAATGTTGACTTATGAGTTACGAACATGTTTCCAAGAAAAGCCTGGATTATTTGTGTAGCCCCGTATGCCCGCCCAACTGCTTCACACACATACCCCCCAAACTCCCTCGTCCCCTACACCCCAACCAGATTCAATCAAGACATGTCAGAGGAGCCACATCTTTAGAGAAACCTTTTAGATGTAGGGCTGTGATATGATATGATATTTTATTGATATCGCGCTCATACACAGGTGTTTCAGAGCGCGACAAGGCAAGGGAGGGGAACAGGGGAGAACGAAACAACGATCTTACTAGGCCCAGTGACATTGAGAACGTGCAAGTGCATGGGAGAGGGGGAGGGGGAAAAGTGCATGGAGGGGAGGGAGAAAGTGGAAAGTGCAGAGCAAAGGAGAAACAGGATAAATAATCATAACAAAACTAAAGAAATAATAAAATCAGCACAAAGTGGTAGTGCAGCCAAGTGGCAAGTGCTAGGTTTGGGGCAGCAGATCAGGTGGGTCTGATAAGTGCAGGAGGGAAAAAAAGGGGGGGCTGTATTGGTACAGATACAACCCCAGTGCAAGGGGTGGTCCCTAAAACATTCAAACACATACATGGAAGAAATGTATGTACAGGGATGTGGTAGGAATGATTATGGGATCAGGCTGGAGAGGGAAGGAGCAATAGGTAAAGTAAGAGACATGCACACTTTCTGCTCGATAGCTCAGTGGGTATCTGCTCTTGCTGCAGGATTCCGAGTGCAACCTGCAGGTTTAAAGTGTCACGCAGGGACCCAGTCTTTCACAAATTTGGAATTGGAACTTTAAGTACAATTGATATTGAAAATAATGAAGCATTGGTCATTGCAGAAAAGTAGCTTTTAAATAAGAATTACACAATTGTGAAGTGGAGTTGGCTCAGCAACTGGCCTGTCTGTAAATATCTCAATTGCCCCACAGGCCAGTTTCTCTTAAAGGGGGGTGTGTGTGTGTGTGTGTGTGCGTGCGTGCGTGCGTGCGTGCGTGCATGTGTGTGTGTGTGTGTGTGTGTGTGTAACCTGCATACACAAGTTTCATTCCCACGAACTCAGTGGTTTAATTGGAGGAACTCCATCTTCCCAGACTAAGCCCTCAGATGTTCTGTGCTGAATATTTGCTCTCCATTGAGGGTTGAGAGCCACACTTAGTTCTTAAACCCTCATGTGCTTCTGTGCACTGGACTGCACACCGTCCCTGTTTGTGCAACTCCCACTGGCATCCGAGCTTGGAAATGTGTTGCTGAGCCTATCCTCACAGGTAAAGTGTCTAGTTCGATATTTGGACATTGCAAGGGAAATGTAGAATTTAATTGTTAGAATGAAACACGACAGCGCCTTTTAAGAGGCCGCTTGAAGAAATGCCCCCAGTCCTTATGAATATGATGGAAGCAGTGTGTCACATTCTTCTGCCTAGATGATAAAGGACATGGTACACTGAGCTAGTGCAAGAGCTAGTCTCCACAGCACAGTATGCAGTATCTGTATATCTGGTGCACCCAATTGGTTTAGTGGAGAGACTCTCAAGGCAGTGCCCATTGTTGTTCAACGAACGTGTATCTCCAAAGCATACTGTTACTGCATGCACTGTGGGGAACTAGTGCATTTTCCTGGATACGGGCAATGCTTGTGGTCAGTAAGCGACGGCAGTGGGTCTAGGGTGGTTAGCATGATTGGGAGATTATCCTCAAACTCCACTAAGAGGGCAGCTAGGAGAACACCCCCTGTCTCCCCGGGGCTATTGTCCAAATGAGCCATTTTCAGGGGCTGGATCAATGACCTTCAATTCAAAAATACCCCATTGAGGTTACCCACATTCACTGTTAGTGCTGTAGCACTTTAGCAGTTTAAATTAGTCATACCCACGAATGAGAACAGTGCTTGCCGAATGAAAGCAGTTGATTTGCAGTAGCACCTGAGGCCAGTTTTCACCTTTGAAAATCGATAAGGATTCACAAGACATGTATGTCCTGTTGGATAGCACAGATAGATCAAGCAACCCTTGAAATGGACACTGTCAGATAATTCTGAAGAATGAATCATTATAAAGGTAGATAATTGAAAACCCAATGGACACAAGATAGTACGTGTTCCTTTTTCTGCTTGGGGGATGTGCCCAGCGAAGAGAACCAATGAAGAGGGGAAAACCCAAAGTCGGTAGACATAGCCAATGAGGTAGGAAGAGAGGAACAGCTTTTTATCAAATGGTCTCCCAGATTGCATTGGATATGGGGATATTTTACAATTCCATGGCCAGAGTTTAAAAAGCACAATTTATTGTCAATACCAAAATAACTGAGCTAGAGGTAGAGAAGATTAAGAATGAAGAAAAGCCATCTGAGTTGGAATTAGAGGTGCAACAACTGTCCCTAGATTTGGTCAAAGCAAATGTCCTGCTCTCTGACTAGTAGAAATAACCTCCAGATTTTTGGGTTTTCTGCAAGATTGTGAGGGAGAGAGTTTGTAAAGACAGTACTACCTGGGCATGAACATCTTTCTCAAAGACCTAGAACTATTCTAGAGAGAGACAGGGCATTTATTGGGAGGCTCCTGCACTTCCAAGAAAAGGAACTGATATTGAAAGCTGCAAGGTAGAAGAGATATTTAAGGTAGCTCAGCAACAATAAGATATCATGTTTCAGTGCCCTTAGCAAATATATAGTACAAAGGAGGACGCTATTCATCCCCATAAAAGAGTTGGAAGAGAAAAGAGGCTGCAGTACGTTGTGTCTTTTGCAGCTATTTATAAAATGTGATAAATGGTTGACCCCAACAAGCGGATGGCATTTACGAGAAACTGTGAGGAGAAGGACTAGAGACTCCCTGTCACTGAATGTCAGCACTGTGCTTTGAACGGATACTTTATTTGGCAAGTGGACGGGCTTTTTCAGTTGTTTGTGGAAAGATGTGTAGTTGGGACCGTGCTGATCCATTTTCATTTGTTTAAACGCACTGATTTTCATTTCATAACGTGATATGGCAGAGACTTGAATTTTTCATTTGACCGCAAAATGCTCCAGCAGCCTGACTCACCATTATGGCAGGTAATCATTCCCCCGAGCTGCAGGCCAGTGCACCGATGCTCACGTAACGTGGATGCGCAGGACTACCAGGGAAGCCCTTGGTGACCTGGACGCTGGTGGCCCGTGAGCACCTCTCGTTCAGGCGTTCTCCGTGTGAGCGGTTCACTGCCGCTTGGAACATATGGGTCCTCTGTGCAGTCAGCGTGGGACTAGGTGGCCCTGCTGGAGGAAGTCATGGCAGAGCAGACACTTTTTGCTTTGTGAGGTAAGCGCAGCACTAGAGGAGTCTATGAGCAAAAGCTGATGGGGCTCCTAACTGTGAGGCACTTGGGAAGCCGTTGGCCCGCAGACTTGGCTCCAGCGTCTGCTGGGAAGCCACCAGCCCTAATACAGTGCACATAGCCATCAGCAGGGGCAACAAATGCCTGTGGTTGATTTTATGGCAAACATGGCGATGCGCTAGAATACGTGATTGTTAAACTTTCTTAAAGATGCAAGAGGTAGAAGAGATTAGGTAGGGTGCATTGGGAAGGGGCCCTGAGTGTCCGTGGCTGGGAGCGAGCAGCAAAGGTAGCGGGAAGTGTTAGATTAGATGTTTGAGGCAATACTTTGAGGCATTCTACCTTGCTTAAATTGGCATTTCATTGAGTGGTGGCTAGCACAGAGGGACACCATTGGGTGTGGGGTGCATGAGCAGGTTGGTAGGAGACGTAGAGAGACCAGTAGGTGGTATTGGCATATGCAAGCCTTTATAAAGCCAGTAAAATGTGCAATATGCAGCTATGGACGAACCTTGCTCTAGATAGGGATGATGGAACAGGAGGGCAAATACTCCCAATTTCCCTCATTTCTTCAGCACCTCAGAGTAAGGTTTGGGTGGTTCACACCTGGACCAGGGTGGCAAGGGAGCAGTTCTGGATGCATTGTTGATTATATGGTACTTTGGAAACTGATCATTTTTGTCTTTTGGTAAGAATATATATGCCTCTACACCTGTGTGGGTCTTAGAGTCATACGTATTTACCTTTTTGTTTCTCGTCTTGTTTGTTATGCATCGCATGGCGGACAACCAAATTAGGTGAGTGTGACAAGTCCAGGAGATATGTGTACAATAGTGGAAAAGTGATCCTTTAACGGGACAGCAGGGCTGAGGAATTAAGCAGAGGTCCCAGGGAATTAGTGCTCCGGTTGGCGGCGCCAGGGAAAAAGGATCATTTTGCAGGTCTGGAAAGATTCTGCCTCACCCAATGTATGTGATTGTTTTATAGAAAGGAACCGCTTTCGGTTGAACAAGAGAGCAATGTTTCAGACAAGGAAATTTACAAGGAAGTTTGAAAGAATTTTGGGAGATTTCATGAGATGATGGGAGAACGAGACGGTAGGATGATTTTGTTTGGGTTAGGGGTGCAGATGACCATTCTTAGGATTCAATCGTGCCTCTGGGTGACTGCTGACCACTCCCGCCCATTCCTGCTACCTGCTCTTTTTATATTTTTTCCCCTCTCAGTCTTTTTACTTGTTGGTCTCCCCCATTTCCCTGTGCGTCCTTTTGAGTCTTACATGTTTTTATTGCAGCAAATTGAGTTGATACTTGGGGTGAAATTCTGAATTGTTGTCAACGTTGAACTGTAACACTGTCTCCAATGTATATTAACCTGTAAAGCTTGTCCTGTTCTGAAGATGCAACAAAAAGAACATCTATTCTTTTTCGGGTCAACATGGCCCGCAAAGGCCTAAGAATTATTTTAGAGCTATGTGCAATTCTAAATCCCTTCTGAAATGCTCATCCCCTGTATTATCGGGGAACAGATCATTATCATTTTACTTTTCTTACCTCCCCTCCTTTTGTTCAAATAATTGACTATGAGTTCAGTGGGGATGTATCTAGTAATGCCCTGATTGATTGAGATCAGGTAAATGTGGCAAAATGGCTATTCCTCTGCAGGTGTACAGGAATGAGTAATGGCTAAATCACCCTCTCAGCCCCAAACTACTATTAAACCAGCAGTGATCCCAATCATAAAAGCGATACAGGCACAGCCAGGCAGGTAGACTTCACTTCTTTTAGTAGTGCTGGACAAGGGTAGGCATCTCTTCAGCAGAGATGTGACTTCGTACAGATGCAACACCAACAACCAAAGTAGGGTGCTACCAAAATAAAAGAATGCCCATACAATGCTCTATGAATATAGGAACTTCAATAAAACTAACAAATTTACTTAAAAAACCAAAGACCCTTCCCTGTAAACGAAACACAAGGAAAGTACACGCTGTAAGCAAAGGGGGCACTCTGGATGAAGACAGGGGTGCAGACAATTGATTTGAGCAGTAAATATCAAATGTGCTTGAACGTGTCTTGAGTACGGTGTTATAAGTCATTTGGGCCCACTAAGGTGGACTCGGGGCACTGGACCACTGCAAATACATGTATTGCTTGTCTTGCTGGATCAGAAGCAGGGGAAGCCCCCTGGCTTGATCAAACCCTGGAGAGGTATACCTGAGACTAGTGGAGGACCATATTTTCTTTATTGATTATATTCTTGATGAAGATGCTGTTTTTTTCTCTCAATCATCACGTTTTGGAGCTATTATCTTGACTGCTTAACAGGGCCCAGGTGTATAAAAAGTAGAGCACATACCAGAGTGTTAGTCAGGAGTCAAGAGAGCAACAGGGAGGCTGCGTGGCTGAGATCAGCAGACAATCCCTTTTTTGTGTAGAGGCAGATGTGTTGACACTGGGACCAGAACCAGGTCGCCGGTAGAGATCCTAGGAGACTTGTGGGGCCAAAGGCATGTGGGCCATATTGTGGTCACAGGTGTGGGAACCTCCAGCACCAGCACAATGAACTGAAGAGAAAGGAGAAAGGAGCAGAAAGGTCAACATAATCTTAGAGAAACCGGCAGAGAATGGAATGTTGAGATGCTGGAGGGAGACACACCGGAGGAGAGTGCCTTTGCGTGGCAAGGGAGCCATTTCTCCAGGGAGCTGGAGAGTGAAGGAGATGGGAGACTTGGAAGCAGGCTGTCCTTTTTCTGTGACTGACAGAAGCTCACCCTCCCTGACTGGAAGCAACAGTCTAGGGGCGTCTGTCTGTGAGGCAGACAGCAGTAAGGAAGTGAGAATGACGAACGCTGCTACCAGTGAGTTTCTCAATGTCTTGACGTGCAGCATTACCAGTCAAATGACCAAATTGGAGAATTAATGTTAGCAAAAGATAGGGGTTTATAATTTCTAGAAACAGAGAGGAGCTGGGACTATCACTTGTGAATGGGAATGTCGGCGGTGACATCCCTCTACACTACACATGGTGCAATAAGCTTTCCCTATCACCATCAATTATATTATTTTTTCTTATGATTTGAATTTTGGATGTTCAGATTTTAAAATCATAGAATCCGAAAAGTGTGATCCCAGTTTGCTTGTTTTAACACTGGAACTTGACCCTTTGAACATTTTTTGAAAATCTTTAGAAGACAACACCTAGAGTAATGCAGATTACACAGAGAAAGCACCACTTTAGTACTGGGACGAAGAAGAGGAGTCCTAAAAACTACATATCTGCAAGTCAGGCATGTCCCAATAATTGGTGTAGTTGGAGTCAGGCAAGTCAGGCAAACAAGGCCAAAGACTCACACCTGAAACCCCTGGAGAGTGCCCAGGTGTATAAAAGGTATACAACATAACAGAGAGTTTGTCAGCAGTTAGGAGAGCAACATGGAGGCTGTGTGGCTGAGACCAGCCGAGGATCCCTTTTGAAGTGAAGGCAGCCAAGTTGGGACTTGGACTAGAGCCATGTCACCTGCAGAGATCCCAGAAGACTTGTGGGGCCCAAGGCAAGTGGGCTATTTTGTGGTCACAGGTGTTTGAACCTCCAGCAAAATGAACTGAAGAGAAAGGAACAGAAAGGTCAGCACAACCTCAAAGAAACTGGCGGAGAACAGGACACCAAGACGCTGAAGGAAAATACACTGGAGCCGAGTGCTTTTGCAAGAAGAGGGAACCGTGTCTCCAGGGAGCTGGAGAGAGAGGGAGAAGGGAGCCTTAGATGCAGGCCATCCCTTTTATGTGACTGACAGATGCTCGTCCCCCTGACAGGAAGCAACAGTCTAGTGGTGTCTGTAGGGCAGACACCCACAAGGAAGTGAGAGCAAAAAACACGGCTACCAGTCAGTTTCTAAGTCTGAGAGAAACCCTGTGTGTATATGAAAAGAACTAATACAGAGTAGCGGAGTGGTTGTGTTCAGACAACATGTTTTTGAAAGCCCCTGAACATAGAAAAAGAATGAAAAAGAATGAAAGAAGTGAATAAGAATCCCCAGGGGAGCCTGTGAAAAATGAGCAAAGTGAAAAGTGAGTAAAGTGAAAAGTGAGCAAACGCCGAATAGACAATATTGACAAGAAGTCAAAAGTGGCAAATATGCAATAATCTATCCCCCTGTATATCAGGGTATGATTGATGTCACCTGTGCTGACGGATGTCCACAAACGTGCACGACTATTCGCACACACAGTATCTATTAAAAGGGGTAGAGTAAGATTGCCAGATGCATAGTGCCTATTCTAATATTGAGAGTATTCTTCAAATTTGAGAAAACTGCTTGGAAAACCCAACAGTTTTGCAAAATGCTTTTCATGTTTTGATTCTCCAAATTTATTTAACTTTTTTGTATGTTCAGTCAATCTCTAATAATAATCGCCCCTCTCATGGGAGAAAAACAGCACAATTTTTAAACTACGCCTTGCAAGGATATTGGTCTAAGTATAATCTAAATGATGTATAAATGATTTAATCAAAACCAAAATAAACATAAAAAGTATAATAAACTGCATGAACTGTCTATTTTGAAAATCATTATTTAATCCAGCCACGACACTCCATCCTAAACAACATTTTCATTGTATGTATACATGCTTTTGTCGGTGTCAGTGATTCAGGTATTTGAACAGATAACACAAACTATTATTTCTATATTTATAAATCAATTCCTTTTAAATCACTTCTATGTGCATTACCAGTCATGTAATACTTAAACATTATAAAATTAATATGAGTAAAGAAAGAAGAAAATAATGTGATGAAAAAGTAAATTTTATAGGCAAAAGATAAACAAATACACTTTAAAATTCAACCCTAATTGAATTGTTCAGTAAGATGATGTCTTTCCTGCAATTGCTTTTGTTCCCTGGTATCACCCCTCAGTGATCTTGTTTTTGAATAAATAACTTGAAACAATTGTGAAATTTGCCTTTCTTGTTGAAAATGGTGCTCCACATGGGAGGGCTTATTGACAATTCATGTGTGGATTTTATATTCAGCGATCCTTATTCCAACATCACCGTTCACATACCAAACACACATTTTCCCTCAGGGACTTGTCAGCTTGTGTATTCCAAATTCTGATTTACTTTTTCACTAATTCTTAATTGATATGAGCTTCCCAATTTATTTTGTGTGTGATATAGTCTCCTTTTCCAGCTTTTGGAGATCCACAAAAAACAGATGTCAAATTGTAGATTCATCTGTTTTTCTGGGAGTAAAATTGGAAAATGAGTTGGAAAAAAAAGAACAAGTGAACCAAGTAGAGTGGAGGAGTTAGCAATAACTGCTCTGTGATAGCCATATGATATCTTTACAAAATAGTAACAATATGCAACTTCAGAAACATGCTATGTATTGCCGTTGTATGATGTTACAAATGATTTACTCAAATGTAAATGTAAAATAACTAACAAAAAGAAAAACAAAAAATAATGACAAAATCATCAGAATTCATTCACATAAAACAAGAGAAGTTGGAGTTTATGCTAGATTGAAGGAACATGATTCATCAATTTCTTCCAGTGGCTACCCGGGTCAGTGCTCTGTGCCACTTAAAACACAAACACGAGTCTCCTGAATAGGAAATCTCAAACATTATGCACTCTTTAACAGGAATAAGTGGATAGAGCACACTGAGAAATCCGCTGAGAGCATTGCATTTCTGGACTAGCACCAAGAAATGAGTAGTCCAATGTTAAATGCACTTATTTTCCATCTCCATGCAAATGATCAATCTCCCATTTTGCTAGTAGCCAGTGGAGGATCCCTGAGAAAGCACTTTGTATTATGGAAGTGCCTCCACGGTCTGGTATGTAATGTAAAGCTGATATCAGAGAATGTACAACATTTTGACCTTTACACACACAGTCCAATGTGAGCTAGCTCTCTCTATATATGTCAGAATAGATCCTCAGCATTAAAAGGAATATACAAATTATAACAAAACTAGCTGGAGTACCCAGCATTGCCCGTGCCCTGATAGAGTGGTGTCTCATGTGCCCTGGAGGAGTGTTGCTCTTGTCCTCTGGTCGGCAAGTCGTGTTGTTGTCTGTTGTTGTGTTTCAGAAGCTCTTGATATTGATTTTTGCTTTGCATCAGATGGAGCTTTTCCAAATGATGTTTGTTTTTTATGCTGCATGTTTCAGTCACTCAATGGCTTCAGCACATTTGAGAAAATGTCCAAGAAAGATTGATTGATTCTGCTCTCTTTTCATGAATGAACTTAAGTGAACTGTAACCTTCCCATATTTGGAGTGGCGTGTTAAAAATAATTTTGTTTTACTTCCCTTTAAAAATGCTGTAATAAACACTTTGAAATTTATAGAATAGTAATGCATTTCAAAGGAATAACCAACACATCAAACATTTTGCTTCAGACACTTTTCCAAATGTTGCCTCCTTCTAATACCTACTGTAGTGAATCAGCGTGAGCATCAGTAAATGAGGGTGTCTACGGAGTGAACTTTTTGCATCCAAACAGACTACAATCTTGCCCCAGACAAATGAGAAATCCATGCAAAATTTGGTAGCAGTGGGATCAATGGTGTGGATATGTATTTTCGGACAAACATACACAGACACATCCACATTTTTTTTGCATATAAGATTTTGCATCCAAACATAGACTACAATCTTCCCCCAAACAAATGAGGAATCCATGCAAAATTTGCTAGCAGTGGGTTCAACGGTCTGGATTTGTAGCTGGACAAATATACATCTCACATCAGAATGATTGAATCCCACCAAGCCTTCCGCAAAGCTGTTAAAACCAAGCTCTTTGTATGAAACGTACCTGACTGCATTCTGTCACTGTATTATGATTATCATTCTTCACTTGTAACTATGCCTGTAAATGTGTATCCATAAGACCTCTCGTCTCATGCATATCTGCTGAATTAAGAATCCAACACCTACTTGTAACAGCGCCTCGATGTCCATGGGCTGCAAGTGCGCTATACAAATGTGAATAAATAAAATAAATAAATAAATACACACATACATGCATTCAGCTTTATATATAAAGATATTACCATTTTTCATCTGTTTGATCATTAATGGTATTACATACAGAATGTCTGTGCACAAACATGACATTAAGTATCACAATGTGGTTTGCACAGGAGAGGTTTTATTTCTTGAACTTTGAGGGACATATATATATATATATATATATACATATATATATATATATAGTTCACAAAAGTTAGGAAGATGGCGATGTGTGGCTAAGTTGCATGTGGTTCAAATGTAAACTCTGATATAAACTTGCTGTACCCTGCCTTTTGTAGGATGATCCAACACTCTCCCTTGCTTCGATTCTGAGCTTTCTGTGTTCCCTCGGCCTAAAATTCCCTCATCTGTCTTCAAGTTGTGTTGTCAGGTGCATTTTTGCTCACAACCTTTTATCTGATAGCAGTGCAACCAGAGTAACAACACAGATATCATAAAGATCTGGGTGATGTGTTTTTTATGGTTAAAGGAAGAATGAGAGCTGCAGTGACAGAGTCATTCCCCTAGATGTGAACTGGCTTGTTATTTGGAGAAGTACATTGTCATTGCATTTGTCATGCATGAATGTTACCATTACATCATGGGTTCATTGTCTACATGGGAGAGGAGTGATGGATGTGAACAGGCTCTGTTATGGAGCATTGATGTTCTGTCAGACGTTGTGAGGGACCAGAGGACCCGACTCCAGGGTCTATAGCATTGGTTGGTATTTTTATTTATAGAGTTGGTGTATAATGTAACACAATTTCATGTTTAAAAGAACTACCAACCAATTAGCAGGCAGAACAAAAAAGTTAAACATTGCCCTATTGCTCACAGAAGAACAGATCATGGATTTTATTCTGAGCACGACTCTTTCCAAGAAGGAAGGACATTTTAAGGAGAAAAATAATGTCTACACTTTGCAAAAGAAGCTATTAAAAAAGGAAATTATGCAATTGCATTGATTTTTCTAATAATTCTTTATGGTCTTAGCAATAATGTTACACATGTCTTAATGAGCAAAACACGTCTGAGAAAAGGAAAGAGGGCAAATAGCAACGATGTAGATTCTCAGCTGATTTGCATAACATTAAAGAACATTTTTAAACCATAAGTAGGACCACATACCTTTAAATTTCATAATTATCTCTGTTAATTGCATGCTTAGATCACTAAGTACATAATGCACACTGGGCTTGGTACTCTTTTATTTTTCAGAACACTCACCCTAGTATTAAAGTGTTTATAACGATTACCCATTTATACTCATTTGGACATCTTCAGACTTTTGGATGTGAAGTTAAATGTATGTGACATCTCTCACTCCATTAGGGTCGAAAGGCTTAATTGAGCCCGAATTTTACAAGCGAGAAAGCCGGTGTTCAGACATCCTTAGATAATTATATATAGGAAATTAAATGTCATCGATAATTTATTTCACAAAAAAAATGTCTATTTTTTCTTTAGAAGAAGTTGGGACTCATGATATAGAACAATTTACAGCAGCCCTGGTAAACCTCAGCACTCAGAATAATGTTCCACATGACGAGAGAACACAGATCCTGCAAGGCTGTCACCACAACAGGTAAAAAATACATATTTTTTTCTATGAAGTAGACTTTATTTTTCAAGTTTAAAATCATTTGTATCCCACATGTCTCTCTCCTTTTATAAGATATTACTTCCAATTCGAAGAAACATTAACAGTTCTAAAAACTCACATTTACCTACACTCAGGTTGAAGCAAATGTAAATTAAAGCCATGTACAGTTCAGTTTAGTTTGGCGGTTAGACATGTGGGCATGAACAAAATGCAATGGGGTTATCACTTTCAGTGTATCATCTTTTCTTTAAGCCAGAAAATATGGCTCTCAATTTCTCACCCTTTCTTGGAAAAAGTTTGAAATGAAACACAGCTAGGTTAGTTTGATTTCTGATCTTTCGCCACACGGGTATTCTTCTCCTTCTTCAACCGTGGGGTTTAATGTAATAACAGGGCTAAGCTACTAGTTATGT
This sequence comes from Ambystoma mexicanum, assembly GCF_040938575.1. Classification (NCBI taxonomy): domain Eukaryota; kingdom Metazoa; phylum Chordata; class Amphibia; order Caudata; family Ambystomatidae; genus Ambystoma; species Ambystoma mexicanum. The sequence goes on from NC_090928.1 coordinate 733,922,426, forward strand.
AACATAAAGGTAGAATAGAAGCATGAATGCAAAATACTTCTTATTCTTTTATTAGCAATAGGTTTGGGGGGAGCAGCCAATCAGGTTCCTTGGATCGCGGACTGAAACTGCTTATCTCAGTTCCATAGAACCTGAAGTCTGCTTCCGCGTGGCGCCATCTCCCTCCACCTTCCCTTATCTTTTATTTTTCTCGTTCCTCAACCCCTCTGCCCCACTTACCTTTCTTCGACGGCGGCAGCAGCCTCCGCCTCCGCGTTACTACTGCCACTCTCGGGCTGACATGGAAATGGAAGAGGGACTCTGTATAGAGCCCCGCCTTCCATATCCATGGTGGCCATCTTGAGACGGTATTTTCATTCAATGAACATGCTGCGTCTGGTACATTGAATGAAAATACAATTTTCTTAGCATCCAGGGTTTCCGGATTTGAAATCCGGGGTGCTAATAGCATTAAGCACCCGTTCCAAGGGCTGGAACAGGTGTTAACATCCTGGTGCCATTAACACCCATTCCAGCCCTTGGAACAGATGCTTAACGCTTAATTATTACTATGTTTAGGTTTTGGCTCATAGTTACTGAACCAATGAAAGGTATGTAGCTAGAGCATATTGTATCAAGAGGGGAGGAATGGATTTGCAACAGTTTAAGATAGTCAAATAGCCAGTTGCTAATTTAACTGTGTTATTGAAATATTAAAGAGATGTAAACCGTTATTTTAGACTACAAAAACAGCTGTCTGAAAGGTAAGGGATTCATTCCAGCAATGAAATCATCTCCTTATCTTTATCCATGATAAGGTATGGTGCTTTAGAACAAAACCGGCTTCATGAAAGGTATTACAAATAATACAAACTTCTTGAACATTTGTGACTTTTTTGGACTTGATTTCTAAGCAATACAGCTTTCTAGTACCCAGGCCTGGGTGAACATATTTGCACACGTTGCTAACTTGTTTAATCTGTAAAGTATGTTTTCAACTCTGTTAGGAATACATATATGTTAAAACATAGACATGTACTTGTTTTCTCTTGAACTACAGTATGGACCTGCTATCTCATAATGACTAACTCAAGCCCAGAAAATGCATTGAAATATCCAAATAAATATACGTAATACAAAATACAAGTATTGTAGTATAGTATGCAATATTGTAACACATTTTAGCACCACATATTGTTTGGTTGTATTACTGTATGCGTAACATACGACCATGCAGTTTGTTTCCCTGCACCACACACTGCCACACTACACTTTAATACATAATTGCTATCCCTGACCCCTGTGTACCTCTTACTCCACAGGGGATGTTTTACTCCTGTATTACCAACACTGCAATGATTAATCTGAGTATAGTATTCTGTTTCTCTCACCTCATATACACTACCATTAGTTTGTACTCCTACCACATTGCATTACTTCTATCTTATATGAATCACAATCAAACCAGTATTGCAATGCACTCCTGGCCCTGCACCAAAGGCACCTATACCTACCATGACTCTGGCCTGGCTCTTGTTTATTGCCCTAGGCATTACCCATTACCCTGCCCCATGCCTTTCTTACACAAGACGGCAGCTTTCCCGCCTAAAGTCCTCTCAGAAACCAGTATCCCCAACAACACCCCAATAAAAAACATGCAAATTACACAACCATAATCGAATGAGATACTACCTTTGTTATACGCTCCTCCAGCCCAGTCAGACCCTCCCATCCCTTCTACTCTCAAATCATCACAGCCCCCTGCCAAGGATTCTGGCGCAAGAAATGACTCAGAGCAAGAACACAAGCCTTCGTCCCGTCCACCACTATTTCTATAGTAGCAATCAACAGGAAACTTAGACTATCGTCACGTTCACAGTACAGTCGCCCTCTCCCTATAAAACAGGAAACTTCCTCTAACTCTCCACAGCACACCTCTAGTAAACAGAAGTCCACCAGATTGTGAATGTTAGCATGTGCCACACTCAGCTGAAAGTCGTAACCTAGCATGCGTCACATCTAGATAGAACTGTGAAGGTTAGCTTGCGTCACATCTAGATAGAATTGTGAATGTTAGCATGTGCCAGACTCAGCTGAAAGTCTTAACCTCAGCTCGCGTTGCATCTAGACAGGACTGTGAATGTTAGCATGTGCCACACTTACATGGAATAGTGAATGATGCCAACTAAACAATCCACTAACAATTTCAGCTTTCTACATACACCTCTCAAACTCTAACCAAACACAACCACAAGCCTTAAATGCAGCAAATCGCACAAACTTCACTACACTGCAACAGCAAAACAAACTGCACATAGACTTGCACAACAGCACACAACTACCGGCCGTAAAACACCCCAAACCCAGCCAACGGACCCACCAGGCTGAGGCTGCCAACAGCACATCACTGCTTTCTAGCACTTTTCCAGCTCTTTCCCTCTAACTCACCCCCTCCCTTTTCAGAGCCGCCAGAGCGCCAGGGGACCACTCTGGTGGTGATAGTGCACGGTACAAAATATCCTTTAACATTAACATTAATATCTACTAGCTTCTCCAACCCACAAGGACATCTGCCAAAAGCACAGGATCCTACCCACAAACCACAAACGAACCCACCGGAAACTCCCTGCCCACAGAATATCAATACCAACACATATCTAAAAGCTGTGGTAGTATGTTCCTTCTGGTTGTTATCCGTTGCTATACTATGCTTGTTGTCTCCCATGATTTGTCTATACCAACAATTGCAGCAGAAGATATTTCTGATATTGACCATGCAGCACTTTCATGCCTTCCTCAAGCCCTCCCATGTGTGCATGCTAGTCTTGAGGACATCTTATCTGTTATTGATTATTGTCAGACACAAATCAGACAATGACAGATCTGAGTGGATTTTTCTAAATGTTGTATTACCTCACTGTGTGATATTGCACATGACCTCAAATGCATAATCCTGTAAACAATGTGCTGCCAGCAAGTTTTCTCATCCCCTCAAAGAGTTCCTACGAATTAGACAAGACATTCAAATTGCACAGACAATGCTATATGATATGATATGGCATTTATAACGCACCTACACACGTGTTTCACACCCAAACACCCTTCCACTAATGCAACTGCCTGAGTAAACAGCAAGACCCTGTAAACAACGATTCTACCGGCAAGCCCCAAACACATTCCCCCCCCCAAAGTGTGCTAATACATTTTAAAGAACATTCAAATGCTTGGGGCAGTTATTCTGCTGAACCATTTTGTGTGTGAATGTTGTTCAATCAAGCCACCCCAGGACAAAGTATGCAAGCAATTTACAATACTATTGCTAGCCTAGACAGCTTTTTTCAATAAAATACAGGAAATCCTTTAAATATGTTTGCAGAAAGAAAAACATACAATGATATTCTGTTCAGCAATGCCCAAAAACACCCCTGAAAACCCCACCCCAAAGATCAATGACAAAAATCCCTGCCTAAGTACAATAGTACAACTCTCCAATAAACAACATTGTCTTTCCTCCCTAAAAGTTTCCCAATGACTGCTGAGGAGCTGATGAACTCTGGAAATAATATCTGTATATAGACAGGAAAATCTAGCTACCTAAACTTGATTTCCTGAATCTCTTAAACATTAGTTTGGTGGATCCCAAATATAGCATACATCTGTGTGATTCAGGATTTGGCTGAATACATTCATCCATACTTGCACATGTGGTATTATACCAAACCATAAGATGACCATGCTGGCATTTGATGCCATTATTTGAGTACTTGAGGCTGCACTTGCCATATGACGACAGCTGCACATATTAAGTAATAACTTACCATATGTTGACCATGCTGGTGCATGGCATTTCTGGGGCCTTTAAAGATGCACCTATGCATATGAGAGAGAAAACCTATTGAGTTTGCCAGAAAGAAGCAAAGTAACTAAATGCAATGCCTTATTTTTATGGAGAGCAAGCATCATCATGTTTGTCAAATAAAAGATATCAGCTCACTTCACCCTCAGTAATGACTTAGAATATTCTTGAAACTTAAAGCTAACACATGCATTTATTTATTTATTTAACATTTGAAGCACGCGCCAAACGCGTAGGTATCTGGGCGCTGGAGAGCATTGAACACATTTCAATATTTATACATTATGATCAACTATGACTATGACCAGTGGTCAAAGTGTACGAAAAGAAGTAGTGGAACTATGTTCCCTCCTGGCCTGCCCCTGCTCCCCACAAACCCCATTGCCACAACCCCTCCCACACACAATACACCCCCCAAACACTTGTACCTGCTGTTTAAGGGAACGTTCAGTGCAGTGCACTGAAAGTGAAGGTTTCAACTTCTTCCAACACTTTTATTTTAAAACAAAACCATTCCGGAACGGTTTCTTTTTAAAATAAAAGTATAGGACCTGAACAAGGTCATTTAATAAAGTATAGGAGCACCGCTCCTGACCGGTCCCGCTCACTTCAACCACAGACTATGAAACAACTACATTAACTGGCAACACATTTCTGATCTCAAAGCCTGGGGAGTTTTTGCCTGCTCGGTGCTGTACAGCGGCACGGTTAGACCATGGAGACAGCCGGCTCAGGGAGAAGGCCAAAGAAGGAGGACTGCAGATGCTGGTTCACTGTGTGGAAACCGTTAGAGGAAGAGAATGAGTGACTTCCTAAGGGTCAGGGGAATCAGAGAGCAACTTCAGTGCCACACAAGTACGGAGAAGCATTTGGCAGCCAAGCGGTAATGGTGGATGACGTGGGAGTCATTCATCAAAGGCGGTGAGTCCGTAAAGTGGAAATAGGACAGTTTACTGCAAGGGGGCTGAAAGTGCCACGGAAAGCCAGTGACTCATCATGAGGGATACTGGGACACTGGGGCTCTCCAGAAACATCACCTAACAGATAAAAGCAAGTGGAGTGAATGAAAGGGAATATGAGACTCAATATTTCCTAAGGAAGAACAATAGAGTGAACGTGGCAAAGTCAAGTTTGCGAGTCTGTAAAGTGAAACACATGAGAAAGCCCTGGCAGGAGAGTATACCAGGCAAAGTCAAGTTTGCAAATGTGTAAAGTAAAACACATGAGAAAGCCCTAGCAGAATAGTATACCAGGCACAATCAAGTGTTCAAGTGTGTACCGTGAATCACAAGAGAAAGCCCGGGCAGGAGAGTTTACCAGGAAAAGTCAAGTTTGAAACTGTGCAAAGTGAACTTCACAAAGAAGTCCTGGCATACGAGTATATCAGGCAAGGTTAAGTTGGCAAGTCTGTAAAGTGAATCAAATAAGAAAATCCAGTCAGAAGAGTACACCAGGTAAAGCCAATCTCTTGAGTGAAGTTATGTTAAAGTGGAGAAAAACCTGCTAGGGGAGTATACCAGGTATCCAACAAAGTTTGGATTTGCATCCAAGTTGTTTTGCATACAAGTTTTTTTTTTCCAGAAAAGTCTAAGGAAGACTCATATCCTTAAGTGTTGAAAAGTATTTTAAAGAGAAAACCAGTGGAAGGGAGCCATCCTCTGGAATTGTGAACTTTCACCATTGGAAACTTTCGTGTTGAAGTTACATCTTTCTTTTGACACTGAACATTCATGCACGTTCAACCCTAGAGACACTGCCCTTAACACCTCAGAGCTCTCTGTGTCTGCATCTCATTCCTAGCTCCTCACATATATTGTGTCAGGAGTGTGATCAGGCCCAGTTGATACAACCTGGGGGACCCTTAAATGTGAAAAAAGAGCAACTACAAATTCTCTTTTCTACCAGAATGTCTTATATTCAGAAAACAGAGGCTAACCAACCCCACAACCACTTAGGCTACAGGATAGGAGTCACCTTCCATCTATTGACCTTACAGGCCATTATCCCAGTAAGGAAGACTGTGGCAGGGAACATTTACCACCTTTTTACTTCTCGGGATTATATGGTACAGGGGAGAGAAAAGACAATAGTCTCTTTAGACTTACAGAAAACCTCTCCATCTGACTTGCTATTTATGTTATATCCCATAGAGAGTGAGAGTTAAAGATACTATCCTTCATCTCCCGTGGAAATTAACTGAGATGTTCTCTCTTACATTTTTCTTTGACCCCAATAAAAATTAGAAGTTGCAAGTTGGTGTGAAGTCTAGTGTATGAAACCTTACGTGAACCTCTCTGCCATGAGACCATTAGAGAAGGGAAAGGAGGTTACCCAGAGAGTCCATCTGGTAAGAAAGAAACCTCAGAAAATGTTCTCTATCTCTTAGAAGGGAAGGTGGATTATAAGCAAATCAAGGGTGAGTCCTTATGGGAAAAAAACCTTTGAAATGTTTCTCCCTCGAGAAAGGGAACCTGGGACCAACGAGAATACTACTCTACACTCTTAGGGCAGTAGAAGGCCTGAGCAACCGATATTGGTATCCCCCCCCAGGCCTCCCAAATACCCAGGTCCTAAATAGGGCTCCTATTAGGGATCATAGCAGTCTTCCCAATTGTCCACCTTTTTGCTTTTTGGGAGAATTCTTGTCCCTCAGAGACAGAAAAATGTAAAGCTACCAGTCTCAAAATATTCTGTTCTCCACTTTGGGCAACAATCCCATTACACCTGGAAAAGAATGGGAAGACAGGTTTCCCATTGAGGAAGACACCTTATCAGGGTTATTCACTCCCCCTGGCAAACACGAGATTGTTGAAGTAGGAGGAGAGGATGAAGAAATACCATCCCCTAGACCATCCTCTCCTATAAGAGATGTGCCGGATCCCTCATGGAAAGAATGTGGATTCTCTCCAGGGTATTGCCCTTTGGAACAAGAAGAGCAAAAGCTACCCACCTCACGGACACCCATCAATGGTTCATAGGATATAAGAGACACCAGATACACCTAAAGCTACTAGACCCAGTTTTGATGTTATGATAATAGGGGATGAACACGTAAGTAGACCATCTATTATACACCATTCTCCTGTTTCAGACCAACGGTTATGTTTTTCTTGTGGAGATTATGCTCATCCAGCGAGACATTGCCCCCTGAATTGGATTGATCTCCACCGTACCATCATTAAAAGAAGCCTGTCAGGATGGGCACAGTAAGAAAGCAAGCAAGGCCTGAACCATCTCATGCTAGTATCCTCTGCGCTGAACCTAGTGAGAGGCTAGAAAACTGGGAAAAGAACCTGGTGAAATACCTACCTAAATGGTGGACAAATAAGAATAGAAGAAGATACAATATTTTCCTCTATACAGGAAGCAAAATTTCTCACAGAGTCCCTGTTACTCTAGAGGCGAAACTCCTCTAAGCCCAACTGGATATTGGAAGCAAGGGGTGTGCCATGAAGGCAGAATTACTTCTCCAGGGGTGGAAAACGTTGCGAGTAAAAAGAGTAGGCTGTGTCCATGGCTATGTGGAAAACCATCCGCTGACCCAACTCCCCCTTTACCATCTTGGGAATAGAAGTATATTTGACAGTGCCCGTAATCTCCAACTTGCCAGCCCAAATAGTTATAAGGAGTAGCATACCCGAATTCGACCAGTGTGCCTCAGAGTGGCACAAATTTAAATACAAACCCAAAGTGGTAGACCACCATATTTAAAGGTACCATCCAACCCACAGGTGGGAGAACCCCTACCTTGTTTCTTGTAGAAAAGGGACCTCTTAAGGACTGTCAACAATTCTCCCAGTTTATATTCCCCTATTGATTCCAGGGAAGAAGGGGAATTTTCACCCGAGGGAAACCCAATTTGAGGGAAGACCTCAAAGTACCAAATTCCCTACTCAAAGCGAGGGCAGGTACCTTTGGGTGGTAAGCCAGAGCCTTAGAGGAAGGGTATGCGATAAATTTGATGATGTCATCACTTCTTCCCCGCGGGAAACCTCTCCTCATGGGGCCAGAGGATGGCAGCCGCTGCTTGATACTGACCCTGGGGGCTCCTCTATGAGAGAAGACTTGTTTGGGGTAGGCATCTCTCAAGGGAGTGACATGACATCATTGGATGAGACATGTTATCCCCATTTTGCTTTTAGGGTTACCCCCTCCATTCCTCAACCATTGATGACATATTTTGATGGCTCCCTTCAACAATCCATGGGACCTACTTTTGACACCTTCCAATATACTGTACAGAAAATACCAAGAACTGTTTGTTGTTTACAGACATGTGAGAGTACTGGGATGAGGAAGCTGAATGGAACAATGAGGATCAGTCAAATTGAGAAACACTGAGCACACTCAAGTGGGTTGCAAGCAAATGATAAACCCGAACAAGCATGATGGAGAGAGATGCTGCCTGGGGAGGTTGGGCCCGCTCGGTGCTGACTGAGGGACTGACAAGCCGCAGGGAGGACCGTGGAGCCAGCCGGTTCAGGGAGAAGGCCAAAGAAAGAGGACTGCAGATGTCAGTCTGCCATGTGGAAGTTACATTAAAGATGTGAATTCACATTAAAGTGGAGAAAAACATGGCTGGGGAGTATACCAAGTATCCTACAAAATTGGGATTTGCATTCAAGTTGTTTTGCATACAAGTTTTTTTTTAATTGACCAGAAAGGTCCAAGGAAGATTCCCATCCTTAAGAGTTTATTGAAGGGAATACCAGGAGAAGTGTGCCATCCTCTATAACTGTACATTTTATCCATTGGGAACCTTTGTGATGGAGTTGCATCATTCTTTCGAGACTGAATATTCAAGCACTTTCAACGGCAGAGAAATTACCCTTAACACCATACTTTTAGAATGTGAGGGCAAGGATAGGATTTCAAACACAAAACATTTTTGCTTTGGATATCTTGACATAGGACAGACCCTTAGTTTGGGGTTAGGTAGGGAAACACCTCTTAGAATATTGACAGCGAGACATTTTCCATCCCCCTTTTATTTTGGATAAAAGTTTCTAGACAAAACTATGAGCCTTCTGTGTCCGCGTCTCATTCCTGGCTCCTCACTTTACCCTTCCCTTGACAGACAGAAGAGTCAATGTCCAAGCATCAGCATATTGTTTGGGAGAAGAAGTCATGGACATAGATCCACTTTGTTTGGAGTCAAAACATGTTCATGATTATAATTTCTGGAGTAAATAACTTCCAAGACAAAGCACATTTCAATAGTTAGGCAAGAACACATGTACAATTCTCTTGCCTTTTGCTTTTCAAGTATAAGAATACAAATGAAAGCCATTTAGCAAGTGTATTTGCAAAAGTTTCAGTAGGTCAATGGGTAGTGGTGAGACAGAACTGGGAGCCATGTATGAACAATAAACGTACCACACATATGTCTACATATACTTCTGAGGCTCCACAATTTGAAATTGTGTTTTAAATACATTGGAATTTAATATATTCTTTGGGTTCCTGTCTCTGATTGTTTAGAAGTATTTGTCTAGACTTAAAATCATCTGAACACGGCTTAGCCGATTTCAACTTAGATGCAGTCTGCCTTTTGTTGGTGAGTAATGTGGCCAGCCACTGAACCACCTTCACAAAATAAATTGCAATTTCTGTTTACACGTATTTTATTTCATTTTGCAAAAGAAGATTTAACTAATTGTGTAAGAATGGGGATTCACTCATAGAGAATAAAATAAATGGTGCCAACCAGGGAAGGGCCTTGAGTGGCTGGAATAGTGGGCGGAAAATGGATGTTCTCGCCCGCTGTTTCAGCCATCTGATTGGCTATATGACCTTCCCCGGTGTGCCAACGTTCTTTCTTTCACAGTCTTTATAGGGTGATGTGGTATTAGGACAATGTTTCCCACCAGCAACACTCTTTTTCTGTCACAGTCTTTATCTGACATTTTGGAACTTAAACTACAATCCTTAGAGTTCAGTGTCTGATGTCCCTTTATTTAGCAATTTACACCAGACACTCTGGTATTTGACCACAATTCCCATCACATATTGTATGAGTGTTTCCTCTATCTTGAACACTTTTCAATTTAAACTACAGTTTCCAGAATTCAATGTACAAACTCTGCTTCTGTCACACTGTTTAATGCGCATTTTAGTACTTTGACTATACTTCCCCACATGCAGCTTTCTGTCCCATCTTGGATGCCTCACCTCCATGGTCACACTTGCCCTTAGCCTTGTCCTTGTCCTTTTCATTCTGTATCGGGTTTTCCTGTGGGCTTCCACTATTGGTGACTTCGTAGGCTTCTGGTGGCACACTGCTCTTCTTTCCAAATAGTGCTCACGTCTCTCTTGTTCTTGCAGGACCTCTCACTGCTCCCATGGTGGCATCTACATCATCCTTTGCTCCTGAGGTGATGCTCTTTCCTGTGTTCTCTATTGATTTCCCACCATGGCTACCAGGTATCGGAGGCCCTCCAACAATATCAGCTTATCCTGGAAAGAAACACTTGCCCCCAAATATTTCAGGAATTATTATCAGTGATGTATATAGTGCTTCTTGTCGGACTCTTCAAGCTTTTAATTCTTGACCAAGTGTAAAACCCATGTTGCATGGCATCATATTCCCAAGGCAAGCGCAAAACGGAAAACGGTTAAATTGGATATTATGGCCATTCGTTTCACTACTGATAGGCCAATTACAGACCAGGGTCCATTTGGCATGATAAGGAGACTGGTGGCTTTCAGAGGGGCTTGCTGAGCAAACACTTAGAACATAATTTGCAAAAAAGAAAGATGATACGGTTTGGAGGAGCATTAAGGAGAAACCATGCTGTAGGCATTTTCTGGGCATCACCTTTTTGAGAGTGGGTGCTGGCGGCGACATACTACAGTCATTGTTGATAAATTGAAACATGTAGGGCCAAGTATCATACACTTTCCCAACACAGATTGCAGGAATTGTCTACCTAATTCCCTGAAAGTGTATGTGAAGTTAGCAGCAGCAACACATCATGAAGGTGACATATGGGGCACAACAATATTTGTCACTCTTGGTATCATGGAAGTGCATCTGCTGCAATCAATGACAAACTTACCAGGATCTTGTCCCAAGGTAGCGCTGCACTGGAATTATGAAGACTTCCCCTATTTGCAATTATTCTCTTGGCTTGCGTACTTAAGTGCGTAAAGAAATTTGATGATACAGAAAATTCCTTCTTTCACAAGGAAACAAGGGCAATGGTAACAACAGAGCACAGAATAAGAATGTCTCATATAAAGCATGTGATTTGCTTGCTGGCCAATTTGCATTTGCTCAGCATAATCAAATCTTCTGCAATAGACAATTATACAGGTTTGAAGAAGGACAATTAAGACCGCACTACATACCCTTTTATAAAGACTTAGAGCCTGATTTACAAAAATGTTTTCGATGGGACTTACCTATGTTAATACATTTTTGTTAATCAGGCCCCTAAACATACACTTGAGCATTGAAGCTAAGAGACTGCATTACCCTATCTCCTTAGCAATGGTGCCCCTTTAAGACAAACGTCTGCATATCCAGTGCATTTCATTAGAGGGTTGTTTTTTTATTAGTTTGTTTGTCCTTTCACTTTTATTAAAATATTGTGTTTTTGTAGAATCTTGATTACACATTTCCTTTATATGGATAACACCGTACTATTGTTGTGGATGTGTCCTCACGGACTCAACCCCCCCTCTTAAAGAGTATCCCTGCCCTCAGCCCATGCTACTTTAAAGAGATGAAGGCGCTGTAGCAAACGCTACTCATCCGTCTACTCCTGCAGACCAGTAGTAATGTCTTCAAACATAGGCATGTGAATTACATCTAAATCCATCAGAGGATTCATCAATGGTAGTGACAGAATGGCATACCCATGTCCTGGACTCAGTGAACAAAAGCTTGATCTGCTTTATCAACACAAAACATAACATCTTTATATCTGCAGTAACCATCCTTGCATTTCATTTAAATGACCATCATTCATACTATCATTTTCTAGGCTCTCTTGCTTAACACCCAAGCAGAACACCCTTATTAAAGGTGCTCTCTTCAACACATACCTATCCTTCACTTCAAAAGTCAATTCTGGAATGAGAAATGACTTTACAACATGCACCTCCCCAGAGAGTGCTTGAATTTCAGCTCATAATTAAACAGATCAAACTAGTTATCTCTGCAAATCCTACCTAGTATAATGTAATGATATTTACAAAGGCTTTCCTGCCATTATAATGATGAATCTAAAAGAGCACAAAATCATATAGTAAGCCTCACCTTTGGGATGAAAATAACTCATGAGACCCCACGGTTCTATGTGAAATGACCTTTTTTTTAAAGGCCTCAAGAGATAAAGACCAATTTACTTTGACTGATTTTCTTATGATCGTAAAACCATCACTGTCAATGTCTGTTTCTCTTGAGACCGACCTTTAAAATGAGGTTTTCCCTTTTTTTAATATACCCCTCGCCACACCCACCCTTTCCTATGGAAATTCTGTCCCAGCCTTCCACCCCCTAAATCAAACATGTGCACACATACACTTACCCATTCCCCTCGCCCTCCGCTTCCTGGTCCCTCAGAGCCTGTCAGCTCCTGTACGCACTTGTGTGCGGCAGGGGCATGACAGGTCGCTTTAGAAAGACTGCTCTGTGCGGTCACAGAGCAGTATTTCTAAAGCAACCTTCTAGTGACAGGATCATTTGAAAAAGATTTTTTCATTGGGAACAGGCGTAACACAACTTTTCAATATTTTCAGTGACTCTTGATAAAAGATTGATTAGCCGTGATACTCTGCTTTGTGCACCCAGCGCTAAAGGACCGGAAAAAAAAAAGAATATGTCTTAAGACTACTTTTTCCTTATCAGACAGAGTTCTGCTCCAGGCAGTCAACACAACAATAACAGTTCACCATGAGATGTACAATCATTTTGGGGACTAGAATTCTGCTATCACAGGGCCTGAACCTTTGGAACTGTTTCCCTCTAACCTCTCACCTGGAACAGAATGTACTTTCCTGTTTAACTCTATTCATTGTTATTAAATTATGGTTCTGCTCAGTTTCCTATGTCCCATGCTCAGATCTTTAAGGAAGCCTTGTTTGTATGTAAAACACAGAGAAGCTTTAAAAAAATAGTGACCAGCTAGGAATTTAAAAACTTCCAAAGATTCCCCCATGTTTAAATTTCAACTTCCAGTCATTGTGCCTTTGAGGGATTCTTAAAATAGCTGAAAATACTTTGTTAATACTTGAACATCATCAGGAGTCTCTCCCACCAAACCCTGTATCTAGGTCTGGATTTTGACAAATCCACTTGCAACTTCCGTTTTGTCCTCAAGTTTAAAAGGGAAAAGGCAGGTACTTGTGTTCGCAACCATTTAATTGCATTTTTAAAAGAATGTGTAATTATGAAAGCCATTTATTACCAGTATTTCAAGCTTTGAAGTATTTTGACTGCCAAAAGAATGGAATGTCTTATTCATTTACGAGACGAGAATTGTATGTCTTGATACTCGCCGAAAATGTGAACAGATGCTCAGACTAAGCATCTATCCTTTCTTCATCATTTCCCCGCAGTGCTTCAAGTGCATTAATGCAGGCAATGCAGCATGTGAACTATATAAGGATTACATTATATGATTATAATTAAATGACAAAATAGCCAATACTATGGTCCTGCAATTATATAGCCACATCAATTTGATATCAGACTAGTGTCAGCTTGATGAGCTGTGCTCAGCTGTGACAGATATGTGTATTAGCTATTTGGACTAGGTGTCTCCACAATAGCCATTTGGACTGTAATGTAAATAGTTATTTCAAGTTAAGGGAATGACGTTGGAGTGTGTGTGTGTGTGAGCATTCAGGAAGAAGTGAATGGAGGCAGAGGAATGTTCCAGGGAAAGCAGTTCAGCGTGGAAGAGGAAGGAGAGAGTGTGTGGTGGGGCGCTCCCCACACATCTTATTTTTGTTAATATTCTTGAACAAATCTACCTGAAGAAGTCCTGACTGTCTCAGCGGTCCATATTACCGTGGCGATGAGCAGTTTCAACACGCCCACCAAGCTACGTTTGCAGAGCGGAGCATGACCGAGTGACTCCAATGTGGTGAGCTGTCACCAGAGGAGGGGATTGCAGTGCTGACTGTTAAAGGGAGTGTTGGTTTCCAGGAAGCTATCCCAGGAAAGCGCGCTGTGTGGAAAGGTGAGTCCTGGTGTGAGTGCTCAGTGCAAGGGTGGGGCGAGACCCATCGTGAGCACCCGGTGTGAGGGCTAGAGCGCTCAGTCGAAGTATGCCTAAGTAGAGGAGCAGTTAGAAGAAAGCAGTGCAGAACATGAGCATGCCTTCCCATCAGGCGCAGCAGCATTTGCAGAGCAACGCAAGTAAACAACGATATACAGAGACGCAGCATGAAGACATTTTAGTGAGGATCTCCACCAGCACACTGACTCATGCCGAGCGAGCAAGGCAGATGTTTTTCTGGCTGCCAATGGTTTTTTGTTTTTTTTAAAAGAAATGGGAAACTGAAACAAACACAATACAAAAGGAATACAATACAAATACACTACTGTTGTACAATAATTTGCGCACTTCGTTCTAACAATGTCGATGCGAAATGTACCAGGTCAGCACTTTGTATACATTCTCCTGAAATTCCTAAAGTCAAGTGGAGTAAATGCTAAAAAAGAGTTCTTGCATTACATACATGTCCCGTGTAGTGCAGGCTTTGCCATTGGCAGGTAAGTGTCTCTACTGATGCATTTCCTTGGACTGAAGGCCTACAGATTCATGAGCCTTTACCTGATGTAGCGGATGTTGCCTATAATGTGGATGACATGAACGAATAAGAGAGAGTTAGACCTTAAATTCAGTCCCAATACATGTACCACATTGGAACTTTATAATGTTGGCACCCGTACTCAGGAGGATGGCGAAGCAGTGGAAGAATATGTGACTGCACTGAGACATTTAGCAATTACCTGCAATTTGGGCAATAGTTTGGATGAACATATGTGTGACCAATTAATGATACATTGTTGCAACAATCATATTAGGGAGGAACTATGGCTCAAAGATGAGTCATCCTTAGATGAAGTGCTGAAGATTGCAAAGAAAGTAGAACACTCCATGGCATGTGTTGCGAAACATAATAAAGTGGAACAAAAAATGGTTCCAACATAAATTCTCAAAGTCGATTTAGATGAAAATAAATCTACCAAGTACAAGGGGCATAAATCATTTGGGGAAAACCCATCTCGTCATGGAAGGAATTCCAGATGTGTCCCGGGAGGATAGCTCAGCGGCAACGTGCTCACCTTGGAAGTAAGACGACACAAAGCAACAAGGGTTCGATCTTCGGGTCCGCGCTTATAAACCTCTGGGTATTAAGCGCATTATAAATAACCTATCATATCATATCATAAAACATTCTACCCCTAGTGCCCCCTCCAATAATTGTGCATGCTATTGGTTTGGCAAAAAAGGTGATGTGTACCAAATGCGAGAGATGGAGTCATTTTGTAAGCTGCTGCAAAAATGTCCAAGGAAATATGAATCTTTAAAAAATAAATATACAGTTTGTGAGTGGATGTATGAGCATTTCATCAGAAGCTGAGGAGAATACACATCCAGAGATAGTTACAGTAAATATGGTTGAATATGAAATGGATGATTAATGTGAAAGCCTGATGACAAGTGTCTTGGTAAAGGGGAATGTACTATGGATGATAGCGGACTCTGGAGCTAAGGTGACTTCAACAAAAAAGAAGGTGTTTGTGAAACATTTTAAAGGGAAGGTGGAAAATATGACACCACCTGATATCAGGACAGGGTATGGACTGCATTGAACTTTTAGGATATTTTGTAGGACATTTTCAATTTAAGGGCAGAAAAACGTTTGGAAAAATGTATGTAACGAATAAGGGTGTATTTATTTTAGGATGGGTGGAACAAAAACATTTACACATGAAATTGGATCCTAATACCAAGGAAAAAGTATTGCATGTACAGTCCAGTGAAGGACCTTTAGTGGAAGAGCTTTTTGTGTCTGTTTTTTGTATAAAAGAAATTGGGATACTAAGAGCAATGGTCCATCAGATTATTGTGAAAGAAAGAATTGTTCCATTGGCGTCCAAAGTTTGACCAGTGCCTTTAACTTTTAGAGAGAGCGTAAAGGTAGGGTTAAAAACATGGTGTGATGGGGGGATATTTGAGAGAGCTAATACTGTAGATTGGGTGTCACCCATTATAGTTGCAAGGAAAACAAATGGAAGTATCATGTTGTGTGTTGATCTTAGGCAACTGTCACAAATTGAGGGAATTTGTCCCTCCTCTCCAAGTGGGAGCCCCTTTCTGTGAGGCTAGGGAGGTGAGCCATCTCTCCAATATCCTACATAGGGTTAGAGGCATGTGGGACCTCACCGAGAGAGACTCCCCCTTAGGGGACAAGTACTCCAGTTCCCAATGAGGAAATCCCTCAAGTGGTACATACAATGGTCTATATGGGATGTTTAACAACACCGAACACTGAAATACCAGGACTGGGACAAAGATGCTGTAATAACAAATCCTGTGAAATATGATATGATATGATATGGCATTTATAACACACCTTTACAAAAGTGTTTCAAGGTGTGATGCAGCAAGGGATGGAAAGAGAGGGAAGACAGAGACAAACGATCTTACTAGACCAGTTGTCATTGAGATCGCGCAAGTGCACGGGAGCGGGGAGGAGGAAAAGTGCAAGGGGAACTAGGGAGGGGAAGTGCAGTACATACGATAACAGTAAATAAATAAAAACAATGATAAGGACAATAAATAAGAAGTGCGGCCAGTTGGTGGCAGGTGCAAGGGTAAGTGCAGACATCAGGTCTCAAGTGCTGGTAGGGGGCTGTAGAGACACAGCCCCAGAGTGACAGGGTTGCGAGGGGGGCAGTGCAGGAGTGCAACTGGCAGGGAGGGGACCTGGGCCCAAGAAAAGAGGGTTGGCAGGTGAAAATTGCAGTTTCAGTTTCAGCCAGAAGATCAGCAGCGGAGAGTAGGAGAGAAAGCAGAAGCAAAGAGGAAGGTCTTGTGGTGCTTCCGGTACCAGAGGTGGTTCTTCTCATTTTTCAGACAGGCAGGGAGGCTGTTCTAGAGGAAGGCCACAGCGAAGAAAGAGATCTACCATCAGCTTGTTGCTTGGAGAAGCGACTGACCCTGAGAGAGTTGGAGGCGGGTAAGTGAAGTGCTCCAGAAGGAAGATATTTAGGAAGAGAGAGTTTAAGGTATTGAGGTCCCAAGCCCCAGAAGGCCTTGTGGACAATGCAGAGGGTTGTGAACTTGAATATCGCAGCCACTGGGAGCTAGTGCAGAGATTTCAGTTGTGGAGAGATATGATCCCTTGGCTTGAAGCCAAGGACAAGTTTCATAGTCCTGTTTTGGATGAGTTGCAGAGGGCGGAGACTAGAGGCAGGCAGATTTAGAAAGAGGTTATTGCAGTAATCCAGCCCAGAAAGAACCAGAGCTCTGGAGACAGCGAGCTTCTGGGGAAGACGAGGAAATGAAGAATATCTCTCAGGAGGTGCAGCTGGTAGTTTGACTTCTTAGAGAAGTCATAGATTTGAGGAGAGAAGGAGAGTGTGGAGTCGAAGATGACCCCAAGGTTTTTAGCCTTGCAGGTGGGAGAAGGAAGAGGTCCAAGAGAGGCCAGCCAGTGAGTGACTGGAAAGGAGGGAGCAGGTGTACCCATGAGCAGAATCTCAGTCTTAATTGCATTAAGGCAGAGATCATTGATGGCACACCACTCCTGGATAGCAGACAAACAGTCGGAGAGGAGAGAAGGAAAGGAGGTGGCTGAAGTGAGCCTGAAAATGAGCTGTGTGTCATCCACATAGCACTGAAAGTTGGGGCAGGGAGCAGCAATGCAGTGGGCAAGAAGTGCCAGGTATTGGTTGAACAGCCAGGGAGAGAGGTTAGAACACCACAGGTAGAGATAGAGGAGAGGAAGGACCCAAGATGGACCTGGGAGGGTCGATCAAAGAGGAAAGGAGTCAGCTAAGCCAGGGCCTGATCATTGATACCCAGGTTATCACGGAGACGGTTGAGCAGGATGGCATGGTTGACCAAGTCAAAGGCAGAAGAAAGATCGAGTAAGAGGAGGACACAGAGGGTGTTGGAATCAAGGTTAGAGAGCAGGTCTTTACGGATGTTCAGGAGAGCAATTTCTGTGCTTCTGGCAGCTCTGAAGCCAGACTGATGGTCAGGGAGATAACTAATAGATGCAGTGTGAACATTAAGCTGGGAGATGGCCATCTTTTCCGGGAGTTTGCCCAGGAAAACAATGATGGAGATTGAGCGATAGTTAGCCGGGCAGGACAAATCGGAAGAGGGTTTTTTAAGAAGAGGTTGCACAAGGGAGTGCTTCTGGGGGGAAGGGAAGACTCCAGTGGTAAAGGAGTGGTTGGAGAAGTCAGCCAGAGCAGGAGCCAGGGTGTCAATGTGGTCCTTGATGGTTTTGGAGGACCAGGGGTGAACCTGTTTTGATGCGACTTTCATAGATCGGATTTGTCTAGAAACATTGTCTGGGGAGAACAGGGGAAAGGCAGAGAAGGAGGTAGGAGAGGTGGCCAGAAAAAAAGGGACAGAGGAAGAGCAGGGAGTAGAGGGAGTAGGGGGAGAGGAAGAGAGAGAGGACAGGATGTCCTGAGTTTTAGAAATGAAATGAGAATCTAGAGCTGTGCAGAGGGCCTGGGAGGGGACAGGAGAGTTTGGCCGAGTTATTAGATGTCGCAGAGACACACACTTGAATATGGACTCTCTTCTTGGTGCGAACAGAGAGCCGGTATTGTTTTTGGAGCAGACGGCAGGCCAGTTTGTCAGAGGATGTACCTGAAGCACGCCATTTCCTCTCAGCCATCCTGCACTTACGTTTGAGGGTGACGTGTTTTCAGTTGTACCAGGAGTTGCACTTGGCTTTGGGCTTCAAGTGGATCCTCATGACAGGGGCAAAACATCAAAGGTATCAGATACAGCACAGTGGCACATGGAAAGGGCTGTGTCAGGTTGTGAGTCAGCCAAAGGGGGAAACGGGGAGGGAAAGTGGTGGCAAAAGCCTCAACTGACACACGCTTCATGGGTTGGATAAACGAGAAGGTAGGTGGCAGTGCTGGAGGTGGCCTGGCCTGAGGGGTAGAGAGGGTGAGCTGGAAGGAAAGGAGAAAGTGATCACTCCAGGAGGGAGGAGTGGTGAGGGGGATGGAAAGGGGAAGGTCTGAAGAGATCAGAACATCCAGAGTGTGCCCTGCAGAGTGAGTCGGGCCAGAGGGGAGAATAGAGAGTGAGAGAGAGTCTCAGAGGTCACAAAAGAGTCCAGATGAAGGACAGGAAGCATCCAGGTGGAAGTTAAAGTTTCCAAGAGGCCAGGAGGGAAGAGGAGAGATCAGCCCACTCAGAGAGGAAGGGGGAGATCTGACCAGGTGGCCGATAGATGGTGGCCACAGTAAGGAAATGGACAGGAGAGAGAGAGAGCCCGCAGACGAGGCATTCAAAAGAGGAGTAAGCCTGAGTAGGAATGACAGAGGCAGGGATCCATTTAGGGAAGACCAGGGCTACACCCCTTCTGGAACAGTTGGATCTGGGTGCAGAGAGGATCTTGTAGCCATCAGGGAAGAGAGTGTCAAAGCTTGTGACAGAGCTGGCCGTGAACCATGTCTCGTTGAGACCGAGAACATCGAGATCCAGTTCTTCCAGGAGGCGGCAGATGTCAGAGGAGTGTTTGACAGCAGAGCGAGAGTTGAGAGTGGCAATATGGAGAAGGTTGCCATCCTTCAAAGACTTCTGGGGAGGGGTAAAAATCAGAGGTACGCCCTGCGGATTTATAGAGGAAGCCTGAGAGGGCAGAAGAGGAAGGAGGAGAGGGCAAGGTAGCCAAGGAGGAGACAGAAGGTGGAGGCAAGGAAGTCATGGAGGGAAGAGAGGGAACAGCAGGAGAGGAAAGGAAATTGATGAGGCGTGGGAAGCGTCTATCAAAGAGAAGAAGGTTGGCCTGAGGGCCTTGGACCAAGACGGTACCATTCAGGTAAACATTAATGATGACCTTAGAGGAGTGGAAGGGGGCCAGGAGGGCCTCCCACCGGGTGCCACCATTAATGGGAGAAGAATAGAAAGGAGAAACCACAGAGCCCACATGAAGAGTCCATAGGTCTTGCGATGGAACGACAAAAAGGATGTTGTGAGGGTTTGCCTGGAGGACTCGGTTGGAGACCAGAATGTCCGTTTTAAACTTCTTGCTGCCAGATTAAGTGAGGAGAGCAGAAAAGTTGATAGAGAAGCAGTTGGAAAAGATAGGAGAGACAGAGAACACCATAGAGCAGGTAGGGAGAGGAGAGAAGAAGATGGGGAGGGGCGGGTAGAACACTGGGGATGGACACAGGAAGACGTGCAAGCAGACGTGACAGAGAGAAGGCGAGACAGATAATGGTAGTAAGTTAACTAGATGAATGCTTTGCTAGGAGGGCAGAAAACCCACAGGAAAGCACTACTATCACAATGCACAATACTACTATCACAATACTATCAAATACCAAAACTGGGACAAAGAAACCATGATATCAGGAATTATGAGGAAACCCCTAATGTCTCAGGATTAAAGGCCATGTCGCTCTAAGACCAAATATCCAATCGCAGAGAGGGAGTTAACATAACTCCAGTGAGAGACTAATGGGAGGGAGATGGAGGGATAGAATCCCATAAATGCCAGCTGGGGAAGGTCCAGAGGTACGTGACCTGAGAGAGAGATGAAGATAGAGAAGGAGAGTGAGAGAGACTGATAGAGAGAGATGGAGAGAGAGAGAAAGAGAGAAATAGAGAGAGAGAGAGAGAGAGAGAGAGAGAGAGAGAGAGAGAGAGAATACTGAATACTGTACATCAGATGGGGAATCCCTGAAGCCATGCACACCTGGAAGGAAAGAGAGACTCCGAAGTCAGCAAGTTTCAAGCTCACGTAACGATGCAAAATGGTGCACCGGAGCAAAGGCGAACTGAGAACACGAGAAAGCAGAAAGTGGTGACAGGACCAGGCATGGAAATCCTTGGAGGACATAGCGTCCAATCTACATCACTGATACCGCCAGTGTAGGATGAACAGAGCATGTGAGGTCAGCCATGGAAGAACTGCAAAGTCGGGAAGAGACCAGGAAACATGTCAAGAGAGGTGCCGAAGCAGGAGAGACATAGGTGGACTGTTAACCGAAAAGGAGTCTGCAAGGAAGATGATTCCCACAGATATTCTCCTGCTACAAGGAAGGCAACACGGGGAACAGGATACCCGGAGAACCCAAGAGAATCATTATATTACCCATTCAAGTCATCCCAGTATAAAATCTGAAACAGAGTTACATTTTAAACAAAATAAGTAAGAGCTTTCCAAAAATAACTTTTGAATGACTAAATATTGCAGAAAGAGAAGAATTGATAAAAAATACCCAGGGAGAAGGGAAAGATAACTCGACACTCTGTACATACCCAAAATAAGCTTGAAGAGGAAGCACAATATGAAAAAGAGCCGAAAGAAAATAGGCAACGGAACCACATAAGCTCCAACAAAGCTCTGAAAAAGGGCACACGTAGAATCACAGACAAAAAAAGAGAATTACTAAGAGAATTCCAGGAGGGATATACAAAGAGAAGAGTATGCCAAATAACCCAATTAAGGAATTGAAGAGTTTGATAGAAGTTACAAGAGACTATTCACAAATCATGTATTTAAAGACTGGTACTAGGAGTACCCTCAGAAGAGTGAAATCATTCTCAAGAGACTAAACAAGAGTGCCGCAGCACCATTTAAAGAGCCTTTTTTTAAATCATGTATCAAAAGACTGTTGCTATAAGTACTCTTAAGAGAAGGGGGAATTCTTCAGACAAGTTACTTTTCATAGTGGTAGGGTCAGAAAAGACTGACTGATGAGTATCCTATTTAATAACACAGGTAGGGACCAATCATAGAGATAGAGAAAGTTAGGCTTTATCCTTTTACTTTAATAAATAGAGTACACCATGACCTCAATGATTATTTTTTCTTCATCTGACTCACCACACAACTGAAGTGTGTTGTGGTGGAAATACATCCTCTGCTAAATATGGGGGTAATGTTAAGCATGATTGGGAAAGGAAGAGTGTTTTCAAAATTAGATTTGTCATCCGCACATCACCAAATTGTTTTGGAGCCAGTTGTGTAAATTCCCAGCCTTCATAATGCATGAGGGAGTATTTCCATTTCACAGAATGCTATCTGGGCTTTTGTCATCCTCATCAGTTTTCCAAAAGGTGAAGCATATATTGTTTGGTGACATGCAGGGTGTTCTGTGCTTTCAAGACAAAATATTGATGTTTGGGAGGTTTGCTGAAGAGCATGACGTCAAATTAAAAGCAGTTTTATGAGTATTGGAGGAGAGAGGTTTGACGTTGGGTAAGGAGAAGTATTTTTTAGAAATCAAGTTTTTGAGTATTTGATACATGACGTACCGCAAGAGGGTGTGCAGCCGAAAGAGGAATTGGTCGATCGCATCAAAAAATGAAGACACCTGAAAATAAAGGGGAGTTGCTTTCCCTTCTAGGTATTGTAGAATTCTATCAACAGTTTTTGAAAAATGTTGTCAGAAAAGTGGTGGAAATTAGGTAGTTGTTGAGGAAGGAGGTGGAATTTCTATGGAATTGGAGGTTTGAAAGCCAAATTCGTCAAGAAAAAGGATGAAAAAGATTTGCCAGTTCCATTATCGCTATATAAGACATATATTATTACAGTTGATGAAAGTGATGTGGGACTGGGAGCAGTGTTATCTCAGAGGAGCGAAGGGGGAGAAGAAAAGATTATTATACATGCGTTATGTATTCTGAAGGGAACTGCGAAAAGATATTCAGTAATTAAAAAGGAAGCGTTAGTATATCATTGGGTGTTGGAGAAATGTTGAAATTTTGTTTGGGGTTCTGATTTTGTTCTGTGTATGGAACATCGTCCTTTAAATGCAATGTTTGAGTCAAAGGGAATAGATAAAATATCAAGACGGTGGGCAGGATGGGTAGCCAGGATGCAGTGCCATTCATTTAGTGTGTAGGTAATTGCAGGAAAAGATAATGGGGGTCATTCCGAGTTTGGAGACAGCCATGGTGCCTGGTCCTTGGTGTCCGAATTGGGACTTACCGGGACATTCCAACCTATGCAGACCCGGTAAGTCCCCATTTCAAAAACCATTCCCCATTCCCATTTGTGCCCCCATTGGGCTCAACAGGAATGGGAAAGGAGCTAATAACGGGCCCAAGAATTGCGGCGCATTATTAGCTCCATGGTCCCTTAACGGGTCCCGCTAAGGCTGGATGATAAAACCAGCTGGCCCTGTCGGTACCCACTAAGGGACGTTGTAATAGGGCGATAGGGGGTTAACGGCACCGGCATCCTTACCAGTGCCGTTAACCCCCTACCGCCAGGGTCGGAATGATCCCCAATGTCTTTGCTGATTGCTAGTTATGTTTAAATGGAAAGGATGAAGTTGGGCGGAGGAATGGTGTGAGCAAATATTTCTGACTAATGATGGCATTATCAGTAGAAGGTATTGTGAGGGGAGTGAATAGAAGTGTTCCAGGAGGATGTAAACAATGTTACAGCAATGCAAGGGCTACAATATGAATGAACATGTAAGGCTAGGATGGCAGGAGATGTGAGAGCATATTGGGAAGTTTGTGACGAGTTGAGTATTGAGAATGGGATACTTTACTGATCCGGAAAAGTTGTTGTTCCAGTTGGATTGCATACAAGTTTGATAGATTTGGCGCATGTGAGGCATGTTGGCATTTCCAAAAAGAAAAGGGGTGCTGAAGGCAGATTATTGGTAGCCAGGGCTAGATAGGATGGTAGAGAAATAATTGGATGTTTGTTTGGAGTCTGGGAAAAAGTGGTTTAGAAATTATGTGTATGTGCAAGGTCCATGATTTGTTCTGATGTTCCTTGGCATGTGTAGGAAGCATTGGCGATAGATATTTTGGGTCCAATTGATGTTGGAGGCAGTTGTGGAAAGTACATTATAGTAGTAGTAGATTTGTTGTCTCAGTGGGTGGAGATAAAATGTGTCTGTCAGTCAAGTGCAAGAACAAACATGAAGTTCTTAGGGGATATATTCAGAAGGGAGGGATTTCCGATGTATGTGTTGATAGATAATGGTGCAAAGTTCTGTGGAAAGGTGATGGAAGAATATTTGAGGGTGTGTGGGGTTAAGAATAAGAGGACATAGTTGAATCACCCTGAGTGTAATCGTTCTGTCGAAAGAGTAGATAGGTGTATAATGGAGGCTGTTAGGATGGCTGAAGTGTGTGGAAAAAGAAAAAAGGAAAAAGAAAAAATGATAAGGTGGAAGAGAGATTAAGAGGGCTGAGTATTTTGGCGCATGTTGTAAAGGGTGAAGGTCCATTTGAACTATTGAAAGGACAAAGCGGAAACTCTCATGTATGCCCAGCCTGGCTGGGTTTAGCTAAGTGTAAAGAGGTAGATTTCGGCAAGGTGAGGAGAAGGTGTAAATGACACAAAGAGATGACGAATGAAAGGAGTGACGTGAGAAGAGGTGTGCAAGGTTTAGAGGTGATTGAATAAGAGTTAAAAAATGAGATATAAAAAGGAAGGGAGAGGTGTTGTATAGCGATCCTATGCAAGTGGAAAATGTCTGTGCAGGAGCAGTGAAGCTTAGTGGTTGCCAAGTGTGGAATTTGGTGAGAGTGGTGAAAGTACAGGCCATTGGAGAAATGAGATGACATCTTGTTGGTGTTTAGGAAATAAAGAAGGGGTGTGTGATATAAATAGAAATTTATATTTACGCAAGGGTGGTTGTTTTTGTGTGTGGGTGTGTATGTGTGGGGGTGTGTGTGTGTGTGAGAGAGCATTTTGGAAGGAGGGAATGATAAAGGAAAATGTTCCAGGGAAAGCTATTAAAGGTGGAAGAGGAAGGAGACAGTGTGTGGTGCGCTCCACGCATCTTATTTCTGGTATCATTCTTGAATAAATGTACCTAAAGAAGTAGTGACAGTCTCAGCACTGCATATTGTAGGGACAATGGATAGGAAGTTGCCTGTTGATTCTCCTGGAGGAAGAGCAACACCTCCACAGCCCTCCACATGTGGTCCCCTGGGAATGAGTGCTTCAAAGGCAGCACTGACACAACAAATATGCTCTCACACTAGCATGCTGGCCACCGGAGTCCCTGTGAAGTCAGAGGACATGGCACAGAGGTAGAGCTAGAGTAGCTGCAGGAGAAAGTTAGGCAAAGAGAGGGGTTCCACCATTTTAGTTTGTGCTACGGCTCTTAACCTCCTATGTTCTCTCTTTCCTGCATTCAAGGCAGGCTAGATATGATGTCAGGAGGAAAGGACACTTGTAACAATAAATCTGATTGGACCTCTTATAGCCGGCTTGTTTTGGACCAATCCCCTGGGTATTCAACCTTTATAAGGAGGGGTAACCACCCCCTCAGTTGATTCATTTTTACAGTCTCACAAGAAGAAAGATTAATTGGAACTCTGTTAGGGATGCAGCCTATTTCATAGTCCCCTGCCATAGAGGTGAAGACAGATTGCATCCAAGCAGAGTTAAGCTTTGGTACCTAACCATCAGTAAGAAACATAGGGGTGACACTGATATGGACCAAGGACTCTCTGCTGCCTGTTCACTGGAACCAGGATCTTGCTAACTGGATGGAAGGACTCCCTCCAGGTCTCAGACACTTTGCTGAATTAGAATTGTGGAACCAAGGACTTGCATCGTGCCGAGGCACCATGGATTGGGCTTCTCAGCAAACCAGAAGATAAGCAAATGAAACCCTGCTTCATCAGCTCTAGATTCTTCCAAGCCGGTTCAACCTTGATTGATGCACTTCCAGCCACTACAGGATCCACAGTAACACTTTTGGCACCTTACACATCTTCGACTTGCTTACCTGCACTTCAAGCCATTCAGAAACTGGCTCGCCCCATTGTAGTAGACCACCTCATCTCAATTCGATTGCCACCTCAACTCCATGGAAGTAACTGATATGAATGCTAACTCAACCTGCTGGAAGCCCTTAATTCGCCTGTCTCAAATTCCGAGTTGACCCAGCAGAAGCATTGTTTTACCGCCAATTTAAGGGCAACCTCAATCCATTCAAAGCCATTGACTTGTCCATCAGAAAGGCTGACTCCACTCGACAGGAGCCCTCATATCAAACCGACTTGTCGGAGACTCACCAGCTGAACAGCATGAGTCAAATTTCTTGACCTCTGCTCAATCACAGTAAAAGTTCCTAATAGTCCGGCTTAATGCATTTCAGCACCCAAGACAAGAACTAAATGTATTTAAGGGACCATACTGACTTTAAGTCTGCCTACGTTTCCCTAATGAGAACATGCCCTTGAACATTGGCATTGCAGCTGAAGTCCTTTTGCTGAACACCGCAATTTATCAATCTAGAGTGCTCTTCCATTGCAAGTCTCGAAATTCTATGTGTTTCTCTTAGAGGTGTGTGTCTTTAGTGTTTTAAAGAATTGATTGCATTGCTTGATTTTATCAAAGTTGCTATTTTCATAGAACCTTTATCAGACAGTCTTATTTTGGTACTACAACACTATATATTGCTGTTTTGTCTTGCAATTGAGTCCGTACACTTCCATAGTGATGATGTAGCCTGCCTCTGGCAACTTTACAAATGGAGACTAAGGATGTATACCTGGCACACTGTGCCTATTTCACCTTTATTGGGTTCACTCAGGTAGCACTCGGGACATTGTTCAGTAGATCGGGCCAACATGCCAGATAATTGCCCAACCGGTTTGATGTCCATGAAAAAACAGTGAAAACGGACATTTACCACAGAACCGCGAGCAGGCAACTGAAGTCCAAGTATTAGCACTGATAATGACTCTGAGAGGTCGAAACACGTGTTGGCTGACCACTTAAGTCACACAAATAAAATGCACTCAACCCACCGCAAACAAGAATGTGAAGTGTAATACTTTAAGTGCATGGTAGCTGGGTTTAAAATCAAATACGTTCAAGTCTTAGCCCGAGGTATGGGCAACACCTCTCCTACCCGTGACCTTGCAGCCAACTAACTCAAACTCACTAGAAATACCGAAGTGCAGTGCACAGTTGAGTCAAATCCTAATCTCCTAACGTCTCTGCTTACATATTATGTAAGAAAGCTTGATCACAGTCCCATTGTGCAGTGGGAGCCAGTGCAGACCGCAAGAGATGGGAAATGGGTGCTCATATTTCCATGCAGCTAGAATGAAATGGCCTGTGGAATGAAGGACCTTTTTCAAAAGAGATCAATTAAGAACATGGAAAGCCAATCCAAATAAATCACGTTACCCATGTTACTCCTGTAAAAAACATGTCTCTGGCAGTGGTGTGATAGATAGTAGTGGTTTTACTGTCCTTCTGAGGAGGTGTGAAAGGGAACAGGATCCTACATTGGAATGCACTCCAAACCAAGAGATTTGACTGAAAGCACTTGAGTTGGAGTGATCCCAAGAATAGAAAGTTAAGATTGAACAGGTAAGACAATACTAGACAAAACAATTATTGGACACCAAACACAGTCAAACAAACCCCTTTTAACAATACTATCTAAGAAAGTGAGTAGACATGCAGTTGCCAGCAGCACAAGGACAGTGCCTGAGGTGGAAGACATCAGCTGGTGATGGCACCCAAAGGTGCACTAGATCCCCATCGGAGTCCCGCAGACAGATGCTCAAGCTGTACACAGCATCTTCCAAGAGCTCTACGTAGCGTAGATATTAAATTATTGGGACGTTTTTTTACAAATTTTGGAAGATAGGATCATTCCCAGGGCATGACACGTGTCATAGAGCTAAGGCAGGACCTGCAGAACCAAATTTAGATTAAGTGTGTTTGACCAGACAGAAACAAGGTATATCGCTTCAAGATATAACACCTAGTCTCCATTCTGGTGTACGCAATGGAAATCAGTTTCCTGTTGGCGAACATGTCAAGCACCATTGATAGATAAAGGAGTGGGAACTAACAGGCATCTCTGCTGTCAAGCATGCATACAGTGTTGCTAAACACCTTCATGGTAGACATGCTAAAGTGATTCTACAGAAACAAGCCAGACCGATGGGAGCAAATATGATCTTGTGATAAGAGCTGAGATTGCCATTGGCTTGGTTTAAGAAATTGGTTGGAGAATGTGAAGTCTGTAATGGGATGGTCGTTTCTTAACTCTCTGTTTTACTAGAGTAGTATTTGCCATGTTTTAATTCTTTAGCAATGACACCCAGAAACAGAGGGGCATTCACCTAAGGAAGTATAAAGCACAAGAGGCATTTAGAAGAAGTTTTAGAAAGCAGGAATTGGTCTTCAGAATAAAGTGTAGGACCCCATCGATGATATACAAATGTCCACAATTCAGCAACGAG
Source organism: Ambystoma mexicanum (assembly GCF_040938575.1). Lineage (NCBI taxonomy): Eukaryota > Metazoa > Chordata > Amphibia > Caudata > Ambystomatidae > Ambystoma > Ambystoma mexicanum. The sequence goes on from NC_090928.1 coordinate 733,950,683, forward strand.
TCAAAGTTGAAAAGTCAACTCTTCTGAAAACTAAAGTTTGAAAGAGGGCTGCAGTTGGATTGACAGGGGAGATGTGTATAATGTGCAAGTGAAAAGTTGTATACTGAGAAGAAAGTAACGTTGTTCTCCCTCTCCACAGGATTTTCAGGAAAATAGAATTAGAGAAACAACTTAGGCATTTCTTTGCAACCCCTGTAAAGATCACACGATCAGGCAACATTGGAATTGTGCTGCCACCTAGTTTTGCTGATGACCCTTAACTAAAGAGATTGGAATTTCATGGATACCAGATAGTGAATTATTCCATCATAGCTTCTCATGATGACGAATAGGAAGTCAAAGGTGGCACTGGAGATGTGTGCGTAGACCTAGAGGTGCACTCGTATGAGAAGGACATTTACTAGTAATACTATCTATAAACATCATTCGTGGATGCGAAAAGTGATGCTTCATCCAGCAGTTTCTCTTTCCAAATTTGAAGGACACGTTTTAAGTAGTCAGAAGCAATACGTTTTGCAGGGCTCAGGTAAAGAAAAGATGGCAATGGTGCCACTGGTTAGACACGGATTAACAAACCCTATGGTTTATAGTTTGGGCTTTTCCCGAGGTCATGTGTATGCTTTTTCAAGACATTCACCATTTGCCAAACTTTACCTGTCATAGGCACACATGATTGGCTGGGTATTGTGAACCTCAGTTACACCTCCACTCTGTATGCTTTACCGACACTTCCCAGCCCATCCACTGTAGCTGCATTCATACACTCCACCACATTCCTGCAAGGAATATTTGATATGCAGTAATTAGGCCAGTTACACTTCTCTGTTTCACCAATGTACATGACAGCGGTTGTCAATCTGCGGCTGTGCCAGCAATCAGCCACAACTAAAACAAGCATTGGAAATGCCAACACTGTGGGCTTTTGTGTAGACATTGGAAAAGCACTTGCCAGGCACTGCCATAGTCCTATTAAATGGCCATTGATGGTAGCTGCTCCAAAATGATGCGAGTACCCGGGCATATAATGGCAGTGCCTTGCAAATAAATGCCTAATACTTGTATACCAGCCAAAACTGTTGGCTTTGCCAATGCATGTTTTAACAGATCTTCATTGAAGGACACACATAGTGCTTATTTAGTGGCTGAAGGCAGACCTGGTTAAAACATTTGAATTGCAACAGTAGCATGTTTACAGCTACAATTAAGTCATTGAGCCTCATTACAGGGTTGGCGCTCCAGTAATAATGGTACCGGTAAGGCATTACCAGCATCCATTACCGGGCCGTTGTATTAGGACCCTAGAGGCCGGTACTACCGGCATCGACAGGGACCCGCTGTGGCCATGCACCACCATACCGAGGTGCATGTGAGCGTGCTGGCGCCGTGCCAGTAACACCGGCATGCCGCAAGGAAGAGGACATTACGAGCAACACGGACCAGCAAATACTGGCATCCAGATGCCAGTAAGAAGCGCCACCATGATGCCACCAATACCGACATCGCGGATCACCCGTTCACAGCAATATGCTGTATTCCCAACTGCCACAGGTGCCCACAATCAGCACAGGTGGAGGCAATGGAGTTTGGGCAAGCACAAAAGGAGCAGACCCACACACCACACCTCTTCCCACACCAAAATGATCCCACTTGCTGTTGCGATTTTTGGGGCTGAGGACATGACTGTACTGCTACTCCACGAGCAGCAACTACAACAGGCACTACAGAGGAGACGCAGGAGGAGAAGAAAGGTGAGACAGGCCCAGCAAGTCCCCCCAGTGCAGGCAGTGGTTCCACGGAGGTAGCCACAAATACCTTGCATCAGGGCAATTCCATTCAACCTAACCCCTGTGCAGATACACACCCTGTACCACCTGGACTGGGACACCATCACCTTCATTGTGGACATGATACACAACAACATAGTAAGCCTGATTGAAATCCGCACCGCCATCCCCCCTCAACTGAAGGTAGTGTCTGTGCTCCACTTCCTGGCCACAGGCACCTACCAGCACACATTTGGGCAGCTGCATGGCATATCACAAGCTTGTTTTTCACGCATGCTGAACCAAGTGCTGGATGCCCTCCTGAAGCACACAAGGGACTACATATCCCTACCACAGACTGCCCAGGAGCTGAATGACACAAACCTTGATTTCCATCACTGACAGGCATGCCAAATTGCATTGGTGCCCTCGACTGCACCCATGTGGAATTGGTGGTCCCACATGCCATGGAGGTGGTGTACCTCAATCATAAACTATACCACTCCATCAATGTACAGATGGTATGTGACTCCAGCAAGATGATCACACATTGCTGTGCCCGATACCCCGGATCAACTCACGCAATGGTGCTGCAGAACTCCCCGCTGCCCCACTACATGGAGCGACATGCTGCATAACGTGTCTGGCTGCTGGGTAAGTCGGCTGACAGGCCCATGGTAGTGAAATGGAGGGGTATGCCTACACCACCTGGGTGAGTCTGGGGGGGAGAGATGCATATACTACCTGGGTGAGTCCGGGGGGGGAGATGCATATACAACCTGGGTAAGTCCGGCGGGGGGGGAAGAAATGCACATACCACCTGGGTGAGTCCAGGGGGGGAAAGATGCATTTAACACCTGGGTAAATCCGGGGAGATGCATATACCACCTAGGTGTGTCTGGGGTGGTGACTGTACACTGTCCATACAGCAAAACAGCAAAACACTGTGCCCCTTAACATCCCAACCTGTACATGACACTGAATATGTCATCCACCTCCCTCTGGCGGCACACCAATGCCAAAATGTCAGACTGGCAAGCAGCCCACACCCCTCATCATGTCCATTGCACATCATCAGACCGTACCCTAAGCAACACAATTCAGCAACATGCAGTCAGTAAGCAAAATATCCACGACCGCATCAAAGCACCACACAGGTCATGCATCCATGAGTGCGCATGGATAAATCCTACCCAGGGAACCCACTGATTTGTATTTGTATTTTATATATTTGTACAGCGCTCCAGGCCCGAGGGCAACCGGGCGCATTACTTAGTTACAGGCAGTTACAGGCAGAGGTATTTACATTAAATATACAAGATAAACATTACATAAACAGGGGTATGTGAGTTACACAGGGCTGTGCAAAACTGCACGGCCGGATATGATACAAAGGTTACAATGCCATAGGTGGAGGATATGATACAAAAAGGTCTACGAATGCCATAGGTAGAAGTTAGAGTCAGTGTCATGCAGAATCGTGGGTGGACAGCCAGGCTTTGGCTTTGCGCTTAAAGGCTGGGAAAGAGGGTCCAGCGGGTTGGGTAAAGCATTCCACACCTTGGCTGCCAAGACAGGGAAGCTGCGGCCGCCTGATCTTTGGAGCTGGTGGTGGCGGACTGTGTCCCATCTGCCTCTGCTTCCACTACAGTGGACACGTCCTGTGTTTCAGTTTCCTCATGTGGTGTCTTGCCTGTTATTTGGCTGTCCTGTGGTTTGGCCTGCGTTATTGGTGGTGCTTTGTGTGGCAGTTTGGGCATCGGAATGGCCCTCGATGTTGATTCCTTGGTGCCATCATCCCTGGGCCTGGATTTTTTAACAGGTGTCCTGGCCTGTGCAGCTGCAACCTGTCCGTCACTGTCAGCATCCGTGCCTGTGGGGGACGAAGAGAGGCAGGACATCAGTGATGGTAGTACGCACATCATGCATACATTGGTGTTAGTGCAGTTATTCCCATTTTATGCATTGCATTCTTGCAGTTGTGGCAGACATGGTGCTTGCAATAAGGGGGGGTTATATTGGCATACATCAGGTTCTCACATTTCTGTGGTGGTGTCTGCTGTGGCACCTACCATTGTGTTGTGGTTTGTGTGCTCTGTGACACATGCAGTTTTGCTGTGTGTAGGGTGTCATTTGGGTATGGAATAAGCATGCATCATACATGTTAATGTGACAGTGTTTGGGCCACCATCTGAACAGGGATATGTCCATGTGTGTATGATAGGTCATGCATTGCCTTACTGCACAATAACATTCGCTGGCCTACATCCTGCTTTAGTTATCTATGGTTTGTGGGGACACTCACTTTCATCTGCCGATGACGGTACTCCCAACTCAACATCTCCTAGTCCTTTGATTCCCTCCATGTTAATGGTTGTACTGTATGTCTCTTCCTACCTGGTTAGTTTGGCGGGAGAGTGGTCGCCGCCGCCTGTTGCCAGCCCCTGACTGCGGTTGGCCGACAATATATTTTTGACATGGAGGTGGAGATCGTCCCACCACTTCTTTACATCTTTCACAGTGTGGGCGGTGGTGTCGACCGCACTGACCTTCCTGGCCACTTCCTCCCATATTTTCTTCTTGCAGATTTGGGCGGGATGCCTCAGGTCTGCAGCAGACACTTCATCTGCATCTTCAACCAATGTGTCCGCCAACATGTTGAGCTCATCATCGGCGAACCGCTTCTTGCACAGCCGGGGTGTGCCTTTCCTGGTAGCTTTAGCCATTTTATACAGGTTGTGTGTGCTCTGTAGTCAGTACAGGTCCTGTGTTTGGAGGATTGCAATAGATTGTGTTTTTAAAGATAACCACCAGTGCATTTCCCGTTCCGGCGCGATGACGTTACTTCTGGGTCCGGTATTGATGTACCCGGTAATGCCATTAATGGTATTACCGGGCTCGTTGTTTAGGGCTGGTTGGAGGCGGTGGCGGCATCAGCGCATTACATGATGCCACTATCGGGGGTTTGAGGGTTGTTAGTGGCATGGCGGTACAAATGTTACCAGCATGCCGGCATGCACGTGCACGCACTCTCGTAATCGGCCGCTATTTGCGGTGTCAAGCCTACTCGGACGCGTTATTACCATATGAGGCCCATTATCTCTCATGTGTCTGCTTTGAAAAAATACTGGCAGACACTATAAGCACAAAGGTTGATGGTAAGGCTTGAACAAGCTAGCTCAAAGAGATTGCAGGAGGATGCGCTTTAGGCACAGAGGTGAAGGAAGTGGGTGGGAATGGCCATAGGGATTAGCATGGCACAGGAAGCCAATGGGGGTGTGAGGTAAATAACCAAACACCTAAAAGCTTTGTGCCCCGTCCCATATACCATTTCTCCCTAGCTGTACACTTATTCAATCGCTTGGGTTTATAGGTGGCACCTTATCACCATCTAATTGTCAAAACTAAAAAGTCCCACATAGTGATCATTCAATCAACTGGGGTCGGCTGAGAACATTGCAATGGCTTTTTAGATAATGCATTTTTCCTTCGGAGTTATAATATCGCAGAAGCTGTGCACGTGGTACTTACTTACTGTATGTATTACCTCAATTTACATCGTTACTCTTATTATCATTGTCAGCATTAGTGCTGCAGAATAAATATACCGTTTTAAATGACCGAAGAAGCAAATGTATTTCTTTGTTAAAACATACAGTTGAATTCATGCTTAACCAATAAACACAACTCTCGGAAACCTGTCTCTTTTCTTAGGGACGACATAGCAGTGAATAAGACAACACACAAGAAGTCAGAGCTCATGAGTATAACTGTAAAAGGTAAGACAAAACAACATGGAGTAGATTAAACCAGTCACACGGGTCGAACGTTGATTCTGTGTAAGCAACCAGCGAACATTTACATCAAGTAAGTAGAAACATAAGACATGTTTTGCTATGAAATGAGCTGCCAAATTTCTAAGTAAACACATCAATATTAATTAAGAGTGCCAGAAAGCAGACATTTATACGCGGTGATTTGTAGCTGTTCATGTAGTCATCCTGTCGGCGTTGTCAGAAGTCCTCGGAGAGCCCCCCCCAAACCCGCCAGGCCTTCGTCTTCGATTCCATGAGATATGTGGGGAGATTTGCACGGGGAGGCATCCTTTGCAGAGCCAAATATGGAAGCGTTAGCAAAAGGTATTATAAATACAGCGAGGGACTCATAGGCAAATGCCAGATAAGAATGATATGTTTCTGAAGCAGGGTGGCCTACATCTGACCCTTGCGAGGAGCAGAATGCGTGTTTGTGCTGAAAAGAATGGGATATACCATGTTTAGCAAATCAGCATAGGCAGTGCTATATATATCGTTTTTTTAAAGTTAGCTGCTTTCATTTGTCTAGTGCGATTTTCATGTTTGTGCTATGCTGTGGTCTGCAGCCTGGAGAATTGTCTATCTTGACTTGAACAAATTATGTATAACATAGCACTAAGGGAGCGTTTGGCTTAGGTTGCATACCCACAATGCCTTCCTCATGGGGCCCTCAGCTGGAAGTGAACATACAGTGATGGTAGCTGGATGTCGCTGTTACATGTCTGACTTGGCTCAAATGGCTTATTCAACGTTCATACAAACTTTTAAAGAGATGATATTTGCGAAAAGCCCTCAGTTACACGATCATTTTGCTAAATGTAGGTTGCTTCATGAATGAAGTCTATTTAGAGCACTAAGTAACTCCCATCTTGTAACATGTATCCCGGCAATATGGAGGTTCCTCATCTCAAGCTGCTGCCGGGCAGAACAAATGGCGCAGCTTGTTATTTCAACCATAACACATTTAGAAAAAACACCTTCTTCCAACAAGATGTGGAAACAAAACAATTTACTTCCTCATTGCTATAATTACCCAAGCTACCCATTCAGTTCTTCCTGTGGAAGGTGCCCCGTTGGGCCTGGTTCACCACGAGCCCCCTCCCCCACAGACTACACAAGATGAGCTGTTCTCTGTTTGGGCTCCGCGCATGCTCTGGTGCATCGCAGGAACACCCCGTTTATTCACATGTGACAGAGTTACATCACTCTGTTACCTTAAAGCAACACACCACACACCTTCTTTTTCATAACAACAAACAGTGATGAAAAACTTGCCACCCCATAAAATTGACAATTAAAAATAACACAATAACAGAATCACTCTGAGCAACGTCCAGCGCACACTTCAGGTGTCCATCACAGAGTAATTGAGGTGGGCAAGTCTCCCCCTCACAGCATGTTGCAGATACCGCCAGCCCCCTTCCCATCTTGCCCTCTCCTCACTTGCTTCCCCCTGGTTCAGGGAGATATGAGGGCGGACAGTTCCTCAAAGTTCGTCAGGCTCTTCGGCACAACCTCCTCCGGGGGATATGCCTAGCTGCCAGCTCTCCCAGATCCTCTTGAAGAAGATCGCATTTCTCGTGACTGTGGCATTTCTATCAGATGAGGTTACCATTGATCCCTTTACTGCCACCACATCCATGGGGTTGGGCTCATAATGAACCAACAGCTTCCCTTTGCTCTCCTATTTCTCACGATCACCTCATCTCCCTCCACGAGCTGATGCAGCCTGAGTCCTCGTCTGATGTTCTCCCCTTCATTCCTGGCTCTTCTTTCCTCAGCCACTCTGTCATCCTTAATCACTGCTGTATACCGGTCCCCAGTGCCTGGCAGCAGACCTCTCGGGCATCTCTTGAACGTGGCCTCTGCCGGCGCAACCCCGGTTTAACAGTGGGGAGGTCGTCCGATACTCTTTCAAAAACTGATAGAGAGCCCTTTTGAGACACTGTTGTTGGCCATGGGCAGTGCGGAACACCTTATTGAGGGTCCTCATGAAGCGTTCCGCTTCTCCATTTGCCCTCGGCCAGATCAGCATTATCTTACAATGGTGGATTCCGTACTCCTTCATGAGCTGGCTGAAAGTCTCCCCATGAAATGCGGCCTGTTGGCATAGCACACCATCTGGGGCAGGCCGTGAGTGGCAAACACCTTTTCCAGTGCTGCTGCCACGTCATCAAATGCCACTGATTCCAGGAATTCTACTTCTGGGTACCTTGTCCATTGATCAACCACCACCAGAAAGGGCATGTCCCTTTCTGTTGAGACAAAGTCCATATGTACTGTCTCCTGACGGCTGTGTACTTCGGGGCATGGACTCGATCATGGGGTCTCTTTGTGCCAGGGCAGCTGCCTGACACCATATGCAGCCTGTTACAAAGGTTCCATGTCATTTAATCGCAGGATTCTTTTTGCCGGGTTTTTTACTGCGAATTTATTATCGAAAAAAACACACATTTTTAAAAAAATTATTTTTGGGGGTCCACCCCAACCCCCATTCCCTTTCAGTTTATATCTATTACCAAAAACCCACATCCCATATATATCATTTTTTAACCTCCCCCAAAAAAATGTGATGTTTTTTTCGATAAAAAGTTCACAGTAAAAAACCCTGCGAAAAAACGTCCCTCGATGAAAGGATGTTGTACTGTTACAAACGGTTCATAGTGATAATGTCGAAAAAAAAATGTCGAAAACAATAATGTCGAAATCCTATACATATAATGAAAAGAGTCAATTTTTAGAAAAAAAATGTCGAAAAAAAATGTCATTTAGCACTATCACTAAATACATGAACAAGAAGAGCTCCCCCAACACCCCCCTGCCAGTCCCCCCACCCCCACCACCCTCGCACCCCTCATACTCAACACATTTTAATTATATATTTTTTTATTTATTTATTCAATAAATAAATAAACAAGGAAAATATCATTTACTAGGGGGGTCCCCTCCAACCCCCCTCACCAAACACCCCCCTGCCACCCCCCCACCACCATCTCACCACTCATATTCAACACATTTTAATTATTTATTTATTTTTTTCTAAACATTCAAAAAAATGTTGAAAAAATTCGACATTATTGTTTTTCTACATTATTTTTTTCTACATTTTGTTTGGACATTTTGACTGTCGACATTATTGGATTCGACATTATCACTGACCACCGTTACAAACTCCTCCAACTTCCTTTCTAGATCCAGAAACCAGACTTTCAATATCAGATGGGCCTTCGTTTTGGCCATCCCCTGATGTCCCTGCAGGGCCAGCACAATCACCTGCTGGATCTTACTCACAGATGCCATCGGAGTTGCATTTTTTCTGGCACCCACGAATGGGCAATAACCGGGTCATGCCAAGCTCGGTGGACCCGGTAATTTCCCATTTGTGGATGCCGGAATCAAGGGCGTCTTGATCCCCATTCTGCCCCATAGGGCTGAATGGGTATGGGGGCGCTGGATGCACCGGCACATTCAGAGTTGTTACACCCACCAGGAAAAAAACAGGAAAAAACTGGCACGTGAGACGACACCCGCAAGCAGAGCTCGTAGTATGACGGTCCGGGAACTACAGCACCGGCATGCTTACCAGTACTCTAGTTCCCGGACCGCCATGCTCGTAATGAAGCCCAGTAGCTTTCCTTGTCAGGCTCCTTAATGGCTCAGACCACATGGCTAGATTCCTAATAAATCTCCTGCAGTACATTACCATCCCCAGGAAACAGCAGACCAATGTAACTTTCTCCGGGGGCCTGGCATCCATGATTTCCTTCACCTTTTCGGAGATCAGGAGACACTCATCCTTCCTTAAACAGAAAGCCAAACAAATCAATACTTGTCTTGAGAAATTCTCACTTCTCCTTATGCAGCGTGGGGCCTAGGGACTGGATGCGTTCAAGCGTCTTCACTATGCTTGCCATGTGTTTGACTTCAGACCCTGCGAACACCATAATGTCATTGCTATTGTTTATGACACCCTCCAAGTCTTCTAAAGCATCCCATATGATATTTTGAAAAACCTTGGCACCCGAAGACACACCAAAGCTGAGGCACTTGTATCTGTACATCCTTTGGTGGGTTGTGAAGGTGGTTATATACCAGGACTTGGGGTGCAACACAACCTGGTGGTACCCATGCCTTCAATCAAGCTCCGAAAAAAACCTGGCACCTTGCAACCCAGCGATGATAAAGTCAATTGTGGGGGGTAGATGTCTTTCCCTCTTTATCGCCTTGTTTGGCAGCCTCATGTCCCCACAGATTCTGACCGATTCAGGTTGCTTAGGCTTCCTCGCAATGACAATAGGTGACACCCAGTGCGTTGGCCCTTCCACCTTATCGATGAAGTACAGATTGATGTGATTCTCTGGTTCCTTACCCACAAGCTCTCTCCGGTGAAACAGAACTCTATGATGTTTCAGAGCAACTGGGCAAATCGATTTGTCTATATGCAGTCTAATCGGGTAACCCACCAGCTGACTAATTCCGATGAACACATCTGCAAATCTCTCAAGTATCGCCTGTACATCCTCGATGTTCACACTATAAGCAAAATTCACTATTCCAAGAGCCTCAGCTGCGGCCCAGCTAAACAGGGCATTGCCACAAAAAGCCTGCCCTTATTCGAACTGGATAGTATATATACACTAGTATATATACACGTGTTGAGGGCGGCCAAACAAGGCCACCACACCCATATATTCAAGGAATCATAAAGCTGATGCCACTCTTGTAAAGTTTAGCAAATTCATTTTAGTTTTACAAAAACAGGTGATTTAATATTTTTCGGAAGGACCTGGGACCCCTCTTTTGCTGCTCTGCAGGGCTCTGCTACGCTCTGCTGGGCCCTGCTAGGCTCTGCTGGGCCCTCGACACTCAGAAAAATACTTAGACAGCATACCATGAGACGGAGACAGGCTTTGTTCATGGACATCAGGTTTATTCATGCCAGACTGACACACACACTGCATTGTTGTCAAGTACAGGAACTCAGCCACCGTGCTGAAGATGGAGCTGTTTAAATACGTATTCTGAGAATGAGAGTCAGCAGCAAAGCTCTCCATTGGCATTAATCTCACACCTGGCGATTAGTCATTCTATGTTTAACCTTCAATTTGAGATACATTTTGGCACGCGCCACTGGATTTCCCGGTTCAGCGACCCTTATTTGGTCATGCAGCTGTGTCCTTTTGCTTACGAAACCCAGACACGGCATCATTAGCTGTCTGGTCTCAGGCTGCTATATGATTCCACGGGGAACATTGGCAAGATTAGGGCTCTGTGGCCTTGAAACATTTTGTACAGGAGGCTGACTCATTTCAACACTGTCTGCAAAGATGAGCTTCATTAAATACCTTGTATTGGTCATTAAAGGCAAGGTTTGAAAAGGGTTGGCTAGTATACAAAATAATGAATTATTTTATGTCTGGTCATATTTAAACACTTGGTTATTTTCTACCCGATTTTTATAGTACATTTCCATATCCTGCCCTTCTCGATACATCATTCATAATTTAAAGCATTTAACACATTTATGATTTTATAAAACACAACACAATTTAAAGCACTATGATTTCAGTATTTTGCATATTTGAAGGCCTTGCTCACCCCACATGGATTTCTATGCCTAGTTTAAGTGGGGGGGGCTGCATTCAGTTGTCGGTACCTCCTCTTTTTCTCGGTACCTCCTGTACAATACAGAGAATCAAACAAATCAATGCTCAACAGGACAAGAGATATAGCAACTATTTATTTATTTGAATTTATATAGTGCACAAGTGTCCTAGAGCATCGTGGCGCTGTTAAAGAAAGCCTAGCTTAGTTACATAAGTGCTTGAAAGACATGAGAACATACAAGTTGCCTAGCCCTGGTGTCAGGGTGGCTTACTTAATTGCATAAGAGCATAAGGATGTAGTCAAAGTAGATGGCACAAGCATGTTGCCTTGTACCGTGTTGCAGGGAGGTGGCATAAAGTTGCAAAGTCAAAATGGTGGCACAGAACATGATGCCTTGCACTAAGTTGCTGGGAGGCAGCTTGAAATGCATAGTCAAAATCAGTGACACAAAAAATGATGCCTTACCTAAGTTGCAGGGAGGCAGCTTGAAGTGCATAGTCAAAACCGGTGGCGCACAACATGATGCCTTACCCCAAGTTGCAGGGAGGCAGCATAAAATGCAAAGATCAGATCAATGGCACAAACCTGATGCCTAGCATCTATTACATGAAGCGGCATACGGGTGTGGCGGTCAGGTAGGTGGGTTTTAGTTAGGGAAGGGTGTGCAAGGGGTGACACAGAAGGTGGGGAAGTGGGCACATCAACAGGGCGACCATGGGGAGGATGAGGGAGTACAAAACATAACGGGTGACCATGGGGAGGGTGGGGGATACTAGAAACATCGGGCAACCATGAGGAGGGTGGGGGGGATACTAGAAACATTGGGCAACCATGGGGAGAGTGGGGAGTATACTTGAAACATCAGGTGACTGTGGGGAGGGTGGGGGGATACTAGAAACATCGGGCGACGAGGCGGAGGGTGAGGGGAGTACAAAGCATAGCAGGCAACAATAGGGAGGGTGTGGGGAATGCACAGTAGAACAACACATGGATTATACATAACTTCAGTGAATAGTCAGGACCAGTAATGAGGAACTTACAGAGCACAACAGTCAAGCATGGATATGCATGGAAACAAAGTCATAATAGACATGCTAAGGATTTGAAGAAGTAGAGAGAGGTCTAAGTAGCTTGAGCAAGGATAGGAGAGGAAGCACCAGCATTTGATACCTTAGAGTCTGGGGTAGAGTCTTGGGGGCCATCGGGTGTACTTGTGCATTGTTGTGTTTGGCAAGTTGTGGGGAGCAGGGGTCCAGGAATCAGTAACCAGGGTCGGCCAGGACAGCCCAAGACAGGCATTAGTCTTATACCACTGCCTTTGGCTAGTGCCGGCTCTGCCTCCCCTTTCCAGCCCCGGTGTCTGGGCTGGAGATGATAGTCGCTCCAGCCAATGGGCATCCCTGATGGTGCAGGGCAGTTGCAGGGCAAGATGTTCATGGCAGCAGGTCATCTCCCGCATGTCGTCCATCTTAGAGTGCACGAAACAGCATTCCATGCGAATGCAAACACATCACTCTCAAAGTGAAATGAAGGGTGACTGCTCTCCTGAGCAGGGGACGCGGAGTGTGGCCAAGAAAGGCAGTAGCCTTATGCTGCTGCCTTTGGCTAGTGCTGGCTCCGCTGCGGTTTTCCGGCTCCGGTGTCTGGGCTGGAGATGATGGTCTCTCTAGCCAGTGGGCAACCCTGTTGGTGCAGGGATGTTGCAGGGCAAGACGTCCAACTATACAAGTAGTTGATAAACTGAACGGAGATTGTAGTCAAAGATATTTAGTGTAAGACAGACATAAAACAATGCAGTCCCAAACAATCTTATGGATTTGTATGATTTGATTCATAAAAAAAGTTGATTTAAACAACTGAAGATGGTGGCAGTGTTTGCATTAAACACTGGGTGAAGAAATGTCGACACAGATGTGTTTTGGCCATGAGAAGTTGGTTTTAGTGTGCTTGGAGTTGGATGGCCTTCATCAGGACAAATGGAAAAGTATGGTGTTGGAGCAATGAATGTTTGGTCCTGTTTTGCTCTGCCTTCAAAAAGAACAGAGAAGAGTGTCTAAGGGTATGTGTGGTCATTTGGATCAGTAATTAAGTATTTTAATAAGGCACTTAATGCTACCTGTTTTGAAAGAGGCAACCCTCCCCCGTACAGGGGGTTGGTATTCTTACTGTGTTGAATTAGTTTGACATGGCCCAGTGGAAATCCACTTCAAACATTGTGGTAGGTTCCGACCAAGGTGCACCGTAGAAACTTCGAAGCTTGAACTTGTTAGTGCAGGTATTGCTGAAAGATAATGATAGTGTCCGCGGTTTGTCCAAAGTACACAAGTAATCCCCCAACAGTATTCGATTTAAATTGGGATGGTTCATGCGTGATGAGAACGATCATAAAATAATAATTAATGATCAATAAGTGCAAAGCCCATGGAGTGTACTGAGTCTAGGCATGCACTATGATGGGAAGGGTGTGCTGGCCATGTGCCTGAACCCAACAGAACCCCCCCACCGAGAGTAAAGAAGCGGGTGTCCAGGCGATGGTGGTTGTTTATAGTAATTTCACTGTATGGTATACATTTCAGAATAATCAGTTGATGTATAGTGCTTGTAGAAAATGCTTCGGTGTGAATAGTTAATGACCTTAGTATCGAGCGTGTAGGTTTCCTGTGGCACTGAGGCGTGAGCAATCTGTTGCTCACTACAAAAAGATCCCAGTGCCAATATGGCCTAAATAGGGCTGAGAACGGAATGATGCGCCTACACAGTTCTCCCGATACCGGCAGACAACTGCCGTGGAGCTGGGAGAATGATTGTGGACCGCGTGTGATCAGCGTCTATGTACATCATGTGTGTCTCCTGGGGCCTGGGCCCGTACCTATGTTGCGATCGAAATACAATCGAGATCTTACCTATGCACCGTAGATTAAGTGGATCCATGATTCTGCCTGCATACCCGAACTGCTATGGGCCATGTGCTCTAGCAATGAAAAAGCTGGGCTGTCTAAGCCTCGTATTCAAGAGTTACGATGTGTCCATAACCTAGGAAACACCAAAGCACTTGCTTAGCGGCCATGTTGGAAAGGTTTAGGAAGGGGCAAATAACAAAGTAGTTATTGGATGCACATGGGATATGGACCTAAAAATGGGACCCATAGGTTATAAAGTAAATATCTGTTTAAAACTGAAAATGTTTACCGCACTATAAATGCAAAGAAGAAAATTAGAGTGTGAGTGTGATGATTACGGTGATGCAGGGGGCCTGAACTCAACTAGTGTGGCTGCATGTCATTATACTGAGGTGTTAGTGATACCTTGGTGTCTCTGCACTCAATGCCTTGGTGGGTTGAAAAGGATTTATACTACATTAAGTATACATTTTGACAAACAAGCCACCTTGTCCAGATGGCATACACTGTATGCAGAAATATATAATAACAGGTATCACAATTATGTCCAGGACGATCTATGGAGAACGTTTTTCGTGACAACATACATTATTACAATGAAAGTTCTTCAGAAAAAAAAAATCTCGCTGCATGTGAGGGCGCTAAGGTCTTCGTGATGCCGTAATGCACCTACATTCAATACCCTATTGGATGGAAAAGGTGTGATATTATATTAGGTGCACATTTAAGACAAAAAATTACATTGTCCAGGTGTCATACCCAGTAACAGAAATGTGTTGAATAGTATACCAGAGCACACCTATTTATCTGTGTAATATCCCCATACAGAAGATACATTTAATCAAAGGATATGTGGTTATGTGGAGCCCGGCCCTTATTGTGATTGGGTGATATAGACCATCATGCCCCCATAAAGTGTTTCCATTCAACCATGATATTGAGGCTGTTTTTTACCATGCCCAGGCGGTGTATCCATTTTGCTTTAGTCTGGTCAAAGCTCTGTTTACATCTGGTTGATACCCGGCTCATTTTCAGGCTACCCTCGACCTACTCCTGTTCTCCTTCCCTCATCTCTGACTGGCTGCCATCCAGGAATAGTGTGCCACCAACGACCTCTGCCTTAATGCCACCCACTCCCTCCTTCCCTGCAGCTCTCCAGGCCGCCTCTTTGGCCCTCCTCCCACCTGCAAGGCTAAAAACCTTGGGGTCAACTTCAACTCTGCACTCTCCTTCTCCCCTCACATCTCTGACGTCTCTAAGAAGTCACACTATCAGATGCACCTCCTTAGAGGTATTCTTCCTTTCCTCTCCTTCCCCCAGAAGCTCACTGTCTCCAGAGCCCTGGTCCTCTCTAACCTGGACTATTGTAACAGCCTCTATCTAAATCTGTCTGCCTCCACTCTCCGCTCTCTGCAACTTATCCAGAACAGGACTGCGAGACTTGTCCTTGGCCTCTAGCCCAGGGATCGTATCTCTCCAGGACTGAAATCTCTGCACTGGCCTCCACTGGCTGCGAGGATTAAGTTCAAAACCCTCTGCAGTGTACACAAGGCCTTCTGGGATCTGGGGCCGCAATACCTTCAACTCTCTCTTCCTAAATAACTTCCTTCTCGAGCTCTTCGCTCATCTGCCTCCAACTCCCTCAGGGTCAGTTGCTTCTCCAAGCAACGAGTTGGTGGCAGATCACACTCTGCGGCAGGGGCCTCTCTCTGGAACAGCCTTCCTGCCTCCTTGAAACTCGAGGAATTCCTGACTGAAATTGCACTGGTTACCTGGTCACCCATTCTGATCTCTGGCCCAGGCCCTGTCATTTGCCCAACTGCACTGCCTCCCTGGCAACACTTGCACATGGGGACCGTTTTTCTGTATCCCTACAATCCCCCTACTAGCACTTATATCTGCACTTCCTTGCACATGCCGATAGCTGGCTGTTTTATTTATCTTATTTATTCCACTTTCCCATGTACTGCACTTTCCCTCTCCCTTCCCCCCGCGCACTTTTCCTTTCCCCCATCCCCTGCACTTGCGCGATTTGAATGACACCTGGCCTAGTAGGATCGTTGTCTGTCCTCCCTTTGTTCCCCCTTGCCTCGTCGCGCCTTGAAACACTTGTGTATAGGCGCGTTATAAATGCCATATCATATCATATCTCCCCCTCTTTTCTGTGGGTTTATCATCTGCAGAACAAAGCATGTTAGATCCGAATGGACGGCAGCATAATGTTCAACCATGGGTTTATCTGGAACTTAGTTTTTTATGCATGAACAGTGCACTGAAATCTGTTGCTTTACCGGTCTAATGGTTTTGACAATATGTAGCAAGCCACAAGGGCACTTGATGACATAGATCACCAATTTACTGTTGCAGTTGGTGTGTACTTGCAATTCCCAATGAACATGTTGTTGTGCTCAAACACCTTCTTTGTATCTGTGAAATGACACCCCACACATTGGCCACATTTATAGTGACCCCTGACGGGTGCGAGCCCCCACAGGGTTCCTGTTGTGGGTGCCTTGGTAGGTTCAAGATAAGTGTGCACTAGTCTCTCTCTGAGGTTGTGGCTTTTCTTAAACACGAAACAAGTTTTTTTGGCTAGGCTCCTTGCATTCTTGATTAGGGCCAATGTTTATCTATGGTACTTTTGATCACATTACTCAATTACTCAGAGGGTTGTACGTGGTCACACATACCAATCTCCCCAATGGTTTGTATATTTTTTTTGTGAGGCAAGTTTCCCTGCAGGTGTTTGCTGCTTTCTTTCTGGAGGTCCATATGGATTTCTTCGGATAACTCCTATCCAGATCCTGAGCAGGGCCATCTTAAACCCTTTTGGGGCCCTGGGCACGGTCATCTTTGGGGCCCCTCTCCACCAAACCAAAGGAATTAAGGGATGAAGAATATTGGTCACGCCCCCCCACCCCCACCCATCGTGCTCACAACCTATAGGTTGATATGCTGTGTCGCAGCACAATAAGCACGTTTACTCCCTTTAAGTCCCCTTACCCTCTTCATTCAGAATGATAAATAAGTAACATTTGAAGACCAACATTAGCAGTCTACGAAGAGGTTACTGTTCTAGTACATACAGGATACTTTTGTATCAATAACATATCCAGGAAGGTATGCAGCCTGTAGTATTAATGCAGGACCATATGTAAACGGTACATGTAACCCATAGTAGACAGAGAACTCACATTAGCTGCCTCACAGAATGCAAAAGTGCTCATGCACAGCTAGAGACCACTAATTGGAAGTAAGGAGAACGCTACACATAGCGTAGCATGGATAGTGGAAGCAGATTAGAAGCTACCAGGAAGGTGTCTTTATCCAGACAGACTGAGATTAGAAGTGGGATATAGTGATACCATTAGATATCAAAGGAACACACTCTTGTTTTGTGCAATATAAATATGTTCACTATTAACACAGTGAATCCATGAATAAGGCTTTTATGATGATCAGAAATCACTCTGACGGGCTGACAATTTTGAAAGGTTTAGAGACTGGTAATATTGAGAGGTTAGGCAATACAAGATGAAATGAGATGCCCAGGATCACACATTGGTAAAGGGGTGAAGCTGGGAGTTGTGCCAACTCTGCAATTTCTGCATTTGAACACTTTCTTTTCCAGTTCTTACCATGAACTAAAACAATCTCATTTTATTTAAAAAAACGAACTTGGAAAATACATAAATCACATTACCAAACATAACTATTTTTAAAAAAAATATTATAGAAGGGTCTTATGCAAAATAGGAATGATTCTAGCTTCATTCTCTCCATCATCAAGGGAAGTATACAAGAACCAGCATACCAATCAATGTGATATAACACATTTTATCTGGGTTTGTCTTTTGTGTTTTTAAAACTTTAAATGCTTCCAAAACAATGGCTTGTGACATTTTCATTTATAAACATGCATAAAAACCTTTGACTTTTACCAAAAAGCAAACTGTTTCTTTTTTTTTGTCAAAGAAGCAGACCTTAAAATATGCTTGCATGAGGCCTGAAACATATGGTCCTCTCTCTGTCTACCATCCCTTCCACCCAAATGGCCTACATAAGAAGAAAGATCAAGTAATGGGCTAAATGATACTAGCAGCATGCAAGAGAAGGCAAACCTCACAGAAGAAGCACAGAAATGTAAGATATATTAGATGGTTTGACCAGGATCACTGTATCGTCTACTGGCAAATCCAGGATACAAACATGAACGTTTTTGTTCCATAGTCTTGAAATTGAATACTTATCACCTCTTGGTCTAACGGTTTATGCCATAGTTGGAGGCGATTGCCTAGGTTTTACAACACCCCATCTGAACAAACCAATTTCTAGACCTTCACAATACGGATGATATGTTCCTTTTTATAGCAACCCCTATCTTGTGCAGGTACATTGCAGATAATAGCAGATGTTCTGCAAAACCAAGTACATATGCAGGAAGGTTTAGAAACTTCAGACATAGGAAAGGCTTGGCTAAACTTGCTGTAATGTGATATTCTAATTGTGCATATTAACCCATATCTCTACAATGAGTGCTTCACACACTGATCTAACTTCTGAAACATTGGGGCACTCAATTTATCAATATGCATTTTACCATTGCCTTTTGCACACGATCAACATAATTCCCACAGGAAGGAAAGAATGCTACAGAGTTGTGCAATAAGGAACACACAAGCTATGTATACCACAGCGAACACAGAAAGCAATACATGATAAATTGATAAGACAGAATGTACTTGTCAAAACAGAAAGGAAATGAGTTTAGAGCCTCAGCAAAACCCTATAGAATATCCTGACGTGTGCTATTTAAGACTGGTGAACAATAGAATCTTACTTCAGATTAGCTGGCCTTGTGGGCCCCCCTTCCAAGGTGGGGGCCCTGGGCAAGTGCCCCTTTTGCCCTCCCATAGAAACGTCTCTGATCCTGAGGAACTGTCCGTATGGAAGTTTGTATTTTAGACCTGCCATATGGCAGCTGAAGAAATGCAATAAGCTATTCCAGTTCATAGCCTTCCGTAACAACTCAATCTTGAGGATGGAGCCTGTTCTGTATATGTGGAGGTCCAGGAAGTCAACTGAGTGAAAGTCCCACTGGATAGTAAACTTGATATGTCTATTGCACATGTTCAACCATTGATGAAAAAGGCATTGCTCTGCGGACGAGCCACCGTAAATCAGGAGTACATCATCAATATAACGGCACCACACCAGTATGTTGTCCCTAATAGGGTTGGTGTTGGAATAGATGTGGTCAAGTTCATATTGAGCCATGTATAAATTGGCCACGCCTGGCACAAAGGTAGCCCCCGTACACACGCCTTTTGTCTGTTTGCATAGTTGGTCTTTGAACAGAAAGACATTTTCAGACATGGTTAATCTGACACATTCCAAGATAAAAAGCATTGGTACAGTTAACTTATCTTGTCTGGAAGCCAAAACCATTCTCAGTGCTTCCAGACCTTCTTGTTGCGGGATTGAAGTGTATAAAGCATCGTTGGGGGGGGTATCCACGTACTGGACCTTAAGGGTGGTCTAGTACCCAAACCTTCCCTTGGTTATCATGTTTTCACATTAGGATTTGGGCATTTTTATTTGAAATAGTTTCTTAAAAAACAGAGGTTTTGGAAAAAGTGAAGCAATATTGACTTTATTAGGTTTCCCTTGAGGGCAGGTTTTTCTTAAAAGACCCCCACTGATGCCTAGTTGCTGTCTTTACTAGGAGGTAAAGACAGCAACTAGGCATCAGTGGAGGTCTTTTAAGAAAAACCTGCCCTCAAGTGTATAAAGCCTCAGCATCGAGGGTAGCAAGAATGAAGTCTTTTGGTAGATTGATGTTTTTTAAGATGTTCAGTGTGTCCGTAGTGTCTTTTATATAACATTTCATTTTTGCCACAACCGTTTAAAGAAGAAATCTGTATACAACCACAATGGTTCAAGAAGAGAGTCACATGCCGAGACTATCGGTCGTCCAGGGGGGTTTGTTGGATTTTTGTGGACCTTGGGAAGTATGTAAAAAGCTGTGTTTCTGGCGTGTGTCTTGTTAAGGAAAGTTCTTTTATCCTCACATATCCAGCCTTCTTCCTCTATGTGTCGTGTCCAACTCTTGATCTTATCTTGGAGCCTTATGTTGGGATCATGACTCAACTTCACAGAGGGTTGCCTCTTTCAAAATAAGTAGCATTAGGTGCCTTACTAAAATACGTAATTACTGATCCAAACGACTACACGTACCCTTGCACACTCTTCTCTGTTCTTTTCATAGGCAGAGCAAAACAGGACCATACATTCATTGCTCCACCACCATACTCTTCCATTTGTCCTGATGAAGGCCATCCAACTCCAAGCACACATAAGGCAGCTTCTCATGGCCAGAACACATCTGTGTCGACATTTATTCCCTCACTGTTTAATGCCAACACTGCCACCATCTTCAGTTGTTTAAATCAACTTTTTTAATGAATCAGATTGTACGATCCCACAAAATTGTTTGGGACTGCATTGTTTAATGTCTTTCTTACAATAAATGCCTTTGACTACTATGTCCGTTCAGTTTACCAACTACTTGTATAGTTGCTCTATCTCTTGTCCTTTTGAACATTGATTTGTTTTATTCTCTCTATTAAATCACCTTTTTTTAAAAACTAAAATTCATTCACAAGAGTGGCATCAGCTTTATGATTCTTTGAATATATGGTTGTGGTGACCTTGTTTGGCTGTGCTGATCAAGTGTATATATACTATTTGACTTACCTGGACAGATCAGGGAATTGCCAGGAGCCCTCTTGATCGAACTGGAGCCATGTTCTAACAGTGACACAAAATCACCCATCATTGGGATTGGTTGAACACCTTCGAACGTCGAAAATACGTGTCTTCGGGTGCTTCAGCGCAGGGGGATCCCTCGTAGCGTCATAGTGGATTTACGCCATGACATTGACCGAAGCACCTGTGTCCACCAAAACTGGAACCGGTGACCCATCAACTTGTACCATGCACTTCGGCTGTCTCCTGGCCTTCATCTTGAACACACTCAGACTGGAAAAGACGAAAATGTTCTCCTCATTGTCCCTCCTCTTCCTGGTCTACGAGGGCCACATTCGGCGGGCGCTGCTGTCTGAAGAATTCTGCCCTGACGGATCTCTCTGAATTACCACTGGCAGGGGGCACGACACATTTGTGCATAGTGTTAAACATTACCACACCTTCCACATGCCTTCCCCTTCGCCGTGCTTTCAGACGGGTGTGGAAGGTCATATGCACACTCGAGGCATGACTCAGGTGATTTTGCATCTCTATCTCTCTCTTGATGGTGCTATGGCCAGCTGGGCCCCTCTCGCCCATTGGTCTCGACCCACTGCACATTCCTCTTCACTCTTGATCGTGCAAATTGTAGCTTCCATCTTAGAAGTACATGTTTCCGCCACCTCATGCGATCTTCCCAATTCAAGGATTCGGGCTAATGTCACTCCCAGCTCCTGTAGCACTTGTCGACATAGCTTGCCAGATGCACACCCTTGGATCAATTGGTTGTGGATCTTGCCTTCCTCATTGTCCCATGCACATGTTACCGACAGGCGCCAGAGCCGGCCAGGAAACGTGCTGAGGGACTCATCGTCCTTTTGCTTTGCACCGCACATCACAAACCTCTGATAATCTATGTTTGCAAGTGGCAAGAAATGTTCCCTCAGCGCATTCTTCGCAACAGCGTAAGACTCATCTACAGGTTGTAACGTTTTGAAGATCTGATGGACAGTAGGACCAGCCGCATATATGAGGGTCACCACTTTGCTTTCATTGTCCATCTCCCCTGTGGCCTTAAAATACATATGAAGGTGGTTGATCCACAAGTTCCACCTCGGTCCCAAGCTGGATGGCATACTTGAGACATTAAACTTCAGCATAGGGGCAAACTAACATTGCTGGCGCGGCACTCTTGCTCTCACCTGGGTGACCGCACCAGCAGCATCCTCCCCTCCTTGATCGTCCTGCATGATTACAGCACCGGCAGGCAGAGACGGGCATTGGGCACACAGGCCTTTACTTTTGACACATGGCGCAAACCAGCTCCACACATGGGCGCATTAGCACCCCCTTTATGACAGGGGCTGCAAACCAGGAAAGTACATGTGTCCCCTGAAGTCCACCTGGTTG
Organism: Ambystoma mexicanum; assembly: GCF_040938575.1. Taxonomy (NCBI): domain Eukaryota; kingdom Metazoa; phylum Chordata; class Amphibia; order Caudata; family Ambystomatidae; genus Ambystoma; species Ambystoma mexicanum. Next base: position 733,972,925 of record NC_090928.1, read on the forward strand.
GTCAGGCCCTCCCCCACATGGGACAGATGAGAGAACGAAAACAAATATGGGAAGCACAGAAAAATAAAGGGAGAAAACCTCTCCCTCCTTCCTCTTCCCCAGACATTCACTGTTATACTTGGTGGAGGGTACTATGAAGGCCAAGAAAAACAAACTGTGGAGTCTGCTTCTCTATATTTCTTTCTTTTTTTTTTTCAAAGACAAAAAGAACTGTTGCTGCATCTGTGGATGCTCCATCCAAAGATTGAACGGGGAGGCGCACAAGCACTCCACTAGGGAGCTGCTACCTCCACAAGCATGAAGAACAAGATGCCTCTCACCATGACGCACGTGTTGGCTCCTCAGCCGGTGATGTTGCCAGTAAAAGCATGAGCTCTGAGTCACCAGCACCGTGCCCTAACATGGGGTCAGTGTGACAGATGTAGACCTCCTCCTCGCCAATGTCGAAGGTGCCCCATACGGCCTGGTCCACCACAAGCCCCCCCAGCCCAACAGACTACACAAGACAAGCTGCTCTCTGTTCAGGTTCCGCGCATGCTCTGGTGCATCGTGGCAATGCCCTGTTTACTCACACACGACAGAGCTACGACACTCCATTGCATGTGTTACCTTAAAGCAACATGCCACACCTCCCTCATAGGAGGCACAAAGGGGGCCTCATCATGTTCTTTTCAGATGTTTTGGACAACAACCGTAGAACCAAAGGTTGAAGACACTCAAAGTCCAACCTCAAATTACAACCAAGTTGTGGTATCACAGTAACATTGACAGTGATTAAAGCATCCAGAACCAGCACAAGAGGCCTGACCTTTGCCCTACTAACACATCATGTCTGGATTGTGAAGTATTGACAGTTAATTTTATCACCCAAATGAAATCACTAGACTTTTCACTGAAAAAATGTTTCTTTCAAGAAGCACCTTATGGAAAGAGGCGTCACTCATCCAAGAATGGAAGCTGGGATTCTGTCAGCAGAATGCATCCCGCAACGAAAGTGCATACATTTTTCCAGAGACACCATCTCAATTAGTAATTATTTGCTAGACTTCACACCACATGTGTGGTCCCTCCCTTCCTCCCACGGGTGATCAAAGTGACCCCCTAAGCATGACTCTATTCTTCCCAAGACCCACCTGCAGCTCTCTAGCTAATAGCAAACTGCACAGATTACCCAATTAGGCCTCATGCTATTCTCGCTCCCAGCCATTCATATTTGTGTCCCCTTCTTCCATCCTCCTATGAAGTGAGAAAACACTGAGACAGCCAACAGGACAGAATGCACCCTAATGAATAGTCATGGGTGACTTCTATTACTCTCTCACATGGAGCCAGCACATGATACTGCACCTGCATCATGCCCTCCACTTCTTCACACCAGTCTCAAAGGTTTTTACCTCTATGTTGTCATTCCCAGACCACATAACTCGTCAAAGAAAGATCAGATGTTCATTGCAGCAAGCCACAAACAGAACCCCTCCATCTAACAATGCCGTGAAGAATATGATATTATCAAGAGCATTAATAGTGCACTAAGGCTTGGTGTCTTAGAGTAATAATTGGCTCAAATACCAATACCACATGGAATACACCCAAATTATACATGTTCATTCAGTCCTCCATGATCTGTAAACCATTTATATATACACTTGTACTTCATATTTACTAAACTTTGCAATAGAATGTTCTTCTATGTGTTCCACCCAACCAATCTATTCTTCACATAAACCCCATAGAAATATATATATTTATATATATATATATATATATATATATATATATATATATATATATATATATATATATATATATATATATATATATATTCCATCGTTGTCATGTTACACATGTGTATATTGAAGGCAGGTTCCACTGAACCAATCATATGCAACATTTTGAGGTTCAGAAGAAATACTCATATATGTTAGGGAGATGTATCACTTTTATGCATCATCCCCTCTCCTAATGAGACCCCCCACAGTTTTTGCTGGACTTCTGGACTTTTTTCTTTATATACTGAATGGGTGGAGCCTTTTTCCACTCATTCATTCTTATTTGCTTTGACTTTTGGAACTCTGTTCTCTGTGTTTTACCTTTACTATGGAGTCTACCTTCCTTCATATCTCTTTAAGGGATCTGTGCTTTACTTTTGCAGCCCACAGCACCCTATGTGCAGTTTTGCTGGGACACATGGGGTCCTCCTTTGAGATTCTGTCACTATCATTCAGTAACTACAGTTCTCAAAGATAGAGGGATACTTTGTATCCTTCCTAAAACTTTATACAATGAGTGATAACCACACCCCCACCCTATGTGGTGTGTTAAGAAGATACCTAGCATCCCCCTTCTCCCTTCTCCTGTGACTTTTTAGTCACATAGACAACCTTCTAGTTATGGTTGGTGGCAGTGCACATGTTTTACCAACTACTGTGCTATTTGTCACCGTAGACTGTATCTACAGTCCCTGTTGTGCATAGTAGGGTCACTTATGTCCTAACATGATGGCTGCTTTCGTTTTTAGCCATTTCTAGCATGGTTGTTCTTTGTTAGCCCTTCTTCTACCATTCTGGGAGCGGGAGGTATGTGTGTGTGTTTTGTCTTTGGCGGGAATACTTGTGTGTCCCCGCCTACGCTCCAGTGTGTCTAGGAAGGCAGGAAGTAGGGGAGGAGTTTGTCACTCCCCTGCTCTTTGTTTCCCTAAGTGCCTGAATGGAACCAGCTCCCACTGGGGATCTGGCTGCCCTGATTGAACAGCCACCTGCCCCTTTATGTAAACTGCTGAGAGAGATTGCTGTAACGCTCACCTGATTCCCACGGAGGCGCAGGTCTGGCTTCGAGTGCTGATGCTTCTTCAATGGTGAAGCGCAGGACTCTGAGGATGGACAGGAAGGGCCCTCTACTCTGGCTTCTCCGGCTTGCAGGAATATTCCCCTGTGCGTGAAAAGGGAGTATTACCTACTGACTGAGTTATGCACAAGCCTCCCACTCTCTTCCAACCCTCCACGATACCCTTCCACGATTCCCCGTGAAGTCTCACCTTAGGGTCAGGAAGGATGAGCTCTCCTTCCTGCTTCTGATGCAGGGGCGCGTTGAAACCCAGTTACTTCACTGGATTGAGGATTGATGGGAGTTCAGGTAAGCTTGACTATTCAGGTAAGGCTCTGTAAAAGTTCAGTTGCAAGTTCAAAAGTCCAAGCTTAATAATAATGTTCATTGTCTTTTTGCAGCAAGCGCTAATGTTTATGTCTTTTTTCCCCTTAGGGGCCGGGGTTCGGAATGCCGGAGATATGGCGCCGACCCGAAGTGAAATGTGCAGTTACTGTTCCAGTAAATGGCAGGTTAGTTCTGGATGAGCGCTCGGGAACTGTCTTTTCATATGCTCATTCAATGTCTTTGTCTTTTTTCCCCATAGGGGCCGGGGTCCGGAAAATGCCTGGAAGCGGCAAGACCCGAAATGAAATGGGAATGACCCAACAGGTAAGTCTTATTCCCTTCCTTCTCTCACCTCCTATTCTTGTCTTTTTCTCTAGGCTCTGGGAAGTGGCTGTGTATCCGGATGATCGCTGCTGAAGATGGAGGAACCCAGGAAAGGTGAGTGAAATGCAGCGCTGCAGCGATCGTAACGAAATGCTTTTAATAATAATGTCTTCCTTTTCAGGATCGTCGGTGATGTCTCCGTGGTGCAGATTTAGCTGGTAAGGGCTCTTGTCTCCCTTTGCAGGTGACCCAGGATGCTGACATGCGTGGCTGAAGTCCAGATGCAGGAGCTGACACGGTGAGCGTCCAGCTGCGAGGAGCAGAACAACGCGAAGCGTGAGTTGCTGATCGGGTGTGGTTTAAATAGCTTTGGAAGAAGTTCCAAAAGTGTATCCTTCCTCCGATCAGGTATGTATCCTTCCCCGACCACACCCGGGTGGAAAGTAATCCCACAGGTAAAGTAGTTCCATTCAGGCCTCAAGAGGGCCTGGATGTGGCAGCATGGTCTGCATCAGGTAAGTTCACATTAAAACACTTAAACACATGTCTAGCTTTATGAGCCTGGCGCCTAAGGCGCCAGGACAGGGGTCCAACATGAGCCTGGTGCCTAAGGCGCCAGGACTGCGTCCAAAGGGCCCCAGCTTGGGCCCGCTGGCACTCCCCTGGGGGAAATGATGCCTGCCTCTGGGGTTGCTGGGTCGGACCTGGCTCCTTGGAGGTAGGCATCATGACAGTACCCCCCCTCAAGGCCCCTCCCAAGGTTCTTCCCTCCGGGGGTTTTGGCTTGTTCGTAAATCTCCGGTGAAACCTTTGTACTAATCGAGGTGCGTGGACATGGTTACTAGGCTCCCACGATCTCTCCTGAGGTCCATATCCCTTCCAGTCAACAAGATAGAAGAGTTTCGACTTAACTACCTTGGAGTCTAATTCTAATTCCCCTTCAATTTGAACTGGATCTGGAGGCTTGGACAATCGGGTTCCTGGTTGTACGGGTTTCAAAAGTGATGCATGAAAAACTGGATGTATACGCATGTTGGACGGTAGATCCAGTTTAAAGGCCACTGGGTTGATTATAGCCTTGATGGGATAAGGTCCTATGAATCTGGGATTGAAGGTTCGCGGGCCCTTGAGGGATAAGTGTTTAGTTGCTAGCCATACCTGGTCTCCTACTTGGTAAGGCAGAGTTTTACTCCGGTGCAAATCTGCGTTTTCTTTATACTTTTTCTTGGCTTGCTGTAAATGAGTTGCAGCTTCTTTGAAAGCTCGGGTTATTGTGGAATGCAGATGATTTACTGCGGGCATTTCCAGGGTCAGAGGTGGATCTAGGTCAGAGGTCCGAGGATGGTGACCATACAAAGTATAAAAGGGGGTTTGTCCGGTTCCGGAATGCACTGAATTGTTGTATGCATATTCTGCGATCCAAAGGATGTCTTTCCAATTTAACTCGGATTGGTGTAACATGCACCGAAGATATTGCTCGAGAGTCTGATTGGTTCTCTCGGTTTGTCCGTCGGTCTGGGGGTGGTGGCTGGTGGATAACCGCACATCTATTTGTGCTAGTTGGCAACACTTCTTCCAAAAATGGGAGATAAATTGACTTCCACGATCCGAGACTAATATGGAAGGGAAACCATGTATGCAAACTACATTCTCCAGGAATTCCTTGGCCAAGGTGGAAGCAGAAGGCAAACCCTTTAAAGGGATAAAGTGGGCCATTTTGGTGAATAGGTCCACAATTACAAGGATTGTGTTGTAACCAGCACAAGGCGGCAGGTCGGTTATAAAGTCCATTGACAGGGTGTGCCATGGCGCCGGTGGAATATCCAAGGGTTGAAGTAGGCCGGCTGGCCTTTTCTTTTGAGCCTTGTTTTGGGCGCAAATTCCGCAAGACAGAACAAAAGACTTTATGTCTTTTCTCCAAGAAGGCCACCAGAAGTGACGTTTAATTTTTTCCTCCGTTTTAGCGATACCAGGATGTCCTTCCATTAAAGATTCATGATGATGGGCAATAACAAGTTCCTGCAATTCTTTACTTGGCAGAAACAACCGCTCCTGGAAGTAGGGTAAGTCATCCTTAACGGTGTAATGAGGACCCTTCTGACTCCATTCCAGTAAGGTTGAAGAGTCTAGAAGTTGTTTTACTTGCGTTTGGATGTCCTCAATAGTGTGCAATGAGATTAAGCCTAAGATTCTTTGCTCAGGTATGATGGGCACAGGTTCTAAGCTCGAATTAGGTTCTTCCATGCCAATCCGGGATAAGGCGTCCGCTTTTCCATTCTTGCAGCCAGGGTGATAGGTAATTACAAAATCAAATTCCGCAAAGAATAGAGCCCAGCAGAGTTGTCGTGAAGATTGAGCTTTGGCCGTTTTTAAATACTGTAAGTTTCTGTGGTCCGTAATTACGGTGATGGTGTGTCTTGCCCCGAGAAGGTAGTGACGCCAGGCCTTGAAAGCAGATTTGATGGCCAGTAACTCTTTATCGGTAATTGCGTAGTTGATTTCAGGAGGAGAACATTTTCTGGACCAAAAGGCCACTGGGTGTAGTTGGTTAGTTTTTGGGTCTCTTTGCGACAGGACAGCTCCCATGGCCAAACTGGATGCATTGGTTTCCACTATGTATGGGAGATCTGGGTGCGGGTGCTTCAATACAGGTGCAGAGGTGAATTTGGTTTTCAGGTCCTGGAAGGCTTGTTCGGCCTCAAGAGTCCATTCGAAGCGTTTGTTTTTCTTTAGGAGAGCAGTGATGGGTTGGACTGTTCGGGAAAATTCCGGGATGAATCTTCGATAGAAATTGGCAAAGCCGAGCATGCTCTGAACTCCCTTCACCGAGCTTGGAGAAGGCCATTTGAGGATGGCGTCCACCTTTCGCGAGTCCATTCGGACTCCTTGAGGTGTCAGGATGAATCAGAGAAACTCAACTTCTGTGGTATGAAAAACGCATTTTTCGAGTTTTGCAAATAGTCTGTGCTGGCGCAGTTTCTCAAGAACTGCCCTAACATGTTTTCTGTGATCAGATTCTGAAGAAGAGTACACCAGGATGTCGTCAATGTAAACAATGACACAGACATCGATAAGTTCCCGAAGAACATCATTCATAAAGTACTGAAAGGCGGAAGGTGCATTGCACAAACCGAAGGGCATCACCTGATATTCGAAGAGCCCAAACTTGGTGCGGAATGCAGTCTTCCATTCGTCGCCTTCTTTTATGCGTACCAGGTGATAAGCTCCTCGGAGATCTAACTTGGTGTACACACAAGCGTCTTTCACCTGGTCAATAAGCTCAGGGATCAAGGGCAGAGGATAACGATTCTTAATCATTATTTGATTTAGGGCGCGATAGTCTATACACGTTCTAAGGTCGCCTTCTTTTTTCGGCACGAAGAACAGAGCTGAAGAGACAGGAGACTTGGACGGGCGAATAAAACCATTGGCTAGGTACTGATCTAAATACTGACGCAAATACAGGTTCTCAGGTTCCGTAAGAGCATAAATCCTACTACAAGGTAGTTGAGCATTGGGTACCAGATCGATTTGGCAATCATAAGACCGATGGGGAGGTAACGTGTTAGCCTGTTCTTTCTGAAAAACGTCTTGGAATTCTTGGTATTCTGACGGTAGCTGTACAGGGTGGAAGTTGCTGAGGCTAGACCCATAGCTGGATTTCTTGGATAACAAGTTGGTTCACAATCAGGAAAACTTATCTTCTTTGCTCGCCAGTCAATTCTGGGATTATGTGTTTCTAACCAAGGAATTCCAAGAATTACTTGAAATTGTGGGGCCTTGATCACATCAAACACGATTGCTTCCCGATGTCCATCCTGACCCACCAGTGTCACTTCAACAGTGGAATGCGTTGCAGGCCTTGAGGCTATTTCGGTTCCATCTACTGTAGTAATGACATCTTGGGTTACTTTCAGGTGGAGAGGAAGCTTAATCCTGGAAGCCAATTCGCGGTCTATGTAATTTCCAATAGCTCCACTGTCGATGTATGCTTTTATAGCATGCAACTGCTGAGGCTGTTTTGGGTCCACGAGCACCATTGGCATGACAAAATGCGAGGTCAAAGAGTTAGTTTTGAAGCTCGGCAAGCGGACCCCTACGCTTGCCGGGCTAGGTCGTTTCCCGAATCAGGTGTCACTAATTCGTTATCAGTAGCTCCAACCACCTTCTTAAGTGGTTTAACTGGACAATTTCGAAGAAAGTGACCGGAAGTCCCGCAATACAGACAGAGTTGCATTTGCCGCCTTCTCTCTCGTTCTTTCTGCGTTAATGGTCCTTTAACACCACCGATTTGCATAGGTTCAGATACGTCGGTACTCTTGGAGTTAGCGTGGGTTTTGATCGGTGCTCGGTTTTCATACTTGAACCGATCTGCTTTTCTATTTTGAAGTCTGTGATCAAGTTGAACCACTAAGTCAATGTAGTCTGCGCAGACCTAGGGTGGGTTTACTATCTGAGCTAGAACATCCTGAAGCTCTCCGCGCAGGCCTCGATGAAACAATGTGATCCTTTTGCTTTCTGGCCATCCAGTTTCCACAACCAGTCTGTTAAAGGTGGCTATGTAGGACAGAAGATCCTGATTACCTTGTCGTAAGGATAGCAGTTCGTTATCAAGGGCCTGTCCTTGAGAGTGTCGAGCGAACAATCTTTCCATGCTGGCCTGGAAGCCCTGAAAATTCTGGAGAATGGGATCATCCTGATTTACCAATGGAATAGACCAATCGGCAGCACTGCCACTGAGGTAAGATAGTATAAAGGCTACCTTGGTCTGGTCGTTAGGGAAGGCTCCGGGTCTGCATAGAAAGTGTAAACGACATTGGTTCATAAAGACGGCATATTTCTTGGGATCCCCCGCAAAACGTTCAGGCGGGGCCAAAGGCATGTGTCCAGGTAGATTAATTTGTACCCGGTTACTCAAACCCATTGATGTGGAAATGTCCCCGGAATTAGGTAAAGGAGTGTGCCCTGCCTGGGCCTGTAATAACCTTTTGGCTAGGTCATCTGTTCTTTCCTTGGATAAGATCAATTCTCTTTTGAGAGCGTTAGTCTCCTGGTGGGCTGAGTGCACCTCTGCCCGTAATTCCCCCAAAAGCTGGGCCAGCTGGTCAGTCTCGGAAGTCTCCATAGCGCCCGGGTGGGAAATTGTGGGTAGGCTTTGCGTTCTGTAACGCTCACCTGATTCCCACGGAGGCGCAGGTCTGGCTTCGAGTGCTGATGCTTCTTCAATGGTGAAGCGCAGGACTTTGAAGATGGACAGGAAGGGCCCTCTACTCTGGCTTCTCCGGCTTGCAGGAATATTCCCCTGTGCGTGAAAAGGGAGTATTACCTACTGACTGAGTTATGCACAAGCCTCCCACTCTCTTCCAACCCTCCACGATACCCTTCCACGATTCCCCGTGAAGTCTCACCTTAGGGTCAGGAAGGATGAGCTCTCCATCCTGCTTCTGATGCAGGGGCGCGTTGAAACCCAGTTACTTCACTGGATTGAGGATTGATGGGAGTTCAGGTAAGCTTGACTATTCAGGTAAGGCTCTGTAAAAGTTCAGTTGCAAGTTCAAAAGTCCAAGCTTAATAATAATGTTCATTGTCTTTTTGCAGAAAGCGCTAATGCTTATGTCTTTTTTCCCCTTAGGGGCCGGGGTTCGGAATGCCGGAGATATGGCGCCGACCCGAAGTGAAACGTGCAGTTACTGTTCCAGTAAATGGCAGGTTAGTTCTGGATGAGCGCTCGGGAACTGTCTTTTCATATGCTCATTCAATGTCTTTGTCTTTTTTCCCCATAGGGGCCGGGGCCCGGAAAATGCCTGGAAGCGGCAAGACCCGAAATGAAATGGGAATGACCCAACAGGTAAGTCTTATTCCCTTCCTTCTCTCACCTCCTATTCTTGTCTTTTTCTCTAGGCTCTGGGAAGTGGCTGTGTATCCGGATGATCGCTGCTGAAGATGGAGGAACCCAGGAAAGGTGAGTGAAATGCAGCGCTGCAGCGATCGTAACGAAATGCTTTTAAAAATAATGTCTTCCCTTTCAGGATCGTCGGTGATGTCTCCGTGGTGCAGATTTAGCTGGTAAGGTCTCTTGTCTCCCTTTGCAGGTGACCGAGGATGCTGACATGCGTGGCTGAAGTCCAGATGCAGGAGCTGACACGGTGAGCGTCCAGCTGCGAGGAGCAGAACAACGCGAAGCGTGAGTTGCTGATCGGGTGTGGTTTAAATAGCTTTGGAAGAAGTTCCAAAAGTGTATCCTTCCTCCGATCAGGTATGTATCCTTCCCCGACCACACTCGGGTGGAAAGTAATCCCACAGGTAAAGTAGTTCCATTCAGGCCTCAAGAGGGCCTGGATGTGGCAGCATGGTCTGCATCAGGTAAGTGCACATTAAAACACTTAAACACATGTCTAGCTTTATGAGCCTGGCGCCTAAGGCGCCAGGACAGGGGTCCAACATGAGCCTGGCGCCTAAGGCGCCAGGACTGCGTCCAAAGGGCCCCAGCTTGGGCCCGCTGGCACTCCCCTGGGGGAAATGATGCCTGCCTCTGGGGTTGCCGGGTCGGACCTGGCTCCTTGGAGGTAGGCATCATGACAATTGCAGAGGAGTGTGTACTGAAACTGAATGAAAGGTGAGGTTCCTGAGGTGAAAGTCAAGTCGACCACTGGAAACTGAAGTAACCGAATAAGAAGATGACCACAGACGCCTGCAGACTCTTTTCAACACTGTGAAGCGACCACTGTTGTCCTGACCACGTTTTCTATGTGATAGGGGAATCATTGAAGAGGATGACTCCTTCCCTTTGGCTGATGGGACCAACCAGCTCTGAGACGAACCACAATCTGAGCCATCTCCCAAAGTGCTGTGCCTTTCCAGTGCTGCAGACAGTGAATACCATGAGACCTCTGACCCAATCATAGTGCAACGTCTTTCCGAGGCCAAATCTGTCCAAGTCTTTGCTGAGCTCCAGGTGAACCTCCATAGACTAGATCCAACTGATCCTAGTCCCCTAACAAGAGTGCAGGAATCCAGGAAATGACAAAGATTGTCCTGGTGAATTGTGTCCTTTTTTGGTGCTGTAGAAAAGGTGCCAAAACTGCAGACTGACAAGTGAAGTTGAAGAAATCCGTACCAGAGGTCTTCTCTCTCGAGATTGCTGCTGAGACATCATGTTCATTGTCCTGCCTTTTATCACCAGACCAAGGAATCCAGGGACCAGGTCGATCGCTGCTGCATAGAGGAGAATCCAGCCACAAACATTTCTTTTAACATAAGGTACTGTGGGGTGAAAAAGGTAATGCTTACCTTCAACTGAGAAGTCTCTCCAGAGCATTGGAGTGCATGAAGAGGTATCCAGGTTGTCTACTCTTACCCAAGCTGCCAGTGTATGTCCCTTTTGTGAGTCCTTTAACCGGATCTCCAATATTGTGTTATTCTTCTAAGCATCTTTACCTAGAGACTAAAAGTATCCACAGATATTTTTGCTGATCTGCTGCTTTGTAAGACTTTAAGCCCTCTCAGAACTGACTTTTGCAACTAGATAGGAATTGGACTTTAAAGCTAACTAAATACAATCACACTATTTCTTTGGCAGTGCACGAGTGGACTGTATAACCGATAATACGGTAGAACTGTCATTAGTGTCAAACGCTGTAACAATTGAAATCGCGAACAACTACACACTAAGTAGTGGCCTTTGAAAAGTATCTACACGCAATCTCATGTATGTTGTTTATATAACGAGTTTCCTTGTGTAAATATAATAAATTTATATTTGAATATAAGTTTATTGGTGTAAGTGTTTCTTTGGACTACTGTGATAATTGAGTTCAGTGTATTTACCTGCATCTCACATCTTACTCTTATTATAAGCCTGACTTCTCTGCCACTCTACCAAGGTTCCACGAGTACTACAGTCTGATACTAAGAGTTGGGGAGCTGTAAACCATTGGGATGGTTTTATGAAGTTTTACTAAAGTGGACTTTAGGAAAACTCCCCAAATAATATATACAACATTAACACTGATCTAAATGTGTTCCAAATGCAAACAACACAATGTCACCCCCTCAGAAAATGACCACACTAGAGGTTACTGAGCTTACCTACAAAACATCCATGTCACAACTTTTAAACCATTGACTGAACAATGTTAACTTATTCTTAGGCGGTATAAATTCATCTTCAACCTTCTTCATTGGTTGTCAGCTCAGGAATGAACTAAGCTCAAAACGTTTCACTGATTGTCACTCCTCCTATGGCATCAGAACTAATAGGGATTGGAAAATCCTTACATCAATTTCAGCACCAAATACAAAGTGCAATGTACTCACCATAATCATTTATGTACAGGCAGTGCACATGCCCCTTCTGTTCCTGCAGTCTCCTGAGATATTTCTACTTTGCATACCCAAACAGAGCATTTCTTGCAAGGCAAAAGAAAAGAGAATTGTGTGACAGGTGATGATCTAGCCATCAACATGCTTTGTTCCTTTATGCACTCTCCAGATTCCATACCTCAATCCTAATCCCTCCAAAACTCTTCTATTACGGAGATTTTGATGAGTAACTTGAACTAATTGATACATCTTGCCCAATCCTCTAGATTATTGGGATAGACCTCATAGCACTCAGAAGTCATTTTAGGGAGGAAGATGGGGCCTCCTCTTTAATTAGCCAAAAAGTATCTTGAGTACAGGACGTGAAAAACTCAGCATCAACTATGGACCTTCACTTAATGGAATAATGCTTACAATAAGCATTAGCATTGGTTAAGCCAAATGGCCATGCTGAATATTACATGTAGATGCATGCAATGTTGGAATGCCACTTCTCCTGCCTTTGCCCTCAGTTTACGTGTGTGAATGCAGACGGGTGGATAAGACCTCAGTGGTCTTGCACAGTGTTTAGACATGCTTATATGTACACAGTCGCCTAAGTCTACCAGGAGGCAGTGTTCTTGGCTCATCGGGGGAAGATTAACGGTACTTTTATATTTGAAAGAGGCCCCTGAGTTGAATGCCATCGTGCCTTGTTTTTGTTTGTCCCTCTAACTCAGTGGTGAAACCTTTGTCTCTCATAAGCTTTGGACTACCAACCCCATTAGCCCTAACCAGCAATGCCAATGGTGAGGGATCATGGAAGATGCAGTCCAAAGAATCGGGAAAGCCACAAGTTGCTCTAACTGCTGAAGTTCCTGATCTGTTTCTGTCATCTGTTCCACAATGAACCAAAGGGCATATTTGTATTTTCCAGATTTAGTAATTAGAGGAGGATACAGATTTGGCCGATGACTTATTCTTCACTCCAAAGTGCCTGGCAGTATTAGCACCCGTTTTACACTTGCAAAGCTTCTTCTTCATCCCGACTCCGAAGAACTCTTTGCTATTAAATGGCAGGTCTACAAACATGTCACAAGTCTCCTTTTGATATGTTCCATGCAGCCAGAAAATAAATGGCCCCTACCACACCAATGTAATTGTGTTAACTGCTGCAACACATCCTTTAATGTTCTGTTTTGCAGCCCTGTATCAGTTTCTGCCTTCCATTATTGGAAATCTGAGCTCTGGTAATACTTTTTAATTAGGTTATCGTTCTGCATGCACTTAAAGAGAGGAGCAGCATAGGCACTTTGTGGACCACAGTCATGGAGCAGGATAGGCCCTTTGTGGACCACAGTCATGACATGTTATTGAGCTTGAATATTACTATGCTATGGTTCCAAGTATGAACACTAACTATACTAGTAATTGAAACAGTAATTACATGTTTAATTCTATGCAAATATTTTCTACTTGTCATGTGCAAAGCATTGATGGACCAAGAAAGTGATGGGTTCCCTAAACCGACCCTCCCGGATATTGCGGCATGAAATGTCAAATTTTGCGGCATGAAATGGCAATTTCTGCAACACAAACGTTATTTATTGGGGCAATTTTTCCAGCAAATGTGTTATTGACTGGAGGTTGGAAGATTAGCACATTGCAGGAAAGAGGCAGTGCTCAAGGCTTCAAGAGAGCCAGGTTGTCATTATTTGACCTTTTGTATCAATGTGATAGGAAGAGTCCCAGATGTCTCTGGCTTGGCAGAACAGTGTTGGTTTTATCTATGTTTTTTGGTTTAATGTGCATGCATATATAATATTATTAACTGTATTGATCATTATCAGATGTAATGTTGAAAATATTCCCTTTCCCTGTTCTCCAATACTCCAAACACACACACACCTCTCTCACCAACACACTTCACACATCTCACCAATTCCCCATCACAACCCGTATTCCCAAATCTCCCACTCTCAGTCACACCCATACTCACGTGCTCTGTCACACTTCCCATTCACAATTTGTACCCTCCTGTCCCAGGAAAACTCCAAATAATACTCACACATTACGCTCCACAATTCATCCTGCAGTAAACACTCCTTCATTTTGTTGTGCTATTATTGCATCTTACATCCTTTCTCCCATTCTATCACACTCTGTCCTCATCCTTTCTCCCAATCTCAAACTCACTGCCTCTTTCCTATCTGCTTTTTGCCCACTGCTCCCTCTGAGCCCATGCTCCCTCTACTTTCTGTACCTCTGCTGCCGCTCTGATGTCTGACCCACCGCCCACCTCCTCTCTGCTCTGCCTCTGTTTTGTTGCCTAACACTCCACAGCTCACCCATCACTCGTCCCGTCTTTCCTTTCCCTCTCATATTGTGACAATTTAAACTTTTTTGAAAACTGTAGATTTTGGCCCACATCCTCAAAAATGGGGCATCTGAAAATAGAGCAAAGGATATGTTATTTTTAGATAACTCATTTTTGGAAATGAACAGGTCACCTTAATTTCAAAGGAGACCTGCGCATTTCCGTGGGGCTGAGCGGTAGCGTTAATGATGCGCTGGCCAGCCGATTTGAATACGTTTGTGTTGGAAGCGCTCTCCTGACAATGTTCTACAGGCTCCCTGCGCATTTCACTGTGACAGGCACTTGTGGCCTGCCACTGTAAAATGTGACCCAAAAACACATTTCTATCCGCCTTGAGGAACAGAAATGCAAGTGATGAACAGAAATGCAAGTGAGACAACAGCTGTCACACATAAAAAAAATAACATAATGATAAAATAAAAAAGATATTGCACAACCGGGTCAGTAAAGACCTGGTCATGCAGTGGCACCCCGCTCGCCCTATTCAAAGTGGTCATATTGGGTTGTCTACAATTTCAGCACATTTAAAAGCACATCTTGTTTGGCAGTTTGGGATGTGCATTTAAATGCGCAGCAATGCCCCATGATTTGCATAAAGGGTTGAAAAAGACCATCCGAATGGGTGCATATAAATATAAGATGCACCCATTCAGATGTCCTTTTTGGATTGGGCTGCTCTTGTGTTTTGCACAAGTGATGAGTTGTGTTTGCGCATTTCATTTCTTGAGTCCAAAAAAGTTTTGAGAAACTGGCCACATTAGTATTTTTTTTTAAAATGGTTGTTTTGCAAAAACGGCCATTTTCATGAGTGTTTTTGCAAAAATAGATGTTTTTGCGCTTTTTGAAAAAAACGGTTGTTTTTGCTGCATTTTGCGGGATAGCAAAATCGCTATAAACTGGACATTCTGCCTAAAGTGGTGTGTCAAGGAATATACGCATCCTGCTTTAAAAACGTCAAGATCTAATGATTGAAGTGGGCAGAGAGAGTATGGATAGTGAAGGCATGCCCACAAACACTCACGCTAGAAAAACTACAACCCGTTAAGGAAAAAATGCCAAGAGATTTAATCACACAAGAAATGGGTGTGCCAGCAAAGAACTCTGCTGCTGAAGAACATTCTGGCAAAAAATGGTAAAAGCTGAATGTTATAAGGAAACAAATTGTCAACAGTGATGTAAACATATACAGTAGAAACCTGCATGGCTGGTTGGTGAGACCTTACACATGGTCAGCCTGCTCTATAGGAGATGCCAGGCCATTGGCCCCAGCCACGTCCGCACGTCTTCCATCACGTGGGATCTGCTGGGCTCATCATCTCCACTGCAACAAGCTAGAGTTCACAATTAATTCCTATCTAAGACAATACCACTCTATCATCTATCATTATGCTGTGCACCTGGGAGGCTCGGAACTGGCACAGGGGGAGGCTTAAGATCACGCTTACCCACACATTCTTCACTCATTCGGAATCGCACTATCTGCACCCCAGGCGTCCACCCTCGTTTTGGTCTATAATTTATTCCACCAAGTACCTCACATTACAAATCTTGTCAGTATGAAATAAGGTGGGATGGTTGTGTTCTTTTAGATCTTTTATGGCCAGTGGGGTTTATGGTTGGTGGTATGGGGTAACTTACTATCATGGGATTCAGGGTTCTTGGACTGGGACAGTTGTGGGTGCCATAACTCATGGTTGGCTGGGTAGGGGTCGGAGGTTTGCTTTGGCCTGGCTGTGATAACCGTGCACTGTGAGGCACCTGGTACCGTCAAACGGCCTTGCAGGGTACATTCCTTCTTGGGATAACACATATTAGCAACAGTTGTGGAACAAAAGACATTTTCTAACAGCGTGGGTCTCTTTATCATCAGTGATTGGGCCTATTCAGGTTCCATTCGTGGTCTGTGTCTACTGCGCCACCATGCAGGCCCAAATTATTCGCCTTACTCTAAAGCGCCTATGGGGATGGGATAGGTTCATCTCCTTCCCAGCAATATCAAGGAAAGATTGGGTACAAATCTGATGGCTATGAATTCTCCTAGGGTATCATCTCAATACCATAGCACCTCACTTTGAGAGTACCATTAAGGTAGACCAAGCTACATCAACACCATGAGATGAAGAGAAAAAAAGGAGGTCTGGCAAGGTGATTTAGAAGACACATTTGAAGAAAATTGCGAAGTAAAAAGATCTTGGAAAAGAAATCAAGATGACTGAATTTGGACCAGGGACAAATGACAGAATACCAGGAGACGCTAATTGTGCATACAGCAATATGACAACCGACAAAGACATTCTGAAAGGGCTGCAGGCACAGCCCTATCAGGATGGGCAGGGAGCATGAACCCTAAAAGCCGCCTGGGTGCTCAAGCAAGTGTTGTCAGGTCCCCTTCCCACTCCTAGTTAACTGAAAAGGCCATGGCAGGCTTGCCACAGGAACTGTGACTACCAGAGCAGGGAAGAGCTCAGGATGCATGGCCACACCACAGCAGACTGTGCAGAACCGATGGGTGCAATGGGCAGCACAGCACCGGCTGCCAGAAGGAATGCCAAAGAAACTGTTCAAGTCACCACAGTGTCCAGAAAAGGAGTGGACACAGGAGGAGGACAACCCACTAAACTACCAGGAATTGGGTGTATTAAACAAATCCACTCAACTACCAGGGTTTGAAATAGACAAAGGCCTTCTGAGAGGCCTAAAACAGCAACTGGTTCCAGTGAGCCATTACAGGCCTCAAACCAGAAATGCAGTCAGACTGCCTGAGAAAGGGAGTGGGTCTTACACTCCCTTAGTAATCCTCCTTAGCCCTTCCAATAACACCCCCCCCTGAAAACAGTCAAGTGATTGGACAGGGTAAGTGTCCAATCATGCAAAGTGGTAGTGTATTTAAGTAAGTGTGTGTGTCATCGGTTTAGTGTGGGTTAGTTGATATGAGACGAGGAGGACGTCTCAGAGACCAGAGGAGGAAAGTGTGACAGGAGTGCAGAAGCTTCCGGAGCGATGGGGTCAGTGGAGAATTTGTGGGTGGAAGTAAGGAGTGCTTGTATTAGGAGCAGAGTAGTGGTAGGAATGAGAGGTGGGACTGAGAGTTGGAATTGGTAGACGGTGGTTGGAGTAGTGGTAGTAGTGAGGAGAAGGGGGAGCAATGGTAGTAAAAATAGATAGTGGTGGTGGTAGTGAATAGAAGTAACAGTAGGGGAGTAGTGGGTGCATGGAGGCAGCATAGGAGGAAGGAGGGAGTAGAACATAATAACAAAAGATAGTAAGAAGTAGGGACAGTGAAGAAATTAAGTAGGATTTGGGGAGGTAACATCAAAGGGTGGAGGAAGAAATGGGGTGTGTGTGATGCGAGGGATAAAGGAGTGGTGGGAGGAAAACAGCTTGACTCCAGTGTAGAAGAGGGCCAGGAGAGATTGTGCATGTGAGAAGGAGAACGAGTGATACCGGGCATGAAGAAGGCACCATCCCTAAATCTCTAAGAACACTAAGCACGGGTAGGAGAGGGAGGTTTAGAATACCCCTAAGGAGTCAGGTAGGCAATGCCTTAGGGAAGTCACGCTCAGACTTAAAAAGAAGAAGAGAAGCTAGCTACTAACCTCTCGTTGTGGACGCCTGGGTTAGGGCAGTGAGAAAGACTGGGGAAGGTGAGAGAGAGGTGGACAACCTTAGTGCCTAGATCCCACCCCCTTAGTAACACAGTAAACCTGAATGATCCCTTGTTAGGAACCTACAGCCACTCCAACTGTTGTATCAAGTCAAATAAACACCCTTGGACTAGCAGACAGCATGGACATGGCTATGTGTGCCAGACACCCCACTACAACAGATGTATCCAAATTAAACAAAGGGCATTCTTTTGCACCAATTCAGATTTGTGATTTCTCCAACAAATAGCCAACTTCAAATGAAAAAAAAACTATTTTAAAGAAAAATGTTAAATAGCTATGTTACACATCCACTCTTTGTAGAAAAGGCAGAGTGTATCAAGAAGACAACAGAGTGGCAACCCGTGTGAACCAGCATGTAGTGCTGTCTAGCAGTAGCAGCAAGCCCTCAACCTAATGATCAGGCAACAGCCCCCTATCTCTTTCAATACACCCTCCGAGAGACTGAGCAGAGAATAAGCACCATAGAAGGGTTGCACGTGGTGGGCATCAAAACCATGTAGGACTGTTGTTTAGTTGATTTGAAACTCTGCAGTCACGGGCATCCACCCTAGACTAACAGAGACTATCTGCAGGGATTCAAGCCCTCAGCACACCAGGATCTACTTGTGGGGCCACAGGAACAAATCCCTATAACACAAACTCGAACATTCACCCTCTCGGGCCTCTATTGAATTCCTGCAGAAGGACTGTGAGAAGTGTTCAAGGCTAAGCCCTTCACTTGTAACATTTGCTGTTTTTTTAAACACTCTGGAAGAGGAAGACATGACTGGATTTGCCATGGTCAGAGGCCCAATGCTGGGAAGGGGAGAAAGATGAGATCAAAGGAGGTGGAGGAGGTGGAAAAAGAGACCAGGCAGAAGGAGGAATGAGCAGCGAATGGTGGAGTTGATTTCTAGATAAGAGATAAGAGGAGGAATAGTATAGTGAGTGCAAGAGGTACTGCAGTGTGACTGTGCATCGTAGTGTGGGAAGTGTTGTTATAGTAAATAGTGTAAGGAGTGACTGTTAAGAGAAAGAAGGGAGTTTTAGAAGTAGTAGGGGAGTGGAGGAGGGAGTAGTGGAGTGAGGAGAGAGTACTTGTGTGGAAATAGGAGTAGTGGAGTGATGGAGGGAGTAATTAGGTGGAGGATGGAGTAGCGGAATGGAGGAGACAGGAGGGATCAGTGTAGCAGAGAGTAACTAGTTACATCTAAAGGGTAGAGGTGCGGCTCCAAAGGAGCCAGGACAATTTAAGGGACAGGAGAGAGGTGGGTGGAGTTAAAAAAAGAAAGATGTGAACAGGATAAGAGTAGGGAGAGGAGCGATTGAGCGTGAACTATAATCTTGACTGAGGCAGGATAATTGCAAGGCACTATTCCTTGATCCTACAGGAACTTTACCACTGTTTGTTGTAGGGAAAAGTAGGAAATCCCAGGGGGAAATTCGAGACAAGGTCAAGGGCTTTTAGGCTAAAAAACTCCAAGTTATTAAGTTCATAGTATACTGAGGGTGAAACAATCAGTATATACAAACCTTTGACTAAAGAGCTCTGGAATAGGGAGTGTGGGCTTCAAGATGAGAGAGAGAGAGAGAGAGAGAGAGAAAGAGAGAGAGAGAGAGAGAGAGAGAGAGAGAGAGAGAGAGAGAGACATCCGTAGGGCCCACTGATTCATCAATAACAACCCTTGAACTGCCTCTGAGAATTTGAACGATTATTGTGTCATCTGTGGCAAATACAACATGTAAAAAACACCTTAGAGTGGCAATTGAACCCCATTACTACGAGAAACAGAAAACAGATTTTTGTGTGGATTAAGGTTCTCAACAGTTTCTATGAATATGTACACACCACTGTTATACTTTGTGTTCTCTTCAGTGCCTTCAACAAACTCTTCTGATGTGTAAAAAAGAAAAAATGCACAGAAACAGATTTCATTATTACAATGCCATCCACTTTGTACCTCCATATCACTTTTCATTGTTATCTTTTGTCATAGAATGCAATTTGATTTACATTAAACATTACACCTCATTACTCACAACACACTACTCCCATTGGAGATGGGGTATTACAAGTGTATGGTCGCAACAAACCATGACAATGTAACCCATAATTCTGATTCTAAGTCTACAAAACCACATCTGGTTTAATTAAAACTCCCATAACAAAAGGGAGACTAGACAAATGGCACACACATACGGCAACAGAAGGCATATATTTGATAACACTTTAAAGTTGTAGAAAAATTAAGTACAACCTTATTATCCGAAATGAAACGGGAAATATGATCTAATTTAATGAAGAAGAATATGCCGGAGCTTCAGGTTAATTCCAAAATGGTAGACACTTCCAAAAGACACCAATTTAGACTCCGCTCTTGGGAGCAAAATATCCTGCTCTGCCTCAGAACATATAGAATTGTTTCTTTAACATTTTGATAGCAGGATGTCAGACCAGTGAAAGATGGCAGCCTGATTAGACACGTCCATAGGGTCATCATCACAAAATCATTTGTCTTCTCAATTCAGCAAATCAGGACTACCAATTTATCAAGTGAACAGGATCTTTTCTAACTTTGATACATATTGCATTGATGAAGATAAGTTGTCTGGGCAGAGGCAACACCATGATCCCCGGGTATGTTAAAAACATTATTTTTGTTCAACCCTAAAAGTTGGACTAAATATGTCAGATAGATCATCCTTGTCTTGGCCCATTTTTATTATGTAGCCTTGCCAAAGTTAAATCTAGGGGGTTTTCCATTGCTTTGCAAAAGTTAAATCCAGGTGTGTGTCCATTGCACTGCCAATCTTGAATCTGAATGTTTTTCCATTGCCGACTTTAAAACCAGGTGTTTTCCATTGCTCTGCCAAAGTTAAATCCAGGTGTGTTTCCATTGCACTGCTAAAAGTTTACTCACTTCAAAGTTGGAATCTAAATGGTATTCATCACTCGGAAATATATGAATCTACCTGCTTTTGACAGTTCTATCAAAGCCGAATCTAATTGACTCGCACTGCCTTGCCAAATCTATCACTGCCTACAGAAAAGAGGCTCTTTTTAAGCATTTGCATTGCATTAACCTCAGGCAGATTTGGGCAAACACACAGGAAATTGTGTAAACACCTCGCTGCTGTCATATTTCCTCTTGCAGAGGAGCTCGGAGATTGGCAGGACATAGTTTTCACCCCTTGGCCTATCATACCTGCCCCGGATGTAACACACCTCACCCCACTCCTCTCCCTCCTTCACCCCCCATTTTACCCCCACTCTCATCAACCCTCAGTGCACCCCACATTTCTTCAATAATAAGGCGACTCGGGCAGCTCACTGACATGCCACTCTCGAGAACCCCATCAGTACATATCCGTCTCAGGCTCATAAAACTCACCCGACCCGTTCAATTTCACCCCAACACTTCCTGCCCAATCCCTGCAGCCATACAATAACAAGGTGGCTTGGGCTGCTTGCTGGCGTGCCACACTCCCAAACCCCATCTTTGTACTCCAGACAACATCTCGTAGGCACTGAAAACCCTTGAAATTGACTGAAAACCAATTTTGAATGCAACACAACCACTGGAATTCAGCACAGAATTCAGACAAAGCCCTGTTCATTATGCCCCTCTGATGGGCAGCATATGACCACATTGATGACATCAGAGATTACATCACTGGTGACATCACTAATAACATCATATATGAAATCACTGAAGGCCATGGCTACTGGCCCAGAAGCATTTTCAAATATACAGTGGGCATGGTCGAAGGCCTTACTCACTGGCCAGGGATGAAGGCACTGGCTAGTGGGACTAAAAGACTGTATAATGGTCATGGCTGAAGGACGTGGCCACATATTGGGTCCAAAAGAAACATATTGGGGGAACACAAACATTAGACACGGGCAAAGGCCATGGCCAAAGGCCATTCTAGTGGCCTGGTAGAGTTTTAAAATAGACAGGGATCACAGCCAGAGGCTATGCCACTGGCCAGGGCCAACGGCCCTGGCTAGTGGGCTTGAAAGACCATCTGGTGAGTCCAAAAAAAACATAAGAGTGGAACATGTACAGCGGACACAGCTGAAGGCTGTGGCCACTGGCCATGGCCAAATGCTATGGCTAGTGGTCGATAAAAAAATATGGTATGCAAAACTCTTGAAATTCACTGTAAAAACTTTAGTTGCAAGGACGTTAAGGTGAGCAATAAATTGTAACAAAACCTTTCAACCTTTTATCAATTATGTAATAAGTGATGTTATATATGAAGTAATTAGTGATGTCAACAGTGATGTCATCAGTGACGTAATCTCTGAGGTCATTACTGTGGTCATACACTGTGTTACAGTGGGTGCAAATTTAAGGTGGCTTTGCCTGAATTCTGCACCAAATTTCAGGGGTTTTGTTGCGTTTAATTTTCACCTTAACGTCCCTGCTTTCAAAGTTTTTTCCCTGAATATAGATATAAATATATTCACTGAAAATACTTTGTTAAAGTGGTGTTATGGTTAAGATGCACTAATAAAAACGTTTTAAATTCAGTGAAAAATGCAGTAACAAAAACCTTTCAAATTCAGGGAAAAAAACGTTCTTAAAGGGACTTTATGGTCACAAGTAAAATCGATAAACCCAAGAAATTCACCGGTTATGGTAAGCTATGCAACCATAAGACACACCACTGTCATGCACTGCTAACAGTAACACCAAGGATATCAAAGATCACATCCTAAATTACATCATCAATAGCAACAATGATGGCATCACATATCTGGGGTGGTTGTTTGTGTACAGTGACAGTATTAATTTTGTGAGTAATAAATTGTAATGAACCCCTTCAACCTTTAAACAGTGATGTAATTAGTAATGTCAACAGTGATGTCATCAGTGATGTAAACTCTGATGTCATCATTGTGGTCATACTCTGCGCTAGAGGAGGCGTGAAGTTAAGGTGAA
Organism: Ambystoma mexicanum; assembly: GCF_040938575.1. Lineage (NCBI taxonomy): Eukaryota > Metazoa > Chordata > Amphibia > Caudata > Ambystomatidae > Ambystoma > Ambystoma mexicanum. The sequence goes on from NC_090928.1 coordinate 733,995,673, forward strand.
TTTGCCTGAATTCTGTGCCAAATTTCAGGGGATTTGTTGCATTACATTTTCACCTTAACGTCCCTGCAGCCAAAGTTTTTCCCCAGAATATATATATATACATATATTCACTGAAAAAACTTTGTTAAAGGGGCGTTATGGTTAAGATGTACTGATAAAATCTTTTAAATTCAGTGAAAAAACATTATAAAGGAATGTTGTGGTTAAGTTGCAAAACAAAAACCTATCAAATTCAGGGTAAAAACTTACTTAACATATCTGAGGTGGTTGTTTTTGTACGGTGACAGTATTAATTTTAAGCTGAGGACTTGTGGTTATACTAAATTGAAACCATGCTACACATACTATAAAGGTACTGTGCATGTAGAGCTTGACATTGCGCTCTATTCTGAAGTTATTTTCCTAAGGTTTCTTTTTCAATAAGCACCTTTTATGTGACACATAGTAGTTTATTACAAGACTACTGATAATCTTTAATCTGTTGTAAATGAGTCTGTAAGCAGTACCCCTTATCCCGATGTTCCATTTGAATTGCTACGCAGTAGTAATATCATATGTGATGTCATCAGTGATGTAATTGATGATGGCATTTGTGATGTTATCTTCGAAGTCCTTGATGTTAGTCTTAGCTGTACACAGCGGTGGCACATGTTATGGTTCCACAGCCTATCATAACTGGCACATTTCTTTTATTTTTTTATTTTTTTGTAACCATAAAGTCGCTTTAACAATGTTTTTTCATAGATTTTTATTAGTGCAACTTAACCATAGTGGCCCTCATTACGACCCTGGCGGAAAGTAACTGACCTGACCGCCATAGCGTAAATAGCGTTTCCGCCATTGCACGACGGAGTAAAGTGCGGCTAATTCTGACCCATCGGGCACGAGCACTACGCCATGGCGGAAGTGCAAAGTCCGCGATGGCGGAAATGTCCCCAAAACGCCCCTCACCGCCGTCGTACGGCGCCCTAGGTGCAATTCCGCCACCCATCATAGCGGTCACCGTAATGAGCGGCAATCGGAAAATACGGTGACCGTAAATATACGGAAACGGAAGTAAAAATATGGTCCCGGAACGGGAAACATCACGCCGTACACCTATAAAATCAGAATTCCCACACAACCATTAAAAATACTACCCTGAGACACATCCCAACCCGTCATCCACCCTAGTGAAAACAATAAAAATGGGAAAAGTAGTGAAAAAAGCGTGCGACCGCAAGCGGCAGGTCCACTTCTCCCGTGAGGAACTCACCGTGCTCACAGAGACCCTCCAGGAGAATGCTGCAGTCGTCATCTCGACGCAAATGACCAGGACGGCACTTGCGAACAAGAAGGCCATATGGGCCCTGGTGGCACAGCGGGTAAGTGCGGTGGGGACCGCACCCCGCAACCCACAGCAATGCAGAAAGCGATGGGACGACTTGTGGATACGCGTACGGAGCATACTATCCGCCAACCGTAACATTGCCACAGCTACCGGGGGAGGATCGGAATCACCCATCAAGTTGACCCCCTGGGAAGAAATCTGTGCCTCCACCATTGGAATGGAGAGTATCGAGGGAGTCGGAGGGATGGAGAAAGGAGTGCAGACATCCGAAGAATCAGGTAGGTGGGCCAAATAAAACAATGCTAAATCCACAATGTCCAATCATGTGAAGCACCATGTGTCCACATAGTGCAACAGAAACACTGTTATGTCTATCAGGCTCATACCACAAAGACGCCCTAGCTCTAAAACTCATATATGCCACCATTCAAGCCTGGATGGCCACTAACGGCCTATGTCTTAACGGGGATAAGACTGAAATCCTTATCCTCGGCCAAAAATCCACACTGGCCAGGCTAGACAGCTGCTATGCCAATTTCAACATCGACAACTGCACTATCCCAGTCCTATCCTCTGTGAAAACGCTAGGGGTCTACATTGATGCAACCCTGTCCATGGACAAACAAGTTAGTGCCATTGTCTCCGCATCTGCACTAAGCACTAAACTCATCAACGCCATTAAACCATTCCTTTCCAAAGTAAACTGCCTTTCAATAGCAAGAGCTACCATAGGCGCTAAACTTGACTATTGCAATGCACTTCTAGCCGGCACCTCTGAAAAAAACCTAAACAAACTCCAGGTCACCCAAAATAACGCTCTAAGAGCAGCATTAAACATCTCCAAAAGGGACCACATCTCACTGGCAAGGCAATCAGTTCACTGGCTCCCTGTCAAAGAACGCATCACCTTCAAGGTACTGACTACTACCCACAAATGTATCCACCACACTGCACCATCATATCTCTCAGACACCATTCTCAGACAGACCTCATCCAGACCTACCAGACTCTGCTACACTAACCAACTCACTGTACCACGCATCCACAAGATTACAGCCGGGGGGCTGGGTTTCCCCTACATAGCACCAAAACTTTGGAATAATCTCCCCCACGCTCTAAGAGCAGAAGGCTCCCTCACAGCGTTTAGAAAAAAACTCAAAACCTCTCTCTTTAACTAAAATTCCTCTACCTACCGCCATTCAGGCACACACTGCTAACTATTGCTACTGCCCAAACTGTATGCATGTATGCCTCTTTATGCTGTAACTAAGACGCGCTTTCCCTGTAACCAGCGCTATTCTGTAACCAGCGCCACGATGCCTCAGGGCTGATTCTGTGCGCTTAACAAATGCGAATAAATAAATAAATAAATAAATGTCCAGGAGAACGTCCACATACATTGGCCTGATAGTGCACTTTAAAATTCACATTAAATACATAAATAATTAAAAATCCTAAAAACACCCTCTACACGTGCAGCAGGCACACCCTAACTGCAGGCTGCAAAACAACTGCATCCTCAATCCACACAAAAATGAAACCACCTCCAAGGCCCTGACCCAAATCACCCTCAGGTACCACCCCAATGCATGTGATACATTGCCATTCCAATTTCCACAGACCCATTAACAGGGTCCGATTCAAACGACGAGCTCCAGGACACCCCTACCAGCACACCTGCAAAGAGGGCCAAGACCAACGGCCAAAGACCCTCCACCTCAGCTGCACGGATCAAGACACGGCAGCAGCACAAATCGAGTGGCAGCACACAGGAGGGGACTTCAACAGGCACCCCAGCAGCCAGCATGCCCACAACAGCACCACCACAGGTCCCCCCAATGGATGCCACAGAAGGCACTGCTTCTGGTGGCAGCAGCACCATAGGTGACACTGCATTAATGGCAGCATGCTCCGACACAGAAAACGGTGAAAACGGTGATGTCGATGTAGGATCCATCCATGACCATCCATGACCTGTCTCAATCCCCCTGTTTGTTTCATCCCGTACACCATGAGGATACCACGCAGGGGCACCCACAAGACGACGACTGGCCATCCCCCACAAGCCCTGTGTCAAGGCAACATGAGGTGATCAGCCCCTCTGTGACACCACCGCAAATGGGCATGGCCCAGCAGAGGCAACAGTCCCTCGACCAGGTGATCGTGCAACAGCAGCAACTGGCCACGCTCCTCAAGGACCATGCTGATGAATGTGGGGGTACTAAGGCAGCCATAGAAACATCTACTGAGACACTTAGGGCAGAAATGGAGAGAAGCACCGAGAGCCTGAGAGTACAAATGGAGAGAAGCACCGAGAGCCTGAGAGTACAAATGGAGAGAAGCACCGAGAGCCTGAGGGGGGAACTGCATGCGACGTCCAAAGACGTATGTGCTGAACTTGCCGCTGTGCGCCGTGTGCTCACTGAGCTCTCACAAACCCTTAGGGACATGCATGGACGTGAGCAGGCAGAGACATCATCCGTTGCAAGTTCCGTCCAGGGCAGCCCCCAACGTAGATCTGGGAGGAACCTGCGCTCCACAGGCAGGGGTGCCCCTGATACCCGCAGAGGGGGCTTGCAATGGCGTCTGCCCACTGACAATGAGCATCTTTGGACACTGGTGTTCGGGGGGGAGGTAGGAGGGTGGAGGGGGTGTGTTGGGCTTACTTGGGTGGCGGGTCGATGGGGTGTGTAACATAATTTCACATATGCTATAAACATTTCACAATCATCCAATGAGATGTGTGGACATTGATCTTTGTGTACGAGTCCTTTATAGGCGTACAGTCCACATTGTGCTTGTTCCAGACACACACAGTGCCACAAGTCCCGTGTCCATGTATCAGCCACCAGGCGTGAGTGCTAGAAGCATGAATCTATGATAATCTGACGAATTTCACGGCCCTCCTGTGCCTCGCGGACTCCTTGAGGTGCTGCCACATCCCCACCCTCATCATGACCATCTTCAGGTGCTTGCAGTTCTGCGTCAGGGGGCATGGGCACATTTCTACGTACGCACATGTTGTGTAGCATGACACATGCCATGACCATCTTTGCAACCTTCTCATGGCGGTACAGGAGTGCCCCGCCAGACCTGCTGAGGCAGCGGAAACGACCCTTCAGTAGGCCGAATGCCTGTTCTATGACTACACGGGTACGTGAGTGGGCATGGTTGTAGTCCTCCTCATGCTGGTTCTGTGGGTTCCGGAGTGGTGTAAGGAGCCATCTCTTCAGTGGATACCCGGCATCACCTGTATGTGGACAATAAAGGATGTTTGAGGAATGACATTGCTACGTACGCATCCCCCCACCCCCTTCCTGCCAGGCCATTGCCGCATCACATACCCCACATTATCATGCATGAAATGAGACTCACCGAGTAGCCAGGATCTGTTCCCTGCGTGTCGCTCCATGTAGCGTGGTATTGTAGAGTTCCTCAAGACCATAGAATCATGGGTTGATCCAGGAAATCGGGCACAACAATGTGTAATGATCCTGTTGGAGTCACACACCATTTGTACATTAAGAGAATGATATTGTTTTCGGTTGCGGTACTGGGCCTCCATGGCATGTGGGACAACCAATTCCACATGGGTGCAGTCGATGGCACCAATGCAACCCGGTATGCCGGCAAGTGCATGGAATCCCACTTTGGTGTTCGTAATTTCCTGCTCCGAGCGTGGTAGAGAGATGTAGTCGTCTGCGTGCTTCAGGAGGGCATCGAGCACTTGCAATAGTGTCCGTGACAACAGTGGCTGTGAAATGCCATGCAACTGTCCGACTGTGTGCTGGTAGGTGCCTGTGGCCAGGAAGTGGAGTACAGACACCACCTTCAGTAGGGGTGGGATGGCGGTTGGGCTATCTATCATGCTGACAAGGTCAGCGTGTGTCATGTCCACAATGGCGGTTATGGTGTCCCGGTCCAAACGGTAGAGGGTGTGGATCTGCTCATCAGTGAGGTTGAACGGATGTGCTCGGAGGCGTGGGATTACGGGCTGCCTGCGTGGTGGTAGTGGCTGTGCTGGTGGGCCTTGCTGGCCCTGCCTTGCCCTCCTCCTCCTCCTGCGTCTCCTCTGTGCGGCCGGTTGTTGTAGTAGTTGGTGTTCGTCTTCTTCTTGAAGTTGGAGTACTTGCAGTGCTATCAGGTCCCCCAGGGCCAACATCGCTAGTCCTGCCGGTAGCATTTTGGAGTGGGTGTGGTTGTGGGAGGGGGTTGGGTGTGCAATTTATGTGTTTTCAGGCTGTATAGCCTCCACCTGTGGTGATTCATTCCACCTGTGCAAGCTGCAATCCCCTTTGGGCGAGCACATCCCGCACACAACGCTGCAATTTGACGCATGGCATCTTGCTATTACATTCATGTATTTAATCCCGATGGCAGTGAAATATTGGTTCATATGTTCATTCTGCTATGGTCCCATTGTTTCACATACTATCTTTGCAGTCGCGAACAAACTTGTGAAGGGTCAGTGGAATGTAGTACTCGATTAACGGTGGACCCTCATGCAGCACTGTACCGCGGTTCACCGACGGGCGGGGCGTCCCATTTGTGAGTGAAGCCAGTTGCCATTTTCACACACTGCCGCACTACATGGATGGATTTGTGATTTCAAGCGGTCACAGATGCCTTTTCGACGTGATGTTGCAAATGAGGAATTCGAAGGACAGCGCTTTCGGTTTTCAGCTAGCAGCGAGGAGACGCCCACAGGTCTGACTGCAGATATAAAGTTCTATTGTTTAATGTCCTTGGGACAGGGGCCAAGGCGAGAATGCAATGATTGACATGAATTGTATGGGATGCGCAATAGCGTAGTGGACGATAAGGCCGGACGTTCCCAAATACATGTTACTTCACAACACTGGAATTACGGCCTGGAGCACAGTGGATTTTGCAGACTGCATTACGCACAGACTCAATGGAAATTTCAAATGTTATGTGAGTAAATAATCAGGCGTTTTTATACCGGGATGAGGGAATGATGTATGGATGCATGGACAGATGATTTAATAGTGAGTTTGCCATGTACATGGCTTTTGGGAATCTATCCCCTTCCCCTGCGCTATGTGATGCAGGGCTGCCATAGTGGGACCATCGTCTATCTGCCCTTGTTGAACCCTCCCTGTCTCGACGCGCCTTCAAACACTTGTGTCTATGCACGTTACTAATCCCATCTAATGGATTCTGTTTTAACAGACGCATGCACACAAACACTCGTTTGTAATAGTGTTTTCACCTCGATTTATATAGTTCTGATTCACAAGTGATTTTTGGGTGGGGATGAGCCTTTTGAGTGGGCTAGCATGCATATGGCTGTAGATTTAGTGTGATCATTGAAGTGAGTAATACAAATGAAGTTCTGATGCCCATACTATTCTTTTTCATTTCATTTGGGTGACAGGTATCTCCTCCCCTTTTGCCGCTGCCATCTGTATGCCACTCCTGCAGATGGCTTTTACTCCCGACACCTGCTGCTTCGTGTTAATCAGTGGAGCACCATTACGATCTTATGGGACGATGGCCAATGGGCCACATGCCCTTACGCAGTACTAGTGGCTAGGAGCAACATATCGACCTTTCAGCTGGACTAGTGCCTACCTAATGGGACGGGCCTGCGGTTCTAGGCGCTTCCATGTTGCCTTTTTGAACGTGAATTTAGCCCCTGTGTACCATGAAGGAACAGGGCGTCACACAAGAAGAAGCTGGTCATTTATTGCGGATGCAGCCCACAGTAATGAAAAAGTATTTTGGAGTTCATGGCCTAATAGCTGTATGGGCTTGGTGAATTTGATGTGCATTCAATTTTTATTCTGATATTAACCGTGTAGCGTTATTCTTTGCAAGTAATGTGGCATATTCCTATTTGTGGAGCGATGTATTGTGAGAAGATCTGCATTGGGTTCCGGCTTCTGAGTATAGTTGCGTGGTACTGTACTGGCCGCGTTTGCCTACGAGGCACAGTAAGGTCAGGGATAGGGGCTGCCATTATGACTGTTTTAATGATGTCATGCTCAGGGGCGGGGGATTAGCTTTTGTGTAACAGATGCCGGTCAGCCAGGTGGATTGGTGGAATGATGTGATTATCAGCATATGGATGGTCACAGGTGCCTGTGTTTGCGTGCGTTTCTTGGAGGGAGACTGAGGTCATGTCCGTTGGAATAGCTTCTGTATTCGTGCCATCTGTGCCCTGCAGCTCCCATTGGCCCCTCTTGAGATGAGCCTGGCTGCTCAGTCACTCTGCCAACTTGTGTGGTACATGCTTATGCTGATGGTTGGTTTGTTTACTGGCAGGAGTACAGGGCTGGTGCAGTCTCACTCAGGATACTGCTTTGAATGTTGCCTTACACTGGTGTCAAGCAATGGGGGGCCTGTTTTTGTTTGTCTCATGTTTCAGTTCATGTTGCTGTACTTGAACCTTCACATGCCTGTGCTGCATCAGTACGGCAATGGTGCCATGGCAAATATGGATGGCCACTCACAAGGCACTTGGAGCCCCGACATTCATTTGTTCGTTGGCATGCATGGGTGACTTGTACATTTCACTGGTTGCATTGTGTGACTTCATTGCACCTACGAGGAGTTGTGCAATGTGGCCAGGGAGTGGTGTACAGGCACTCAGTAGGGCCTTTTACGGTTGGTTCGCGATGCCGTACTTCTCACCATGGCGGAATGGTACTTTCCGCCATGCTTGATGGCGTTAGGTAAATGTCCGCTAGGGTCAGAATTCGCGTACCGTTGCGCCATGGTGGTAATTACGGTTTCGCATGGCGCGCGTGCGCGTACTTGGTGCACTTAGCGTTGGCGTTCACTACGGTGTCGCTAATGGCATCGTACTTTACAGTGACGGGTCATAATCGCACCGAGCGCTATTCGATGGCGGTATTGCATTTCCGCCATCGTTTTTCGATTTCCGCCAGGGTCGTAATGAGGGCCAGTGTCCCTTTAACATGTTACATCATGGATAAAAGTTATTAATCATTTCTCTAAACATATATGAAAGAACTATAAATCTCCTTTAACAAACATATTTTTTGTAATGCATATTGATGTGTGGTGTTATCAGTAGCAGATGCAAACAATGGTTGAATTGCCTAGGGCATGAGGATCAACCATGACCCCAGCCCTACCAAACCACCTCCGTTATTCCCTGCACCCACCCTGCATCCTAATTCAGTGTCCACTATACTCTCATAATGTCACCAATGGCCAATGAGCATGGCTTTCAGCCATGGTCAGTCTCCACAATCCATGGGGCATTGGCTTTGGCCATGCTGCATGCCCCAATAAGCTAATCAGAGTAGACACTTGTCCTTGCAGAGGGCCAGGGCCATTGCCCAGGCAGCAAAGTTATATCACTTACATTTTGACACTTTGGAAAATATAAAACACAGGACAAATTTGCAAAACTGTGCTTTGAGGTCCTTGCTGGTGTGCCACACGCACGTTTCCTGCAATACCATCCATCACTTGGGCTGTAGTCATGAGCAGATTTCTTTTTTCATTCAAACCTTTCCCGATTTTGAAAAATGTTACCACATAGCCTGTCCCTGATGGCCATGCCCACTTTAACCCCATTGATGGTCCCTCATAGTCATGGCCAGTAGCCAGATTGTCTGGGTCATCACCAAATGTATATCACTATTTTTGTATCTACATTATGACACTTTTCCAAAAATTTAAGTGGACACATTTGCAAAACCATGCTTTTGGGTCCCTGCCAATGTTCGTTGAGCGAGTTTGCTGCAAATCCATACATGTTTTATTTTTTGAAAAGTGTCAAAATGTACGTACAAAAATAGTCCTATAACTTAGCACCCACTTTACAAAATCTATTCAAACTATGTACAAACATTCAGGGTTGGGTCTATAATCTGATTGCCAACTTTTGCGCAGGATCGTCAAATGGCACCAAAGTTACAAGCCATCTAAAAATGTTGTTATCCCCATGTAGTTTTGCCCCCTCTTGACGAAATCCCACCAGACTTTGCAGAACCATTCAAATTTGTGTCTGAAATCATTTTCCAAACTTTCATGCATATATATATATATTACAGGGCCTGTGGTAGCAGGCTTGTAGTTATGGTTACGTTGCTCAACCGATAGGAAGAGCACGATTTGGGTGCCTTATAACTTTGGTGCCGTTTGATGAATCCTCACCAGACTTTGCAAAAATAGTATTTGGCCACCTCCGATTGGTTATGCAAAATTCAGTGCAGCTTTGTCAAGGGGGGGCATAGCTATACGAGAGGTCCCAAAACGTTTGAAATCCTCATAGACATAATGGAAAAATAATGTTGCGCGCACCTACAGCCCAAACCACTGGTTGGATTTGTACCAGACTTGCGCGAGAAGTAGAAGCTTTTGAAAATTTTGTGTAAATTCATCCAGTAGTGTTTTTTTTTTTAAATGGCCAAAAAGTAGTTAAATAAAATGTGTGATATTTGCGTCCGGTCTGCTGATTCATTTCCTGATTCGGTGTCCACTGACATTTCTGGACCAATCAGAAAACTCTGTGATGTTTGCTTACATCATATGCACCCATTGATTGGTCAATTAAAAATGTGAGGTGCGTCAAAACTTTTCAAATGGATTTCATTTTGGATTCACAAACTGCGCCGTAATCCGTGGACATTGCGGTAAAAACATATTAAAAAACTAAAATTTACACTTATAGAAAAATGCTTGGGGCAGTGATGAGGATGGGATGTGGCCATCAAAAGCAAAGAATATGGCTTTTTTTCAACTTCGATGTTGGGGGATATCGCTGTCATGTTCACGAAACCGGAAAAAAGTTCGAGGACATCCATGCATATCTTACATTATAGTGTCGATGAAAAGCAGTTTTTGGATGGATTATAACTCCCCCCCCCCATCGACGAATCCTCAAAAAACTGGAGAAAAAGTATATGGCCCTGTCAGATCGTTTTGTCAAGGGGGGGGGCAAAGTAATAGGGAGGTCCCAAAATGTGTGTTTTTTCCTGTAGATGCAATGGAGAAAATAAATAGCTCACGTCTACACCCCAAACCACTGGATGGATTTTCACCAAATATTTTTTATTAAACAACCAAAAAGTAGGTAAAGAAAAATTGGTGATATCTGGGTTCGGTTCACAGATGGGTATCTGATTGGTCAGGAGAGCGAGGTGATTCCACTGATATCAGGCGCGCCCACTGATTGGTCAATACAAAATGTGAGGTACGTCATATTTTTGGAAACGCCCGCCATGTTGGATTTGCAGACAATCGCCGGTGTCTGTGAACATCACTGTAAAAACATATTAGAAAACACAACTTTGCACTTGTCGAACTAATGAAAATAATCTCTGGGGAGGTGAGGTGTGATGAGAATGGGATGGAATATGGCCATAAAAAGCCCAAAAATTGGTGCTTTTCAACTCTGATGTCCGCTAACAGTCGTTATGTCTGATGTTTGCGAACATCTAAAATGTTCGGGGACATCTATGTCTTTTTCTAAATTACAGGGTTGGTCAAAAGCTGTTTTTTGGATATCTTATAACCTTTGCACCACTCAATGCAACTGCATGAAATCTTGGCTTTTCCATTCTGGACCTGACCCTGAATGGTCCTGCAAAGTATGGTGCTGTTATGTCAAGAGGGAACAAAGTAGATGGGGGAGGTCCCAAAATATTTTAAAGGCTTATATATGTGGTGCCATGTGATGAACCTGCACAAAAGTTTGCAAAAAGATTTTAGACCTAAATACAAATGTTTTCACAAAGTCTGGTGGGATTTTGTCAAGAGGGGGCAATATTAGAGGGGGGTCTCAACATTTGTAGAATGCTTATAGCTTTGTTGTCGTTTGACAAATGTGGACAAACTTTTTCAGAAAAATTGTAGACCCAACCTTGAATATTTGTGCAGAGATTGAATGGATGTTGTCAAGTGGGGACTATGTTATATGACTATTTTATGTACATACATTTTGACACTTTTAAAAAAATGAAACATGGGCAGATTTGCAGCAAACTTGTGCAAGGAGCATTGGCAAGGACCTGAAAGAATGGTTTTGTAAATGTGTTCATCTTTTATTTTTTTAAAAGTAGCATAATCTAGGTACAAAAAAAGTGATATACTTTTGGTGACAGAGTTATAGCCTGTGACCATGGCCAATGGCCAGATTGTCCAGGTCATGGTTATGACCTGGACAATCTGACTACTGGTCATGACCACGAGGGACTAGCAATGGGGTTAAAGTGGGCATGGCCATCAGGGACCGTCTATGTGGTAAAGTTTTTCCAAATTGAGATGGGTTTGAATGGGAAAACAAAATTCTGCCTGAGGGTACAGGTTGAAATTCTGGATGGGATTGCAGCAAATATGCACGAGGAGGGTCAGCAAGAACTTCAAAGCATGGTTTTACAAATATGCCCTGTATTTTCTTTTTAAGTGTGTAAATGTAAGTACACAAAACAGTGATATAACATTGGTGTGTGGGCAATGAGCCTGGGCATCAGCAAGTAGAAATATGTACTATGATTGTCTTATTGGGGCATGCAGCATGGGCAAAGTGGTAGGTTTGATTCTGCCTGTGGTTACAACGTGAAGTGGTGAACAAGATTACAATAAACTTGCGCGACGAGCATGAGCAAAAACCTGAAAGCATGTTTTTGGAAATATGTGTTGTGTTTTATTTTTCCAAATTGTAAGAATGCAAGTAGACAAAATAGTGATATACATTTGGTGTCTGGGGAGTGGGCCTGGCCCTCGACAAACACAAATGTGTACACTGATTTGTTTATTTGGGAAGGTGGCATGGCCGAAGCCCATGCCCCATGGATTTGGAGACTGGTCATGTGTGCAAGCCATGAGCCGTGGGCATTGGTTACATTATTATGGTATTGTGGACACTGAACTAGGATGCAGGGTAGGTGTAGTGAATATTAGGGGTGGTTTGTTTCTGCTGGGGTCGAGGTGAAGACTTATGCCGTAGGCAATTGAACAATGATTTCCATCCCCAGAATGCACTGCTGATAATAACAGACATAGGTATGTGCTGCACAAAATATGTTTCTTAAAGGAGCGTTATAGTTCTTTCATATATATGAAAAGAGGAATTATTAATAACATATCTACAGTGATGTAACACCATGAAACATTTCACTTGTAAAAATCTAAATTGACAGAAACAACTTTGTAAAGGGATGTTATGGTTAAGATGCATCCCACCCTTGGGACTCCTCTGCTCCAGTAGTTACCCAGTGCCGTCCCACCTTGGCATGCCTTGGCATTTCCCTCCTGGGTTCTCATGAGCACTTGCCAACCATACTGCCCCATCTACTTATGCACGTCTCTCACTGCATAATGCATATGTGCATTTATAGGAGCACTAAGTACAATGTTTTGGGATAAGCAAGGGAAACGTAGATGGGAAAGATTTGTAAAAGATTGTTACGTGGCAGTTGGTGTATGGAAGCTTAATATGGTCATAGGGTTCTCTGTACGGAGCTGGGCCTTCCCTTTCCATGGTGACCATCTTGGAAAAAGATTTTCCTTCCTACAGTGGGACGCCACATGCATCCCGCTGTCGGAAGGAAAATACTTTTTTTTAGAACCCCGAGTTACTGCTTTTGCCACCCAAGGTGCTAATGCCCTTCATCCTCTGTTGCAGGGGCTGGAACAGGGGACAACGGTCCAGAGCCCTTCTTATCCAACCTTGGTTCGCTTGGGCTGATAACTTTGTTTGCATGGCCGTTATCCCCGTTCCAGTCCATGGAACAGAGGATGAATGCCACATTATTGCCATTAGCATAACACAAAATGCTAAAAGAAATGTTGGAAAATCGCACTGAGTCTCTGTACTTTATAGAGAAATGTAAAGTAGATGGAGTGTATAATTTGTTTTAATTCTATTTTTTAACTGTGAAAGGTGATTCCTAAAAGAACCATTTTGTTGTTTAAAAAAAAAATTGATATGTGTTTTGATTTCCAACTACAACAGAAATAAATCTTTCACAATTACGTACAAAATCATACAAAGTCATACAAATTTCATAAAATAATAAAATTATACCAAGGTATCAACCCGGTTTGGAGGGAGAAGAAAAGACGGATGGAACGAAGGAACGAAGGAAACTTTTCTCCAACTAACTTAGTCACTATCATTTTGTTTCCTCTTTTCCTCCCCCATTTCACCTACTTTCTCCACAATTTTATAGAGCAGATCACATTGGGCTAGAATACAGTTCTGTGCTTGTAACTCCATGAGAGTGGCTTAGCCGTACCCTGTACCATGCTTAAACACCTCTTCTGATCTTCCTCAAACACTATACAGCCTAGGACCAGATGCTTGATAGTTTCTTATACTACACCCCTGCCACATAACCTACAGCTGAAGTCTGTTGTTAAACCATACCAACTACCCACCCTCTTGAGTGTTGGGAATTGGTTCAATCAAAACTGTAGGTATACAAATCTTCTTTTGGAACCTTGAAAAATAAGTATATACCTAAGAATTTTGTCCCTCCTGTATACAAGTCTAATGTATTCCTTGTAAAGACGTGTTTTAGTAATATCTTCAGATGTTTTACCTCAGTCATAGTCAAACAACTTTTGTTTTACTTTCGACTGGTTAACAAGCAGCTCTTCCAGTGTTGAGCCGATTTCAAGAAGTAGTTTATTCATCTCTACCTTAATTCTGCCGATAGAGTCTCTGGAGGTTCGTGTCTGCACTAGCCCCCATTTTTCAATCATTGAGCAGGGTGGAGGATTTAATAACTTTGCATATGTCCCCTTGTGGCGAGTGAAACTAGTTCAAACTCATGCGTATAGTTGTGTTTGGTATTGATTTTGCTAACCTTAGGGATTCTTTACAAGGTTTTTCTTGGAATGTGTTTAGATTCTGTCTCAAATCATTATGGTTAAAATCCAACCCATACAAAATCATCGGCTCCACCTGCATCTGGTAGAACCGTATAAGTCGTAGCAATGAATAACTACATAGCTGAGCATATACCCACCTCATTTTAGTAAGAAGAGGGCCATATCTAGAATTCACATAGTTCACCCCTCCCAATTTCGATGTTGAATTTAGTACTCCATATATCCCAGATAAGTTAAAGCAGAAACCCTCTCCATAGGCTCATCACTTGCATTCCAAATAATTCTTTTAGGTCTTTTTTTGGTTGAGAAGATATGTACTCTTGATTTTGCCCCATTTACCTTCAAGTTGTTTTCAGCTGCATAACTGTGGAAAAGCGCCAACCTACGTTGCAGTCCAATAGGTGTGAGGTCAAACAACACTACATCGTCCACAAAGGCTATCCAATCCAACGTTGCTAACCCCAACTTTACTGAGTTTGTAGTTCCCCCTCCCAGATTTTAGCTATATCTGCCATATACAAGGGTTGGAGCCACCACACATCCTTGTCTCATTCCCACATAAGTGCCTATTAGGTGGGTCATAGCTCCTTCCTTGTTCACCCTCACTCTCACAGTTGCATCTGTGTGCAGCAGTGTTAGCAATTTTACTAGATTCAGCGGGATCCCGGTCCTCAAAAATGTTCCCACTATCGACCATGACTAACCGCATCAAAGGCACTAGTCATATCGATTGAGGCCATATAGACAGTCCAAATTGATTTCCTCTTCACCAGTGCTCTCATATGTGCTAATGTGAAAGCCTTTAAAGGGATCCCCATACCTGTTTGGAAACCTATCTGACACTCAGAGAAAAGCCCTTGTAGATGTATTTCGCTTTTCAGATCCCTCAATAACAGGGTCCCAAAGATTTTACTAGTGGAATCCAATAGAGCCATGGGACTATAATTTGCTGAATTTAGTTTGTCCCCCTTCTTATAAATTGGTGCAATATGAGATTGCTTCCACGTATCTGGCACTCTTAAAGTATCATGTACACGTCAAAAGAGTTTCCATAAAGGGGTTGCCCATAGCTCCATGCTTTCCTTAATGACAACCGGAGGGATGCTATCTGGCCCTGGTGCTTTTGAGGGTCTTGCTCTAACAATTTCCCACACCACATCTTCTCTAACCCACTGGCAATTTTGTTCCACCTTTGGCCATCTTTCCAAATTTAACAGAGGTTCCTTCTCTGGAATGGAAAATGTATTCCCAATGAACTGCACCCAGACCTTTGCTGGGATCTGGTACTCTTCTATCGTGGTCATGTTTCCTTTTGTAACCCCCGCCATCATAGACCAAACTTTCCCAGCCTCATTTTTTACCAGTGACATCACCATCTCTTGATTTCTCTTGATTACTGTTTCCCTTTTAATCAGCTTAAATACCTGTTTGTTATGTGTCATTATCTTCTTCTTTTTCTCTAGGAATGACCCAACAGTAGCCAAATGTAACCTGCATAACTTAACCCCAGCTCTCCTCTTTCTTTTTGCTTCCTTGATTTTACCAACAAAGGTGTAGGAATGAGTGTGATTTCCCTGCAAATGTCCATTCTTAGCAAGAGAGTTCAAGCAAGTTTCCAATTTCTTGTTATAATTCCAAACTGTTACCTGGAGACCGTTTTCCACCATATTTCTTATTTCTTTTCCCATGCCACTGTTAAATCCCTAACTGCCTTTGTATTCCACTTTATAGCTGCCCCTGCCCCCTTAGTAACCAGAGTAAAGGCCAAGAATGGACAGATTTGCTGCATGTTCTGGGTTATACTTAAGTTATAATATATAGGCAAATGATCACTACTCACCGGGTCTCCCCGGGCTATGTAGTCATTTTTCCTGTTCAGCTCCGCAAAGACAAACATATGATCAATCCAAGATGTGCACCCCCCCCTTCCACATGAAGAAATGAAGGGACGTTGTGATTACAAATAAAATCAGAAAACCCCAGAAATTCACCAATTATGGCCAGCTAAACAACCATAACTCGGGCCCCCATTGTTGTACACTGCTAAGACTAACACCCATGACATCACAAATGGCATTGATGATATCACGTGTGCATTTACATTTGGAATGCACCAAGCAGAAAAATAACTTGTGCATCTAACAATATTACTTCAGTGCTGCTTTGCACACACAGTCTGAAGCAACTGTAACAAGGAAGTCCAACGTACTAAGTAAAGAACCATACAAAAAATAGTAAGTACACTATATTTCTTCCTGTAACTGTGGAATTTGTTGTGTGTACATGACTAGTAAAAAGCATTATTCTATTTTACACAGAAATGGCAAGCACCCTGCAGTGGCTTAGGGAAAATGTCCCTTGTGATGAAATGAGTGGCAATAGCATCTCTAATTGTACACAGTACAATCTCTAAAGTAGGGAAAGTAATGCACATTGCTTCACATGTCACTGAAAAATGCTTCTTTTTAACAGTACATATGCAAATGAAGAAAATGCGCCAGAAGCACCTGCAAATGTGCAAGAGGATAGGCACAGACACACCCAAAGTCCAACTTTGGGAAATAAACTGAGAAGCATGTGTGCAAAAATGGATCAGCTGAACACTAATTTTACAGAGTTGAAGACATTTGTAGAAAGGCATATGATGGACAATATTAAGTACCACTGCCCCACAAGTACGTCTGCCCCTTTCCCCTGTCCCAGCCAACCATCCCCACAAATTCCCTTTAATCAAAGATGCTATGATGAGACCTCAATCCCTTCCCCCTGATGACCAGCCTGTGCAAAACCCCAATTCCCCTGTATAAGTTTCCCATTCCACTACCCCTTCCCTTTCCTAATGCAATGTTTTTGGTGGGTGTTAATAAAGTTCTATTTGTTTACTGTTGCTGTGTGTGTGTGTGTGTGTGTGTGTGTTTTTTTAAAGACCTGTTTGGGGTCTGCGAGCAGAGCAACTGTCCCGCCTGTCTGAAAAATCATCATGCACCTATATATGGTTCGGGATCCCAGGCCCTGTCCTGTGGACACCTGGGTGCATCTGCATCCAATCTCCTCTGCCCTCTGCACCCTGCGCCTGTCTGCAGATATCTGTACAGAGGTGATGTACTTTAATTAGTGTGGGGGTCCCACCTCTGTCCTGAGGACACTTAAGCGCAAGTGCATTTGATCCCCGTGCCCTCCGAACACTGTGCCTATCCGCAGATGTCCGTAAAGTTGTGGTCTACTTTTAATTAGCTTGGTGGTCCCGTCCATGTCCTACAGACACCTGAGCGCATGCGCATCTTATCTCTTGTGCCCTCCAAACACTGTGCCTGCCCAGAACTGTCTGGTGCATGTGTCGCACTTGAAATTAGTTTGGGGATCCTCTCCCTGTCCTACGGACAACTAGGCGCATGCGCCCATCGCATCCCACGCAGTAGATGTCATGCGGACAAATGTCTCATTCGCGAATGTTTGCGTCCTCATCATTTGACTGCACCCACACTGAACATCTGTCCATATCTGCAGAAACTGTTCATACCCCCAGTTACCTAAAAAGTGCTTTTTCCGGCCAATCCAGGGTGTTTTAAGGTGAAATATCACCCTTGCAGAGGTCCTAGACCATGTCCTGATCAATCTAAAGACTTTTTGGAACTTTTTGAGCCCAACCTGGGGCTCGAAATGTCAGCGGAGAGAACAACTGTCTACGGAGTGCTCCCCTGCATCCCTATAAAAGGCTACACCCCACTGCTGCTCCTCATTCTGTTTCTTGCTGACCAGGACTACAGAGCACTGCTGCAGGTTGCTGTTTGACTGTTTTGCAGATTGCTGTGTTCCTGATTCCTGATTACTTGGATAATGGAATCCATGGCTGCTCCTGCATCTGCCTCAGAACCACTCCCACCCCCACCTCCACCATCACCATCTTCTGGAGGGCCTGGGGAAGGGAGCAGGCGTGGTAAGGTAGATGTGGATCAAGAAGAGGAAGAGGATGTGGTAGTGGAAGTCCCTAATACCAACTGCTAACGTGAATCTTGGGTGTGGAGGCTCTTTACCACAGTTAGGGGGGGTTCCCAAGGCGTGTGCGGCCAAAGTTCACTGTACTAGTCATGGCAAGCCTGGGCTGTACAGCTATGGGACCACCTCCATGCAGTGACACCTGACGTCGAACCACAAGGCAGCGGTTTGGAGGGTCGTCCCCTTCGGAGGCGGTAGTAGGTTGAGTTTCTCTATCACATCCTCCACATCTGCTCCTGTCATCACAAGAGACACTCCTGTTGGGCAGCAGATCTGTGACCAAGCCTCACAGGCAATACACAATGCAGTGGACCCTTGCCTTTCGAGGGTCACTGTACTGTGTATGTACTGTGATGCAGTACTCTGCAGGGGGGAACAATTTTGAAGTGCTTTCAAGGCTTTGGACCAGGAGCACGAGAAACACTGTCCCCTGCCTCTTTGAGGCCCACCCAACATCTTCCTCTCTCCACCTGCTCCTTCATCCCTGTGGTTGGTGCCCTTGCTTACTCTCCCTCCACTCCCCTTCCTTCTGTCTCATATCTAAAAAAAGGCACAAAAAACACCAAACACAAAAATCAAAAGAAAAACAGCTGTTTTGAGAGCTACCTTTCAAAGTTAAAAAAATAGGAGTGCCAATGAAATGGTGCAGGAGTGATGTCATTAATGTTATTTGTGATGTCATCTTTGATGTCCTGGGTGTTAGTCTTAGCAATGCACGTAGATGGTGCGAGTTATGGTTGCTTAGCTTACTATAATGTGGGAATGTGCAGTGGTGTTTGGTTGCACTGTGAAGTGTAACATTCCTTTAGTGACATTTTTTTACTGAATGTACATATATATGCTTGGCATGGAAGGTGAAGAAAGGGGCTAAACAAGTGATGTTGTCATTGATGTCATCATTGACATTTGGGAACACATCTTTCATGGTCTGGGTGTTAGTGCCAGCAGTGCACAGGGGTGGTGGCAGGGTTGGGGGCTTGATTTACCATAACTGTCGAATTCCAGGGGTTTTTTGGTTTTAATTTGAAGCATAAAGGGGAGGGGGAAAGTTTTTTTTTTGTGAAGTGTACAGGTTTTTGTTGGGACAACTTAATCATAACGTCCCCTCAACAATGTTTTTTTGTAGTGAATTGCACTGGTTTTTGGGAGGGCAACTGAACTCTAAAGTCCCCTTATCAAAGGGTGTTTTGTAGGGAAATGTACAGGTTTTTGGAAGGTGGAACTTAAGCATGAAATTGTGGCAATGAAGTTGGGGAGCAGGATATGCACTGTAATCATGTGATTTTGAGAGATATGTAGTATAATCTATGTACTTACCATACATTTAACATAGAACATTCAGAACCCCCTCCCTATTGACTTTAGAAAGGGACAGACTGAGCACCTGTTTACGGACGGGGGCGGACAGGATCAACATTACCCAAAGAGGTGGGGGGTATCTGAAAATGTACTATTGTCTTACACAAAAATTGGGAAATGGTGAAGAAGGGCATACAGATATTGTAACTAGTAATAATTAAATATGGAAACCTGAAGGTGGAAAATGGAAACGACACATTTAATAACCATGTAGAATGAAGAGGATGGTACCAATAAAAAAAGAAAGGATGCCACCACTGTAACCACTTCACAGAAACTCGGCAGCCTGGAACGATAGTGGACGGACGCATTTGGACAAAGGGAGATTACAGCAAAAGAGTGAGTGCAGGTCATTTTTGTAAAGTGGGTGTGGTTTTTTTGTATGTGGTGCAGAAATAATAATTTCTTTCTGTTGTTTTGACTCAGAAATGGCTAGTACTTTGTAGTGGCTGGAGGAGTATTTCCCGAACGGGGAAATGTCTTAAGACAGTGACAACAATGGTACACATTGGTCTGCATATGGAGAATAGTGACCAGTATTTTATAGGCATTTAACTTGTGGTGTTTTTTTTTTCAACAGACCAGGAAAAAAAAGAGGAAAGGGCAACAGACGAGATAGAAGAAGACAGAATAAAAAGGATAGATTCGAAAATTGATGTTTTGAATGACAATTTTCAAAGTTTACGGGAGTTTGTGGAGGACGTTGTGAGAGGGAAAGTTCGGTATCATTGCCCCACCTGCACCTGTCCTGCTTCTCCAATCCCTAGTGACCCATCCCCAAACCTGCAACAGGAAAATAGACGTTTCGACGAAGTATCCATCCCTTCTTCCCATCACAAATCTTCCCCTCATAACCAGCCCGTGTTAAATCCAAATTCCCTCATATTTGTTTCCGTATCCGCTTCCGCTGCTGTTTCTTTAGATTGATGTGTGTTTTTGTGTGTATAGTAAATGGTTGTGTACAGTAGTTGTAGAGATAGAGTATGTGTTTAATTTCTTTTTTTTAAAAGACGTAAAATGTTCGCGAACAGCACGCCTGTTCGACCTATCCGCAAGCAATGCAATGTGGATGATGTGTAATGGCAAGTAAGACGGATGTGATGTGTGACTGCAACATCTTTTCACAATGTGCGTACATAAACAGAAAGGGGTGTCCAAAGAATATACTAACTCGGCGTACCGCTTGGGAACGAGATAATACATGGTTGTAGAACACACAAGATGTCCGGAATGGGTGTAAATGAGCAGAAAGTGAGTGTGTGAAGAACAGTATAGCGGTTCGTATTGGGGGCAGTCAAAATGGTGCCGTCCGTAGAAAAGGCACGGTGGGCAGCAAGGTCGTAGGCAAACAAAATGGAGTTGTCCTAAGGACACTGGAACTGTCTGTACAGTGAACATAGCATGCAAGCACATGTGCAGTACAAACAAAAGGATTGCCAACATTGCGTCAGTTCCTAACTGTCCGTCTCACTTGTGTAGCACTTTGAAGCACTTTGAGAACCCGAACACAGTCCGAAGGACACTTGTGCGCATACGCATGTGTGATTCTTTGCATTTGATGTCCAGGGGACTTTCATGAAGGGGGCGGATGTGTTGAGGACATCATCTTGTGACTGCTCCTACGCTGAGCGTGGGGACGGGTTTCCGCAGTTTGTGTGCTTCCGCAACGCTAAAAATGAACTTGTAGACACAAAGCAAAGTATTGTGGAGTGGAAAAATGTAATTTCACACATCCCAAACAATAGGCCACCTCAGGATTTGCTGTGTAAAATTGACTGTACCGCTTTGTAAGGATGAAGATGGTCACGAGGCACACCCCTGAACCCCTTCAAAAGGCCACACCCCTGGAGCGCATCTTCATTGTCCTTCTAGCTATAGCAGATAGAGGTGCGTTGCCTTTACTGCTGTAGTGAAGAAAAGGAAACAAATTACTATGGCTTCCATGGCTGCTGTTGGGTTATTAGCATTTGCACCTCCCCCAAACCCGCCACCATCACCACCTCACCAATGCCCTGGAGAGAGATATTTGGGTGAGGGTGTAGAGATTGAGGAAGAAGAGGAGGAAGAGAATGAAGTGGAGGAACTGCGCACTAGGAGCACTTGGCGGGAGTCATGGGTGTGGCGGTTGTTTTCCATTTATGGGAACGTACAAAAAGCACGTGCGAACCTGGTGAAGTGTAACCAGTGCGATGTGGTGTAGAGTCGCGGGAGATTTCGAGCGTACAGTTTTGGTACGACAACCATGAAGCGCCACCTCACTTCGTTCCACACTGCGGACATTCGCAAGGTGGTGCTATGCGAAGAGCGTAGTCATTTGAGCTCCTCCACAGCATCCTCGGAATCCGATCCTCCCACCACAAGAGACACTCCTGCGGGGGGAGCGCCTCCTCCAGCTGCTTCACAAGCCATTTGCAATGCTGTGGACCCTTACCTTTCGAAGGTGACAGTAGTGTGCACGTATTGTGACACAGTACTCTGCAGGGGGGAGAGTCTTCGAAGTGCTTTTGAGGCTGCAGTCAGCGAGCACCAGAAGATTTGCTCCTTACTAAAATAAAGATCACCCTTAATATTTCTCTGTTCAGTTGCCCTTTCTTATCCCCGTGGCTGGTGTCCCTTCCTTACCCTCCTCTCGCCTCTTCTCCTAGTGTGTGGAGTGCTGTTAATCAATGAACATGAAAACAACAAAAATGACAGAAAAGGCTCTTTTCAGAGCCGCCTTTCTCAGTGTAACAATAGAACTATGAAGTGAAGGCTGTAGAGCCCTGCGGAGTTCAGCAAAAGTTTGCGGACAGTCGTAGAGGGCAAAAAGGGAGTGTGCAAGCAGAGCAAGTGGTGGCACTGAAATAAGCCTTTTGGTGGTGTGTTGTGTGGGTTAAAAAGCAGTGGATTAGGTAAAATGGATTGTCAGATAGGTTAGTGTGATTGCAAAAGAGGGCGCAATGCATTTTGTGTATTGTGAAGAAACATCTGATTGCCTGCATATGTGAGGTGGACTTCATCTCTGCGGAAAATGAAATTGCTACAAAACAAAATGTTTTCATTTTGGAAAGAGGACATACCAACATCTCTTAAAAAGGCACACACAGCCTTATTCACATTGTGTCTCGCTTTCTCCATTTGTGGACCAAATGCAGAAGAACGCAACCATATTTGTCTTTGGGCAATACGGGAAAAAAGTATTTCACAATTTAGAAACATGTCCATGAGCTGCGCGAGTCCTTTCTTCATGGCAAATTGTAAAGAAATTCCAAATACATGGCCTAAACTGTTTCCGCCACAATGAATGATGAGTATATCTGGAGGACGCTCTCTCTGTAAAGTAACACAAAGAGGTACCAAGTCCAGCCATCTCATACCGCACACGCCATGCCAGTGCACTTCCGCATGTGGGAATCCGAGATTTGTAGGTAAACTGCAGCTTTCGGCATGCACCTTCAACCAATGTATCCATGAGTCTCCCACAATCCAGACAATGGGCCTCATCACAAGTTGGGCTGTATTCCCGGCTGTAATACCGCCGACTGTAATAGCCCTAGCACCGACCGGTTCGGCTGTATTACCGCCGGATCACGAGTTGGGTGTTGACGGTAAATCCGCATTCCCCATTGGGTCCATTGGATTCAATGGGCTATTTTCAGGGCTAATTATGCGGGATAATACAGCCGGCGGTAATGCAGCCGAAAACAGGGGATTTTCACCTCCAGAGAAAGGCTGGAGGTAAAACAGCCCATTTAGCGCCCAACTCGTGATAGGGCCAGCCCTTAAATGCGGCTGTAATACCGTTACCACCACATTTAAGGGCTACAGCCCAACTCGTGATGAGGCCCAATCTGTTTTCGACCATGGAAAGCCATGGCTGTGTGGTGTCCTGTGAGGGAGAAGACGGTCTTACTAAAGTACATCGGTCAGAATACACCTACTGAGCTTTATGGACCAATCCCTTGCTCCTTTCATTCTCATTTACATGCGGCTCCACCATTCAATCCCGAGTGGTGATATGTGATGGCAGTTAACTACCGCCATGTTTGCGGACATGTAGAGGAGCAGAGCGTGATGACGGTACATTAAAGTACTAATCCCCATTAAGGTAGGCTCTGAGAAGAGTCGTTTTTTAAAAAAATTTGGACACATATCGTACAGACGTGGTATTTCATGCAATTTATTGTAGTTTTTGTCCTCGCTTTACTCTTGCAAACATTACAGAACCTTCTCTAAAGCAAGCCTTATGTTCCAAAAGAACATCGCATTTCCCAAAGAGGATAATGCAACGCCATCTCCTTCAAAGTAATGCACATTGCTGGGAGCAATACTATCGTGGCTACAAAAAAACATACCAACTCGCAGCATGAATGCACGCATGGCGCAATTGAGGATGCACCTCCCGATGCTTTCATCTGGACAGAAAACAGAAGTGTTGTTGCATTGTAGTCTGGGGAGTAAAGCAGAAAAAATAACTTTGGATGTTGGTAAGATGGTCATGATTGCTTCAACCAACTGTGCCAAATCTGCCAACAAAGTACGTGAAGTCAGGAATCCCAAGTGGCAAGCACCGTAGTGCAAAATTACCACATGAGGAGTGGTCATTCTATGCATGCCTCTGCAAACTTGCGGAATTGCCGCAGCATTGGCATCAGTGTCAGCACTCCAGAGCACCTCCACTCCTCGCACATCGAAAAGGTGTGCCACATGCCAACTCTCGGCATAGTGTTGTAAGCCGTGCACAAAAATGTCTCTGAGCAGCAAAACCCTGACCCTCTGCATCTCTGCCATTTTCAGTGTGTGCGCCGTCTTTCGACACAAAAGAGTAATGTGAACATCTGAATGGCTGATGGCTACAGTTGTCTTTCCATGCAGGATTAGTTGTAGAAACCCGTATGTGACACGCCCTACCAGCGGACAAGTGTTTCCTAAGTGCAGCACGTAACTCTTACCCAGTCCTTCCACCCTTTCTACAGCGGTACCAAAGCAAGTCCATCATTGGACACAACTAAGCGGGCGCACAATCAGCCACCAATCACATATAACCTTGCTAATGTTAACTCTGTCATCAACATTGCGCACTTCAAAATTACTGTTGATGATTCTTAATGGAAATTGCATACCATTGCAAAGCACCTACTTCACAAGCTACTGTGAAAGGATTGCACATTTCTACGTACTGCTCCATGCATGACCACATGCATCAGTATAGAGTACAGGTATGTTCATTCTAATCAGAGTACATGTGGAAGCCTTATAATTTAAAATAGACAAAATAATGCTGGTAAATTTCCATAAGAAGCACATAACAACGCTCCCCCTTGTAAAGTGCAAGATTGCTGATTCGCCATTAACAAATTGCATGACTGCTTAATTTCTTCTTCATAACCTGCACATACGTTGCAAGCATGGCTATTTAGGCATAGTTCTCAACCATTTTCGTGTGAAGTGCGGGTGAAATGAGCTGATTTTGTTTTTGTCGGGTGACACGCTCATTGGAATGAATGGCCGTGCAGGAGGCTTGGCGGCTGAGTCTGCCCTTTACAAGGCGGGTGACATCCGCCAAAAGTGTGTGAGTTGAGAAGTATAATTTAGGGCAAACCTTAATTTTGTATGTCAAAATGTCGCAGTTCTGTCCTCTTTACTGCCAACAGTAATGCTACTTGCAATGTGATCGTATGAGAATAGTAATCGCTCCAGATTGTGGTGCTGACATGTCCTTCGGAGGGTCTCCCGATTTTTGGTCATTGTGCTTTTCATTAAGAAGTACAAAATGTTTGCCCATCTACTACATTGCCCTATCGCTTACAAACCTCTCTCCTATGCATAGTACACTTTGTAAAGAACAAGGCATTTCCAAACCCCTAAAAAAAGATCGATATTTTGAAGGACTTTGAAGTACCATATTGAAAGTAGTATACAAAGGGTGCGCAGAGAGAAGTGAAATGTGCACGTGGATTGGGTTGAAACATGAAAGTTGAATCATATGATGAAAGAAGTACAAGAAAAGGCTGCAGTATCATGACGGCTGCAAACACACGAAGTAATTGATATCGTTTTTTTAATTCACAGTGAAGACTACTCTCCTGAGAAGCAACAACATCTACACTGCAGACGACATATCCGAAGAAACCTTGTCATCTTGCTCCAAAAAGTAAGTACAGTACAACCTTCATTTTCTAACTTCTCCTTAAAGAGGCTGCGTGGGTTATTTGTTTATTTTGGGCACCAAAGGAAGCATTCATTTGTAAACCATTCAGCCTACAAATATCCATTAATAGGACAAAGATTAACAGGTGGAATGACTGACAAATGGCTGTGTGCTTGGTACTGAAACTAATAGGAAATCCGTAGAAGGTTAGATTGTGAAAATAAGTGGTGGTAGCACGTTTTTGCCATTTTGGTTATTAATAATGGTTCTCGGCACAAGTAGGGCATGGTGTACTCTCATCTAAAGCACTTTGTACTACTATACAAACAGTAAAGTAGCCTTACCAAATGATAGTTAGAGGTCACTGTGTGTTGACATACCATGCCAAAGAGTTTCCCCATCACACTTCTGCACACATGCACATAGCACCCAGATCAAAGAAACAGCTGCCAGTACACCTAACAATGTTCCTGATAATCCTGATAGTGTAAGACGAACCCATAGTAAAAAAAGTATTTTAGCAAAAATCTTTCATCACAGATTCCTTCAGAATCTACTAAGAAGAGGAGCAAAATCATCCTCACGCCTTAAAATGTACCGTAGAAAGTTAATTCTACAAGCACTCATGTACAGTACAATCCTTCTCAAAAGGAAGTTGTTCATATTAGTGTTAAAAAGGATGAAAGCACTAACAAAAGTAAGTACCAAACTACAAATGAAACTCAGCAATAAACGGAATGTGAACAAAAATAATGTTTTGCATGTTTGTGGTGGTGAATGGAGTCACACAACAACCACAGAGCCATATTTCAATGAAGAAGCATACAAACAAAATCAAACAAACACAATTGCCATCCATAGCAGTGGACGTGGGTATGAGAAAATCAATACTACCATCATGGAACAAGAAACACTACTTACAAAATTGTCTTCTGAAAACTCAGAATTACCTCTCGATTCAGCAGAACCACACCATCCAGTATACAAATGGCCGTGCACATCAATGTGTGCCATTCCAAATAAAGCTTTCAAATCTTTGCGTGTGTTCCTCAATCAATACATAAATGGAAAAGACAAAAGTAAAATCAAAGTGCTGCAAAATATGGATATTTGTGTAGTGCAAAAACACACAGGACTAAAAGGACATTCACTAGCCTGCATTTCTGGGCCTATTTACAAAAATACCTTCCATGATATCAAAAGAATATCAGTGCATCATTATAAAGTAAGAAATTTACAGGGTAATTCATAGAATTTCGCAGAAAAGTGTCGCAAGCGGCTGGCGCAGAGTGTCCGCGTGCGATTGTCTGCGCCAGGCACGTGCGCTAAAACCGATTTCCGCGCACAGCGTATTCATGGATTTTAGGCTCCCAAACCAGCCGTGGCGCAGAGTATCGCAGCGACCCTGCAGCAGCGCCAGTAACGCCCCCAAGAACGCCCTCGCGCAAGGAAAAGCCATCAAAATCGCTAAATCATCGCAAAGGGCTGCGCTAACCCTGGACCAGTTTACAGGGCTGCCAAACAAGGAACGCAAAGCGGGTAACGTTCATATCAGGGGTACGCGGGAAGTTTTACACGCGATTAGCCAGGGTACGTGTATTACAGGGGTACGCGGGAAGTTTAACACGCGATTGGCCAGGGTACGTGTATTAGAGGGGTACGTGTGAAGTTTTACACGCGATTAGCCAGGGCACGTGTATTACAGGGGTACGCGGGAATTATCACACGCGATTTGGCTGGGTAGGTGTATTACAGGGGTACACGGGAAGTTTTACACGCGATTTGGCTGGGTACGTGTATTACAGGGGTGCGCTGGAATTATCACACGCGATTTGGCCAGGTACGTGTATTACAGGGGTGCGCGGGAATTATCACACGCGATTTGGCTGGGTACGTGTATTACAGGGGTGCGCGGGAATTATCACACGCGATTTGGCTGGGTACGGGTATTACAGGGGTGCGTGGGAAGTTACACACGCGATTAGGCTGGGTGGGTCCTCACAGGTGTTCCCTGTACACCCTCCACGGCCCCTGCAGGCAGCCCACAAAACAGGGGACTACCCTGCACACCTGCTCATGTCCACCCGCACCCCCACCCCCCAGCCACCAGGGGCACCCTCCACCAGGCCCCCACCCATGTCTACCACCACCCCCACCCCCCAGCCACCAGGGTCACCCTCCACCAGGCCCCCACCCATGTCTACCACCACCCCCACCCCCCAGCCACCAGAGGCACCCTCCACCAGGCCCCCACTCATGTCACCCACCACCCCCACACCCCAGCAGTGCAGGGTCACCCTCCACCAGGCCCCCACTCATGTCTCCCACCACCCCCAAGCCACCAGGGGCACCCTCCACCATGCCCCCACTCATGTCTCCCACCACCCCCAAACCCCAGCAGTGCAGGGTCACCCTCCACCAGGCCCCCACTCATGTCTCCCACCACCCCCACCCCCCAGCCACCAGGGGCACCCTCCAACAGGCCCCCACTCATGTCTCCCACCACCCCCAAACCCCAGCAGTGCAGGGTCACCCTCCACCAGGCCCCCACTCATGTCACCCACCACCCCCACCCCCCAGCCACCAGGAGCACCCTCCACCAGGCCCCCACTCATGTCTCCCACCACCCCCACCCCCCAACCACCAGGGGCACCCTCCACCAGGCCCCCACTCATGTCTCCCACCACCCCCAAACCCCAGCAGTGCAGGGTCACCCTCCACCAGGCCCCCACTCATGTCACCCACCACCCCCACCCCCCAGCCACCAGGGGCACCCTCCACCAGGCCCCCACTCATGTCTCCCACCACCCCCAGCCCCCAGCCACCAGGGTCAGCTTCCACCAGGCCCCCACTCATGTCTCCCACCACCCCCACACCCCAGCAGTGCAGGGTCACCCTCCACCAGGCCCCCACTCATGTCACCCACCACCCCCACACCCCAGCAGTGCAGGGTCACCCTCCACCAGGCCCCCACTCATGTCACCCACCACCCCCACCCCCCAGCCACCAGGGGCACCCTCAACCAGGCCCCCACTCATGTCTCCCACCACCCCCACCCACCAGCCAAAAGGGGAAGCCTCCACCAGGCCCCCACTCATGTCACCTATCACCCCCACCCCCCAGCACTGTGGGGCACCTGCCAGCAGGCCCCAACCCATGTCACCCACCACCCCCACCCCCCAGCAGTGCAGGGGCAGCCTCCACCAGGCCCCCACTCATGTCTCCCACCACCCCCACCCCCCAGCCACCAGGGGCAGCCTCCACCAGGCCCCCACTCATGTCTCCCACCACCCCACCCCCCAGCCACCAGGGGCAGCCTCCACCAGGCCCCCACTCATGTCTCCCTGCACCCCCATACCCCAGCCACCAGGGGCAGCCTCCACCAGGCCCCCACTCATGTCCCCCTGCACCCCCACCCCCCAGCCACCAGGGGCAGCCTCCACCAGGCCCCCACTCATGTCACCCGCCACCCCCACCCCCCACCATCCAGGGGCACCCTCCACCAGGCCCCCACTCATGCCCGACTCATGCCTCCCACCACCCCCACCCCCCAGCACTGTGGGGCACCTGCCAGCAGGCCCCAACCCATGTCACCCACCACCCCCACCACCCAGCAGTGCAGGGGCAGCCCCCACCAGGCCCCCACTCATGTCCCCTATCACCCCCACCCCCCCCCAGCCACCAGGGGCACCCTCCACCAGGCCCCCACTCATGTCTCCCTGCACCCCATACCCCAGCCACCAGGGGCAGCCTCCACCAGGCCCCCACTCATGTCTCCCACCACCCCCACCCCCCAGCCACCAGGGGCAGCCTCCACCAGGCCCACACTCATGTCTCCCACCACCCCCACCCCCCAGCAGTGCAGGGGCAGCCTCCACCAGGCCCCCACCCATGTCACCCACCACCCCCACCCCCCAGCAGTGCAGGGGCAGCCTCCACCAGGCCCCCACCCATGTCTCCCACCACCCCCACCCCCCAGCAGTGCAGGGGCAGCCCCCACCAGGCCCCCACTCATGTCCCCTATCACCCCCACCTCCCCAGTCACCAGGGGCAGCCCCCACCAGGCCCCCACTCATGTCTCCCACCACCCCCAAACCCCAGCAGTGCAGGGTCACCCTCCACCAGGCCCCCACTCATGTCACCCACCACCCCCACCCCCCAGCCACCAGGGGCACCCTCCACCAGGCCCCCACTCATGTCTCCCACCACCCCCACCCCCCAGCCACCAGGGTCACCCTCCACCAGGCCCCCACTCATGTCTCCCACCACCCCCACACCCCAGCAGTGCAGGGTCACCCTCCACCAGGCCCCCACTCATGTCACCCACCACCCCCATACCCCAGCAGTGCAGGGGCAGCCCCCACCAGGCCCCCACTCATGTCCCCTATCACCCCCACCCCCCAGTCACCAGGGGCAGCCCCCACCAGGCCCCCACTCATGTCCCCTATCACCCCCACCCCCCCAGTCACCAGGGGCAGCCCCCACCAGGCCCCCACTCATGTCCCCTATCACCCCCACCCCCCAGCAGTGCAGGGGCAGCAGGCAGTCAGGCAGCAGCAGGTGGGAGCGTGCTCGGGCTCTGGGGGGCAGTAGTTCGGCCTTCCGGGCAGGAGCGTGGTATTCCGTGTGCGTACGCGTGGCCAGCTTGGTACGGAGTGATTTTGCACGTGAAAATCCTGCACGTCAGCGTGAAAACTGAGGAAAGGCCCTCAGCGCGTAAGCGCGTCTGTGACGTGACCCGCACAGGTGTTTCCCACACAGCACGTGATGACAGAGCACACGTGGAAAGACTGCACGTCAGAGTGTAATCGCGTGTGATTGGTGGAAATGGCCCTACACGCAGAAGTGACAAAGCGTGTGATTGGTGGAAATGGCCCTACACGCAGAAGTGACAAAGCGTGTGATTGGTGGAAATGGCCCTACACGCAGAAGTGACAAAGCGTGTAATTGGTGGAAATGGCCCTACACGCAGAAGTGACAAAGCATGTAATAGGTGGAAATGGCCCTAGCGCGTTCACGCCGCGTAAGTGACGCTGGACGTGTGGGCCTGTATAAAAGGTACGTGTAGAACACGTTTTCCTTGTACGTGCTTTTCGTGGAGAGCGAGTGGGTGAATTCTGTACTTCTTGTCGTTTCACACGCGATTTACTTCACGGCGTTTCAAGTTCGTATTCCCTGTTACCTCTGACAGCTTTTTCTCTTTTTTCTCTTTTACTGGTTTACCTGGGCCTGTTCCCTCAAACAGTGTTCCCTTCTACTGTTGTCCTGTCTCCTCAGACAGCGGACAAATCTTCTTTTGGCGGGGGTGTTGCCAACCAAACGTGCTCCTTTTACACGCTCGTTTACCAGGCAGACGGTGAGTCACGCACGTATCTAACATCTGTGCTTGCCCCGTGTGTAGCCTACCCCTTCAGAGGTCATTCTAGGCTGCGTGTGACACGCATACGTTCATTCTTGTGTTTCTGGGTGCCACAGCGTAGTGCAGGTTTTTCTTTCTGCACACGTGGTCTAGGAGGGGTTGCGTGCACGTCATCTCCCTTTTTTGGGCCTCCTGTGCGTTGCGTGACCCGTCATCTTTCCCCAGGGGTTACATTCAGCCTTGCTAGAGCACTAGGGTACAATTACCATCTGGTACCCAACCCCTTTGACCCCCAATTGCCCAGGACAATAGTCTACATCCACTCCCATACGCACATTAACATCAGTGCCATGGCTGGGAGGCGAGGATTCCGTAAGGGTGGCAAAGGTGGAAGAGCCACAAGTGGTGGCCGTGGTGGATCCGGTAGGGGACGTGGTCGTAACTTGCAGGGTGAGCCTGTCCCCCCATGTGTGGAGGACCAGTCACGGGCACCCATAATCCCCCCCCTTCCCCCCCTCCCATTGAGGCTGATGTGGCTGACACCATCCATGCTCAGCCCTTGTTGGACCAGCCCATTGTGGCACCAGACCTGGCTGACTCCATGGCTGACTTCCAGGTCAGCAGGGCTACGACACGTGCGCTGGTGCACGTTGATGCCATCATGCCACGTGGATCTGGGGCAGCAAGGTCATCTGCTGCACCAAGGAGGCAGGGCGGAGAGGCTGCAGGGGCAGCTGCGGCTCCATCCACCCCAGCCCTCACACACCCAGCCAGGACAGTGTCGGTCCTAGTCCATGCTGCTGACATTCCCCCTGACACCATCACACTAGAGCCAATGCCTGCACCAACTCCCATGCTGAGTGTGCAATCCCACACTCCTGATACAGAGTCCACCAGGGCTCCTGCCCCTAGTGTCCAGAGCGGCGCAGGACACTCAGGATCACCACCACCTTCCAAGCGGAAGAGGAAGAGTGCTCGTCCGGCACAGGCTGATGCCCCAGACACGGCTACACAGTCCGGCCCGTCCAGGAAGCCCAGCTTCACGGATGTCGAACTGAATGCACTTGTCGAGTAGGTGTCCGGACATGACAACGAGATGGTCATTGTTGCAGGATCCAAGACCACACCTGCACAACGCCAGGCACACTGGCAGACCGTTGCGGACATTGTAAGTGCCCTTGGAATCGTGAGGCGCACAGCCAATGATTGCTATAAGCGCTGGAATGACCTAAAGCGCAGGGCAAAGAGTAAGCTGGCCTCAAGTCATGCCGCAACTCTAGTGACTGGAGGTGGGTCTCCAGTAGTAGACATGGAACTCACTCCACATGAGTCAGTCGCTGGGACCTACGTCACGGAGGAACAGATCCAAGGCGTGGGAGATCTGGCTGATTACGAGGCATTGTCCGGTGAGTGCACATGCATGTGTGTGTCATCCATGTGCATGGTGTGTGTGTGAGGGCTTCTGTTCGGGTGCCAGGTGAGAGTGTGTGCGCCTGAGTCGTATGGGTCAGCCATGTGCTTCATGCAATCCTTCCTGCGCAGCTGCATTTGGCCATAGCAGTATCCCTTCTGCCAACAGTAGACATCTAGCACAACTGCACGCCAGTTGCCCTTGAAGTGTCATCTTGCCACAACATATTTGCTTCTTTTTCACTGTTCATTCAGTCAGTTTATTTGAATTCCACCACTTTCACTAGGCATGTCGCTGTCCACTAGTCACATGTCTGACATGGGTATGGTAAAGTGGAGTGACTTTGTTACCTGGATATCATTTGTACACACATGTCCCTGTGCAATTTGACCATTTCAGACTGGCAGCTCCAGGTGCAAAATCTGACCTGTTAGAATTAGAAAAGCAATTACATGCGGGAACTGGACTGAATGAATAGGTGCTGCCCTCCTCTCCATCTTCACTCAATAGCAATGGTACATGCCATCTGTGTGATGGCATGTGTGTTTCACCTGCCAATCACAGGCCAATGTGTGATGCCACTGCCAGGCAGCATGCAGAAAATGTGTTCATCTTCCATCTTGGTGTCATCAGTGTGTGCCATTTGCCTGCACTTCATACGCAGTGAGGGTGCATGCATGGGAGGGTTTTAGTCATGTGGGACACGTGTCAATCAAGTACTGGTTCTCTTGCTTCTCAGCCCTCAATGTGTGCCATGGTGCTAATGCCTGTTTCCATTTCTTTGTTTTCATGTCTTTGCAGGGGAAGACGCACCTGATACTGCTGGGGTTGTGGAGATGGTGCAGACCCAGGAGGGGTCCGAGGGCCGACCAACCACCAGTGAGGGACGTGGTGTGGTGGTGGGGGAGAACCCACAAGTGCTGCCGGTCGTGCTCTCAAGGGGTGTCTCTGGCTGCACCTCCCCCGAGCTGTACTCAGGTGTTGATTCGGATGAGACCTACGTGCCGTCGCAGGTGAGTGTTCCAGGGAGGGATTCTGTTCTGTCTCACCCACCTGCACCAGGGTCAGAACCCTCCATGGGGATGTCAGTGTTGGCAGCTACGCCTTCGGTGGTTACGGATGCAGGGTCACACTCCGCGACATCTGATCCTGTTCCTGGGCCAGCAGATCAGAGGTGGAATGCAGTCCTGCAGCCTCAGGCAGTGCCGGCACAGCAAGGCGCAGTTCGCCTTGCCCCAGACAGGTGTGGTGCCCGCCGACGTGGTGGCCGTACGCCACCCGGCAATACCGCATGGGAGCAATCCATTTACGGTATGGCTACCCAACAGGCTGCATCATCCGAGATGATGGCTCAGGCCATGGATAGGGTGGCCACTTCCATTGTCCCCCCAGAAAGGCTGATGGAGCGACTAGAGCAGGCAACCGACTCCATCTGCCAGTCACACAGGGAGGACATGTTGGGGTCCAACAGGGACAGGCGGGCGGCACTGGCGACTCTGCAGGAGGCCATCTCCATTGAGTCCCAGGGCCACAGGGAAGCCCTGAGGCAGGAGCTCCTTCACCTCAGGACGACTCTTGTTGAGCTTGAGGCTTCAACACACCAAAGGACAGAACAGCAGCTGGAGCGTCTCACCCGTACGCTCTCAGCTGAGATGCAGGCAACGAGGGCGGAGGTCCGGGCATCCCGTGAGTTGTTGCATGGGGACCTCCGCACACTCATCCTCCAGAACCAGACCTACCACACCCGCATGCTTGCAGCCATGGAGGAGCAGACTAGGGCCTTGCGTGGGCTGCCTCCCATAGTGCAACCACCTCCGGATGCAGCTGCACAGGGTGATAATAGCGACAGCAGTGATACTCCCACAATAGGGTAGCCGTGTGGGCCATGAGCCCGTGGAGGTGTTTTATCTTCCCAGGATCCACGCAGGTGGGTTCTGGTGTGCATCCTGTCCTCGGACCTCCTGGGTGGCCTCCCCAACCCCCCCGGGCCCATCAATGGCCATTTTTGATTGTTTCTTATTTTTATTTTGATTTCTTTTATTCCCAATTTTTTTGGGACGATCTGTTGGCTTCCGTGGTTCCTGTGGGCATACGCTGCATTGTGGCTGGGCACATGCAGGCTTGTAATGTATTTGGTTCAGATGCTTGGGTTTGAGTCACACACACCCCTCCTGCTTCCCGTTTCCATGGGCTTGCAAAGGGTGTGCCCAAGTGACAGTGAATTACACAGTGACGTTGGACTCCCATGAGCTGTGTGGGCAGTCTGTAGTCAATACTGTGTATACATTCCTAGTGCATATTGCTGTTGTGTTGTACACTGCATGTTGCATTGATGTGTAACTCTTCTTCTGTGTCTACCTCCCAATCTGCAGGTCCCTTCCTCATGTCCACACAAGGACCTCTAGTCTGGAGATGGGGTCCATGTTGGCAGCAGTGCACCTACAACTCTACATGGCGACAACACTGCACAGTTGGTAGTGGTGGGAGTGTAGGCATTTCCAGGTGGTGAGACTACTAATATGTAACATTTGTGATGTCATGTTAATGGTACTACGTGCTCAAGTATGTTGTTGGTCCGGCATTGCTGTGAGCATTTCAGGTGTTGCAGGTTTCTAATAGTGCCACTGTACATAGTGAGACTGATGTCATGTTGTGGGGATTACTTTGTTTACCTGCAATTAGCATGACATGGCACGGTGTGTCGTGTGGCGGTGCTGGGGTTGGGTTGGCTGACATGGCACTGTCCTCTTGTTGCATTTTGCAAGTG
This sequence comes from Ambystoma mexicanum, assembly GCF_040938575.1. NCBI lineage: Eukaryota > Metazoa > Chordata > Amphibia > Caudata > Ambystomatidae > Ambystoma > Ambystoma mexicanum. Next base: position 734,030,862 of record NC_090928.1, read on the forward strand.
GGTATTCATTTTAGCTGCTTCAATGTGTAACTTCACAAAACTGCATTGGTGGTGTCTGTGTGGGTAGGGATGCACACATTGTGACACTTCCAGGTGAACAATCTCAGGCTGACATGGTATTCCCGGTTCATTCTCCAGACATTCAGGATCAGTGTCAGGTTGAGTCATCATTGATTGTCAGATGGAATGTGCCAGGGCAGTGTGCACTCCACAGGGGTGTGATTTCTATGTGAAGTAATTAGCCACTAGCTGTGTACGGGCTGCCTCCCCCCGTGCCCTTTCCCCTCCCATGCGCAGCGGCTGTGCATGTGGTTGGGGATGTGGGGCCACCACCATGTCCACGGCCAGGCCCCGGCGTGTTGCAACGTTGTGCAGGACACATGCTGCCACTATGATCCTGCACACTACTGGGGGAGCGTATAACAGCTGCCCGCCAGAACGGTCAAGGGAGCGAAAGCGTGACTTTAGCACTCCGAATGTGCGCTCCACTATGCCCCTGGTTGTAATGTGGGCTGTGTTATATCTTACCTGGGGTGGCGTGGTGGGGTTCCGAATTGGCGTCATCATGTGGTGGCTGAGAGGGTAGGCACTGTCCCCTGTGGAGGTGGTGATTGGTATCATTGGTGGGGTTGTGACCTTGCTCAGTATCCAACATGCATGCATGTGCAGTGGCATACATACTCACCAAGCAGCCATGTATCGCCATGCCGCCCAGCTTCTAGGTCCCGGCTTAGGGTGGACATTCGGTAAATGAAGCTGTCGTGGGTGGAGCCGGGATAGTTGGCATATACTGAGGTGATGATTCCCTTGGCATTACATGCTACCTGCACGTTGATGGAATGCCAGTGCTTGCGGTTTCTATAGATGTGCTCAGATGCCCTGGGGGGACGTAGAGCCACATGGGTGCAGTCGATGGCACCTAGCACTTTGGGGAATCGTGCCACAGCGTAAAAATCCAGGGCGGCAGCATGCCTTTCTGCAGGTGTTCTGGGCAGGTATATGTGCCTGCGGACTGATGGGCGTGCAGTGATGATGTTCAAGGCCTGGTGTAGGCAGCGTGACTGGGTGGCCTGTGACACCCCACCCACTATGGCACTTGTCCGCTGAAATGATCCAGTGGTTAAGAAGTGCAGTACATTGAGGACCTTCTCCAGGGGGCTGAGTGCTTGGGAGCACAGGGTGGGTGATGTGAGGTCATCCTCCCACTCACTCACCAGGTCCAGTATGATGTGTGGTGGAAACCTGTACCTCCCATACACCTGGTCATCAGGCATCCCGAAAAGGCTGGTTCTGGGTGTGAATATTCTGGCCCTGACTATCCTCCTCCTCCTCCTTTGGTAGCCCACTGCCACTGCTGCTAGGAACGGTATGTTCATCCTGGCGTCTGAGCTTGTTATTGTTAAAGTCCGCAAATTTATGCTTTGCGCGTGTTCTAGGCGAACGTGTGACCCGCGCACCCCTGGAATCCAGTTCCCAGTCCAATAGCGTGTGGAAATTCACACGCACCACGGGATACAGCGTGTGACCCGCGCACCCCTGGAATCCAGTTCCCAGTCCAATAGCGTGTGGAAATTCACACGCACCACGGGATACAGGTTCGCTGACGTACTTGCGTGTGTAAGTGCCCGCGCACCCATTAAATACACGTACATAGGCCAATCGCGTGTACGCGCACTTTTGTCCAATTACACGCGATGACACTCTGACGTGCAGTATCTCCACGTGTGCCCCGTCATCACGTGCTGAGTGGGGAACACCCGTGCGGGTCACGTCACAGACGCGCTTACGCGCTGAGGGACTCTGGTCCAATAGAATCGCGTATGCTTGCTGACACGCTTACGCGCTAAGGGCCTTTCCTCGGATTTCACGCTGACGTGCAGGATTTTCACGTGCCAAATCACTCCGTATCAAGCTGGCCACGTGAAAACACATGGAAGACCACGCTCCTGCCCAGAAGGCCGAGTTACTGCCCCCCAGTGCCCCGAGCAGCCTCCCACGTGCCATCTGCTGCTGCCTGCCTGCCTGCCTGCCTGCTGCCACTGTGCCCTGCCATTTGGTGCCTGCACATCAACCATCTGCAGGGGTCCAGTTGCTGTGTCCACCCCTGCTGGAACTGAAGACTCCCGACTGGGATTACATCGCTCCACAGCCCAGCCCCATGACCCAGTTGCCCACCCACACCTGCCTCTGGGGTTGCCATGTCGGGCACTTCCACATCTGGCACCAGTGGCAACCCCAGGCCAGAGGGGCAGAGGGGCACCAGCTTCACTGTCACCGAAGTTGGTGTCCTGGTGGAGCATGTCCTGGGGCAGTATGATGCCCTCTTTGGATCGTCCCGCGCCAGCAAGGAAGGACGGCAGAGGATCTGGGCCGACTGTGTGGTTGCCATCAATGCGGAGGGGGTGGCAACCCGCGACGTCCTGAAGATCAAGAAGCGCTGGGAGGACTTGAGGTCCAGGACCCTTGTGAAGGCCCGGCGCCTCGTGGAGGGGGGCCGGGGCCGCATGAGTTCCATCCAGATGAGGGTCCTGGAACGCGTACGCCCAGCGCTCCACGCCCAGATCCTTGAGAGGGAGGCCCGTCTGGAGTTGAGCGGTAAGTGTCCATGCATTACTGTGTGAGACAGGGCATGTTGCGGTGTGCTGGTTCTATGATACTTGCCTGTATGTGTGCCATAGGCCATGTATGCATGTATGTGTGCAGGGACATCATGGTAATGCATGTGCGACCAGTGATGTGTGATGCACATGGTTGTTGCATGTGTTGAAATGCCGCATGGGGAGCCCTATGCAGATTTTGAACATGAGAGCATGCCAGTCTCTGTACCTGGACATGGGTGAGGGTGAGGGATGGGTGCTGATGCCAGGTACATATATGGTAGCCATGTCTGTGTGCCTGACCTGCGTGTCTGTGACTTGTGCATGCCATGGATGCATGACACATGTGTGTGACAATGCACAGATTCAGTAAAGCAGCCAAATTACCCTTGTATCCGCTGTGTTTGGTGTGTTTGGGGCCAGATGGATGTGACTGAGGTGAAGTGTGTGCATGTGATAGGCATGAGCCATGATGCATGTGAGTTACATATCATTGAATGTTTCAAGAGTCCATTGGACATGCATGGAAATGTCCATGGCATGCACCATGCCTGTTACTGTGTGTGTTTTGCCTGGACTGACCCATGTGTTGTGGAGGGACATGATGGAAGTGTACTTTGACAGTGGTGCTCATCTGCTATTGCTTCCTGTCTAGGGGACCATTGTACAGTGCCCGGATGCTTGTGTTCTTTGTCTCCCTCTACGCAGCGGCTAGTGAAGAAGAGGGCGGAGACGGCGCTGTGGAGCAAGGCGGCGGGGATGCCCCCACGGCTGCAGCGGAAGGGGTGGGTGAGCCCCCACAGGGGCCTGCTACGGTGGGAGACGGTGAGGAGCCATCCAGGTTGGTGGTTTGCACAGAGGAGGAGGAGGCCGCCACTGGGGCACACATGGGGCCTGGTGGGGGCATCCCTGCTGGTGCAAGTGGTGCAGTCCAGGGCCAGGGGCAGGAGGCAGCACAGGTCACCGTGGAGGGGCCTGTGCATGTCGCTGTCCCTGACCCTGTGAGTGCACCACCATGCACCAGCAGGGATGCCCCGTCCCAGGCCTGTCCGCAGGTAGAGGGGATGTCCATGTCACCTGACTCCCCTCCACCTGCGGACGTGGGAACCCCTGGCCGTGCGGAGAAGGTTCTGATTGGGGTCGCGATGCGCACGGCTGTGATTCGTGATGCCGTGCGTGCTTCCCGGGAGGAGCACGCACGTCATCACGAAGTGCACCGTGCCGACGTGGCCCAATTGGGATTGGCCATGTTCGGGGGTTTCCTGCATGTGTTGGCCAATGTGGCGGCCCTCTCCTCCTCTGTGCAGGCTATCCACCAGTCGTTCTCCTTGCCGTCTTCCAGCCCAGATGCCACCAGGGCCCCCTGTGGACCTGCCCCGACCAATGCAGCCAGCTCGGTGGGGATCCCATCCCTGCCACAGTCGGGAGTCAGAGATCCAGCAGGGGTGGACACCAGAGCAACTGGACCCCAGCAGATGGAGGATGTGACGGCATCATCGGGCAGGGCACGTGCACGACGGCGTCGGTGGTTTCCATCAGCCTGGATGCCGTCGTGCTGGCACAGGCAGTTGCGTCGGAGGCAGCAGCAGGCTCAACGTGGGAGGCATCATGGCTCGGGGCCATCAACATCAGGGGTGCAGGCATCGGCCGGAGGGCAGGAGAACCCTGGAATGGGAGTGGCTTCCGTGTGGGAGCGGTTGTGCCAGCGGATAGGTGCGGAGCGGCAGCGGGCAGAGGAGGAACGGCTCACGATGGTCAGGGTGGAGGACTCCATGCGGAGGGCGCTGAAGCGGGCTGAGTGCCTCGAGGGTCTTCGCAGGGAGTTTGAGCTTGACACTGCGTTATCCCTGTGGGACCTCGGGGCCAGGGAACATGCCCGCCTCCAAGCCATTGACCAGGAGTTCGATGATGCCCTGGCCCATGACAACAACCAGTGAGCCGTCCGAATAGCCCGCTGCCTTTGTATATAGTTGTATAGTTAGGGTTAGGTTTCCTTTGTTTTTTTGATTTTTTTTTGGTTGCGATTGGACAATGCACCACTTTTTTGTATATAGTTCAGTTTTTAGTTAGTAGTCATAGTTAGGTTTAATTTGGTTGGGCTCATGGACCCAGGATGATCTTCTTCATGGTTCTTCATTGGCTTATTTTAATTTTTCAGTTTATTTTCTTGGACATTCATCTTGTTTTGTTTGATTTGCTTTGTGTTTTTTCTTATTTCATTTCCATTCTACTTGCTGTTCAATACATATTATTTTTTTAATCTTCAATGTGTCGTATCATCTCATTGCTTTCAGGCATGTCATGTTGGGTGTTTTGTCATTCACTTGCAGCCATTGTGTGTGACAGACATGTGTTCAATTGCATTATTTAAATTGGGGGTGTAACATGTAATTGCCTTTGCTATGTGGGTGGGTGTGATAGTTGGTTGGGCCTTTTGGCAGGGGAGGATGGGCATTACGGACATGATTGGGGAATGTTGGGACCCAGGTGCAGGGGGGCATGGATTGGACATGGGTGGGGGCCTGCTGGCAGGTGCCCCACAGTGCTGGGGGTGGGGGTGGTGGGAGACATGGGTGGGGGCCTGGTGGAGGCTGCCCCTGGTGGCTGGGGTGTGGGGGTGGTGGGAGACATGAGTGGGGGCCTGGTGGAGGGTGCCCCTGGTGGCTGGGGTGTGGGGGTGGTGGGAGACATGAGTGGGGGCCTGGTGGAGGGTGCCCCTGGTGGCTGGGGGGTGGGGGTGGTGGGTGACATGAGTGGGGGCCTGGTGGAGGGTGACCCTGCACTGCTGGGGTGTGGGGGTGGTGGGTGACATGAGTGGGGGCCTGGTGGAGGCTGACCCTGGTGGCTGGGGTGTGGGGGTGGTGGGAGACATGAGTGGGGGCCTGGTGGAGGGTGCCCCTGGTGGCTGGGGGGTGGGGGTGGTGGGTGACATGAGTGGGGGCCTGGTGGAGGGTGACCCTGCACTGCTGGGGTGTGGGGGTGGTGGGAGACATGAGTGGGGGCCTGGTGGAGGCTGACCCTGGTGGCTGGGGGGTGGTGGTGGTGGGATACATGAGTCGGGGCCTGGTGGAGGGTGACCCTGCACTGCTGGGGTGTGGGGGTGGTGGGTGACATGAGTGGGGGCCTGGTGGAGGGTGACCCTGCACTGCTGGGGTTTGGGGGTGGTGGGAGACATGAGTGGGGGCCTGGTGGAGGGTGCCCCTGGTGGCTGGGGGGTGGGGGTGGTGGGAGACATGAGTGGGGGCCTGGTGGAGGGTGAGCCTGCACTGCTGGGGTTTGGGGGTGGTGCGAGACATGAGTGGGGGCCTGGTGGAGGGTGCCCCTGTTGGCTGGGGGGTGGGGGTGGTGGGAGACATGAGTGGGGGCCTGGTGGAGGGTGACCCTGCACTGCTGGGGTTTGGGTGTGGTGGGAGACATGAGTGGGGGCCTGGTGGAGGGTGCCCCTGGTGGCTGGGGGGTGGGGGTGGTGGGTGACATGAGTGGGGGCCTGGTGGAGGGTGACCCTGCACTGCTGGGGTGTGGGGGTGGTGGGAGACATGAGTGGGGGCCTGGTGGAGGCTGACCCTGGTGGCTGGGGGGTGGGGGTGGTGGGAGACATGAGTGGGGGCCTGGTGGAGGGTGCCCCTGGTGGCTGGGGGGTGGGGGTGGTGGGAGACATGAGTGGGGGCCTGGTGGAGGGTGACCCTGCACTGCTGGGGTGTGGGGGTGGTGGGTGACATGAGTGGGGGCCTGGTGGAGGGCGACCCTGCACTGCTGGGGTTTTGGGGGTGGTGGGAGACATGAGTGGGGGCCTGGTGGAGGGAGCCCCTGGTGGCTGGGGGGTGGGGGTGGTGGGAGACATGAGTGGGGGCCTGGTGGAGGGTGACCCTGCACTGCTGGGGTTTGGGGGTGGTGGGAGACATGAGTGGGGGCCTGGTGGAGGGTGCCCCTGGTGGCTGGGGGGTGGGGGTGGTGGGAGACATGAGTGGGGGCCTAGTGGAGGGTGACCCTGCACTGCTGGGGTTTGGGGGTGGTGGGAGACATGAGTGGGGGCCTGGTGGAGGGTGCCCCTGGTGGCTGGGGGGTGGGGGTGGTGGGTGACATGAGTGGGGGCCTGGTGGAGGGTGACCCTGCACTGCTGGGGTGTGGGGGTGGTGGGAGACATGAGTGGGGGCCTGGTGGAGGCTGACCCTGGTGGCTGGGGGGTGGGGGTGGTGGTAGACATGAGTGGGGGCCTGGTGGAGGGTGCCCCTGGTGGCTGGGGGGTGGGGGTGGTGGGTGACATGAGTGGGGGCCTGGTGGAGGGTGACCCTGCACTGCTGGGGTGTGGGGGTGGTGGGTGACATGAGTGGGGGCCTGGTGGAGGGTGACCCTGCACTGCTGGGGTGTGGGGGTGGTGGGAGACATGAGTGGGGGCCTGGTGGAGGCTGACCCTGGTGGCTGGGGGGTGGGGGTGGTAGGAGACATGAGTGGGGGCCTGGTGGAGGGTGCCCCTGGTGGCTGGGGGGTGGGGGTGGTGGGTGACATGAGTGGGGGCCTGGTGGAGGGTGACCCTGCACTGCTGGGGTTTGGGGGTGGTGGGAGACATGAGTGGGGGCCTGGTGGAGGGTGCCCCTGGTGGCTGGGGGGTGGGGGTGGTGGGAGACATGAGTGGGGGCCTGGTGGACGGTGACCCTGCACTGCTGGGGTTTGGGGGTGGTGGGAGACATGAGTGGGGGCCTGGTGGAGGGTGCCCCTGGTGGCTGGGGGGTGGGGGTGGTGGGTGACATGAGTGGGGGCCTGGTGGAGGGTGACCCTGCACTGCTGGGGTGTGGGGGTGGTGGGTGACATGAGTGGGGGCCTGGTGGAGGGTGACCCTGCACTGCAGGGGTGTGGGGGTGGTGGGAGACATGAGTGGGGGCCTGGTGGAGGGTGACCCTGGTGGCTGGGGGGTGGGGGTGGTGGGAGACATGAGTGGGGGCCTGGTGGAGGGTGACCCTGCACTGCTGGGGTTTGGGGGTGGTGGGAGACATCAGTGGGGGCCTGGTGGAGGGTGCCCCTGGTGGCTGGGGGGTGGGGGTGGTGGGAGACATGAGTGGGGGCCTGGTGGAGGCTGACCCTGGTGGCTGGGGGGTGGGGGTGGTGGGAGACATGAGTGGGGGCCTGGTGGAGGGTGCCCCTGGTGGCTGGGGGGTGGGGGTGGTGGGTGACATGAGTGGGGGCCTGGTGGAGGGTGACCCTGCACTGCTGGGGTTTGGGGGTGGTGGGAGACATGAGTGGGGGCCTGGTGGAGGGTGCCCCTGGTGGCTGGGGGGTGGGGGTGGTGGGAGACATGAGTGGGGGCCTGGTGGAGGGTGACCCTGCACTGCTGGGGTTTGGGGGTGGTGGGAGACATGAGTGGGGGCCTGGTGGAGGGTGCCCCTGGTGGCTGGGGGGTGGGGGTGGTGGGTGACATGAGTGGGGGCCTGGTGGAGGGTGACCCTGCACTGCTGGGGTGTGGGGGTGGTGGGTGACATGAGTGGGGGCCTGGTGGAGGGTGACCCTGCACTGCTGGGGTGTGGGGGTGGTGGGAGACATGAGTGGGGGCCTGGTGGAGGGTGACCCTGGTGGCTGGGGGGTGGGGGTGGTGGGAGACATGAGTGGGGGCCTGGTGGAGGGTGACCCTGCACTGCTGGGGTGTGGGGGTGGTGGGAGACATGAGTGGGGGCCTGGTGGAGGCTGACCCTGGTGGCTGGGGGGTGGGGGTGGTGGGAGACATGAATGGGGGCCTGGTGGAGGGTGCCCCTGGTGGCTGGGGGGTGGGGGTGGTGGGTGACATGAGTGGGGGCCTGGTGGAGGGTGACCCTGCACTGCTGGGGTTTGGGGGTGGTGGGAGACATGAGTGGGGGCCTGGTGGAGGGTGCCCCTGGTGGCTGGGGGGTGGGGGTGGTGGGAGACATGAGTGGGGGCCTGGTGGAGGGTGACCCTGCACTGCTGGGGTTTGGGGGTGGTGGGAGACATGAGTGGGGGCCTGGTGGAGGGTGCCCCTGGTGGCTTGGGGGTTGTGGGAGACATGAGTGGGGGCCTGGTGGAGGGTGACCCTGCACTGCTGGGGTGTGGGGGTGGTGGGTGACATGAGTGGGGGCCTGGTGGAGGGTGCCCCTGGTGGCTGGGGGGTGGGGGTGGTGGGAGACATGAGTGGGGGCCTGGTGGAGGGTGACCCTGCACTGCTGGGGTGTGGGGGTGATGGGAGACATGAGTGGGGGCCTGGTGGAGGGTGCCCCTGGTGGCTGGGGGGTGGGGGTGGTGGGAGACATGAGTGGGGGCCTGGTGGAGGGTGACCCTGGTGGCTGGGGGGTGGGGGTGGTGGGAGACATGAGTTGGACATGGGTGGGGGCCTGCTGGCAGGTGCCCCACAGTGCTGGGGGTGGGGGTGCAAGGGGACATGAGTTGGTGTTCATTAGTTCAAGGAGACATGTGCCTTTGCTGGGGGGCATGCCCATGGTGGGTGGGCTGCCTGCGGGACATGACCAGGGATGCAGGGTAGTCCCCTGTGGTGTGGGCTGCCTGCAGGGGCCGTGGAGGGTGTACAGGGTACACCTGGGAGGACCCACACTGTCAAATCACATGTGGAACTTCCCGCGCACCCCTGATATACACGCGCCCAGGCTATTCGCGTGTGGAACTTCCCGCGCACCCCTGAAATACACGCGCCCAGGCTATTCGCGTGTGGAACTTCCCGCGCACCCCTGAAATACGCGCGCCCAGGCTATTCGCGTGTGGAACTTCCCGCGCACCCCTGAAATACACGCGCCCAGGCTATTCGCGTGTGGAACTTCCCGCGCACCCCTGAAATACACGCGCCCAGGCTATTCGCGTGTGGAACTTCCCGCGCACCCCTGAAATACACGCGCCCAGGCTATTCACGTGTGGAACTTCCCGCGCACCCCTGAAATACACGCGCCCGTAGGCTATTCGCGTGTGGAACTTCCCGCGCACCCCTGAAATACACGCGCCCAGGCTATTCGCGTGTGGAACTTCCCGCGCACCCCTGAAATACACGCGCCCCCAGGCTATTCGCGTGTGGCACTTCCCGCGCACCCCTGAAATACACGCGCCCAGGCTGTTCGCGTGTGGAACTTCCCGCGCACCCCTGAAATACACGCGCCCAGGCTATTCGCGTGTGGAACTTCCAGCGCACCCCTGAAATACACGCGCCCAGGCTATTCGTGTGTGGAACTTCACGCGCACCCCTGGAATACACGCGCCCCCAGGCTATTCGCGTGTGGAACTTCCCGCGCACCCCTGAAATACACGCGCCCAGGCTATTCGCGTGTGGAACTTCCCGCGCACCCCTGAAATACACGCGCCCAGGCTATTCACGTGTGGAACTTCACGCGCACCCCTGGAATACACGCGCCCCCAGGCTATTCGCGTGTGGAACTTCCCGCGCTCCCCTGGAATACACGTAGCCCGCTCCCCCAGGCCCGATCGCGTGAGGAACTTCACGCGAACCCCTGTAATACACGTAGCCCGCTCCCCCAGGCCTGATCGCGTGTGAAACTTCACGCGAACCCCTGATATACACGTACCACGCTCCCCCAGGCCCGATCGCATGAGGAACTTCACGCAAACCCCTGTAATACACGTAGCCCGCTCCCCCAGACCCGATCGCGTGTGAAACTTCACGCGAACCCCTGAAATACACGTAGCCCGCTCCCCCAGGCCCGATCGCGTGAATAACTTCACGCGAACCCCTGTGATGCACGTACCCTGCTGAAATCGCGTGTTAGACTTCCCGCGCACCCCGGTATACACGCACACGTATTTTTTGTCAGCGGGTGTCCGTGTTTGTGGGTACCCCTTTGCACGTCATTTTTCCTGGAGGGCCACAGTATGGGACATTCATCATGGCAGTATATAGGTGCTATTTGTTGGCGCACCTTTTGGCGCACATTTCTTACAGCCGCAGAGACGCTACCGCCTGCTTTCTTGTGGCGGTCGTGTTTGTGCCTGTGCGCTGGTTTGAGCGTGCACTTTTTTGCCCTATTCTATTCCATGAATACGTGTTGTAGGCGAGCGTGTGGGCGTTCCGCGCACTTGTGCCCTGTACTTCCCCCGTGACGCCCACGTTTTGGCAAGTTGTTCCCCATTCCGAGTGTTACGCCCGTGTTCCGCCTACTTTTGTTGCGTGCGCCGCGCTCTGTGCGAATTTCGCCTTGGCCTGTGCGATTTTCGCTGTGACCTGGCGCACGCTGTTAGATGGCCTGTGCGCCAACGTGCGCCGCGCACTTTTTTATCGCACATCCGCTGGTTTTCTCGCGCACGGCCTTCCATGAATCGACGTGCGCTGCTTTTCGTGCGATTTTCGCAATTGCACTGCGATTTTCGCTATTCCACTGCGAATCGCACGTTTTTGCCCACTTGCGCCGCGCTAATTATTCCATGAATCGGCCTGCAAGTGTATAAAATATATTGTGCAAAAAGTCCAGCTTCAGAATTAGGAAATTTAAATACCACTCTTCTGCATGGTACACACAATTCTGCACATAGCAACCTTCTATTACACACATACAGAAAAGAAATACTAAATATTAAAAGGTCATCGGCTGAAGTACCAAACCATGTGTGTGTATGTTGCCGCAGAACCTTTTACAAAAGGAACACAAAAAATGTGGACATAGCATACAAAATAGAAAACAATGAAGACTCTAAAGGATTTGAATTAGCTTTGTACCTTTCAGCTGAAAGCAAATATGAAGTAACTGAATGTCTAATATGTTTCAGTTACTGTACTGCAAAATTAGACAACAACCACACTCCTTCATGTGCAATTACAAATAATTTGGAATTGTTTCTATTACCAAAAATCCTGCAACAGCTCAATTTGTATTAGAGCATAATAATCCAAACAGTGCACCCATTTCAAGCAATTATATGCCTTCATCCAAAAACAGCAAATTTACCTCCCTCTGAATTGGTGAAAGGCATTTGTGGCAAAATAATGTACTTGCCATTAGATCTAACGGAAAATGTGCACACTCTAGGGGTGGAACGTTCAATAGAGCATTCTTTAATAGTCTTGGTAAATGGAGTACCAACAAAGGACAAAAAAAATTGGCAACAATTAGTAAACGTACACAAAGTTACACAAGCATTGCAATATCTAAAAGACAACAATGAGTACTACAAGAAAATAAATATTGATGAAAGCTTAAGGCAAACAACTGAAATAATTCAAGAGCCATCAGAAACTGGACAATTCGAACTTCTGGATCCAGCTACAGTATCCACTCTCTTAGACCATTACACCATTCATCCATTGCATTCTAATGAAAGTGTAGATGATGCACTAGAAACTTACCTAATGCGACAAACCAAAGGGTCACCAATGAGTATTTGGGAAAAAAGTATAGAAGCACGTGCTTTTCCACTGCTATTTCCTACTGGCAAAAGTGGGAGGTACGATGATAGACCCACTCAGATTGGGGCATCAGAATACCGCTCATTACAAATGTATTCCCAAGATCCCAGATTTAGACAAAATGTGGAATACATATTCCACATACTCTACGAAATTGAATTAGCAACACTATGTTATGGAGTTGCACACATTCTTAAATCTGGGACGCACTTTCAAAATATGTCAGCTATGCAGTTAATACAAAACGTACAAGAAAAAGATGAGGTTTTACAATCAAGTATAACAAATTTGTTTACAAACATGCGCGGTACAAAGGAATACTGGTTCAGATGGCATGGACACGTGCGCTGCATGATCAGAAACCTTGGACCACCAACTTGGTTTGTTACGCTAAGTTGTGCAGAATACACATGGGAAGATTTGCATGAGTTCCTACGCATAACAAACAGCAACAAAAACAACATAGATATATTAACACCTGGAGAACTTTGCTCTCTAGATCCAGTTAATGTCTCAAGATATTTCCATCATCGTTTCATTGCAATGCTACACTTTATTGCAATAAATGTGTTCCTCCCCTTGGAGAAGTGCAACACTTCTTTTGGAGATAAGAATATCAAGCGAGAGGAGCACCACATATTCACATGCTGTTATGGTGCACCGAAATTTGCGCACAACATTGATAGCACTGTTTTGCAGTTTATCCAAAAATATGTCACATGTGAAATCCCTTCACAACAGAGCCTTAGTGAGCTGCATGGGCAGATTTTACAATTTCAAAGACACAAATGTGGCAAATATTGTCACCGTAAAGTTACAGAAACAGGTGAAGTAAACAACTTCATGTCTTCAGTTTGACAAAGTGTTAAAGGTAAATCACCTAAAAACACATATTACATAAAAAGAAGGGAAGAATCAAAATATATCAATGATTACAAAGCAATCATTGATTGCCCTATTATGGAATGCAAACATAGATGTGCAGTACATTGCAGATAATTCAAATGCTGTTGCATGATATGTTGCAGCCTACTTAACAAAAGCAGAAAAAACAGAGCTTCAAGACCTCTGGGATGACCAAGCATCAGACAAAACATTATCACAGAAATTGTACAGCCTAGGCATAGAAATGTAAACGTAGATATAGAGTGACCGATTGTGAATGGAGCTTAGTGAAAATTAACAAACAAAGCTTAATTAATCATGTGAAGTTGTCATTAAAAACTCCTCAACAGAACGAACTATATTACATGTCTCTTTTACAACTTTTCAAACCATGGAGAAAAGAGGAAGACATACTAGATAATTATGAGTGCTATGAAGATGCTTTCAAACCAAATGAAAGCACTATCACTGATGTTAACTTTACGCAGTACAAAACCATATTACACAATGAGCAGCAACAAGAAGAAGAAATTCAGGCCCAACTAGATAAAGACTCTTCCGACAGTAGTCAACCTTCTGTAACAGGAAGTCAAGAGCCATTAGGACAACCACTGATAGCAAATGAGGCTGAAGTTGAGATGGCAGAAGTAGAGAACACCATGTATCAGTATCAAGAATATACAGAGGACTTAACTGTGCAACAAGGAAAACTTAACAACGATCAGCGCACCATTTTTGAAGAGGTACAAAACAAATTGTGCATGGCGTACAGCACGAAAATAAAGAATGTACCTGCCAAAATTACAAACCTATACTGTTGTACGTCAGTGGTGAAGCTGGAACAGGGAACACATTCTTAATCAAAATTATTAGCAAGTTCCTGCAGCAATTGACAAACAACAAACTGTCAGCTGTTGTAACAGCCCCCACAGGTTTAGCTGCCTACAACATAGGCGGTGTGACTTAACACCGATTACTACTGCTTTCAGTAGAGCATCAAAATAAATTAGACTACTACAAATTTTCTGCAGAAGCTGCAATGGAATTACGGAGAGTATTGAAGCAAATGAAAATGCTACTATTAGATGACGTGAGCATGGTCTCCAATCTAATGTTGGCTTTGATTCATCTCAGATTGCAAGAAGTACTTAAAAGTAATAAGGAAGAACTCTTTGCTGGGAAACACATTATCATTTTCGGAGATCTTCTACAATTGACACCAGTTAAAGGTGAACCGATTTTTAAAACCTTAGGCCACAAACTTTGCCGGAAATCTGTTGGTAGCATAGGTAATGTTCACCTTTGGCAAGATTTCCAATACAGAGAATTAACTGAGAACATGCAGCAATCTGCAGATATCACTTATGCCAACATCTTAAAAATTATTAGAGTTGCTGTATTATCGCAAGAAGTCACGCTGTATTGAAAAAGCGGCATATACATGCACTTTATGGTGATAATGCATGCGCAACTGATGTTATGGAACAAATAGCGCACAAAAATGTCAATTGTATGGCCTTAATGCCAACTCTTGCAAGCTGTTTCAAATTCAATGAAACAATTCTAAAGAAAGAAATGCAAGCAATAATAGAAATTAGCGCCACAGACAAACTAGACGTACATGGTTTGACAGTACCCATGTGTGAGCAAGCCACAACAAGACTAAATAGTTTAGAACATTCAATCTCCAACACAGCTGGGTTGGAAAAAGTATTGAAATTATCATTAAATTGTAGAGTAATGCTTAAACGTAACCTTAATGTAGAGCAAGGGCTAGTTAATGGAGCACTGGGCTCAGTTGTTGGCTTTCAATCATACCCACGTGATAACAGCATTCAGTTTGTAAATATTCACTTTGATAAAGTTTCAGAAGTAAACAGGATAGGACACTCAATGGCTCGATTCCTTCTCTTCAAAGACCTGTATGTACGTAGAGAGCAATTTTCTCTAACTCTTGCATATGCAGTTACCATTCATAAATCCCATTGTCTTACTCTAGATAAAGCATTGATAGATATAGGAAAGACAGTGTTTAAGGAAGGCATGAGCTACGTAGCATTATCACGCTTACGTACACTTGACGGTCTTTTGTTAATAAACTTTGAATCAAGTAAAGTCAAAGCTGATATTCCTTGCATTCTAGAATACAATAGATTGCGTTCACTGTACACCCCTCATCTGAAACAATACCCTGTTCCAGATGAAGTGAAACGTGGTAAAAGAAAAGTAAATGAAACAGAACAGAATGCAACAGGAAATTCTGCAAAAAAAAGAAAAGATGCTTAAGTTTCATCAATTGCCGCAAACATAGAAGAACCTATTAGGGAATGTAAACCAGGCACGTAGGCAAAGAAGCAACAGAAAAAACGAAAAATGCACTCAGGTACAGAACTTGCTGGCCCATTCAAATTTGCAAATGAAAGTGTGGTAAATTGCTATGCAAATGTAGCAATGAATATTCTATTTCAATTTCCACCAGTTGTTAACAATATTTACCTGCACAGCACAGACCAGTTGTGTTTGCAAATGTTAGTACTGCATAGAAATGTAACAAGCAATCCTGACAACACATACAGTGTTTATGGAGTAAGGCAACAATTGGACGACTGTGCTGGAATGGTGAGATTCACTATGAACTCACAAGAAGATCCACAAGAATTCCTAATGTATATACTATTAGTATTGGAAAACAAAAGTATACCTGTAAATGAAATCTTCCAAATTTCGTACATGTGGAAACATACATGCACTCTCTGTAACAAAGTGATACAGCAGGAAATCCCAAATGAGCGATTTGTGTATATTTCCATACCAAATTGTGAGAGCATTCTTTTTCAGCAACTTGTACAAAATGCAAACCATGGCAGATTATGTAGTATTTGCAATTCAGACAATCGCTCTACCTTACTGATACAATCACATAGTGCCTACATAATACCTATGCTTCTACTTTATAATGCAGATGGCACCAAAAACAACTGCAAACTAACTGGATTTACACACGGTCAAGTGTCACTTGGAAAGAAAACCTTTACAACAGTAGGAATAATCTACCATGCAGGAGCTACAACCAATGCAGGTCACTACACTGCATACATTAAAAAGAATTGTGGATGGTTTGAATGTAATGATAGCACCATTACTCTAAAGCAGAGGTTGCCAGCTAACCTAACAAATGCGTATTTAATGTTCTTGAAGCCAAAATTTATGAAATAATGTGCACTTCAAAATTGTGAACAAAGTAAGTGAAAGACTACAAACAGTTAGAATACACCCACAGGTATCTAACTACCCAACAGGATGGAAGAATGACACAAATAAATGATTGTCACAGATTCTTGGAAACCAATGTACAGGCAGAATACACCTATACGTATCCAACTGTAGTTGAAAATGGGCAGGAAGGCAACAAAGAAAACATTAATGGGAAAGATACAGGAAACAGGATATGTCAACGACACAAATGAATGAGTATCACAAATCTGTAGGAACACATGCACAGTTATAATACCCCTACAGGTATCTAACTACCCAACAGGATGGAAGAATGACACAAATAAATGATTATCACAGATCGTTGGAAACAAATTCACAGGTAGAATATGCCTATAGGTATCTAAGTGTTGTTATAAATCGGCAGGAAGGCAACAAAGAAAACATTAATGGGAAAGATGAAGGAAACAGGATGTAACAACGACACAAATGAATGAGTATCGAAAATGTGTAGGAACAAATGCACAGTTTGAATACGCCTACAGGTATCTAACTGTTAAAAAAAGGCAGGAAGGCAACAAACATAACATTGATCAGAAAAATGAAGAAAACACTGAAAGGAAAAAATGGAGTACTTAGTTGCATAAGAAATTAAGGTTTTTTTTAATCCAACAAGGATTTTTTTCCCCAACCCAAGGATAAGAAAACCAAACACAGAAACTGAGCACAATGCACAGTACACTGGTTTTTAAAGTAAAAATGAGGGTCTAAAAAAAAATTAACTGTCTATTAAGCAATGTGGTAAATGTGGAAAATCTGCAAACATTAACATTTTTTTTTCTTTCATCACAGAAATGGAAAAAGTGATATTTCGCCAAGTATGAAAACCAAACATAAAAAAAACTTTCTGGATTCTGAACAAACTAAGGAGTAAGTATATTGGCAGGCATTTTCTACACATGGGAATGTACCTGCCTAATGTGTGGTAGTAATATGCTGCAGTGCCTGTATGCTGTCCTTTCGTCTGTGGTGAGTAACCTACCACATATGCCTTCAAAACAAGTTGCAAGGTGTACAGGTCCTATCCACAACCATCACTGCATATCTGAAACATGGTCCTTGTAAATTACCTGCTTATAAATTTACTTTTCGGACCATTGTCTGCAGCCATGAAGTGAAGAAACTAGGGCATCAAAACAATGACCAGAATACACCACACCCATATTAACTTGTAACTCCACTGCTTATGACTTCAGTATTGCATGCATGGGCTTTAGCCATGCACCCAAGACTGCAGGGTCTCCCCACAACCACCTCAGTGATGTGTGGTAGTGGGGGTTATTCCATAGGTGTGTTATTCTGCTGTACCTCTGCCCAGAGGCTTCCCTCCTAGGTGTATGTCTGTAGATCTTACATGGGATGGGTGTGCAGTGTCTTCCAAGTGTAGTACTTACCACTTTCTTGTTGGGGATATGGGCTTCGGCTGTGGACCCAACACTGCACGCACTCCCCACAACTTGCCAATGAAAATGCAACACAAGGGGTGTATGCATGGTTGTTACATGCAGCGGTGGTTGTGGCCACGGCCTAGAGTCTTGGAAGTAAGGCCTTCGGCCTTCGGCCGACGGCCATGCATCCAAGACTCTAGGCCCTGGCCACAACCACCATAGCATGTGCCAACCATGGCAGCGTACTAATGAATATAATAATAGCCATTGGAAACATTAATGCACATGTCCCTACAAATCTTACAACTCCCCCCAAAATATTGGCCCTATTGGACCCCTCATTTTCTGTGCGTACAAGGAGGCCACAGAACATACGTCATAAAGTATGTATAAGTGTATTATTGGGTGCATGGCCTTTGTGCCAACCATGGCAGCGTACTAATGAATATAATAATAGGCATTGGAAACAGTAATGTATTCACAGCATGTAGGCAATTTCAATGTTCCCTAACACCAGACGTGTCCGTACAAATGTAACAACTCCCCCGTGCAATATACGGCCTCAAATACTGCCCTTATTGGACCCCTCATTTTCTGTGCATACAAGGAGGCCATAGAACATACTTCATTAAGTAGGTATAAGTGTACTGTGCGTACAAGATGTCCATACACATTAGATCATGATGACCGACCCCCAGAACAAGTGCATTAATCACCCATATGTGAAGAATGTAGCCCTTGGCCACTACCACCCTAGCATGTGCCACCCATGTCGGCATACTAATGATTGTAATAATAGGCATTACGAAAAATAATACGGTTACGGCATGTTGTCAATTTCAATGTTGCCTACCTATACCCGTGTACTTTCAAGAGTTACAAATTTCCTATCCACTACATGCAGTCAAGTGTTACAAATTTCCTGCCCACTATATGGACTGAAGTGCTATCGTTATTATCCCTCACATTTACTGTACGTACAAGGTGTCCATAGAAATTACATCATGACGGACCAGGAACAAATGCATAGATCACCCAGTTCTTACTGTGTTAACCTTTCCCAATGCTCTGTGCCACAGCTAAATAGTGTAATGAAAAAATCATGTGTACGCTGTTTGTTACTCCGCTTTCTGCGGATCCAAGATGTCGGGCGCATCCAAACCATCTGACGGAGAAGACGTCTCGCAGCAGCCAATGGACAGAGACGTTGCGTGTATGCGGTCATGACGGCAGCCCCTTAGCCAATCGGTTTCTTGTTCGTCGACCGAACAGGGAAGTGTGACCGCAGAGCGAACATAGATGTCACTAATGATTTCAGACCTACTTTTTCATAATTTTAAATGAACGTACTGCATGTATGGTGACAAAATTTACAAAAGCACGCTTTCTGTACTAAGCCCCTGTACCTGCCGCAGATTTCGTCAAAATCCATCCAGCGGTTTCACCTGTAGCCGTGCGCAAAGTTTTTCCCCCATTCAGTCTATGGGTTAAAAAGACATTTTGGGATCCCCCCTATAACTCCCCTCCCCCTGGACGATTGCTCACCAAACTTTACAAAAAAATTCAGAGTGGGCCACATACTTTTTTTGCAAGGTTTGGTGAGGATTCGTCCAGGGGGAGCAGAGTTATAAGCCGCCCAAAAAGTGCTCTTCCTATGGAAACAGCAACTTAACCATAACTACATGGCCGCTACCGTGGCTAGCTGCTATATATATATATATATATTAGTCGTATAGCTAAAAACGCATGTGAAGACAATTTCATCATTTAAAGATACGTTGGAGAAACATATGTTTTGCTTTAATGAAACATAGCGCATGATATATAAAGGGTTTTTCAGTGGGATTGGGATTTTCCCATTCTAAATAGCTTTTGTAAATTAGGCCCATAGAAATTAAATTCATAATGACTTTCAATGTGCGTGTATGTCATTGCTTATTACTTTTAAAAAAGGAAAGGTACTTATGTTTAGAAACATTCTTTTGAAATTGGCATTAAGAAAACAAGTGTGAAATTAATATTTTAAATTAACAATAAATGTCCTAGAGTTTCATACACACAATAGGAGTCTGCCCAATTAAGCAGCAACTCCACAGACCACAACAAAAACCACATCTAATAAAACATTTACGACCCTCCAAGCTCAGCATCCGTAAGAAGTTGAATGAAAGAGCACATGTTCAGGGGATCTGCTGTTCCCTACAACAAATGTAAACCTTGGGATTTTTAAATCCAGCTGGTGGAATTTTAAAATCCAGGTAACACCTTTACCAAAATAAAATATACCTCTGCTTTTAACTTTATGAAAGCATCACATGCATTGTTTTCAAAAGTGCATTACTGTATTTTCCACTTTTAAAGACCTTACAATGCAATGTTCTCATGTGGAAACCTGTAATACAACAACATGCTCATCCTCTTTCACAATCACAGTTGTTTTCTTCTCATGGGTCTTCTATGTCAATGGTTGTACATGGTGGAAATTCCTCGTGGGCAGTTATAAAACGGTTCAATTGGATCTAGTTGTTGCACCTCAGTTTGTGGATAACATAGTACACATGCATGCATGTATGTATGCTTGGGGTGTTTTTAAAGCACACGCTTAGCTGGTTAGTAACTGTGCGCTACAGGAAGGGGTACGAGTTAAAGGAGGTGTAGGTAAAAGGACAGCAGGACAAGAGTGGTGCAGTGTGATTGATTGATTAGTCTGGGAAAAAAAATAATTGCAATTACAACAATCCAATGGAGATCGCTATACACACATTCTAAGTTCCAAGATAAACTTAAACCCACTGTCATTTTCAGCAAAGCCAGTCACATTTCATTGAGTTAGTGTATGCTGATAGGTGTGCAATTCGCATGAAAGCTGAATAACATCATAAAATAAAATACAAAACACATACTACTCGATAAGATGGCATTCTATAAGTCAATAAGCAGTCACTATCAGTGAAGTATATTGATGAGGAATGACACCTGAAAGTGTGATTTGGAGACATTATAGTAATGTGTCCAATCTTTACAATAATGCAAGATTTTAGATACATTTATGTATTAAATAAACGATGTATAGTACATTTATATGAAACCCATTGGCAAAAGGTTTGCTTTGTGGCACCCCATGGGCAAGGGGAATGGAGGTAGGAAACCGATCTTTGACAGTCCTTGGCCATTGAGATCTTGCAAGTAGTCATTTAAGGATTTGAGGATGTTTTATGTGCCTCCTTTATTTAGGAAAGCCTGCATCCGAAGAGCAGCAGAATCGGTCTCATTGTGCCGGGTGTCTGTTGACCGAAACACTGTATTCCTTATTGCAAAGTACATGCATAGAGCCTGGGCTCGCAGGAACTTTTTGATTAGGTCAAATTTATGCGGAATAATTGATGTAATGCCTCTTATTACTCCCTGTCTAGATGAGTTTTGTTTTTATCAATGGACTTGTTTTAATTTTGCACATTGTGATTGATGAACTGCATGGCTTTAAGAATTTGAATCATGTTGAAATATGGATTGTATGTTTCAACTTCAGCTATTTTTATGTAATGAGGATGGTATGTTTTAAATGTAGTGATTTTGTTGTAACATTGTTGTGTGCTAAAAACTGATGTGTCGAATAATGTTTATTGAAAGTAAAACGTAGGGAAAATGGGGAGTGGATAAGAGGTGTGGTGTATGCAGTAAGGCAGAGAGTAAAGGTCTGATAGCTTTATTCGATCCAGGCTGCAAGGAATGAGTGACAGGGGAGTACACTAAGCCAAACTATGAGCTCAAGGACACATTTGTTCTGACTGGTAAATATGCTGGGGGGGCATAGCTGGGGAAGTGAAAGACAGTGAGTAGTCACTCGAAGGGCAAACAACAAGCAGAGTTCAGAGACCTAAGTGAAGTAACTTGAACAGGTTGTGGGCACGATCTGAGGCCTGCATGCGCTGGCGGCTATGTTGAAGGGAAGACAATCACTTCTAGTTTAGAAGGGATCCGAAATGTACAGAATTCAGGCAGTCAATGACAGAAATGCAGCAGAGGGCTATCCATAATCCATGAACAGTGCGAGTGCAAGAATGATTTAGAGATTAAAGGGATAAGCAGACAGGGGTTGGAACCCCTACAAGGTGTAGATGGCTTCCTTTAAAAGGCAAAGCTTAATGAGTTTCCTAAACTTCAGGAGATTTTCGTCAGACTAAGGGCAGACTGGGAGCTAATTCCAAAGGGGAGCACCTGTATGAGTGAGGAATCCAAAACCTATCCCTTTTTCTTGCAGGATGTGAGGATTTCCTAGAGCCAAATGATTGCTAGCATCTGGAAGGACTGCAATCCAGAAGTTGAAAGTATCTCAAATTGTTGATGTTTAGATGGATGCATGTGGGACCCGCCTTTCAGGAGGCCTGTGGACGAAGGGGATCCATTGCTTGATGCAGAAAGGGGAGCGGTTGTAGTGCAGCCATATTGTGCTGCCAAGGTATATTGCCCAAGATCATCCACATGGTCTGATTTTAAATGAGCCGGAGGAGGTGAATCTGAGTTTTGGAGAGACCCAGATAGACTATCACTGTGGATCGTAGTGGACAAGGACCATGGCTCTGGAAACCTCAATTGTGGGACCTATTTCAGTAAGAGAAAACATTTTCTAGGAGGTTAAACTGTTCATGGGATTCTTTGGTGAGGTCCTGAATGTGTCTGCCTAAAGTGGTCTATTGATACATTTATATGTGATATCATGCTTAACTGGGGTGGGTCATCATAGTCTTAGACCAGGAGATTGGTGATGCCCAAAAGGAGGATTTCTAATTTAGAGACCGTGAGCAAAGGATACGGTCAACCAGCCAATTCTGATGCTGGAGGGGAATGTACAAACATAATCTATATTCAGGAATTAACATTTTCTTCAAACATCAAAATGTCTCGGTCAAATACAGACAACTGCCTACTGTGAATGTGTAAATCCTGTTACTGCAGCCAACATTTTAGACCAGTATACAATTCACCCACTACACTCCAAACACACCGTAAAAGATGCATTAGAAACATATCAAATGTGTCAAGACAAAGGCTCTCCAATGAGCATATGGGAGAAAAGTATAGGGGCACGTTCTTTTGCTCTACTCTTTCTTACAGGAAAAGAAGGCAGATATGATGAAAGATCCACACAAACTAGTGCATCAGAATATTGCTCTTTACAAATTTATTCTGAAGACCCCAAATTTAGACAAAATGTAGAGTATATTTTCCACCTCCTGTTTGAAAGTGTACTAGCAACTCTATGTTATGGAGTTGCACACACAATAAAAAACAGGCTCTAATTGTTCAAACATATCTGCTACCCAACTGCTTCAAAATATAAAAGAAAAAGATGAAGTTTTGCAGTCAAGTATCACAAATCTCTTGGCAAACATGCGTGGCACAAAGGAATATTTGTTCTGTTGTCACGCTGATGTATGTTGTATCCTAAGGAAACTAGGAGCACCCAAATGATGTGTTACTTTAAGTTGTGCAGAATATGCATCGATGACTTGCACAACTTCTTACACACTGCAAACCAAAATAAAGAGGGAATGGATATTAAACCATCAGGAGAACTCTAGTCTCTTGACCCTGTTAAAGTATCAAGGTACTTTCAACATCCCTTCATTGCCATGCTGCACTTCATCTGCAATAAAATATCCTTCTGCTCGGACAAGTGGAACACTTCTTTTGGAGAAAAGAATACCAATACAGAGGAGCACCACACATCCACATGCTTTTGTGGATAAACGATTTTCCCAAATTTGCCATGACAGTGATGCCACTGTTTACAATTTATTCAAAAATACATTACCTGTGATATCTCCTTAGAAACCACAAATAGTGACCTACATGCACAAATCGTATGGTTCCAAAAACAAACGTTGGGCAAATATTGCCAACATCGATATAAAAAAAAGTTAAATGCTATACCAAATGTTGCTTTGGTTTCCCTAGACCAGTTTGCACAACAGGACAAGTAAATAGCTTAATGTCTTCTGTTAGAGGCAGGGTAAAAGGTAAATCCCCTAAAATCACATCAAGTTTAAGAGGGACAAAGCATCCAAGTACATGAATGATTACAATGCAATTATTGCCCTCTTGTGGAATGCAAATATAGACATCCAATACATTGCAGACAATTTCACTGCAGTTGCAAGATACGTCACCACCTATCTCACCAAAGCTGAGAAAATAGAGCTAAAACATCTCTAGGATGACATATAATTTGACAAAACACTTTCACAAAAATTATACAGCTTCAGTCTAAAAATACCCCTCCCATAGAGAATGATGTTGCTGCAAAGCTGCAGACTATTTAACAGGAACCGCCTAGTATGGCAAATCTGAAAACATTGGGCCTCATTAGGACCCTGGTGGAATGGGTTTAACGGCGCTGGTAATGGTGCTGGTGCCGTTAAACCCATTCCGCCCTATTACGAGGTTCCCTCGCGGGACCTACTCTGGACATCTGGTCACACCAGACATCCTTTCCGGGTCCCGCAAGCGGACCAGGGAGTTAACAAAGGGCCTGTTGTTAGCTCCCTCCCCATTCCCATTGAGCCCTATGGAGGCTCAAATGGGAATGGGGATGGGTAAATTGAATGAGGAATTACCGGGTTATCCAAGGTTGGAATGGCATGGTAATTCCTCATTCAAGGAACCCCAACCTGGACCCAAGTTTGGAGGAAGCCATGCGCAAATAGCGGCATGGCTACCTCCAAACTCGTAATGAGACCAATTGTCTGGCTAAACCTTGGTCCAGCTTCATCCTGAAAAAGAGTAGTAAGATCCTACCAAGAGATAGAAACAATAGCCACAAAAGATCCAAACATCCAGGACAATTTGATTGATACATACTACCCAAACTGAAGTACTAGTTTGGAAAACATGTGTCTATACAACAAAGACCATGCCAGAGGTAGAAAATACCCTGTATCAATATAAACAACCTGAAGAAGACGTGTGAGTGCTCAAATCACAGCTAAATTATGAACAACTCACTGTTTATCTAGAAGTCACTGAATAGATTGAACATGGTCTTAAACATTAAACTAAAATGTGTAACTCTAAACATGATAATCCTCTGCTCCTGTATGTAAGTGGTGAAGCTGGTTCTGGTAAAATGTTCTTAATTAAAATAATGAGCACATTTCTACAAAACTTAACAAACAACAACCTTTCAGCTGTTGTAACAGCCCCCACAGGTTTGTCTGTATATAACACAGGAGGTGTAACTTTACACCGACTATTGCTCCTCCCTGTAGAATACCAAAACAAATTGAAATACTAATAGTGATCAGCAGAAGCTGCTACTGAAGTATGCAGAATTCTGAAAAAAATGAAAGGGTTCCTGATAGATGAAGTAAGCATGGTTTCAAACCTCATGTTGGCTTTAATTCCTCTCAGAATGCAAGAAGTCCTAAACACCAACTCCGAAGAACTGTTTGGAGCAAAACACTTCATTCTGTTCAGAGACCTCCCGCAGTTAACACCAATAAAAGGTAAACCTATTTTTAAAAGATTAGGACACAAACAATGCCATAACACAATCAGCAGCATTGGAAATGTAAATCTCTGACAGCTACAGCAAACTAACTCAAAACATGCGTCAGTCTGCTATCTCACCTATGGTCAAATTTTAAAAAGCATTAGAACTGGTCTGCTTATTAAAAATACTAAATCCATCCTACAAGCTACACTAATCCATGAACTCTATGGGCAAAACACATCTGCCCTTGATGTCATGGAACAATGAACACAACAAAACATTAAATGCATGTCCTTAATACCAACCCTTGTAAGCTCTAGTCAATTCAATGATACAATGCTGAAAAAATAGATACAACTGATACTGCACTTCAGCTCCACAGACAAACTTGAAGTGCATGGAATGAAACTCCCTATTTGTGAACGAGTTGTTTAACTAGGGAGGATAGCTCAGAGGCAAGGTGCTCTTGGAAGGAAGACGACACAGAACAACACAGGTTTGATCCCTGCTTCCATGCTTAGAAACCTCTGGGTATTAAGTACATTATAAATAACCAATTATAATATAATATTATAAGCAAAAGCACGACTAAATACCTTCTAAAAATGTATCTCCAACACAGCTGGATTAGAAACAGTATTAACTCTGTGTCTAAACTGCAGAGTAATCCTAAAATGTAACCTTGATGTAGAACAAGTTTTAGTCAATAGAGCAATTGGTTCAGTTGTTGGCTTCCAATCATATCCACATAAGAACAGAATTCAGTTTGTCAACATCCACTTTGACAAACTTGAAGAAGTTAAGAAAATAGGCCACACAAACGCATGTTTCCTTCTTTTCAAAGACATGTATGTACACACAGAACAATTCTCTCTATCCCTTGCAAATGCTATCACTATTCACAAATTGCAAGGTCTAAACCTAGATCATGCATTAATTGACATTGCGTTACTTACCGAAAGGAGAGTGCCAAAAGACAGGATGCCTGGATTTCTCAGGGATTTGCTTGAAGGAACCTGGTTGGGGCTTCCAACCAAGCCTCCTCTCTGCGAAGGAAAGAAAGACCTTTTCTGTGATATGACCCTCTGTAGTGCTGTATAACTAACAGAGAGACTGATCACATAAAAGAGCGGGGAGAACTGCACCGCCATGGACCCAGCTGAAAATAAAGGAATAGTGATGAGTCACCAAGGATATAGAGAGGGATTTCCTTATTATTAATAATTGACTACTGTTACCTTTATGCCTTCCCCCCTATCCTATACTGATTGAACAGGAACTGGATAACAGCCACCCCCTAGGAACAGAGAGAAGAATCAGATAATAAACCCCTTAAGGAAATGAGGATAAGTAAGATGGTGTGTTTCTTACCACTGCTGGGGAGTAAAGATGAGAAAAAGCCAAGGGGAAAAACAATGAAAGTATAAAATTAAAAAAGGAATATTAGTAGGGTAGCTTTTGCCCGGGCGACACGAGGAGCGCACTAGGGATGGGATGGCACACTTCAGCAGAGTGTCCCGATGTGCACTGAAAGGTAGAAAGTCCAGGTAATGAAGAGGAATCCCCAAATAGGACACAGGAGATGAAGTGGGAGACAATCATACAGTACTTCCTTAGCATCAGCAGACGGGAGAATTCCCCTTTAATATGGGAGCAAGGAAATGTCACTCTGGCTTACCGCTATGAGTAATCAGTTCCGGAGACTCGAGGGGTTGCTGTTTGTAATCCAAGAATAGTCCAGGGTAGTGATGCAGAGTTTGGCACACAAGAAACAAACAAGGTTAGAATTGAAATCCAAAGGCAGTCCGTACACAATGAGCAGAGTTTGATACACAGGAGGCAGAATGAAGAAGAATCAAATGCAAAGGCAGTCCGTACACAATATCCATAGTTTGGCACACAGGAGGCAGAAGCAAGAAGAATCAAATCCAAAGGCAGTCCGCACGTAAAAAGCAGAGTCTTGTACACATGAAGCAGAGTGAAGCAGAATCAAATCCAAAGGCAGTCCGTACGTGAAAAGCAAAGTTTGGCACACAAGAAGTAGAATTAACAAGGAGATTGACACGGAGGTAAAAGTAGCGCCGGTAGCAACTGCAAACAGAAGCAGCGTTCAGTAGGCTGCCATTCACTATATCAGGGAGGAGGAGTACCCTGGTGAAAACGAGGTTCCGGTGTCTGCCTACACAGAACTACAACTAGTGTCTAAGGATCATGGGAGCTGTAGTCCGAAAAATGGGAGCCATGCTTTTTCCTCCAGGGAAGCCACCAGCAGTTCAGAAATGGAGCCGCAATATTCCTTATGCCGCGGTGAAGTGCTATGCTATGCCTGCAAAACCTGGGTCTGCCCTTAAATTGCAATGACATACACACGGGAGTCCCCCTGAGTGGAGGCCGTAGTGTAACACATTGGCTGTACAGTCTTCAAAGAAGGTATGAGGTATGTAGCAATGAATCTTATCTTCCAATTGTCACCCTTTGTACATAACGTTTACTAACAACTCCGACCAGTTATGTTTGCAAATGCTCCTCATTCATAGAATTGTCACAAATAATCCTGACAACACTTACAGTGTCTCTGGTATAAAGCAGGAGCTAGACTACTGAGCCAGAATGTTAAAATTATGTCATGGCCACAGGCCCCAGAACACAAAAACCACACCGTCTAGTGATGGGGGCAATGGGTCACTTGACTCACTTTTGTCCCTTTGGGACCTATAAACACAGGGGCACTGGCTGGACTCAGTCCTGGCGCCTTTGGCTCAAGGCTCATATAGAGATGTGAGAAGGAACACTTTATTTCAGTGCAGGAGTGCTTTTATTTTACAAGGACTTTCCAGGAGCTAAAAGCCTTTATTCCAGAGAACATCCTCATGTGCTGACTCATCGGGTGTGGCTCCCTAGGCCTGGTCTTCATGTGCTGACTGATCGGGTGGGGCAGGGTGTGGCAGGCAGGCTGAACCTGATGAGCGTGGCTTCAGAAGCTCAGCTATATAAACTCCTCCATCCTTACGGCCGGTTCTTCGCGTTACTGTGCACTCGCGTGTAACCTGACTCTCACTGCTGCTTAGACCAGTTTACTTACCTTTGAAACTAGAGGTTCTCCTGCATACTCACCTCCAAGAAACCGGTGCTTCATCGCTTCATCTGCAGACTCATCTCCTGACATCCAGTGATCTTGATCCCAACGCCGCAGCAGCGCACTCCGTATCCACAAACTCGGACCCTGTGAAGAAGAAGAATGACAAGGTTTGAACAACCGTCCTCGGGCCGAGCCACATTTGAACCCCGTGCACCCCCTAGTTAACAATTTACCAGCTACTGTACCACTGCAGCTTCGTTCCTCATTCCCTCCAGCTGTCCCCTCGAGCTCGGCAGCTTCTGCGGGGCCGGCAACATCACCTGCAAGAGAAGGAAGCAAAAGCGCAAACATCAAAAGTGGAACAGACAGCAATACAAGACAACAAACTTTACAATACAACAAAAACAGACAAGGAAAGACAAAGGCAAACAGGAACACTTACCTGAAGTATAGGTGCTTAGTCGCAGCAGGACTGGACTACCACGTTCAAGGGACCAGTGAAGGAACTCGGTCCAGATCATACAAGCGCCCCTGCCAGAAGCAGCAGGACATAGTGCTCGCCAGAACTAATCAACAGATGAGCTTTCCAGGGACAGCGCATCCCACGGGTACCACAGTTTGGGAGAAGGGGTCTGGAAGGGTATCAGGCGCACTAGCTGGCATACTCATGCCCCCTATTCTCCACGCAGGAACAGTCCCGAGCAGCATCACCTATTACCTTCAGTCGACACATAAGCACAGAGGGCGAAGTCAGACCTGAGCGACCACACCCCTGGCAAGGCTGCAACCCTCCCAGGGGTGACCCAATACCTCCGCAGAGACCAGGTGAGCGCAACAGAACGTGAAGCCTCTTCGAATCTCTGCCTGGGCATTATGGAAACTTCTGAAACGGACCAGTTGGCCCGATTACTGGGAGAGTTACGGGCTGAAGTTCATTATTCAAGACAGGACACCAATGCCCTAAGGAGGGATCTAATTGTGAACCAGGAGTGGACAGATGAACTAGCAAGGCAAATGCACCAGGCACAGGCAGGCCAGGTCCCACTGCCGGGGTATGCCCCTCCTGCCGTGCCTCCACAGCCCACGCCAGTACAGGTGGTTCTTCCAGGGGGGTTCCACTGGCCCCACCACAACGCTTCACAGGCGATCCGAATAAGTATTCCATCTTTATGAATCAATGTCGCCGACATATTTGTGAGGTAGTGCAGTACCCTTGGTAAACTAGGATGATCCTTTGCTTCAAGACTTCAGAGGTTTCCGGTGTGAAATGGAGAAACTATTTGCATGGCATACTCAAGGGCGGGCTCTGGACAATGAACTGCTATCACTACGGCAGGGTAATCAAGACCTACTAACATATATCGCTTCCTTCAATCGTCTGA
Organism: Ambystoma mexicanum; assembly: GCF_040938575.1. Taxonomy (NCBI): domain Eukaryota; kingdom Metazoa; phylum Chordata; class Amphibia; order Caudata; family Ambystomatidae; genus Ambystoma; species Ambystoma mexicanum. Next base: position 734,060,319 of record NC_090928.1, read on the forward strand.
TATCACAAACTAACTGGCAAGAGGAGAAAAAAACTATGCTCTTTTACAGAGGCTTGCAAGGAGAACTTAAGGACGTATTAGCCCAAGTAGTAAATCCCCCAGAAAGTAGTGCTCAATACATCGACCTGACAGTACAGCTCGATCACAGATTGCAGGATCGGAAGATGGATCAGGCCAAGGCTGAGGGGCGGTCAGTCTACGTACGACCCCGTGAGAATCAAACCAAATCACACGATCAGTCCAAGCCAATGCAAATCGGAGGCTTGCGGAGCCCACTCACCAAGGCAGAAAGGGAGAAAATGAGACAGCAGCAGCTTTGTTTGTACTGTGGTAAGGCAGGTCACTATCTCTGAGAATGCCCGGTGAAACCACCCAGGAAAGCAGTTGGAGCAACTGACAAGGGTGAAGAAGAACAGGACTCGGGAAACGCCAACGCCCGGCAAGCGTAGGGGTCCACTTGTTGAGCGCTGAAATGGAACCTATACAGACCTCACATCTAGTCATCCCTGTGCTCCTGGTAAACCACAAGCAACCTTCGAAAATACATGCCTTGGAGGATTACATTGACAGTGGGGCTGTGGGAAATTACATGGACCAAGATCTGGCTACCCGAATAGGCCTTCCTCTCCGACAGAAGCAGGTTTCGGAAAACGTCACAGCGGTTGATGGATCTCAGCAATCATCCGGCCCAGTGATGCATTACACCGAGAAGGCCACGCTTCTGTGTCAGGACGGTCACTAAGAGGACATCACCTTCGATCTCATCGGCGCTCCTCAGTTCCAGATGATATTGAGAATGCCCTGGCTGGAGAACCACAATCCCAGAATTGACTGGCGTAAATGAGTTCTGACTTTTCCCCAAGACTGTGCCAACACCTGTTATAGCAAGGGATTCTCATTAAAAGGTCTTAACCCAGGTTCGTCGAAGAAAGAAACCATACTGGGCCTCACCATTTCGCTACCACCTGAATACCTGGATTACCAAGATGTCTTTCAAAAAGAGCAAGCGCACACCCTACCTCCGCACAGACCGAATGACTGCCAAATTGATCTGGTACCTGGAGCTCAAGTTCCCTGCAGCTGGATTTACGCCCTAACAGAACAGGAAAACCGGCATCTAAAAACCTACCTCGATCAGTATCTGGCAAATAACTTCATTCGTCCGTCCAAGTCCCCTGCATCCTCACCCCTCTTTTTTGTGCCTGAAAAGGTGGGAGACCTGAGAACTTCCATCGATACAGAGCACTTAGCCAGATCACTGTAAAAAACTGGTACCCGTTACCGCTTATCCCTGAGCTCTTGGATCAAGTCAAAAACGCTCAGATATATACAAAACTAGACTTACGAGGGGCCTACCATCTAGTAAGAGTCAAAAAAGGAGATGAGTGGAAGATGGCCTTTCGCACAAAATATGGCCTTCATGAATATCAGGTTATGCCCTTTGGACCATGGAATGCCCCGGCGGCGTTCCAATTTTTCATGAATGACGTGCTCCACGAACTGTTGGACGTCTGCGCTCTTGTCTATATTGATGACATTATTGTCTATTAGACAACCAAGGAGGACCATGTCAACTATGTCTGGGCAGTTTTGGAGAAACTGCAGCAACACCGGCTATATGCCAAATTAGAGAAATGCTTCTTTCATGTGACAGAGGTAGAATTCCTCGGCTTTATTCTCACACCACGGGGTGTACGCTTGGACACACGCAAGGTAGACGCTATCCTTAACTGGCCCTTACCGACATCCATAAAGGGAGTAGAGAGTTTACTCAAGTTCGCCAACTTTTATCTTCGGTTCATTCCTGGGTTCTCCCAGATCGTCCACATAATCACCTCTATACTACAGAAAAATAAACAATTTAATTGGTCCGCAGAGGCAGAGAAAGCCTTCCAGGAGCTAAAACAAGCATTTACCACAACACCAATTCTACGGTATCCTCCACCAGAACTACCATACGTGGTCGAAACTGATGCTTCCAACATAGCAATGGGAGCAGTCCTGTCACAACGAGACCCCGAAACAGGTCAGTTGCATCTAGTGGGATTCTGGTCTCGCAAGTTTTCAGCCCCTGAATTGAATTATGCAATCACTGATAAAGAACTGCTAGCAATTAAGGCAGCGTTTAAAAAGCCTGGAGACATTATCTTCTTGCAGCTAGACATACAGTCACCGTCGTCACGGATCATCGCAATCTACAATATCTGAAGACCACTAAAGCGCAATCATCACGCCAACTCCTCTGGGCTCTCTTTTTTGCTGAATACGATTTCGTCATCACCTATAGACCCAGAGTACGCATTGGAAAAGCGGATGTCCTGTCTCGCATGAGTGAGGGAGAAGAGGCATTTACTACACCAGACCCCGTGGCAATCATCCCTAATGGTCGAATCCAAGGCATGATTGCCACAACCACCACTCTCGACAACTTAAAATCTGACCTGCAACACTGACCAGCGCAACATGGATGGCTAGGGAAGGGAGACCAGTACGCAATCGTGGACAACCTACCATACTACCAAGGATGATTGTGCATCCCGGATAAGAAATGACAGAATCAAATCATCGCAAACTATCATGATTCATTAGTAGAAGGGCATCGGGAATGGCCAAAACCCAAGCTAAAATAAAGACAAATTACTGGTGGCCAACTTGGCAAAAGGACATTGTCCAGTTCATTGCAACCTGTGGCACCTGTGCCCACACAAGTCCCAAAAAGAAAATCGTGCAAGTCTGATACATCATTTAGAAGTACCCCCAGCACCTTGGCATATGCTATCAATGGATTGTATTACAGACCTTCCCTCCTGTAATGGATACAATACCATCTTAGTCGTCGTAGATCTGTTTTCCAAAATGGCCCACTTTATTCCCCTGAAAGGTCTACCAACAGCATCTACTCTGGCTATCGTTTTTCTGGAACAGATTGTTCTGCTACACGGGTTCCCATCAATATTGATATCAGACCGAGGAACTAAGTTTTTCTCTGCATTATAGAAAAGGTGTTGTAAAATTGCCAAATTTCAACCTCCGTTATCTGCAAGCCACCACCCCCAAACCGACAGCCAGACCGAACGGACTAACCAGACCCTTGAGCAATACATAAGGTGTATGCTGCAACAAACCAAGGATACCTGGAAGGACATACTTTGGTTAGTAGAATAAGCATATAACAACTCCTTTCACACCAGTACGGCACAAAGCCCATTCTACATAGTGTATGGTCGACATCCACGGACATCCGCTTTTGACCCAGTCGAATCATTATAAATGCCCGCTGTAATGACCTTACACAAAACCATCATCCAGGTTTTTAAGGAAGCAGCAGAGCACCTTGCCAGAGCCAAAGAGAAAAAGAAGCAGTTTGCGGATCGACACCGAAGGAAAGCTCCCAACTACCAAGTCAGAGAGTAGGTTAGCATCCAAAAACATCCCCCTGAAAGGACCACAGGCGTTCCGTCCCAGATATCTGGGACCCTACACTATCAAGGCTGTGATCAACCCTGTGGCCATGAAATTAGAATTACTGGCCCGCATGCGGATCCACCCGGTGTTTCATGTCTCCCTCCTAATACCATTGAGACCAGGTACGCGGATCGATACTCCACCGGATTCCGAAATAGTTGAAGGAGAACCAGAATAAGAAGTTAAAGGATCCTAGACTCTAAGATGGTCCGGTCTAAGTTATACTACCTTACAGACTGGAAAGGGGATGGATCCCAAGATCGGACCTGTGAACCCAGTGAGCATGTACACGCTCCACGATTAATCAGGCAGTTCCACCACAATAACCTCACTAAATCAGGGCCAGGGGGAAAACCACCTATGAGAGGAACCTTGAGGGGGTGAGCCCCAGAACACAAAACTCACACCATCTAGGGATGGGGGCAATGGGTCACTTGACTCACTTATGTCCCTTTGCGACCTATAAACACAGGGGCTCTGGCTGGACTCAGTCCTGGCGCCTTTGGCGCCAGTCTCATATAGAGATGTGAGCAGGAAAACTTTATTTCAGTGCAGGAGTTCTTTTACTTTATTTCAGTGCAGGAGTGTTTTTATTTTACAAGAACTTTCCAGGAGCTGAAAGCCTTTATTCCAGAGAACATCCTCATGTGCTGACTCATCGGGTGTGGCTCCCTAGGCCTGGTCTTCATGTGCTGACTCATTGGGTGTGGCAGGATGTGGCAGGCAGGCTGAACTTGGTCGGCGTGGCTTTAGGAGCTCAGCTATATAAACTGCTCTCCATCCTTAAGGCTGATGCTTTGCGTAACTGTGAACTCGCGTGCAACGTGATGCTCACCGGCGCTTGGACCAGTTTACTTACCTTTGAAACCAGAAGTTCTCTGGCATACTCACCTCCAGGAAACTGGTGCTTCATCGCTTCATCTGCAGACTCATCTCCTGACATCCAGTGATCTGGATCCCAACGCCGCAGCACCGCACTCCGCATCCACAAAATCGGACCCTGTGAAGAAGAAGAAAGACAAGGTTAGAACATCCATCATAGGCATTTGAACGCCGCGCACCCCCTAGTTAACAACTTACTAGCTACTGTACCACTGCAGCTTCATTCCTCATTCCCTCCAGCTGTCGCCTCGAGCTCCGCAGCTTCTTCCGGGCCGGCAACATCACCTGCAAGGGAAGAAAGCAAAAGAGCAAACATGAAAAGTGGATCAGACAGCAATACAAGACAACAAACTTTACAATACAACAAAAACAGACAAGGAAAGACAAAGGCAAACAGGAACACTCACCTGAAGTATAGCGGCTTAGTTGCAGCAGGACTGGACTACCACATGCAAGGGACCAATGAAGGAACTCGGTCCATATCATACACACACCCCTGCCAGAAGCTGCAGGACGGAGTGCTCGCCAAAACTAATCAACAGGTGAGCTATCCAGGGACAGCGCATCCCACGGGTACCACCGTTTGGGAGAAGGGGTCTGGAAGGGGATCAGGCGCGCAAGCTGGCATACTCACGCCCCCTATTCTCCACACAGGAACAGTCCCAAGCAACATCACCTATTATCACCAGTCAACACATTAGTGCAGAGGGCGAAGTCAGACCCGAGCAACCTCACCTGTGGGAGGGCTGCAGCCGTGCCCCAATGCCTCCGCAGAAACCAGGTGAGCGTAACAAATTCATCTTCCACACACAGGAAGATTCACAAGAATTCCGAATGTACTTGCTGCAAGTACTAGAAACCAAAAACATCCCTATTAATGAAATCATCCAGATTTCATACACGTGGAAACGTACATGCACTCTCTGCGCTGCAACCATGTTTCACAAGAGCACATCCATAATGAACGATTTGTCTATGTAGCCACACCAAATCGCGAATCCATTAAACTTCAGCAGCTTCTCCAAAATGCAATTCTTAGCATTTTATGACCTTTTTGCACATCAGACAACCGTTCCAGCATAAAAATAAACCTTCACAACTGTAGTCATAATCTACCACACTGGTGCCACAACCACTTTGGGCCACTATACGGCATTTGTTAAAAAAACAAGCGGTTGGTTTGAATGTAACAACACATCTGTTATTCCAAAATGTAGGTTACCAGCAAATCTAACAAATGCCTACTTAATATTCCTTCAACCCAAATAAATGTACTCACTAATTTATAGTACACTAAACAGTCAGAATACACCAACAGTATCTAGCTACATCCATAATACTATAATCCTCATTTTAATATCCAATATAGTTAGAATATGCCAATGGGTATCTAACTACTTTAAACATATCTTTACTTACAACACCCTTCCAACAAACATCCTACCACATCTACATTCACAACATATATCAATGCTACCAAACACATGTACTCTGTAACATGTATATTCTTTAAAATGTTGTAGTTTTTTTTAATCCACTATGGATATTTTTTCCCAATAACCCAATGATTATATCAAATCAATACATCAACAGTGTAACACACACTAATGTTGTACCAAACACAGTACAGCTCCATGACAACTTTATTGCTCTCCCCACCCTTTCAAGGCCCTCTTTCAGCCACCAAATAACACCATATATCTTTTCCAGACTTTTTTCTTACTGCGATGTCTGCGATCAGCTGCGCCTACAAATTCTTTTTTTACCTACATCAACAACACCTCCCTATTAACATTTTTCCACTGCCCCACCCTTTGCACGCCCTCTTTCAGCCACAAAGTAAGCCCAGAGGCGAGTTCCAGACCCTTTGCTTTCCGTGCTGTCCGTGGTCAGCAGCGGCTGTCTGAAAATCTAATATGGCGAACTGTAAAAAAAATTCTGACATACGACACGTGTTTTTTTTGTTTATTGGCAGAAATTTAAGACAGGCACAGTACAGGTTACACGGCAGTAATCAAACAAGATCGCATAACAACCAGTACTACATCTCAGCTGGGTACCGTCTCATGGGAAATGTACAATTAGTGTCTTTGAGCGGCCCAGCCGGGGCGAGAAGGGAAAAACAGAACAATTCAGTATCATGGCGTAGCGGGGCGTGTTTGGGGAGGGGAAGCCACCCACTCCACTTCGTCTCTATTGTTCAGGTAGCTGCAGAATTCTGAAAACACATTTTTGGGTCGTGATGAGGGAGGCAAGGACCCAATGTATTCCTCTTCACACATTTGTTTCCAGGTAAGGGCTTTGAGCCACATCGTGAAGGTGGGGGGGGGGCTGTGACGCTTCCAGTTTTGCAATATACACCTTTTAGCAACAATGGCACTAACATTTAAAAATTTAGACATTTTCTTTGCATTTTCCCCTTCCCAGACACCAAACAGTAGGGCAAGTGGGTCCACATCCACCGGGGCCTCTATTATTTCAGAGAGCGCCTCCGCCACAGCCACCCAGAAAGCGTTGATTGCAGGGCATGTCCAGAACATGTGAATATGGTCAGCTTCAGAAGATTTACACTTTGGGCTTGCACCAGACAGGGCACCTGCGAATTTCGCCACCCTAGACGGTGTGTAGTAGAGCCTGTTGAGGAACTTAAATTGTATGCAGCAGAATCTGGCGCTTAGGGAGACCGTGCGTGTATGTGCATATATCCTACTCACCAGACCTTCGGATATTTCCATTTTGAGCTCCATAGCCCACGCCGCACGTGGTTTGAGGGACCCAAACACCTTCTTCCCCAGTTGCATTTTATACAAATTGGATAACACCCCCTTGTAGCCCGCGGAGTTTGCTATGTACCGGAATTCGGGTGATTCTGGGGGTTCGTCTGGATATGAGGGCCACATAGCCCGAACTGCAGCACGGAGCCTGTAATACTGTAGCATCTCAAGGAGGGAGTTAGTGTGTTCTGGGTGCCATGTTTATGGGGTGATAAACTTACCCTCTGGGAAGAGGTCTGTCAGGCCTCGATAGCCAAGATGTTCCCAGTGTCGTGAGAAGTGCTGCTGCGATGTGTGGGGGAGAGTCCAGGAAATTGCCACAAGGGGAGCCACTTGTAGTACGGGTGACACTCCTGTTCGGAATATAGAATAGCATTCCAAGCCCTTATCGTGGTGGTCACCTGGTCTGCATGGGCGTCTGTTTGGAGCAAGCGGTGCAACAGTAGGGTCATTATATTAGTCCCACCCCCGGCCATTTTCTCGAGTTTTACATGCAGAGGCGGATTCTGAAATGCATACCAATGGGAGGCATGTTGGGCCTGGACCGCGTACCAGTACAGTCGTAGGTCTGGCACCGCAAACCCCCCTTTATCATATGGTGCTGTCATGTGTTGCCACTTCATACGCATCGACCCCGAGTGCCAGAGAAATTGGGCGCATTCCGAGTGGAGCTTCTTAAAATATTGCTTTCCGGGCCAGACTGGGACATTAGTAAAAACATAAAGGAGCTTGGGAACCACTATCATCTTTATCAAGGATAGTCTGGCTGCCAAGGATAGCAGCAAATGTCGCCACTTGGAAAACTCAGAAATAATGAGCTGGGCCGCGGCCTCATAATTGTCCTTTAGTAGGGTCTTTTTGGATAGTGACACCTGAACCCCGAGGTACTTGACTCCATCCGGGGACCAGCGCAGGGGGTAATCGCATGTTGGTTGTTGTGTTGCTGCAGTGAGAGGGAAAATTTCAGATTTTGAGTAGTTTATCGTAAACCCGGAGAACGTGCCTATTTTAGTGATGTCGCGGATGATCGGGTTCAGATATGTGGAGGGGTTTCTAATATAGAGGAGGACGTTGTCTGCGTAGAGTGAGATTACTTCCGGAGCGTCAATTAACCGAATGCCTTTATTGGAGTGACGCCCTCTAATACGGTCCGCCATGGGCTCGATGGCAAGCGCAAAGAGGAGGGGGGAGAATGGGCAGCCCTGGCTGGTCCCGCGGTGTAGCTTGAAAGGGGGGGAGGGAGCAGAGTTTACAAGGACCCTGGCTACCGGATCTGTATATAAGAGCTTTATATAAGAGAGCATGTTTGGGCCCACACCCATTTTCTCCAGCACCGCCCACAGGTATTGCCATGAGACCATATCAAAGGCCTTTTGGGCATCTATAGTTACAGCAACGGCATCAGTGCTCGGGTCAATCCTGGAAATCACATTAAATAGGCGACGGATGTTGAGTGCCGTGGACCTACCAGGGATGAACCCACTCTGGTCCGGATGAACCATGTGGGTCATGAAAGGGAGAAACTTATTTGCAATTATTTTGGCGAAGACTTTCATGTCAGTGTTAATGAGGGATAGCGGTCTATAGGACCCACACTCCTCCGGGGGTTTTCCCGGTTTGGGGAGGACTGTTATTAAGGCTTCCCTTAAGGAGGGAGGGAGGATGTGTAATCGAAGCGCTTCGGTCCAGACCCCGAGTAGCGCTGGTGCTAGAACGGCCACATGCTCCTGGTAAAACTCAGAGGTGAGTCCGTCCTGGCCAGGAGCCTTGTTTTTGGGGAGATCTGATATCACCTGGACTATCTCCTCTAAAGTGAACGGGGCTTCGAGACACTCTCTGGTGTCCTGGGAAATAATAGTCATAGGGATGCTCTCTAGGAGGTCATCCAGATCCTGATCTGAGTGTCCGTGCTGGGGACTATATAGTTCGGCATAAAAGCTAGCAAATATGTCGAGGATGGATCGGTCAGACCAGTGTTTCAGTCCCTGCTCGTCCGTAATGCAATCAATCCGAGTCCTGCCGCCTTCCGCTCGCACAAGCCTAGCCAGTGTTCTACCCGGTCTGTCCCCCTCGCCATATCTATGGGCGGCGACAGGACGGGCATGGTACTGCACCTCTCTCATAGCATGTGACTCGAACTGTTCCAGCTCAGCTCTGATCCCTGCTAGTATCCCAGGGGACGGTGTAGCGAGATGTTCCCGCTCAAGGGCCTTGAGCTTAGTTTCCGAGGTATTTAGGGCTTGGCTTATAGCCTTCAGGACACCTGCTTCTTTAGAGATGCACATCCCCCTGATGTACACCTTGAATGCCTCCCACCTGACCCCCTCCGATGTTTCTGACGTACTGTTGTTTTCGAAGAATGTGGTAATGTCCGCTAATATCTCAGCTTTGAATACAATGTCCGCCAGGGCGGCCAACTTAAAGCGCCACGAGGGACGCGTTGGGCCCGTGTTGCCGATCTGGATCTGTAGCAGCACAGGGGAATGATCAGACAGCGTACGTGCCAGGATCTTGACGTCCGAGACCCTGTCCACCAACCCACCAGAGAGCAAAAACAAATCGATTCGTGAAGAACTATCATGTACTGTGGAATAAAATGTATAGTCCCTTTCGTGGGGGTGGAGAGTTCTCCATATATCATGCAGATTTAGGGAGTCCATATGTGTGCGGAGTCGCCTGGCAGCACGCGTAGTGGTTCTGCGAGTGGTTGTTGTTCTGTCTAGGGCATTATTGATTATCAGATTCATGTCTCCCGCCCATATGATGGGGATATCTGGATATCTCATTAGAATGGAGGCCACATTGTCAAAAAACTCGGGGGAATCAGTATTGGGCGCGTATACGTTGACCAGTATGCAGTCCTCATGAGCTAAGGTACAGTGTAGAATAACATATCTGCCTTCTGTGTCGATGTGGGACGTGTGAAGTGTGAAGTTTAGGGATTTATGGATAAGGGTCAGGACACCCCTAGCTTGAGTGGAGTATTGAGTATAATACCTATTGAGACCCCAGGTGTGTGCTATATTGGACGATAAATGTTTCAAAGCGTGCGTCTCCTGTAGTAGGAGGACCCTAACCCCATGTCTTTGTGCATAGGCCGCAATCCTGCGAGCCTTCGTAAAATTTGTCAGGCCGCAAACATTCCATGACATCATCTTGACCGCCATATCACCAATTTGCGGAACATCCCAAGTAAAGCATCTATCGTTGATTCCCACCGTGTGTGCCGCACCTGCATGAGGGTGCCACCCCTCGGAACCAGTCCCAACTCCTCTGCCATTTTTCATATAATCTACCCCAACTTCTGCAACCCCCACCCTCACCGCCCTGCCCCAACCAGCAGTGTGTGGAAACCCACCCATACATTGATCAACTGCGCACCATCCCCAACTTGGCGGCAGGGGGGAACTAGCCCAACCGGGGCCAAAACACAAACACTTAGACTCAGAAGGAATAGCAGCCGCAGTGGGGGCTGCCGCTGACGTTCTGCCCACTTGTACTAATATCAGTTACGATAACAACATATAGGACTGGAAATCAGCTGACACACAAACGGTTGCAGAGAGAGGATAATGGAGCACTTAGATTCCACGGGAAAAACCTGCTTGGTTTAGAGCCGCAAAAGCATAGCTTGCATCCCTAAGGTCAGTGTTACACAATGCAGTACAGTTTTACGGAGCACAGGCTCAGTGAGTGGTGTTACAGTTAAATGATCCCACTGTGCGTCCCCCTCAATAAAATAAGCACACGCTACAGTGTTGCAGGGCCTCTAAGTGCCCGCCGCTGGACAGAGAGGGGGGGCCAGAGCCCACCAGGGTAGTCCATAGTACTTACACCACCATCACTGGTATCTACTACGGGCGACCAAAGGTCTAGATGTTAGTCGTCATCCATCCGCTCCCCAGGAGGATCGGCCGGCGGGATCTGCGCCTCGATGAACTTGACGGCCTCATCAGGGACTGTGAAAAATTAGTGTTTGTTGCGGTGGGTGAATTTGAGGCGAGCAGGGAAAAGCATTGCATATTCGATTTTCCGCTCTCTCAACAGCTTCTTCACCCCGTTGAATTGTCGCCTCTCCGCCTGTAATGCTACCGAGAAATCCGGGAAGATTCTGATGACTTGTGAATCCATCCTAAGTTCCACTTTTTCCCTGGCCAAACGGAGGATATGGTCCCTGTCCTTGTAGCTCAGAAGTTTTGCGATGATTGGTCTAGGGAAATCCCCAGGTTTAGGCCGCGGTGCCAGGGAGCGATGTGCCCTTTCCACAGTAAAGAACGGTGAGAGTGGTGGATTATCAGGGAGGTCTCTGATGAGTTGTTCGACCGCAGTCTCCATGCGGCCCTTCAGTGCAGATTCGGGGACCCCCACAATGCGGACATTGTTCCTCCGGGACCGCCACTCCAGGTCATCACACTTAGCCTTGACCTGCTTCATGTCGCGGACAAGTTCTGAGACCATGTTTTGTAGGGTGTGAACGTTGTCTTCATTAGTCCCAATCCTCTGCTCAGTCTCGGTAATTCTGGCCCCATGCTGGTCGATCTTCGCTCTCAGTGAGGCAACATTTGCATTGATGTCATCCAGCTTTTCGTGGAAGGCAGCAAAATTCTTTGCCATGGATTCCATCATCGTGGAAAGGTCTGCCTGAGAGGGGTCGTGGCTGCACTCGTCCTCCTCATGTGGCGCAGAGGACGATGCGTGATCCGCTCTAGGCGCTATCTTGGCGAATCTGTCCATGGCGCCTGGTTTGCCGTTGGGTCTCGACTTACTGGGCATTGCAGTGGAGGGAGGGAGCACCCGCCTGGGTATGACCAGCGCCGCCCTTACGATAGCTCCTAGATGATGGGGCGGTAATTCGACCACAGTTGTGGCGCTTGAGTCGCTCAAGAGCAGTAGGCATAGTATTGTACAGCCAGGGTGTAGAGGCACTAGTGGCGGAGGTACAGTTGGGGGTGATCCAGGGAAGGCTAACTAGTCACATGTTATCTGGAACCCACCAGATGTGGCTACAGAGCAAGATCCACCTGTAGAGCAGACCAAAGCTTATTCCTGGTGCTCTCACATTGCGCAGCGCCGTTTGACTGGGTGGGGGGTCTCCGGCTCTATCCGCACCACAGATGTTACAGCACAGTCCCTGGGACCCAATGAGGTGGCAGCCCCACAAGGATGACACCCCTCCAAGGAGCGAAAGGGGAGATAATGTCAAGGGGTTAAACCATGGAGGGCTGAGACGCCTTAAACAGCCGGAGTTGGGTAAGCAGGGCTAACATCTGTGTATACACACAAAAGCAATGCAGGGGAGTGCATGGGGCTCCACCAGTCCAGAGGGGATGAGGCACATTCCAGCCGCATTCACCCACCTCACAATTTTCCCAGCAGCTGGATCCGCACTGCACTCATAATACTCCCCCGGGGGGTCAGGCCCAGTTCCGTGGCCTAGGCGATGTCGGAGCAATGCAAGCCCGCCGGGAGATCAAGATCCGGATTAGGAGGCCGCGATCACACACGGGCGCAGGGGGCCGACTGCCCAGCCGGCAGCAGTCGGGGCCGATAAGCTGTCCAGATCTCGCCACAGCCTCCGGACCAGCAGTAGGATGGGGGGTAGACAAGATGAAGGCCCGCTCCACCGGGCACCTGCCGAGGATCCACGTTCTTCAGTGAGGAGGCGGAGCAGGGAGCCCCGCAGGGCCAATGAGGGCAGCCTGTCAGGGGCCGCAAACCACCTCCGCAGTGGCCGGCGAGGAAGCAGCGCCACGCCGCAGGACCCGAGGTCCGCCCCGGCGTCCCCCGGCACCATCCACAGACCGGTCGTCAGCCAAGTGCTCGGGAGGATAAGGGGCGCAGGGGGCCGGTAGCCCAATCCGTGATGGCCGGAATCGATCAGGTGTCCGGGGCCCGCAGCCACCCCCGGGCTGGCAGGAGGGCGGGGGGCACAATATGAAGGCCCGGTCTGCAGGGAATCCACGCCGTCCGGCGATGAGGCGGAGCAGGGAGCCCAGCAGGGCCAGTGAGGGCGGCGTGTCAGGAGGCCGCGGGCTGCCTCCTCAGGGGTTGGCGAGGAGGCAGTGCCACGCCACAGGGCCCGAGGTCCCCAACTCCGTCCCCCAGCTCCGTTTCTCATCCAGATTTCAGCCAAGCACCCAGGCGGATAAGGGGACAAAAATCGTGGTGGTTCCATGGGGAAGGTGTACAATATAACGCCGATGTCCAACGGATTGCAGTGGGCAGAGACGGAGCTCACTGGCTAGGCATCCATTTTCTTCGGCTGCTCAACAGCACCCCCCCATACCTCACGTGTTTTAACATCCAATCAACATGCAACACCAAGCCACCCCCTGATTTGCCCAGAGGTGTCTGTGGACACCAAATCAGGAAATGAGTCAGCGGAATGGACCCAGATGTCACTAATTTATTTTTACCTACTTTATGTTATTTATGTTATTTATGCTCTATATTTTAAAAAAACACTGGGCCAATTTACACCAAATTTTCAAAAGCACACTTTCGGGACCAGGCCGCTGCTCCTGTTGCAAATTTGATTCAAAATCATCCAGCAGTTTGGGCTTAGGTGCATGCAAAACATTTTTTTCCACTGTTTCTATGAGGATTTCAAACATTTAGGACCCCCCTGGATGAAACTGCACCAAACTTTGCAAAATCGCTCTGAGGTGGCCATATACTTTTTTTGTGATGTCCTCTTTGATGTCCTGGGTGTTAGTATTAGCAATGCATGATGGTGGTGCGAGTTATGGTTGCTTAGTTTACCATAACTGGTGAATTTCTGGGGGTTTTCGGTTTTACTTGAAACCATAACGTCCCTTAAACCATGTTTTTTCACTGAATTTCATAGGTTTTTATTAGTGCAACTTAACCATAACATCCATTCAAAAAGATTTTGTTCTCAGAATTTAATGGGTTTTTACCAGTGCACCCTAATTTGCTACAACTTCCTAATATTATACTTACCTCCAATATAGCAGCATTTTCAGATGATATAGGTTTCACCTTAAAACTGTATCATTCCCTACCTTCTAGCAACATTGTTAACTCTTCTATGAACTTTCTGCAACTTTTTGCACAATTTTTTGTTTGCTGACATTCGCAAACATCTGACGTCATCGGGAACTTTCTGGACAGTGTCACGTGACTACACGCACGTGGCGTGATGACTGGTTTGCAAACCGGCCTCTACTTCACAAACAGTTCAAAACTGCAATTTCAGCTGATCTATGACATTTCAAGCTAAAAATGTACCCTTGCACAGCTCCTACACGTATTCTTACTGATTTTGCATCTGCAATCCAGGAGAAAGCACATGCTTGGAAGAATATTAGCACAACTGCTATTTAACTTCAAAAATGGCATTAGCAAAGGCCATCCCTCCTCCTCAATAGCCCCCACCACGACTACCAGCTAGAGAGCATGGACAACGAAAAAAGTGCTCCTCCTCGTCCCTGGTGGGTCTACAGG